>NC_045730.1:20743157-21430657 GCF_009834535.1 Camelus ferus
CGGATTCCCCAGCCCCAGCCCTGGAAGGTCTGAGTCGGCGGATCTGGGGGAGGGTCCAGATCCTGTGTTTTAACTGTCCTTCACCTTTGCCTCCTCAGTCCCAGCCTTCCCTTAAAGAAAGAGCTGTACCAAACACCGCTGATCAGGTGGGGAAAATGGAGTGTTGAAACTTGGCTTGAACTTTTTATCAGTAATTCTGTGCTGTGGACAGTTCAGGAGCTCACGGTGAAAGACAGTTCAGGGTGTTTTCATTTGGGTACGAATGGGAGAGGTTGTAGAAGCTTGAAAACAACTATGTTCTCTCAGACAATTTTAGGGCCTGGCTTTATGTTCTAGTGTGTGTGTGCATGTGTGCATATGCACGTACGTGAGCATGCACGCAGACCCAGACACCCAAGCAGACGTGTGTGACGTTTAGAATGAAGTCCCTTTGTCTTCCTTCCCCCAGCCCCACTCCCCGTTGGGAATAACAGGTGCCGGTTTTGGGGTGTATTTGGGGTATGTCTGTGGGCATATGTCCTCTTTACAGAAACGGACTCAGCGCATTTGTGCTCGTGTCAGCGCTCTTCTGTGTCCGTGTGCTTAGATGTGTTTGTAGTGATGGCTTTGCGCCACCATGGCAGGCAGCCTTCTTTTCTTCAGACGGGCTGGGACGTGAGGTTTTCAGATGTGTCGTATATGCTGCCTGCTTGTTAGAATGTCTCAGTAGATTGGATTGGGAGGATTGAGGATTCCATACTGGACAGTGGGGACCCCTGCACACTTCAGAGAGGTCAGTGTTCCGTGCGCAGCGAGGGTGCTGGTTTCCGTGGTTTCTGTCATAACGGTGAATCAGCGTCTGAGCCAAAGGGACGTGCGAGCACCAGTGACCCGTCCTACAGAGAGGAAGCCGGACCCAGCCAGGGAGGGGCCCCTGCACGTTCAGCCCAGCGCGTCGCTGCTGATGGGGTCTGGTCCTGTCTGCGGCAGGAAGTCACCCCAGTTGGCTGTTGTGTGCCCTTTGCTGCTGATGCTGACTTGCTGTGTTCGACGTTTCTGTTCCTTTCACAGGATCCAAACTACTGGATACAGGTGCACCGGCTGGAACACGGGGATGGAGGGATTCTCGACCTCGACGACATCCTGTGTGACGTGGCCGACGATAAAGACAGAGTGAGTCCCAGGGCAGGCGCTGCCCTGAGTGCATTTTGTGCAGACTGGGGAGGTGCGGGGCGGGTGGGGCACTCTCCTTCCTGTTTCAGACACACGTAGAAGAGCATGTGGGCCACTCACACCAGCGTGTCTGTTACGAGCCTCGTGAATCTTCAGCACCCTGAACCCAGGGCACAATGATTTTTTTGGTGCCTCGGACTTAATTCTAAGTTTTGGTAAGTTAAAATTGCAACGTTTTAAATGGAAATACCTTTAAGAGGTTTCCATGCTGTTCCCCCTTTATTTTAGCCACATGTAATGTCTCTTGACAACGCGGGCCATCACAGTGATGACTGTTTCCACAGGCAACATGCGGGGTCTCTGCTCTGAGCCCAATGCTGGCCTTGGGGGTGCTGCCCGGCTGTACCCCAGTGTCCTCCCGTGGGCAGGGCTCTCAGGAAGCTCCCTTCCCTCCGGGGCTCCTCTCAGGTGCTGACACACTGCAGCTCCATCTTCACTGGCCCGCAGCAACCTTCGGTCTGTCCTCTTGGATGACCCAGAGCAGGTGGGGGTCTGGGTCCCGGGCTCTGCGGGGAGAGGTCAGTGGGTTAGGAGCCCTGGCTGGTGAGGAGCTGCGGCCCTCGAGTTAGACTTGAAGTGAAATGACGCAGCGGGGGTGTGGGGCTGGCGGAATGTCCTCATCTGTTCATCGCAGCCAGGTGTAGCCCAGGGTGGGCTTCCACCATGGGGTTGAGGAAGGTAGATCAGCTGGCAGGCACCGTTTGTCCCCCCGGGGGCTCCCGGACCCCTGGGCCGGGGGCCTGTGCTGCTGGGCTCTGTTCACGCCAGCCCTCCTGACGGTCAGCGCAGGGCCAGCCTCAGAACTGGCGGGTGTCTCGTGTTTTCTGGAAATCCTGTGGAAAAGGAAGGCTCTCAGGTCGCAAGTATTGCGAAGTTCGTGGATGTTTGATTTCCATCCCGCTGCCGTGGCCGGGAGCACGCAGGTCAGACGTGGGACTCTCGTGCCCTCTGTCCCCTCTGCTCTTTGTCCCGGGCCCCGCGCTTGTCCTGCCGGTCCCAGTACCATCCAGAGCCTTGAATGGTAGTTCCGTGCGGTTCGGCTCCAAAGCCTGGGCAGCCTGGGAGGTTTCTGAAGCGCTGAGCCGGGTGTCCTTCCCTGAATGTCCTTCCCCGGGTGTCCTCCCCGGCCCTGGCGCCGGAAGAGGCGGGTGAACGTTGTGCGGCTGTTCCCCCGCCTCCCCTTTTCTCTTTTTGGTTGGTTTTTTCGCTTCTACAAAAATAGCAGGGCCTCCTTGACAGAGAAGGAGGGGTCACCCGCGGCCCCGCTGCCTCGGCTCGGGTGTCCTGACGCTTTCTTACTTCAGACACACACACTCTTCCTCTTAAACACAACGGCCTGTTCTTTGGAGCTGATTGTAAATCTGCTTCCACGTGTCTTGATGGCAACTGTGCCGACATGGCTGCCCCGAGTCTCGTTCAGGGCCTGACGTGCCCTCGCTGGCCCTGTTTTGGGTTCTCAGGTTTTGTGGCGGAAGCTGAGAGACCCCGGGAGCGTCCCCTGCACTCAGCTGTCTCCCCTCCGGTTTCCTTTCTGAGCACAGACTTAGGGGCTCCCCTCCCCCGGCGCGACCCTGCTTTGCTCTGTCTTCCGTCTGAGTAAGTGGAGTGGATGTAAATGGGCTCTGAGGTGCCTCTGTGCCGTGCCCCCTCACCTGCGGTGTGGTCCTGGGCCTCGGTTGCCGTGGGAGTGGGGTGTCCCCGGCCTGGGAGCTCTGAGCTGAGCGGACCCCTGTGTCCGGCAGCACGCGGCGGGGTGGCAGGTTTATATGGCACAGGGAACGCTCCCCCCCCCGCGCCCCCGTCCGCGCCCTACTCCGGACGCTGCTCGTGTGGAGATGCGGGTGCTCAGCGATGGGCGTCAGCAGGGCCTTTAAGGCTGGGCGGAGGCTTCCCGACAGCGCAGGTATGGCTGCCCTAGGGGGCATCACATGCACTCTGTGGCTGCTGGTTCTGCGAGCCTCAGTCGGGTCGCGGTGGTCGCTGTCCTTGTTTGGATTTGGGGGTGACTTGTTACTCAGCAACTGAGAATAGCACACCCTTTTCCACCAGGGGGACCATTAGATCACGTAAAAGCCTAGGATAAGGCAGACTGTGCGACCTCAAACAGCTGCCATTAAAACTGTAGAAAACTTACTAAGAAGCGTTTTAGATTTTATATCCTCAAGTGACTTTTGATGATGGTCATCCACACTTTCTGGAATCTTTTGCTGTGTGTCCTGTACAAGGTAAAACATCTTGTAACCTTAATAATCTTTAAAATCTTTTCCAGGAAGGCTTTAAAGATTAGTAAGTGAAATAGGATTTTAGGCAGTTTTATATCATGTAAATTAAATTCAGTTAAAAAAAAAAAAAAAGCCAGAGGGTCCACTGGCCACTGACTGAAACAGCATAGTCAGCCTCCACCTGCTCACTCTCCGAGTGGGTGGGTCTGTTTCCTCAGCAATGAACACTAACCACAGTCACGGAGCCCTGCGGTGTTCCCACGGTGCAATCCAGCCCCGTCACTGCGGCTGTACTGTGAGACCCCGAGCGCTGGGCTGGGTCTGGTCTCAGTTTCCTCCCTGGCTAGTTCTTCCTGATCTGTCATTTGCCGTCAGGGAGCACCTCAGCTCCCGGGAACTCCTAGCCTTCCTGGGGCCCCTCTGGGGCACCACGGCCGACTTAGAGAAGACAGCAAACACGGGGCTTCACCTCTCCCCGCGGCCGGCACTGGGACTGACGGTGAGGCGGTGACCGGGGGTCTCACGTGCACCTGAGCGCAACGTAGAGTTGGGGGAACGGTCAGCAGGAAGGGTTCCCTTCCCGCTCTCACCACTGCCTTCCCTTCTGCCTCTGGTTGCTGCAGGTGACTTAAATGTGGTGTCAGGCACTTCCTTTGTCACACTTGGGTGTAATTTTGTTTTGACCAAGAGCAGTGTCATGTGCGTTCTGTTCTGGCGCTGGCCTTGTGAGACGCCTTCTTGTCTGTCCCACCCTGCAGGGGAGGGGCCGGAGGAGGGCAGTGGGCACCACCCAGGGACACACTGTGTGTTTAGAGCGTGGCCAGGCGCGGAGGGGCTGTGCGGAGACTGGCAGCTGCTGCTTGCTGGGCAGAACCCAGGATTCTCTGGGGACCGTCTGGCCCGGGTCCTCACGTCGGAGAAAGTTGAGAAAAAGAAACTTGTAAAATGTGCTGGGGTTTGGGCAGGTGGCCCCTGGCACATGTCGGTCAGAGCCCAGCCTTCCCGCTTGCCTTCCCCGTCGCCCTCGCGACCCGACCGCCGTTGCTTTGTGCCCCTTCTGCGTTAATGACACCACTGCCCGTCAGATGTTTCCTGTTAGTGTTTGCAAATGTGTTGTTACGAATTTTGCTTTTGAAATGCACGCATGGCGGGACTTTGAGGTAAGAGACGTGCGTTAATTTTAAAGATTCACAGTTTGATCCTGTCTCAGGTGTTTCTCATTACCTGTGTGTAACGTGTGAAGCGTTACCGTGCTTGATTTGGCATCAAGTCCTAAACAGTAACCCGCGTCCGGCAGGGGCGGTGCTTCCCTGTTGGTAGAAACCAGGCCCGAGTGTGCTGTGTCGGGCTTCTGCGCCCTGGCTCCGGATGACGGATGACGGGGAGAAGCCCCGGGGTGCTAGGCGCCGGGGGGCAGTCCCGGGAGCGGGCCGTCCTCACATATTCTTTGTATCTGGAGATAAGGGCCGTTCAGGTGAGCTTATCTGGTGATAATGAAAGGGGTTCTTAAAGCGTGAATAGACCCTGCTCTGTTAAGAAATGGATTGCTGCTTAAATTACAGTAAGCTTATAAGTGACAGAAATCTAATTTTAATTTCTTTTGAGGCTCTCTGTTTCTCCTTATTTAATACATGATCATGTATGTGCCTGATAAGAGAAAGTTTTGAGATTTGAATTCCTTTGTTATTGAAACAAAAACAGTAAATTGTAGCATCATTTGAATTGTTTGTAGAAAGTCCACATCCCGGAGGGGAGGATACAGGCCCGTGGTAGTGTGTGTGCTTAGCATGCGTGAGGTCCTGGGTTCAGTCCCCAGTACCTCCACTAAAAACAAACAAAAAAGTCCATATTCTGAGGTAGAGGTGGGGGGAGTTCCTGAATAACTTCTTTTTCATGCCCTCCTCCTTTTTCGGGGGAGGAATTAATTTCTTGCTGAGGAATTGGTTCAGAGACAGAATCTGTCGCTATTCTATTTTTTTTTTTAAGAGCGTTCTTACTTATGCCCTTAAATGTGAATAGAATTTTCAAAGATGCCAAATTCCCCTTAATCCTGAATACATAAAATCTTAAAATCAAATTGGGTATGTTGTGGAAAAGAAAACAGGAAAGAACTGCAGGAAAATTAATGCACTGGGGCCCATTTTGCATGTCGTCAGGGATACCAGTTTGTTGACATTACACGTCGTGCCTTCCTGAAAATTGACAAATGTGAAAACACACGTGCATGGATGGGGGGAGACCTCTGATACCAAGTAGGTGACAGTTGTGTTTTGCTCCTGACAAATTCAAGCAAGTTATGTGTTAGTGGAAAGTAGTAATAACTGAGATGACTGTGTCCTTATTTCAAGTGGATTCTTTTAGTTGTTACAAAATATGTAAACATGTAAAATTAATTTGAATTCAGTGTTTTACATGCAAAAAAAGGTATGGATTGCAGGCTGGGGCTTCCAGAAGTGTGTGCGGTAGGGTGCAGCACTGGGTGCTTTTTCCAAATTAGAAGTGGTTGCGTGAGGTAAGATGGATCACGACGTTGCTGGGGTTTTCACGGCGACCAGCCTGTTGGTGTGAGTTTTACTCCTCAGGCAGGTTAGTCATGGAATCTCTGTTCCTTGCCTTCTCTTGAGGTGAATGGGTGCAGCCGTGGGAACCGAGCTTTTAAAGCGGCCGTCCTCGCCTTTCCGTCTTGGGGAAATGTGCCTCTTAAAGAAACACCGCTTTCTGAAATTATTCCCCACCACGTAGCCTGTCTGTTTACAGAGAAACGTGACAGTGGAATGCTTGTGAGAAATACTTCTCTTGCCTTAATCCAAAGGAATAAGGTATTTGTGTGTAAAGACACCACCCACTGTCTTTTGATGGATGTTTGAGGTTGAGATTGACGGGAATAGGTGAGTTAAAGCTGCAGTGTTGACTGGAGCTAAGTGCCTGTCCCGTTATTGAGCAGAGAGAAGGTTTTCAAGCCAGGGCGCCCGGATAGTAATCATAATTTGTACTGCAGCGCGTGCACTAACTTCCTTTGAAAGACAGCAAGACTTTAGGTCTTTTCAGAACCTTTAGTTAACTTAGGCAACTTGCTGAGCACCTGTGGTGTTGCCAGGCCCTGTATTTAGTGTGCTGAGCCGGAGTAGACTTGGTCCCTGCCTTCTTGGGGCTGACGGTCTATTGTGAGAGTCAGAAAGACTGACAGATAATGGTTCTGCACGGGGGATGGTCCAGTGAAGGTGACCAAGTCCCTTGCCCAGGACAGCCAGCTGAGGACAGGGGTGCTCGGTGATCAGAATGACATTTGGGAAGCATCCCCAGCCGAGTGTGAAGCATGAAGGGGCCCCCGGAGGCCAGTGCACGGACTCCGTGGGAGGTGGGGAGTGGGTCTGGGTGGTCTGACTGTGGGTAAGTCTGACTCTGGGGCCATCCCCCAGACGGGGGTGCTGGGGGTTGGGGGGCTGGGTGACTTGGGACCCGATGGGAGATGAGGATTTAGTCCTGACTCCGGTCAGTTTGGGTGCCTTGGAAGTGTCAGCTAGGCAGTTGGATATTTGGAACTGGAGTGCAGATAAATGTGTGAATTTGTTTAAAAAAATCAGGTTAAAACGACATTCAAAATGTCTAATTTTAGTGGAAATAATTACATTGTATATGGTTTAAGGGATAGTCTGAAGCAGTTATCTCAGGCAGGCGCACGTGAGTGGCTGGGGGTTTTGTTGCTGTCTGGGGTTTTGATTTCTCCATAGTTCTCCTTCTGCCTAATTCCAGCGTGAGGCGAGCCCCGGGCAGCCCTAAGTGCAGGTTAGAGCAGAAGCATCCCCTTTGTCGTCAGTGTGGACCGGCACAGGGAGGGAATAAGTCAGAGAGTTTGGTAACTTGGAGTAGTTTGTGTGGACTTCATTTAACTGGATGGCTTGATGAATTTCCTCCTAAATGGATTTATTTCAGTTACGTTCTAACGAAGAAAACATCTAAATGCCAAGCAGAGCCCTAAATAGCTAATGAATCCGAAGGGGTTATCTCCCAGCACTTCAGCATCTTACGGGCACTGGTTTGCCCAAGCGCATCAGTGTGGGGGGCGGGAGCAGGGCCGAGAGTGTCGCAGAGGTGGGGGTGGGGAGGGGTGTCGGAGGGAACAGAAAAGGGGGCTGGCTCCGCACGGCTGCTCGGAAGCAGCAGAACTTGGATGGTGGGGCAGCCTCTCTGGGGGAGCAGGGAGGACTTGGCTCCCCAGGGCCGCCCGGGGAGCCTGGGGGGGCATCTGCCACGTTGGCTGTGGGCTGGGGCTGCACGCTGCTTCCCTGTTGCTTCCTCAGCGAGGGGCCTCTGCGGGGGAGCTGAGGGGCCAGGCTGCCTGAGTCTGAGTCGTGGCTGCAGGACTCCTTGCTCTTCTGAGCTCTGGCTTCTCTCTCTCACCTCAGTTTTCCCATCTCTAAATGGAGCATAATGACTGTGCCCACCTGACAAGGGCATGTTAAGTTGAAACCTGAGAACTTGTGTTGAGGCCCCAGAAACGGTCATCACTGTCCTCATCCTTAAATTCGGCTAACCATTCTCTGAATACCATTTTCTGCTGATTTAAAAACAAATAATCCAGGCTATCTTAGGTATTTGTTTTATAAAATAAATTTCTGTAGATAATTCATTTTCGTTTGGTTGTTTTTACATTGCTGCCAATTTGAAGACAGCTTGGTGCATAGCAGGTGCTCAGGCATAGCTGATGGAAGAAGCAGGTTATTCTCTGCATCTTGCGAAGCTGAGGCTCCTGGTGCACCGTTGGACTGTGTATGTTTTCTGAACCAGAAAGGAAGCAAAGGCCCCAGTTTTGAGTTTTAGTGTTTGGGAGCCAACAAGAACCATATCATTAAACAATAAGCCAAACCAACGCGAAACTAAGTTCTTGGCGTTAAAAGCAAAGGCAACAAAAAGCAAAGATAAACAAACGGGACCACATCGAATCAGGCGGTTCTGCTCAGCAAAGGAGAAGGCGGCTACGGAGTGGGAGGAAATGTTCGGAACCACATACCTGACAAGGGGTGATGTCCAGAGTGTATGAAGAACTCAGAGACTGAAACAGCCAGACAATCAGATCAAGTAATGGGCTGAGGAACTGAACAGACACTTTTCCAGAGAAGACGTACAGAATGGCCACACAGAAGCAGTGTGCTCAGCATCGCTGACCTTCAGGAAAACACAAACCACACCCACAGTATCACTTCACACCCGTCAGCTCGGCTGTTGTTGGAAGCCAGACGAGTGTCTGCGAGGATGTGGCGGGAGGGAGCCTTGTGACTGTGGCTGGGGATTTAAGTTGGTGCAGCCTCTGTGGGGAAGAGTATGTAAGTTTCTTGAAAAATCAAAGCTAGAGCTACCATCGGGTCCAGCAATCCCACTTCTGGGTGTTTATCCAAAGAAAATGGTCACTGTCTTGAACAGGCGTCTGCAGCCCCACGTTCACTGCAGTGCTGCCCACAACAGCCGAGATTCGGACACAAGCCAGGCGTCCATCCACGGTGAACGGATAAAGGACGCACACAGACACAGGAACATTCAGCCACAAGGAGGAAGGAAACCCTGTCATCTGTGACAACGTGGATGGACACCTGGCTTGGTGGACATCATGCGAAGTGCGGTAAGTCAGACAGAGATGTACTATGCGATCTCACTTACGTGTGGAGACTGGAGACACCAAGCCCACAGAAACAGACGATAGTGCTGGTGACCAGGGCTGAGCGGTGGGGGAAAAGGGTGGTGTTGGTTAAAGGGTGCAGATTTAAGATGATTAAGTTTTGGGGGTGGGATGGACAGCCTGGAGATTATAGTTAGTGATACTGTGTTACAAGTTTGAAAGTTGCTCACAAGAAACATGGTAATTATGTGATGTGTGCAGTGTTAGCTAATACAAAGGTGGTAATCATTTTGCAATATAATTAGTGCATCAGGTCAATACTTTGTACACCTTAAACTTACACAATGTTGTGTGTCTCAAAGCTGCTGGGAAGGGGAGGCCTTGTTTACAGTTTAAGAGTATTTTTGGTCAACAATGACAATTCTCCAGAAAAAAGAGCATGTCTCAGAGCAGGTGCCCCAGAATGAATGCTGTGCAAGGCTGTTTGTTTCATCATAGTTTTCATCTTTTAAAATGTTTACCCCACGTTTTCCCTTCTCTCATATCTTGAGTGAAGTGTATGAAATACACTTGTTCACTTGTAGAAGCGACATCATGACAAAAGGGAGAAGGAGGAAGGTAGAGGAGGGTAGATAGTGTCTTCTGAATAATTTTGGAGAAGTAATTATAAATGGTGGAGAAGGACGTTCTGTTTATTCATTCACAGCATTACTCATAAAGGGTAGAAGCCACATAGGAAGTGGCAGGTTTTCATTCTCCTGGATTTTATAGTAAAAGAGTGGAAAAGAGGAGGAGTCTGCACCCCTCTGATCCTCCTGTGTTAAGTCAGCCAGTGAGACTGGAGCCTCACGCACTGCACCTCTGTACCCGCCCAGTGAGACGGGTGGATGGGAGGGTCCCCATTTTGAAAAGAGGGAGGATGGATGTGCCGTCTGCCCCGCACACCTTCTCATTTCTCCAGGCGCCTGCCGGGCCCCAGGTCACCGACCCTGCCTGTTGGCGGGGGTTGGAGGAGGAAGAAGTTAGTTTGGCCAATAAGACGTGTCGGTTTTGCCTACTGAGTTTCACTTTGTTAGATTACTTGTACGTAATCTTCTTGTGTGAGTGTTCGTTAAAATGCCAGGAGCTTAGTGTGAAGTGTAATTGCATCACAAGCATGTTTACTGGTGCCCCACGTTCATGCAGGCTGAAATTACAGCGTCTGTCTAAGCAGGGGCTAGGCAGGCCTTACGGATGCACTCCTTCCTTCCTTCCTTCCTCCCATCCCAGTCAGCGACACCCTGGAGAAGCAGCTGGAGGTGCCCAGGGTATGTGGGGGGTGGTCCTCATCTCTCAGAGCTCTCCTTGCAGCGTGGGAAGCAGATGTGAAGGCAGCGAGTCTGGGATGCGGTGGAGCATCGGCGTGGGGTGGTACTTCCGTCTGGGTGGGAAGGACAGCTCTCCGGAGGAGACGGGGCTGGATTTCAGGGCACGACAAGGAGCCAGACCTGGAAACAGCTGGAGGCAGAGGGAGCAGCTCGCGCAGCAACTGACGTGGAAAAAAGGCTGAGGCTGAGGTGTTCGTGGACCCACAGAGGGCGGGTGTGGCTGGGCTGCGAGGCTGCTGGGAGAGGGGAGGTGGGGGGGCTGTGGAGGAAGGGGATATTGAAGACTGCATTAAAGCTACTTGAGATTTGCTGCTAAATGTGGTAAAAAGCCATTTCCCTGTCAGACTGAGACGTGACATGATGAGACGTATCTTTAGAAGACTGCGTGGGGAAGAATGCTTCGTAGATGGGCGAGGTGGGGAAAGGCTGCTGTCCAGTGACGAGATGACGGCGGGCGAGCCTGCAGCCAATGTGGGGGATGTGACTGGGGTGGAGACCTGTTTCGGAGCTGGAGCGTCCAGGGTCTCAGGCCGCGAGGAATGAGGGCAGAGAAGGCACTGAGAGTGACTTGCAGTGTCTGCGCTGGAGGAGCTGGGGTGAAATGGAGCCGCCTCCTCGTTTGAGTTGAAGACTTGAGGAGTGGAGTAAGGATGGGGGCCGGGAGTCAGGTCCCCTTCCTGTGGAGACATTGGACTGGTTTTGCAATGCCTTTGAGACATCCGAGCAGGTGTCGAGTAGGTCCGTGGACCTGTAATTCTGAAGCTCAAGGGAAAACTTAGAGTCGGACGTAGGAATGTGGAAATCACTATGGTAAAGAATAATAGTGTTTAAAAGCATGTGACAAGTAGTGTTTCCACATGGCCGCAATTTGCAGTCATTCTGACCTAATAGTCCTCTTTATCGCTTCCTCCAATGGTGCACACACTCGCCTTAATACTTTCCTTGACTGTGATGGAAAATGCGAGTACATTTTAGTTAGGAAATTAGTGTAAAACCTGCCAGAGGAACTCCTTAAGTTCTCCTGAATCAGAGCATTTGAATGAGAGTGACATGAGGTTAGATTCCGAGGAAAACAGCCAGGTATAAAAGGCTGTAATGAGCCAACTCAGGGGGACCCCTCCCTGACGCGAGGCGGCCATCATATTATTTCAGGATCTGCACGGACAGTCACCCGGGAGGCCTGAGGAATCCGAGTGTGGTTGGCAGGCCCCCGACTGCCCGGAGAGCGTTCGCTCATGTAGAGCAGCGAGGGCACCAGTGTGACATGGGATACTCACCTGCATGGGGGGACCGGACCCCGTGGGGGTGCCCGGTGTGCTGCTGCTCCCCTGCAGAATGCCAGGCAGCCCTTCATTTTTATGGGGGCAAATGGTGACTGTCCTCAGGCGGCCTTTGTTTGCAGTCACGTGTGGTATGAGCAGAGGTTTCTGTTCTGGGAACTTGAGACCCCCTAGTGGCGGTTCCTGTTCTGTGTCAGTGTCATTTTCTTTAGCTTGGACGTGTTTATTGGATTTCTAGCTGGAGCTGGAGGTACTGCAGAGAGCAGGGAAAGCTTGGCTTAAGGATCCTCCGTGAACCAGGAAGATGACAGTGCCAGCAGAGTCGTTTCATCTGAGACAGTCTTGTTCCATGTTCTAAAATTTGGTTATTTCTCTCATCCCTTTTTTTCTTAGTGTAATTTAAAGTAGTCCCAAGCAAGCAGCGTGCCGTCTGCAGGTGGGGTGCCCAGGCTGGGTGGGTGAGGAGGGTGCCCCCTCCCAGACCAGACGTGCGTGTCCTCCCTGGCAGGTCTGACCGCCCGCCTCCCGGAAAAGCCATCTAAGTCAAGACGGTCCCCCTGCAGCCGATGAAGCTGAGCCCTGCCTCGTCCAGCGCTGTCCCCTTTGAGGCCCCTGTGTGCATTACTGATCAGCCAGACACTCTGATGTCGGCTAGCGTTGGGTTATGTAGTTTCCGCAGTTACGTGGTTTCTTTAATGATTTATGTGTGCGTTTTGAAAAAAATAACAATGATATGCCACTTGTTAAAAAAATAAACGGGACTGTGAGCTAAATTTAAAAATACTACCTTGACCAGACTACCTGTCAGTCTTGGGTTAGGCGGGGTGTGTCCTAAAGCGGTGGGTCTGGTGGGTCTCGTACTGGAAATGCCGTGGGTGTTAATCGTGCTGTGAGTGTTCTCAGTGCTCAGTACTCACTGGAAACCTAGTTCTCTGACGTCTCCTGGTCCCTCCTCACGCTCAGCCGCGCGCGGTTAGACCTGAGACAAGGGAAGGGCCACACAGCACCTTCTCCTTTCCCGGGCAGAGGACCAGTGGTGCGGACTCCTTTCATTTTTCTTGTGAGTGTCTTGTCCTTCACTTTCCTGAGTGAAAGCATTTGAGCTTCGATCCATCTACGTCTTACTCACTGGAAAGAGAGAATGTTCACAGAGCTTAGCAAACCATCCTGCTAATAAGTAAACGGGCTCGGCTTTGCAGGAGGGGCTGCGTCTGATCCTGCCCGGAAGCCGGCTGTCTGTTCTGACGAGGGGCGAGTTAGGCGTCTTTGAACCTGACGTGTTGACTCTCAGCCCGCCGACTCCGCGGCGTGTGAGCACCCTGCTCACCCCGACAGCCCCCCGGCTGCTGCGCCGGTGAAGGGCGTTTTCCCTTGGTGCTGAGGGCTGGCCTCTGGCCTCCCTGCGCTGCCCGGCGTGCTTGTGTCCAGGGACGGGTACCTACGTGCAAGGGGCTCTGCCCCCCACTTGCCGCCCGTTCCCAGTCTCTTGCCCTTTTCTAGAAGACTGAGCCAGACACAGGCTGTGCAGTCTCGTCTGGGGGGCTCTTGACCCGGGGATCACTTGAGAATGTCATCCGTTTTGGAGCCCGAGTCCCCGTGGACGTTGCCTTTCTCCTGGGTTGTGATGGCAAGACAGATGGACCGGGAAACGTGCGAAGAGGTGTTACTCTTTTCTGGAACTTCTCGGAAGGATTCAGTGAAGGCGCCGAGATTTTCAAGGTCATCGAACCTGAAAAGAGCCACTTCAGGAACCAGCAGAAGGCAGGTTGGTGCAGGGTTCTCACCTTCAGGGTTCCTTTGATGCTGAAAGTAGTTGACATTTTTGGAAAAGTTTCTCGATTAATTTGAACATTCTTTTGAAGTTTCCAAAGCATATAGATTTTTCTGCGCTGTCATTTGCTTTGTGGATGTTTATTCTTTACTTGTGTGTACATGTGTTCCTTTGTTACGTGAATTTAAATTACTCACTGTCACGACACACAGTTGTGATGTTATCAGGAGATTCCGGCTCCTGTGGTGAACTCCTGAGTTCTCGGAAGACGTTGTTGTAATGAGGGCCCTCGTGTTACTCGAGCATCTCACCGAAGAGACTTCATTGACTTCTGTGCTTAAACAAAATGGTAGAATAAAAGCAAATTAGAGTTTCTCTCATTTCGTAGGAATGCTGTTCCATAGGACTGTGTGGGATTCAAACTTTTTTTTCTAAAAAATACTTGGAGCCCAGTGCATGGAAATATAGGTGACAGGAAGCCGCTCTGGCTGTGTACTTTCTTGTTGTTTTGTTTTACTATGTGTTGAGTGTGTAACTTGAGGCTGTTCAAATAGCGTGTCTTTTAATAGCATTGTCTGTTAGAAATGAAAAGATTCCTTTTCTTAGTGTTAATATTTTTGGAGCTAGTTTTCAGTTACCAAGCAACAATAATTGGTAACAAGGAAACTAACATCCCAAATAAAATGTGATTTTTTCCCCCTTTATCATTGATCTTTGGACAAGTGCCATGGGTTGTGTGCGCCCCCAGTGGTCTTTTGGTGGAATGGCTGTTTGGGCTCCACTGAGAAGTAGCCGTGGTCTCTGAGCCACTGATAGGGGAACGGTTGTGTTTTCTGCATCACAGATACGTGCTTCAGAACTACTTTCTCCATGTAACTCAGCTCCAGCTCAGATACATGGTGTTTTCCTGGTAGTTGATGAGTGATGTGTGTGGGGGAACGTCTCTCAGTGGTTTGTAGAATTGGACGCTGTCATCACTGCTCCGCTGTGGTCCTCACGTGTCTGCTAAAGCTTGAGTGATTTTGACTTCACCTTCTCCCCCTTCTTTTCCTTATTATCGTGGAGAACGTTGACATATCAGAAAAAATCAAATCACTAATCTGTTTCCTCCGGCAGAAATCGCAGCCATAATAGATGTTTGTTGGTTAAGAATTCTCGGCAGTCTTGAATTTTTCCAGTGTGACGGTGTTTATGTGCAGATCAGTGTAATCTGAGTCAAGGGCACAGAGTAAAACATGTTTTTAAGAAATTAAACCTTCTAGAAAACACAGAAAATAATGCCAAAATGAACGAGGAAATTAAGGATGCTGATTCAATAGGCGGAATCTTTTCTCTTCCCCCTGGAAGAAGCGTGGGGTTTAAAACCCTACTTGAAGCTGAGGGTGGGGGCCCGTGTTGGCGTTGAGGTTGAGAATTTAAATGTGAGCACCTGTATTGTCATTCCAGATTCCATGGCTTTGTTTATCAAAGTAGGGTGTGTCCCTTGAGTTCTCTGCCAGAATCCAATTGTTTAATTAAATTCTGCTGAGCATTTCTAACTTCCTGCCCTAAACTGCCTGGAATGGCTTGTGGGTCCAGCGGTGGGGGTAACAGTGAAGGTGCACCGCTCCCCTAAACTTGCCCTTCGGTGGCTAAGCTCCGAGCCGTCGGGTGCAGTGAGATCACTTTCCGCATTAAGGGGTAGACGTGGTCTCTGGGAGGGTGTGGGGCACATTGGCTGTGTAGCTGAAGAGCTCAGTTAGGCTCCTGCCTCCAGGTCCTGGGCCATTTTGTGTGTGACACTCTTGACAAAGAAAGGCACTTTTTTTTTTTCCTTCAAGGAAGACACATCCCTCCTCAGAGCCTCGTCTCTCTGCTGGGAGCCAGCGTGTCACATGTAAGCAGCCTCATAGTTTCGTTTTTATACATCACTGCTTGAGGAAATGTTCCCATAGGAAATACGTTTCAAAATCAAGGTTTTGTTTGCTTTTGTGGGGTGGGGGTGATGGTTGGAATAGGAGTGTAATGTCACCCCTGAGAGTTGTCAGGAGAATTAAGATCGTGTATTAAGTGGGAAAAAACCAAGAGAAGCAGAAATGTCACGTGCTACACAGTTTGCTGGGCTCACGGGGGAGAGCATTCAGTTAAAGTGTGCGGTTGAAGAGTCTGCCTCAGCAAAACAGCAGTCTTGGAAGTAGATGGATGGAATTCGTGCGTCAGGGTGTGTGCAGGGCCCAGCGCGTGCGTGTCAGCCATTTACCCCAGCACTGCCGCTGTGTCACCCACGTGTCCCTGTGTCTGTGCGACGCCTGTGTCTTGATCAGATGGGAAGTCACAGTCTAGCCGTGGAAGTCAGCAGAGTGGCAGGCACATCCTGACGGTGAAAGGACAGAGACGCTAAGTCAGAAAGGTGGGCGGTCTTCTAATTCAACAGAGACAAGCCTTCAGAACTGTAATTTGCACAGACTCCGTGTGCCTGCTCAGCGGCCTTCCTTTTTAAGTGGAGCAGGCACAGCTCAAAGCCAAGCTGCTCGGTCCTGCGGGGCCCGAGGGGCCTGGTTTTGAACTCTTGCTAATGGTCCTCGGGTACAAAGTAAAGGGAATCGGGTGGGCTTTGTATTCAAACACTAGGAATTTGTAGTATCTGGTGTGCGTGCGTGGGTGTGTACGCGTGTGTGTGCACGTGTGTGTGCGCAGGTGGGATGCTAAGGCATCTGTCGTAGGCTTTTCCATGTTCTGACTGAGCTGCATGTGGAAGGACCACCGTGCAGCGAAGCCCAGCCCTGTGCACACACGTGGGTTTTCACCCCTGGAGCCCCGTGCGTGCCCACGTGTGTTTTCACACAAGGCGTTCTCTGCTCCGTGGACGGGGCCAGTTCTCATCAGCGAGAGCCTGCGGCCACATCCAGGGTGGTTCCAAGCACAGCACTGTTTGTCGTGAGCCGCTGAAACACATGTTCTTGTGAAGTGCTTGTTAGGAAGCTCCCGAAGAACTTGTGACGAGTTAGGGACCTGTAACACTTCTCCTGTTTCATAAAGTGTAACCACTTTTTTTTCTTTTTGAGAGAGAGAACGACTTCGCAGGTAGGATGTGTACATGTGGATGACTTGGGAAAGTGTATTTTCCCTTCGTTACCAGAATGGTTTCCTAATCGCAACAGAAGAGACAGTGTTGCCGCCAACGTCACCGAGATGGGAGGAGCGTGTTCCTGGCAGGTTCTGTGACGTTGCTTTGCTGCGTCTGTTTCACAAAGTGTCATCACATTGTGTTTCCTCTTACTCTTGTGTTGCCAGAGTTGTACGTTCTTGCTTTTTTCACAACCTCAGTTAATGAGACGCTTCTAAACTTAAAAACACTTCATATTTTCAAGAGTAGCTTCTGTATTTTTTAAATTTGAGCCTAGCTTCTCCCTGTGTCACCAGGTGAGCGTGTGCAGAGCGTAGTCCTCTAAGGATCAGTTTAAAAAGTACAAACCCTCAGTATTTGCTCCCCTCAAGTTATTCTAGGGCAAATACAGGTTTCTTCCAAAAACACACCGTCAGCAGATGGATTGAAACAAGCTTTCCTTAGTTATTTCTGGGGACATTTTTGTTGGGAATTAGGGGTTAACTGCACTCCTCAGTCTCCTCCGACACTGAGTTGTAAGATGGTTTGGTCTGACATGGCAGCCAGGTTAAAGTGGGCTGAGATGGTTTTGACTCTTAAGAGTAGGTCCATCCACGTTTTGCTTTCTGTTTGTTCTGTGAGCGGGAGGTAATTAGGTTGGGTTGTATTTGGAGGCGGTGCTGGGGATGGAGCCCAGGACCTCGTGCCTGCTGAGCTCGCGCCCCACTGCTTGGCTACACCCTCCCGCCGGAACAGGTGAATCCAGAGCCTTCAATGGTTACCATCAAAGGGGAGTGGGGTGCATGCAGGCGGAGTGCGTGGCGGGAGTGCTGATGACATTCGCCGTCCTCGAGGTGACAGAAAGGCTGCTGAACAGTTCTTGAGAAGGAAGCACGGCCGGGGTCTCTGCCTTTATCCCTGTTCTGCATCTGTACTGGAGTCACGGTCTCCCCGCACCAGAGTGACCCCAGCTACAGGCGCCAGCTGCGGAGTCAGGAGGGAGGACAGGTGCAGGGCGCGAGCCGGAGGGTTGGTGCGCGTCCTTCGGGAAGCGGCTGTGCGCGTAGGGGGTGCGGTTCACACCGTGGTGTGTTGGTTGCACCTGTTCCCCGTGGGGAACTGGCTCTACTGGGTTACAGAGGGTGACTGTTGCCGCGTGGGGCCACACAGCTGCGTGGCCAGAGTGCCTTGGTGCTCAGCTGGTGGCACATTCCTGGTTTACCTTTTTGGGCTGTGAACTAAGTGTGCTGTAGTTTGTGTTAATTTGTGCTCTAAACGCCTTCAGTTTTGTGCTTGATCATAAGGGTGGGTGAGAAAGGACGATCCGTGCGTCAGGAACAGCTCTGGCGGAGGCGCAGAGGTGGACCCTGCGAATCAGACGCACGCGAGTAAACCCAGGCTTCTGCTTTCAGTGACGTATCCATTTTCAGCTTGTAGCTTTTAAGCCACGGAACGTGTTGTTTCTGAAACCCATGGCCTGTGCCCGCGTCCCCCAGGAGGGCTGCGCCGGCTTTCCTGTGATGGCTGGAACAGTGGACGTTCGCTCCTGAAGAACCAGTTGTCTCTGACTTGGAAACACACACGGTTGTGTTTTGGCAAGCATGTTCCTTTTCTGTTTCTCCTAGCCCGCGTTTCAGTGTGTCTTGCAGCATTGTACGGTGACATCAGCCCTTAGTTTTAAATTTTTTCTTGAGTTTACTTTTCATATGGATTTTGAACTACATATTACTAAGATGCGTGTAGTAAACAATTTCATTAGTTTTTTAGCACGGTATTCTAAGCATCAAGCACCAAGCAAGTTTTTATGTTTTAGGACATTGTTTGAACCTTGTGGAGGAGGTAGGTGCATCGCTGGAGGAAGCTGGTTTTAAATCCGTCTTCTTTAGAGGTTTGACCTACGTGAATCACTTAATTTTTCCTTGCTGAAACTGGCATTTTTGTACAATTCGGATATCTGTTTTTACATCTGAGTTCCCTGATTCACAACTATTTCTTCAGCACAAGAAGCAGTGGCCTGGCTTTATCACGTGTCTTACCCTTTCAGGGGAGCCGAGACTGTAAGAAAGGAGGTCTGGAGACGGAGCCCAGGCGGCTGTCTGACGCCTGTGAGATGCAGCCTGAACGCTCCTGGGTTGTCCGGTTTATTGCCGTATAGCTGCTCATGACGTTCTCTTACTGTTTCTCTGTGCACACTGGGTGCGTCCAGCAGGACTGGCCCGGAAACGGGAGCCCCGGTCTGTCCCATGTCACCGCGTGTCAGCGCTGTCGTGCTTGCAATCATCTACTGCTAGTGTTTCTCAAATACGCCAGACACAAAATCATCTTAAGTCATCGTGTATTTTCAGAGCCCAAGGCTGTCCGACGTCCTCGGGTCACGTCGTCGCAGCTCCGTGATGACTGAGGTGACAGCACCGCATCCCCACAGTGTCAGGCTGCTGGTGGCGCAGCCGCCGTGAGTGCTGGTGACCCGCCGCTGGCCTCCCCACTGCCCTTGCTCTCGGTGTTGACCGTTGTGTTCTGGGAAACTGGGCTGACACCCAGGGCACAGCCCATTCTTGAGGCATTAAATTCTAGCTACTGACCTGTTGGCATCACGTTGACAGAAAGGTTGCTTCCGCCGGCTGGTTGGCCCTCGATGGTGGCCGTGTTTTGTTCTTGGGTTTCCAAAGCAATTTCTCAGCCTGTATGTCGAGAGTCCTGAGCTGGCTGTTTGTAACCCAGTGGGGGGAGTTTCTGAGAGCTTGGGAGCAGACGTTTATGTTGTTGAGGGCGGGGAGTCTGGATGCACATAAGAGTGTGATTTCAGATTAGGTCCAAGGAAGGTCTGCTTCAGAACTCCAGTCTTTAGTTTCCGGAACCCTCAGTCCCCTGCTACGTGTGCGAGTCTGCCTGCCCCGCGTCCTGCCTCGAGGATGAAGGGAAGGCAGGCAGCACACCCAGGGGCGGAAGAACAGATGAGGAGGCCTCCGTGCGCAGACGGCTCGGGGCCAGCGGACAGGCTGAGAGTCCAATGGTCAGTCGTCCTGCAGCGCCATCTAGAGTCTGGCGCCGATGCTGGACTGGCTCCCGAGCATGGCTCTTAGACACGTTGTGTTGTGCTGGGAACTGCGAGTAACAGAGCTGCGGCTTCTTGCTACTTGAGTGGCTGCGTGGTCAGCATTCACTGCATGAATACACATGCGAGGGTTTTCAGCGATGCACCTTCTGTGCTTGAGCTGGGCTTTTTTGGAGGATCGGCTTTTACTTAGACATAAACTAGGTGGTTCATGAGAATCCCTCTTGCAGTATGACCACCGTCTAGCTTGTTTGAGTGGCCGTACCTGTACTGAGGAACACGTGCTAGAAATCTTTACTGTAAACAACGTGCACAGATTGTACTGACACAGGAGACGTCTCCAGGCAGGCTTTCCTTGTTACTTGCAGCTGTGCTTTCGCTCACGTTGTCCCCGTTCAGTAGGATGCTGTTCCAGGAAGGTGCTTATTCCTCCTTTTGGGCCTTCGTCCACCTGAAAACAGGCACAAACACTTACATAATTGACGAAGCAGTTCTGAACCGTCTGCAGATTTGGCATAAACCATTACAGAGAGGAGGACAGAGTGTGCCTGAGGCCCTGGAATGAGGAGAGAAGGTATTTAGCATCTTGCAAGGAAAGACCTGCTTGGGGTGACCCTCTTCGTAGCCTTGTCTGGAATGACGGATGCTGTGGCCGCTAATTTGACTAAGAAAAAGGTTTTGATTGCATTTGCTCTTGGTACAGACTTGACATGAATATATTAGAAGCACTCTTTCTGGGGAAAAAGGGGAAAGTTTTTGAGATGAATGGAATGACACAGTGTCTTTAAACGTGTGCCATGCCTCGCACCCTTCATGCGCAGGGGCGGGTGCGGGGTCACACCCCAGAGCCCGACCCCTGTGCTCCGGGTGCCGTTTGTCACATCAGCTTTTGCCCATGGTCGGTACCTGGAGGTCTGGGGAGCGAGGAAGCTGACCGTGGGGCAGAAGGGCCAGCAGCGCTCTCTACCGCTCTGAGATGTCAGTGAGTGTGGACACGTGGGGACGCCGTGCCCTGCCTGCTGGTCCCAGGGGCTGCATCTGACACCCTCCCACCCCCGGGCTGTGGGATCTTTGGAGCAGGGGTGCCATGGGGAACCTTCGTGCAGCTCCGATAGCCCCAGATGCCCCTGTCCCCGTGGGAAGGGCTGAGCTGAAGCTCAGGGGCTCCTGTCCGGGTGTCTCCTTGCACCGCAGCAAAGGCCCCCGTCCCTGACTCTGCTCCGCTGTGGCGTGACGGCTCTCGCTGTGTGGTCCCTCCCTCCTGCTGTGAACGCAGTAGGGGCCTGTGGACCATAACCCAGGCCCAGTTCGGGCTGCAGATGAGTAAGTAGATGGTTCCAGTTTTTTCGTTCTTCTTGATTCTGTGCGAAGATGAGGCGTAACAGCTGTGACTTTCTGTCCGAAGCTCCACAGAACAGAGGTTTGCCCCCGAGTCTCCGCTCAGACGCGGCCGACCTGGCGGTCCCCTCCTCCCGCAGACGCGAGCAGTTCGGGAAAAGCGGCAGGACCGTCATAAGGCCTGCTCAGTGCAGAAGCTCCCTCTGGTGCCTTGTGGTGGTCCCCGGTCCCCGACCTGCTCGCGGGCTTCAGGGTGTTTGTGGTGGGCTGTGCTTCCTAATGTGCTGTCGCTTTGTTAGTTACGGAAGCGTGAGCCTCATCGGCGTGACGTGCGTCTTTTCTGCCCCTCGTTTATCAGGTGGAGTAATTTTAGCTTCAATTCAAAAGTAGTTTCTGACTTGAGGTTCCCGGTAGGTCCTGAAGGGCTGCGTTCTGTATAAGGGTGAAAAGTTCTGTTCTGCAAAATCCCCTCACTGTTTCCACCAGTCCAGGTGGCTGTCATCGGAGCCCTTCTGCCTCATGTAAAAAGTGGCTCCGGTAGGTAGTTTGATACGTGAAAGGATGCCTGCTGTGGGTTCAGCTTCTGGAAGTTGCCCTTGTTTGCTTATTTATTTCGAAGTGGAGTTGATTTGCAGCGTCCTGTTAGTTTCTGGTGTACAGCGTGGCGATTCAGTCGTGCACACGTATTTCACATTCTTTTCCATTTTAGGTTATTACAATATAGTGAGTGTAGTTCCCTGTGCAGTACAGTGGGACCTTGCTGGTCATCTGCTTTATATACAGTATGTTTTAATTTTATCTTTTAGTTCGAGTGTCGTCGATGAACAGTGTCGTGTTTCTGGGGCACAGCGTCATGACTCAGTTATACACGGATACGCGTTCTTCTCCTTTGTAGGTTACTGCAAGGTATTGACTGCAGCTCCCAGGGCTGTACAGCGGGGCCTTGCTGTTTATCTAGTTTATACACAGTGGTGTGTCTGCTAAAAGTCACACTTGTTTACATTCCTCTTTCCTGAGGTCAGCAGGGGCTGCCCTTCGGGCCAGCATGGACTGTGAGGGGCGGACTGGGACGCAGCATCAGGCAGCACAAGAGCGGCTTAGAACTCCGCAGCAGGACGCGGAGCCTCCGTGTCGTGTTGACAGTTCTTCAGCCTGGACGCAGCTGAGCGCAGGTTGTGTGGGTGACACCCGCCGTGTGCTGTGGTGGCTGCACCGGACTGCTGTCTCAGGCGGGTCTCAGGCGGGCCTCGCAGACGTCTGTCCATATGTTCACTGCTGTGCGTTCGGGGCAGTGAGGGGACGACAGACCTGATCCTCACAGGCAGTCGTTCTGCCCAGCTGGGCTGTGCCTCTCAGCTGCAGTGCCTGGGTGGGGGGACCCCATAACCACGGTGCCTGTGTGGCCCTGAGCACGGTCGTGACATCTGACAGCTCCCCGTGCCTAAAATGTACTTCGTGTTCAAAACCTTTATTCTCAACTTAAAATCATCTATCTTTAGAGAAAAGTAAACAGTGCAGGCATTTATGTAGATACCGTGTGTGGTTCAGCTGGACTTCTGTCCTGTGATAAGCCTTAATTAAAACAAGGACCCTCAGAAATTAGTTTCAAATTTGGAATTGAACAAAAAAGAGTTTTTTATAATGATATGACTTTTAAGCACTGGAAGGAACTTCAGAAATAATTTTTAGCGGGTTCCCTCCTCGGGGGAGGAAGCACAGGCCGGGGTGATGTGTGGCTTCTTGTTGGCGACGAGCCTGCCCCGGGCGCAGGGTCTCCCGGTCCCGGCTCCCTCACATCCATCTCCTTTTCAGACCAAGCCAGTGCTCATGTGTGCTCTTGTTTTGCATGAAATCTTTCCATTAGAGTGGATTTTGTGGGTAGAGTCTCGCCATAAAGTAGTACACGTTAGATAACAAATACTTTGAAAATAATATCCTATGTAAATTCAGCACTTACCTGCGTCAGGGACGGCCATAAGGACTCCTTGCGTTTTACCAAACGTGACAGTCCCCTCCGCGAGTGGGTTCTGGTACCTTCTCCATTTCACAGATGAGGGAACCGAGGCGTGGGGATGCATCCAGGACAAGCTGCGTCTGCCTGCCCAGCGCGCCTTTCGCCCCACACGCTGCTCCCTGTCTGGGTGCTGGGGGACCCCGGGAGGGCAGGCCGGGGAAGTGGCACCTGCTTGCTCTTGGTGGCTTGTGCTCCTGCCAGCACTGCCCAGCGTGCCCTTCCGCGGCGGCTGAGTCTAGTTCTCAGCTGTTTTTTTGGTGGCCCCAGAAGCAGCTTCACCAGGCTCCCAGGAGGTGTCCACAGCCAAGCTCCTGGCCCAGGTTCCAGCACTAGCCCTGCCGAGTGCTTCCTCTGCTCCTAGGGACCAGACCCCCGCCCAGGCCCTGCTGGTGCAGGAGGGCCTTCTGCCCAGTGCCCAGTGCCTGCGTCCCAGCCCCTGCACGCAGCGCCCTCTGCTCCCGGGGCTGGGTACCTGCTGCCGGGACCCTCCTCCAAGGCTCTGCTCCACCCCCACCCCACCTCCCATCCCGTGTCCCCAGCTCCACGCCCGCCTGGTTCCCTGGTTCCCCGTGTTCTCTGTGGTGATGCCTGTTTTCCTTACTGGACCCTGACTGTACTTTCAGCATGTATCAAGTAATATTCAAGATCAAGCAAATTAGATAATAAAATAATTTTGGCGAGTTTACTGTAAGTAATACTGTAATCTAATAATCTGATTATGAATTGGTACTAGTGCATATTTGCACATATTTACCAAAGGGTATAAATGCCAAACAATCTTTTAAAAAATGGAATGATTTCTTTATTAAGCTCCAAAAATGTTAAAATGAAGCTGAAAGAAGGCAGGAGTTGGCCCCATGAAGTAATTAGTAAAATTTACAGCTGTTGGGAACACTGCTTATCCGTTTAGAATAAACAAGTGTCAGCTGATTTTCATGCACTTCAAGTGGACTTTTTTTTTGAAAATAATTTTTTTATCAAATGAATGCCTAAAATCCTTTTTTCTCATCCCAGTTTAAGGAAGCGTAAACAGTGTGTGGGAGTGTGCGTGTTCCTCGTTCTGGCTTTTCTTATTTGTGCTTCTGCCAAGGATCCAAAAGACCTGGTCGCTGTTGCACAGGTTTAGGGTCAGAGTTTGCATCAATCATAAGTCCTTCCAGAGTGTGGCACGTGCTGCTCCCGCAGGCACAGTTGTAAGTGTTTAACGCGAGGCTGTTTCCTCCCCGCGTGTTGACATCGAGCGTCTCGCACGCCTCCGCTGTGCGCTTTTGCAATTTTTATGTGGCATCTGTTCCCCGACCCCAGAGCACTAGCGAGGCCGGAATCCAGATCACAGTCGGGACAGCAGGGAGGTGCCCCTGTCTGCTTCTGACTCCTCCCGCGTCTTGAGTTATCGCTCACAACGCAGACTCACTCCCAGTTCCCAGCGTGTGCGTAGTTAGTGGAAGAGACCATCTCAGGAGGCTCGGCAGCCACAAGTAGGTCACCATCACCAGATGCGTAATCACTGTCACTGGGAAGCATTTGGAAGTACCTGGTGAGCCCTCTAACAGCGTAACAGCAAGCAAACCCCTCTGGATTTTGATGATTGGTCCTTTTGTGTTGAACGGTGATTAAAGTGACTGTGGGCACAGCTCTGGAACCTTCCTCTGAACGTCTTTATCCAGAAGAGGCGATGGTCACCCTGCACTCGGTATGAAATGCACGCCACCTTCCTTTTCGTGCGTCCCCCACTCCTTCAGCTGTGCCAAGTTTTAATTAACGTGCGTCAGTAGTATGAAAACTTGAGCCTCTATGATTACATCTCTAGTAGCCACATTTCAGTCTTTACTGACAGTATAATCAGATCCCAGGTCCTGGGATCAAGGTCAGTTATCTGGAAAATACTGGAATGAGATGTGTTCCAGATTTTTTTTTTTTAAATTTGAAGGTTAAAAATAAAACACAAAATAGTGGAGGGAGGCTGAGAGAGCTAATGTTACCGTGGAAGAACGGGTTTACCACCACTCTGTTAACATTACTTTTTTTTTTGGTGACACGTGAAGGTGATTGTAGAAACTAAATTTGACAAAGGAAGGGAATTTTAAAGAAAATGCTCTTTTTCCCCCCTTCTGTCTCAAATTTGTATGTCGTAACAGTTTCTTTTGACTTTTGACTACTATGTGAAAGGGCTGTTTTCAGGTCATCCTTCTCGAATGTTTGTTTTGAGCTCATGCTGAAGACGACACTGAAAATGTCCTTTTGGTTTTTGAATTCAGTTCTGAGGAGCAGAGGGGATTTCTGTTCTCTTTTCTGCTTTATTTCACTGCTCCTTCTGCTTCTCTTAATATTTGTTCACTCCCTTCCTGGTGGCTTGTCTTTGTGGAATTTAAAGTTTCTGTTAAGTTGAAGTTTTGGTTTTTAAAGCCAAGTTTCCCAGCCTCCAGGTACCTCAGAGGTGGGCCCACGGGCTCCCCCTGGTGGGCACCGTCCACATTGTATCCCCAAGGCCCTCGGGAAAGCGGCTGGTCACGTAACGTCACGGCTGTTTTTAAGACTGAGAATGGCTTCAGAGTTCTCCGTCCTTTATCTGCTCCCCTCTGCGTTCTGCCCTCTTGCGCAGGTTTTGTAGTGATGTCATGCCCCCAGGAGCCCCCCAACCCTGGTTCTGTGTGATCAGGAAAAATGCAATGTGAAAATGTTAACAGGTGGCCCTGGAAGAGACATTCTCATAAAGGCTTTGTGTTGGGTACAGCTCAGCCTCTATTTTTTAGGGGTTTGTAGGGTTTGATAAGAAGCCGAGCTTGCTTTTCTTCTGAACACTGTAATGGAGGCGGGGCTGGAGAGTGAGCAGGTTGGAGTGCAGAAAAGTCACCTCGTTACACGGGGGAAGCGGCTGTTTTTCTAACAACAGGTCTGAATGGCAAATGCCTTTCAAAGTTGTGCTTAACAAATGCTGGGCAGGGTGTTGGGCTCTGAAAAGCATGTGTCCTGTGCTTTTATATTTTCATGGTGGGAAAGAATATATGGTGATTTTTTTAAGTGCTTGATTTCATGGTTCTTACTGGAAGCAGGCATGAGCATTCGGGGGTGGACTGTGATTTCAGAGAGAAGAGGCGAGGGTCACGGTGTTTCGGCGTCAGCGTTAGGGAAGGGCAGGTGCGGAGAAGCTCGCGGTGTGTCCACGTAGCAGTGGACCATCCTCACTGCAGAGCAGCCCACGTAGCAGTGGACCATCCTCCCTGCAGAGCAGCCCACGTAGCACTGGACCATCCTCCCTGCAGAGCAGCCCACGTAGCAGTGGACCATCCTCCCTGCAGAGCAGCCCACGTAGCAGTGGACCATCCTCCCTGCAGAGCAGCCCACGTAGCAGTGGACCATCCTCCCTGCAGAGCAGCCGGCAAGGCCCAGGTCGGAAGACCCTGAGAGCAGACGTCAGAGCCGAGTTTAGGAAAAAGCAGCACGTGCTGGTCCGGAAGGCGATGGAGAAACGAGAGGTGAACAGATTCTGTGATGGTTTGGTGTGCAGTGGACCTGACTTAGCAGCACGGCAACCACGATGACCTGTCTTTGTTTTTCATCGGTGGCATGTCTGCTTCTCCGTTGAGGGGCACAGATATTTTTCCACAGAAAGGCAGGCCGTGTGTCTTGAGTTCTAGAGTGAGTCGGGATTCAAATGGCCTGAGTTCAACTCAGCTTTCTGGCTGTGTGACCGTGGGCAAGTTACTTAACCTTTCAGTGCATCTGCAAAACGGCGGTGATAAAATAGTGTGTCTTACGAGGGGGTGGAAGCAGTGTGTGGTGGGTGACGTGTAAGTCCTTAAACACGTTAGCTGTCGTTCCTTCATTTTTGTGTGTCCGTGTAGCTGTTCCCAGAGGCCAGCAGTGGAGATATCTTTATGATGCTTCTCTGAACAGTTTTTTTTTTTTCATAATTTTATTGGCACCAAATGTGTTTATTTTCACATAATCCCTATTAGAACCATGTAATCACACTCATATTTTTATAAAGCTTGTCAGTTTACTATTAGAGCAGTTAATAAAGACAAGGTGTGAATTGCTAACTCGCGCCTCTGTTAACGGGAGGCAACTGTGAGGATGCTGCCGTCAGTGGGCGTGTGTCTGTTGCACCGGCACACTCGTTTCTCTTCTGGATTTCTCTCCTTCTGCCCTGTAGTCGCACCTCCAGGTAACCTGTCACAGAGAGCAGCTCTTCCTTCGCAGCCGGTGCCCAGTGGGCACGCCCGGGGCCGCGGCAGGGTCCTCTGGGGTGGCCAGGGTCTAAGGTCCCGTCTGCAGCTGCGTTGTGCATGGAGCTGTTCTGCGGGGTGCAGTCTCCCCACTCCCTTCCAGACCCCTCCTCCTGGGCTCATGGGACACGTGCTGTTGTCATGTGGGAGCCTTTTATTTTCAGAGGAGGCAAAGTTTGTCACAACAGGGAAAAACATGAAAAGATATGATTTTTTTTCAGATCTTAGGTGTGACGAACATCTCTGTGGGGACTGCGGGTGACATAGTGAGGACCGTGTGAGGGACAGGCTGACTGGCAGATCACAAGAAAGAACTTTGGTTTTTCTAGGTTACACGTCCGACTGCCAGGCTTTGCTTGTCAAGTGGCTGTGCTCCCACATTGTCTCCTTTTTCATGGTTGAACGTAAGTTGTTCCCTCCTAGACAACGGAGTCCTGTCACTTGCCCACAATGTTAATTTTTCTGAGTATTATGCCCATAAGACCCTCCAGATCTTTCTCTTCCTTAAAAGTGATCCAAGCTAACAGATTTCTCTCTCTCGGACGCGTGCTTCATCTGCTTTATTTTTTGTCCCTGCCCAGAGCCCTAGGGCTTGTCACTTAAATGAGCACTTCTGTTTTAATACTCCCACCTCTTCAGCGTCTCTGCCGGAGCCACAGCTTTTTATTTGAAATGCAACTCTCTGCATCACAAGCCCAGGTCTGACCCACTTACATAGTCAGTCACCTTCCTCTGGGCTCCTTGTTACAGTGGAGGAGTTGCACATCTGTGACGTCGGGTTGCCAGAATCCGGATGTTAACAGTGTGTTTTATTCTCTAGAATTTGTCTGTCTGTCTGTCTTTCCATGCACCTGACCTCCTGGTGACGCTGTGGGCTCAGGGTGTCCCCACCAGGTGGTGAGACAGGACGTGTCCCCAAACAGCGCAGGACCGGTCCCCGTGCGGCTGCCACGTGGGGGTGCCCGCTCGGTCCTGCTGTGTCTCTGCTTTGTTCCCCATCAGCAGGGGTCCCGGGCTTGGTCATTGAAGAGGACTTGGGGCCGCAGGGCACTGGGCCAACCCTCTGGCTGGATGTGGCAAGTGCTGAAGCCCCTGGCTGCGTCATGCAGAGCCAAGTGGTTGGTGAGGTCACCACATGTGGTTGCGGCGCTGGCTCCTCCCTTCTCAGTTTTCACTACCTGTTCCCGGGCTTTTCGGCCGCATCTGCATGGAGTTGATGGTGTAGACATTTCCTGAGCTCACCCTGAAGGCCCTCATTTTTCTAGGCTTTCCTGGATACTTAGGCAACTTAAAAAGATGCCTTTTCATCCTTGGGGTCCCTCCCCAGCCCAGGCAGCAGCCCCGCTGTGCTTGAGTGAATCCGTCCCCTAAGACATGTCCTCCCGGCCTCCTGGTCACTCTTGGGGATGCAGTGCCCGGTGTTGCCCTTCCTGTGGCCGCACATGCGAGGGCAGAGGACTCGGGGGACCAGGAGCCCTGGAGCCCCAGCTCAGCCCGTTTAGTTTAATGCTGAGCGTCCATCGCTCCCCTGCCATGTGCAAAACCCGACGACGGTGTCCCATGTTGGAAGAGTCACGGCCGGGGACTGCGCCAAGGTCATCCCCATGGGCAGCCCCGGACGTGCCAGCTGGCGTGTGGGAGCCTGTTAGCAGTTTGGCGGGGCCCCTCGGATCCCCAGTGTCACGGGGGTCTCATCACGGCCGCCTCCGCACCCACCTGCAGGAGAGGGGCGCACACAGCGCTCGGCGTTTCTTTTCAGATGAAACACGTCAGCGTTAAAGATAAACGGTAAAGCGCTCATGGAAGCTTCTGGAGCTCCTTTAAGAGTCGCTTTGAAGCTGTCGTCGTTGTGTTCATTACTGTCACTCTGCGGTCCAGCTTGGCTTTACGGGTTTTGAATCTTGGGTTCCCATGTGTGTTTTATGATGACACAGCATTACGTGAAATTTCAGCCTGTTTACGTGCAGTCCTCGGCCCGGGTGTGCGCCCCGTGGCGGTACCGGGAGGGTGGGTGTGTTTCTGTTCATAAGCGAACATGGGGTAGTGTTTTCGGTGAGTTTTGCGTGTTGAGGGTCCACCCAGGTGGGTCTCTGTGCCGAGAACACTGACGCGGCGCCTGCTCGGTGCCCCTGTTCTTGGGGAGTCAGCGTGTGTCCCCCTGGCTGGGATCTCAGACGGTGCAAAGCGTGGGTTCCATAGACGTTCATCATTTCTTGATTGAATGTTTTCAAAAGCTGACTTGTCCTGGGGTTTCTCTTGCAGGGTGTTTGCAGCTGCTAATGTTGGTTAGAAGACAGTGAAGTGTGTTCTGCTTGCTTGCATTTTAGGTGGAGAATCACAAGGAGGTTACGGCTGCGTGTCAGGCTGGTGCCCCGACTGCATCAGGGCAGGGCTGACCTGTGGCCAGCAGGCTTCTCAGGTGTTCCTGGATTTGACTGTCAGGTCCGGATCTGTTCCTGGGGGCTTGGTGGGGGTGCTTTAAAGATTCCACTGTCACTGCTTTGAACTAGTGCTGGTGATGTTTTAGGAAACAGAGCAGCTGAAGTTGGTGGGATTGCAACAGTAGGGCCATGGACGTTCTGAAGTCGCCGTCTTTTTTAACTCAGCCACGCTGCCATCCGTGAGTGTGTGGGTACTTGCACTGTGTCCTCCAGGCCCGGCGGCGAGGGGGGCAGTGAGTGGACAGGGCCGTGTCCCCAGATCTCGCAGTGGCGGTCAGTGTGGGGAGGGCTGTGTCTGGGTGCCGGTCCACAAGATTCTGCTGCGTGCGGGCAGAACCCGCGTCCACGGGTGGAGGGCCGTCTGGCTCTGTTTACAGCGACTTATCCACCTGCCCTTCCTCGTCAAGTGCGTGGCAGTATCCAGGCGAAAGGATAATCAGTGAAGCTCTCTGCTTAAATAAGAGCAAATACTTCCCTGTTTCCAAAGAATGAGGGAGGCGTGTGGCCCTGGTGCCAGAGGACTGGGAGAGGTGGATGAAGCAGGGAGCCGGGGGCAGCAGTGCCATCAAAGGCTTGCGGGCACTGTGTCGGAGCCGCGGTCAGCATTCCATCGAGTCACAGCCAGAGAACTCCTCCTGGGTTCTTAGTGGGCGGTGATCACGCTTGGTTTTATTACCGAATTACTGTTATGCTCTCTGAGGTATGAAGTGATATTAATGACCATTTCCAATGAGAAATAACACTTTATAGCCTTGCTATCATTTACACATATTAAAGTACGTTGTAATGTGGAAGAACACCCCGGGGAGAGATGAAAACATAGGAGTTTAATTTGAAATGCAGTTGGGAAATTATTTGGACAGGAGAGAAAGCTTTAGGGCAAAATTTCCATAAAAAAGTACATTATTTTCTAAATTATTCATGAGGGATGACAGTCTGTTTTTAATCTACCTGGACTTAATTATGGTCCCCCCCCAAAAAAAAAGTTTGGTTAATTGTAGTCACTCATCTGAACTAATCCAGAAACAAAAATGAGAAGTTAGTAATGACAGCTGTTTAGGAAAACCAGTTTATTTTTTGACTGTAACCACGTGCTCGGTGCTTCTAGCTCTTTCGTGAGCAGGCGTGTTTCTGCTCCGTGTCTTGGGAGGTCATGTCCTGGTGACTGTGACACGTGCTTTCATCAGGCTCCAGAATTGTCCCAGCGAGTCTCCAGAGAGCTGATCCGTTAGAGTGATTTTCTTTTCCATTTCAGATTTTAGCCTCCAGTTTTATTCATGGTAGTAAAATATTCTCTGAGTAACGGGAGAATTAGAACATGTCGGCTGTAACAACACGTTCGAATAGTTTGCTCTAAAAAACCATTAATCAGTTTGTAATCTCTACTCACAGTACGTCTCCTCCTTCTGCCCCATTTCTTAGGGGAGTTTTTATTCATTCATTGTCCCACTTCCACGAGCTGGAGGGGCCCGGCTGTGCCCGGCCTGTCAGCCTCCTGGCCCCGTCACTGTGCGCAGGTCCGGGTCACCCTCAGGGCCGGGGGCAGAGCCTGTGGGCTGAGTTTGGGGCCCGAGCCCCAGAGACAGCGCTGAGCCTGCCTTGGCATCAGGCCCCCTGGGAACGTGGAGGCCTTGCCGGCTCCCGGCCTGAGTGCCTGTGAAGGCCGGGAGGCTGAGCGGTGCCAGCTCCCTGCCCCCACGGACGGAGCCCCGGAGCCCCGGGGGGCGGGCTGGAGATGCTCTGAGCCCCGGGCTCCGGGACAAGACCAGGCGCCCAAGGCAGGCCTGTCCCCCGGCCACTGTTTCTGATTGGTTCCTTCACGTGCTGCCGAGAACACTTGCCTGCAGGAGATCCTCAGTAGCTTTTGGTGGCTGCGCTGGGACCTGCAGTTGCCTGGGACCTGCAGTTACTGGCATTTTCTTTACACCCTCCGCACTGCCTGCTGGTCCGATTGTGACAGATGCCCCCTCCCCAAACCCCCCAGCCCCAGGCTTGGACAATGGGGTGAATCCCAGCACCGCGAGGAAATGTGGTGCAAGACGCAGGGTTTCTTTTACTCATTTAAAATATGTATTTTCACTCATGCTTATTCAGAAAATGAATCTCTTAGGTTTCATAAACTACGCAAGACATTGGATTCCAGCTTCCCTGTCACTGAGGAGGCTGTCAGGGCCCCTCAGGCCCAGGGGATGCCACTGCCCATCGGTCGGGGGATTCCACACGAGGACCCGGCCTCGAGAAAGGTCTTTTTTATCCTCATTCTGTAGATCACTGCCTGGAGTGAGCTGCTGTGAGGAATTCCGGCGCCATAGGTGCACAGGGATGTGTGTCTGGTCTGGGTTCCTGGAGATGGTCCCTCTGTGGCCGCCCTTGGCCCCGTCGGCAGCACTGGCTGCACCTGTCTCGGTGGGCAGACGGGGTCAGGGTGCAGAGCCGGCCCTGGGGGCCTGCTGGTACCCGTGGGAAGGCTCCCCCTGAGCTGGTGCAGACCCGGTCCTCTGGGTCCTGGCTTGTGTCATTCTCTGGCTGCGGGGCCTCGGCTCTGGGAGTGAGGCTGGCAGGTTGGACCCTGGAAACCCCAAAGGCACAGAGAGATGGTGTTGGATTTTGCTTGTTTCTGTTCAATATCCAGTCCCTGCGGACGGCTTTGCAAGGTTTTGCAGTCTAAAAATGTTATGTCGGCAGTAAATGGAATAAAAATCTGAGACACATATACACACTCTACATGTCTCCCCACAGTGGAGTGGTTTTTTTTTTTTTTTTTTTTTTTTTTTTTTTTACGCTTTCCAATTCTTCTAGATTTACATGAGAAGTGATATTGTTTCATAACGTGGAGCAGGAAATTCGGTGGTGCTGTGCTTGTAAGTACAGTGCCTTCTCCAGGCTGGTCCCGGCGGCCCGCGGACCCGCTTTACTACAGAAGGGACTCGTGTGTGGGGAGAGGGGGTCTTGCCTTGTTCTGAGGGAACCCGTGAGCTCTCCCCGCACTTCTGGTCTCCCCAGGCAGGCACCAGCACTGCAGTGAGTATTCTGTGAAAGCCATTAAACCTGAATACCTTTGGGCGAACTTCTAGAAAAAAACGATATACGTTTGCTGCTTAAAGTCTTTCTTAAAGCAGAGCCTAAATGAAAAACAATTAGAGAAGCCCTAGTGCCTCCTTCACCTACTCTGTACGTGGCACGAGGCCCGTTTTAACACACGCGGACGGTACAGGGCTTGCCGCACAGTCTCGTGTTTACGCACCGTGTGGATCCGTGCGCATTGCCTCCACCTTTGTTGAGATGTGATTGATGTAGTGCTGTGAGTTTAAGGTGAACAGTGTGACTTTGCATGTTTTGTAACGATGGCCAGACTAAGGTTGGTGAACCCATCCATCACCTCACAGGATTACCGTGTGTGTGTGTGTGTGTGTGTGTGTGTGTGTAGCATTTCAGATCTACTGACTTTGTGACTTTCCAGCGTACAGTACAGCTTTGTTAACCGCAGTCACCATGCTCTGCACTGTGTCCCAGGACCTAGTCATCGCTGCCTGGAAGTTTTTGCTCTCGGACCAGCATCTCCGCATTCCCTGCCTGCTCCAGCCTCTGGTTACCACCAGTCTGCTCCCTGTTTCTGAGTTCAGCTTCTTTAGTTTTCACGTATGAGTCAGTATGTAACCCCCCCCCCCCACGTATGTAACACCCCCCCTTAGGTTTGCCCATATTGTCATGAACGGCAGGGAGCTCTTGCTCCTGGCGGAGTCATATTCCACTGCACGTGCACACCACGTTGTCTCCACCCCCGGATCCACCCACGGACACTGGGGTGCCTCCACACGGGGCCGCTGTGAACAGCGCTGCAGTGCATGTGGGGGCAGAGGTCTCTCCAAGACAGTGCTTTCATTGTCTCTGGGTCCCACCCAGGAGTGGCATTGCTGGATCCTGTGGTAGTTCTGTTTTAAATTTTTTTGAGGAACCTCCATACCGTCTTCCACGGATGTTTACCTTCCACCCGTTTACCTTCTCAGCAGCAGAGTGCACGGCTCCCCTTCCTCCACGTCCTGGCCAGCACTAGTTTTCACTGCCTTCTTGGCGATGGACGTTCTGCAGCTGTGAGGTGACATCTCACCGTGGTTTGGATCTGCGTTTCTCTGAGGATTAGGGATGTTGAGCGCCTTTGCAGGTACCTGTTGGCCCTCCGTGTGTCTTCTTTGGGAAAATGACTATTCAGGTCTTTTGCCCATTTTAAAATCAGATTTTTTTTTCGGTGGCTGTTGAATTGTATGAATTCCTTATACGTCTTGGCCATTAGCCCCTTACCAGATATGGGCTTGCAAATACTGTCTCCCATTCCTTAGGCTGCCCTTTCATTTTGTTGATGGTTCCCTGTGCTGTGCAGAAGCTTTTCAGTTTGACACAGTCCCGCTTGTTTATCTTTATTTTGCTGCTTGTAGCGTCATATTCCAAAGAAATCACTGCCAAAACCCACATCAAGAAGGTTTTTTCCCTATTTTCTTTAAAATAGGTTTTAGGTCTTACATTTGAGTCATGAATCCATTTTGAGTTATTTTTGTGTGTGGTGTAGGGTCGGGGTTCAGTTTCATCCTTTGCCTGTGGGCATCTGCTTTCCCAGCACCTCGTATTGAGGAGGCCACCCTTTCCCCACTGAAAAAGGGGAAAATTCCTTGGTGTCTGTATGTGAGGGTTTACTTTTGAACGCTCAGTCCTGTTCTGCTGGCCTTTGTGTCTGTTTGGTTCACTGCAGCTCTGCAGTAGAGCCTGAAACCAGCACACAATGCCACCAGCTTTGCTCTTATCTCTCAAGATTGCTCCGGTTCTTGGGGGTCCTTTGTGATTCTGCATGAATTTTTGGTTTTTTTTTTCCTGTTTCTGTGAAAAATGCCATTGGAATTTTGGAAGGGATTGGGTTGAATCTACAGATGGCTTTGTGGGGGCGTAGGCGTATCTGCAGTATTAATTCTTCTATTTATTTGTGTCTTCAGTTTTTTCATCAATCTCTCACCTCCTTGAGTAAATTTATTCCTAAGGATTTTGCTGTTTTTGATGCTACTGTAAACGGGGTTATTATCTTCATTTCTGTTTCAGGTAGTTTGTTAATGGTGTACAGAAACGCAGCAGATTTTTGTGTATTGATTTGCAGCCTGCAGCTTGATTGAATTTATTAGTTCTCACAGGTTTTCGGTGGTGCCTTTAGGGTTTTCTGCAACATGTCATCTGTGAACAGAGACAGTTTGCTTTTTCCTTTACAGTTTGGACGCTTTTTATTTCCTTTCCTGCCTCAGTGTCCCACACTCTTTCTGTATATGAGCTGGTTTGGGGGGCACCAGGCCCCGCTGCACGGACCCCACGCGGTGCCAATCGCACAGCCAAATCTCACCATCAGGGAGCTGGGGTCGCACCATCAGGAAACGTACATGCACACTCGACTCCATCCTGGGGATTGTCCGGAGGCTGTCCCTGAGATGCGATTTTCAAACCAGGCGAAGGGTACGGAAGGGAAGCCTGGGCAGTGTGTGTGGGAGGTCCTGTCTGGGGGGTAGGGAAAGCAGGGGTGGAGGCACAGGAGGGAACTCGGTGGGGCAGCAAGGGCAATGGGGCCGTCCGTCCACTCGGCAGACATCGGAGTGGCTGCGGGGCCCAGCGTCTGTGCTGGTCATCTTTCTGTTTGGGGGCGGGCACGGATGGTCGCAGAAGCAGCCATGTCGTAGGTCAGAAGGGCAGAGTGACCAGAGGTGGGGTGCTGGTCTGACAGGCTGGTTGAATCTGTTTTCTGTGATGGGGTCAGTGCCAGGCGTGTTAGTTCCTGGATCTGTTTTAAGAGTGTAGGGGGCAGGGAGCAGTGTGCTGGGGGACCAGACGCGTCTTTTATGAAGGTGGCCTGGCTCCTGTGCGGGTCTTAAAGCAGTTATGAGGCGCTTGCAGAATCTGGGACAGAGGGGAGGGTGGCTCCGGCCACAGGAAGAGGGAAGAACGGTGGATTTGAGGGGCCAGCCAGAAAGTGGGCTGACCGGCTGTGGTCTCTGGCCAGTCCAGCAGAAAAGGGACGGAGTTGTGGGTGGTGGTGGTGGGATGAGGAGGGAAATTTTGGCAGTGAGTGGAGGTGCTGTGTGCATGCAGGTTGCTGTGTTGAGGCTCCTAGGAGAAGTCTGGGCCTGGAGTCATGAACTTGGGTGTGGCTGAGGACCAGACGCGATTGTCCAGGGATGATGGGGTCCTGGGCTGAGCCTTGGGGACCCCAGCGAGAAGGGTGGCAGGTGAGGATGAGCCCTACTGTAGCAGGGACCCAGGAGAGTGGGTGGGAGGTGGGTGGGAAGAGCCCGGGGAGCTGGGTCTACAGGCCAGGATGGCCGTGGGGGGCTGGGGGGTGTGGACGGCAGGTGGGCTGGGCTGAGGGCCAAGGAGCTGGGGAAGGGTTGGGAGGGGAAGGATGGTTCTGAGGAGGACTGGTGAGAGCTCTGCTGGTTCATGGGGTGGCTGGAAGGACCGGGGACGAGGTGGAGGATGTAGAGATGGGCAGGGTGGTGGACGGTGCGAGGTTCCGAGGAGGCAGGAGGGCCCAGACTGCGAGCCGGGGCACAGGGGTCCTGTGTGGCCCCCTGGGTGCCGTTTTGCACTTGTGTCTCTATGGGACCTCGTTCCCACGGTGCCCCCGAATCCTTGTCCCAGCCCCGTGCAAAAGTTGTATGTGTGCTTTGCTCAGGGAAGGGGATGCCTGCCTCCTAGTGGGTGGGGCCTCAGTGCCTCAGCTGGTCCCTCCAAGCCTGTCACTGGTGCCCCCTCCCCGCTCTGGCCATACCGCATCCACACACGTCATGTTACGCAGGACGAGGTTCGCTCAGGTCCAGACACTGGCTGGGCCTCCCCAGGAGGCAGCCCCTCCCTGCCAGTGGGTCATCGCCCCATTTTTCAGGCAAGGGGACTGACTCGGCAAGGAGCTGCGTCCGAGCTCGCCGGGCGCTGTCCATGGCCACGCTACTGCCGGGTGTAACTGCGGCTGAGACCAGGTATCACTCTCACCCTCCACCACGCGGACTGGCCCGGTCCTGCTGGTTAAAGCACGTGTCAGGTTCTCCCCGTACTCCCTGGGCCTCTCACAAGGCGCAGAGGTCATTGTATACGCCGCGTTTTCCTGCACACGACACTCGCAAGAAGAGGTTACGTCTTGTTACGTGTTGGCCGTCATGAGTCATGAGGTCTTGTTTTGTAGATTAGAGTGAATTTGAAGCCAGAGAAAGAAAATTAGGTATTATGCTAATGGCATGAGGACCTTAGGCCTGGTAAGAAATATTCTTTGAAATAACCTCTCCTCACCATATTTTATGTTTCTCTTTTAGGAATTGTGAAGGGATTTAATTTCATTTTCCCTGGAGGGAGAACTATAAATCATATAAATGCTAATAAAGATGTTTGTGGATGATTGAACTCAATTCATAACTCATTTCCAAATCAAAGCGAGCCCGCTGGAGAAGCCGAAGCTTTTCAAGGGCCTCGTAACAGCCAGGCTGAAGGGGCCGTTTTGAGACTGAGTAGTTGTGCCGCTTGGTGGTATTTTTAGTTCAAAACATGCAGGAAGGTGAGGCATTGCTGCCCTGGTTTTCAGGGCGTGGTTCCCGGGCCTGGCAGCAGGGGTCGCCGCCAGCACGTGGTCGTGCCTTCCTGCCGCGCCTGCCGATCCCCGTCTGCCAAGCCCCGTCTGCGGTTCTTTCCAGAGAAGGTGAGTCTGTGCCGCCCGAGAACAGTTAGATTTTCATTTCAGAGTGTTTCCTTGAAAATTGTTTCAGGTGTCGTGATAGCACATGTGAGGCAGGTCAGAGGAGGTGGCTGTTTTGGCTGCCTGGACGCACTGAACGTTTTCGGTTCACAGCCGGGCGAGGTCCGACGTGATGTGGGGGCCGTTACTGGATGAGGTGGGTTCCCTCCTCAGCCTCCCCAACCAGCGTTTTATAAAGGAGATCTTACTAGTTATGAACCAGAGGACACATTTATTTTTGGTGTGATTTTAACATGGAGCAAAAAAGAAAGCCTGACAGCCCCTTGCTGGTGGCTTTGTGCTTTCCTGTTGACCTTAAGTTGTTCTTGAACCCCCAGTATTGACCAGCTCCAGCCCCGGTGATTGCCTTTGAGTGGAGAGTCACGCGGCCTCGTTATGCCCAGCGTCTGCTGCCTCCGCCCCATGGTGCCCTTGGGATCTTTCTGTGGACGCTGCCCATGTGCCTGGGGACCCCAGCTGTCACTGTTTTCTCAGCACAAGGGTGGTGGGTGCGGTAAACACCCGTGTGTATGTGTGTTTTGTCTGTACGTGCGCATGTGATACAGGTACATTTTTGCTTAGTTTTTCAGTGTGAGGAACCTGTGTTTGGACACGTCCGTTCCTTTCTGAGGTCTGGGTGTTTTTCGTGCCTGCAGACTTGATCACCGATGCTCACAAAGTGCCGGTGGATCTTCAGCAGAGGCCGCTTGGCATTCTCTGGGGTCAAGTTGTGTTTCTGCCTTTTCTCCGACTGCTCCATTCCTAGTTCACAAGGCTTTACCCGGCCCCCTCCATGCCCTGGCCCCCTTTTGTGGTGCTGTGCCAGCGGCGTCCACGAGGGGGCAGCATGACCGCACACCCGCCTGGTCTCTCTTTTCAGTTGGCAGGTGCGAGGGGCACTTGTGAGAACAAAGCACATTATAACTGAGCGCAGAAGCCCCCAGTGACAGAGCATCGCAGTGAATTCAAATGCGCGATCCGGGAAATTCTTGGGGTCCGGGGACTGGTCCCCCTGGCTTGCCCCAGACACCGACCACTTGTAGTTAAAGCCTCCACGTGGAGGCGGGCGGGCTGGGGTAGGGGGCCAGCTCTTATCCCTGGACACTCGTGAGGCATAAATATGAGTGAGCCATGAGAGGGCTTGCCGTCTGGAGTCATCCTTGTTTGTGAAAAGAATGGAAAATACTCACAAATCAAGCTTCGGATGGCTCTCCGCTCTTCGGGAACCTGCTCGTGGCTCCTGGGGACCCTTGCTGATGGCCATGGCTTGGTTTCTGGAAACTGGACTGTTTGATCACACGCCTCTGCACGGCTTTAACAGTTGTAGTATTGGATTGTTTCCTTGTTGTTTACCTCATGTCTTAGCCTGGCACCTTGATTTTAAGTTCCTTTCTTTAGGTTTCATTCCTTATTCTCAACCTGCTTCATGCCGAACATTGAGTTTTGAATGTGAGACGGCAGCAGATGCTTGTCTATAGGTTTTACGATGTGAGCAACTGCACCCTCCCTCCCCCCCTTCCCTCCCTGGCTCAGTTTGCCTGTGAACATCCTTTCTCCCGCGTGCCCGTCTTCATGCCTCCTTCCTCTGGCTGGTCCATCCCTGCAGCCGCGCCTCCTGGTCCCTGGGCGCCGGCCCGTTGGCTTGGGGATGCAGCCCGGCGTGGCATCTTCAGTCTGTCCTGCTGGTCCCTGGGCGCCGGCCCATTGGCGTGGGGATGCAGCCCGGCGCCGTGTCTTCAGTCTGTCCCGCTGGTTGGTTGACAGCAGCAGGCCGGGACCTGGCGCGCTGTCCTCAGCATCACTGCTGCTCTGACTCTCGGTGAAGTGACTGCAGGTGCATTTCCGGTTTCCTCTGTCCTTCTCCGGCCTTCCTGCGGAGGTGCTGGTGCGGTGCCTGCCCAGGTGTTTGTCCTGGGCTTTTCCGAGCCTCTCCCTGCGGCCTCTGCAGGCGGGTGTGAGGTCAGGCACCGCCACAGGTGGACAGGACCAAGGTACTGGCCCGGGCCCGACAGAACAGGTAGGGGCACCAGGGCCTGGATGCCGGGGGCTAGAGGGACTTGGCGGCTGGAAACCCGGGAGCTTCCCAGGCTGGGAGTGGGGCACAGCTGGGGACGTGCATGTCCAGGGAGCTGCGGTCCTTGTTGGCTTGGCCTGATGGAGGCTTGACACACGGGAAGGCTGTTTGCTGCTTCCGGCTGGGTGAGAAAGGCCGTTGGAGTTCTGGGGTTTTGTTTTTTAAGAACAGTAAGTTAAGACAAGTCATCCTCATGCTCAGTAGACCAGACCCCCACCCTGGAAGGAGATGGGTGCTGCCGGCTTGAGGGTCCTGTTTGCCATCACCTCTTTGACCTGGGTGGTTCTAGAACCTTCTCCAGCATGGTCCACCTGTGTGTGTGCCGTCTGCCCACACAGCTCATGTGAAGGTGCCCGACGTGTTCAGACAAGCCCAGCGCAGTGTCTGGTGCCTCCCAGCAGGTGCTCACGTGTCTGTGTCTCCCCACCTCGTTCTTCACGGCTGAACTAAAAGGACAAGTAAGAGTTAAAACAAGTACATTGAGTGCTTCCTACTTGCTGGTTGACCTGAGTTTAGTGGCCTTGACTGCCATGTCTGGGGTCCAAGGCGATGGGGCTTCAAGCCTTGACTCTGCAGCAGGTCCGGTTCTGAGTGATTTCTTCCCTCATGCAGTCCTTTTAACCTCCTTGTCCAGCTGTTACCCTCGGTGTACCGCGAGGGCGCTCAGGACGGGTGGGAAGCCTGGGAAAAGAAGTGGGGACTCAGATATCCCCAGTGCGCCCCCGCCTCCCGCCACAGACACAGCTGGCCCCGGCCTGCAGGTCAGCCCGCTTGGCTCTGCCCCAGCCCCTCCCTGCAGGGCCGCCAGCTCCCATGAGGGGACCTCGTGCTGAGTCCTCGACCCTTCGCTCCTGGGGGCCTGTGTCTTCCTGTGTTTGAAGCCGGGTTGCGTGGGGAAGGGGGCAGCCCTGGGTGAGGAGTTAGGGGAGCTGGGGTGCTGGCGCCAGGCTTGCCCCTCTCTCACAGGCAGGGGTCTCCTCTTCGCTTGTTGATGCCTTCTGTTCAGGCAGCTTCAGTCTTTTTTGTTTTGTTTTGTTTTGTTTTAATTTTTATTTTTATTGAAGGATAGTCAGTTTACAATGTTGTGTCAGTTCCTGGTCCAGCATGGTGACTCAGTTATACATATATATATATTCTTTTTCATAGTCTTTCCCATTTTAGTTTATTACAAGCTATTGAGTATAGTTCCCTGTGCTGTGCGGTATGAACTTGTTCATCTATTTTATATGCAGTAGTCAGTGTCTACAAATCTCGAACTCCCAATTTGTCCCTTTCACCCCCTTCCCAAACCCCCAGTAACCACAGGTTTGTTTTCTGTGTCTGTGAGTCTGTTCTGTTTATAGATAAGTTCGTTTGTCTTTTTTTTAGATTCCACCTATAAGTGTTATCATGTGGTATTTTACTGGTTTGATGATTCTCTTTTGTGTTATCTTGGTTTCTTTTCAGTTTTTGTGACTCTGCTGTGTGCTTTTGATTTGTGGTTCCCTTGTTTTTCAAGTGTGTTAACCCCTCCCTGTATCTGTTTGCTTCAGAATGGTAGCCATTTAGGCTCAAACACATCCTAAAGCAGATGCAACGTCGCAGGGAAGGAAAAAATGCGTGAGGAGCGATCTGCCGTGCACTGGAAACCACAGCGGTATCAGCTCCGTCGGACTCAGCCTGAAGGCCACGCTTCCCAGCGTGCGCTCCCTCTGTCTCAGCAGAAAGCCGCGCCCCCAGACAGCTTCAGTCTTAACTAGGATTCATGCAGCGAATTGGACAGGCTCCCCGTTGTGGAGGTGGCACTTTGCAGCTTTCACTCAATCCATTAGATACTTGGGAATGCCCAGGGTGGGGTCTGCAGGACACGGAGCTGTCTGTGTTTCACAGGGAGGGCTGCTGCCAGGCCGGGAAGGGGTGTGGGGGCCACGCTGTCCTGTCTTTTCTTATTAAGCGGAACAACTCCTCAAAACCTTGCTCCTGCCCTGCTGTCAGACTTCTGTTCCTTTAAACCTGACGTCCCCACCCCCAATTGTGAAAGTAGTGCGTACTCATGGAAAAAGAAAGTGTGCAAAGTGGAAAATAATAAAAAATGCCCCGAATACCACACCCCGCACCGCCCCTGCAGGGAGAACATAGTTACCCTTTCCCCCCCTTTTTTGGCAGTGTGCTTCCAGAAACTTTGCACGTCCATGAGCATTTAATACACACCCACACTCACATGGTTTCCTGCTATGCGTGCTCTCTGCCAGCGTCTCTTGGATGTGTTTCCACATCAGCAGATATAGACTGACTTCATCTGTTAGCAGCTCCTTAGTAATTAGGGGATAATTTCTTACAACTCCCCTACTTTTTTTGGTTCCAAAGCAAGATGCTCTGGACCCGGTCCCGCATCTCCCCCCCAAACCACTTCCTGTTTCCAGTGCTCTTCCAGCTTCGTTTCCTCTCGGGAGAGCTTTATCTCCTGACGTCACCCACTCTTACATTTTGTGTCCGTCAGTTAGTTGCCTGGGTGTGTCACTAGTTAGTTACCCTCTAAATAAGGAAGGAGTAGGTCACAGGCTTGAGCTGGAACCCGAGGCGGATGCGGCTGGACGTGGAATCGGGGAGGGAGCAGCAGGAACCCTTTATTCAGAATGTGGGGTGTGGAGCCTCCATCCCGGGAGAACTCGTGCGGATGAGCGCTCCGCCCAGTTACGGGGCTGGCGACCTGGGGTCCCCTCCGGGGTCCGCACCTGCCGCCTGTGTTCTCCTGAGTTGGGCTGTGTTCACCAAAAGACACGCGTTAGAAAAAATCCCGATTAAAACGACAGTTGACGCCTTATGTCTGAGCCGATGTAACGCTGTCAGTGTTTCCACTGCAGTGTAGCATGCTGGTTTATTTTCTAGAGCTCTGTGTGACCAACAATTTGTGTGCAATCAGCAGAATTAGCTTTTCACTGCATAACATTCTCATTTAAAAAACAGACGCTTTTTAGCTAACTCTTACTTCTCTCTGAAAGCAGCGTTTCTGAGTGTTATCTGTGCGGTGTGAATGCTGCAGAAGCTGGTGTTGGTAGCATTATCTACAATTATCTGTGTCAGACTCTTCAAACCCGTATTTACTTTTGTTTTTTGTCTGTTTTGTGTTAGCCCCTGAGAACCAAAGTTGATATCCTTCTTTATAGGTAAGCCTGGAGCTCTGAGGGGAAGGCAGCCCCCTTGGTCCCTCCCTGATGGGGTTGTGACAGTCCTGGGCGTGGATTGTGAGTTGGTTGCTGGGTGTGGCCGGTGGGGCCAGGAGGAGACCCAGGAAGTGGGCGGTGGTTCGGGGCCCCCGTCTTCTCACGTTGCCCTGATCTGTCCACCTTCCTGGAAATCAGGTACCTTTCCAGGCCATACGTGATTGTGGTTTTGTACTGAATGTAGAGAGCACAGGTGGGTGGGGTGGTGGTGGGAGGGTGGCGGCTGAGCAGTTCCTTTGGAAAGTTGACCCCATGGCTCTTTTGCCTCAGTGGTCTCTCAGCCAGTTTTGATGACTTGAGGATTTGGGATGTTAGAGAATGAAACACTGTGTGTTTACTCCTCCCAGTGTGTCTAAGAGAGAGAGGCTGAGTGGAGTCTCAGCTGCCCAGGCTCTGGCCATGGTTGGCTGTGTTTGGGGTGCCTTCCTCAGTGGGCCGGGGGACTCTTGCCTGATCCGGGCAGGGGGTGTCACCGCGGCTTAACCCTCCACCAAACTGCACAAGACCTCCAGCGTACGCAGAAGGAGCCTGCTTCTCCAGTTTTGGTGACCTGGGGACAGCTCAAGGCCCATAGGGAGCTGAAAGGTTTTAAATTCCCGAAGTCCTGGGATACCACTGCTGTGTCTCGTTTAGATCCCCGCCTGCTCCCCCTACAGTGATGGTCATGCATTTTGTCTTAGCAGGATAATCTTGTTTTCCCCAAAGCTTCTTGTTTTTGTAAAAGAAACTAAAAGCAGTGACTAAAGGTTATCTAATGAATTCTTTCAGCCATAATGTATTCAATGTTCTTGTGTAGCCTGATGGGACGATTTGTAATTGATACCTTGCTTACAGATACAAAGTCATCTTTGTCCCTGAAGTGCCTCCCTCCCACCCCCATGGAAGGGGGAAAACACCTTCCCTTGTGACAAAATTATCTGTCGTTCTTTTGTAACAATTGGAAGGGCTGGCATTTTAGGTGAAAGCTGTAATACAGAGTTATTTTCACAAATTTCAATAAAGGAAACAATTTCCTTTCAAACATACAATTTTCTTATTTGATATCCCTTTATGATTGGTGATAGTCATAATTATCATTAATTCATGATTTCTGGAGGCTTTGGGTTTTAATTTAAAACAGCGTTGGTCTGCACATCCAAAGTTGATATTTATATAAAACTCAAGCAGAAAGTATAAATCAGAAAAAAATGAAGTTTTTCAGAATAAATGATGATAGTGGATTTTGGTCACTGGATTTTGTCCCAAATTACGTTCTTTAAGTGTATCTTTCTTCCTGCATGTTTCTGACAGATGGGTGATGCTGCCGTGCTTGGAGGAGTTCTTTGTTTTTAGCAAGGAATGTGGTCAGATGTCGTGTGAGTTTTACTTGGGTTAAGCCAGAGTGTCTAACTGGAAACAAGTTATTGGAATGGCCACCTGTAGAAGCACCTGGTTCTTCTCCTGAATTTTAAGAAAGGTGTGACAGTTAAATGATTAAATAAAGGACTGAGATTCACGTGTTGCATGAGGACTGTTTCTCCTCGACTTGCACAGAATGCTGTGTAGACATGAGCATCATGGTCTGGATACTTACTTCTTCAGCATACATTTTAAAGGACAGTATGTTTAGGTACACAGTCTTTTTTTCAGTTTAGGTACTGTGAAGTGGGTTTAATAAGACAAAAATCTGACACTGAAAAAAAAAGAATCTGTGCACAGTATGACCGCATTGGGCTCACTGGTCTAGCCTGCCATGGAACCTTCTAGAAAAGAATGCACTGGCCATGCTTCTTTAGAAAGCATGTGTTTAAGTACAGAGTTCACGTAATGGTTCTTGTAAGGAGATGTGAAGGCGAGGTGCTGTCTGTCTCAGGCCTTGGTGTAAATTGGGTGTTTTCCAGGGTGCTCTGGTGCTGCAGGAATGAACAGGTAAGTCGTGGTCTGTTGTTCAGCTTTGGAAGTATTAATTCTTTAGCGGGTTCTGCCTCATGAAATGCTTTTCTGTGCAGCCTCAGGGGGAGGGGGACCCTGCTGTTGCCTGTGTTGAGAGGTTTGTCCTCCTGGGTCTCTGCGGAGGCAGGGAGGCCAAGGCTCTGCCAGCCCCCTCGGGGTCGAGGACCCCACCCGCCCGCTGGGAAGTGCCAGGAGCGAGGGGGCCTTTTTACCCTGTTCTGAGAGTTGAGTGCTTCTCACCTCACGTAGCTTCCATCAGGACGGAGAGCTGGTTCACTGTTAGTGATTTAACTTTGAATCAGAAATTTCCCACTTCTCTTTCACACTTTTGAATTAGTTTAATTAAAGAGTGCCCTGAAATTGCAGGATGAGCTTTTATCTGTTTGTCGGTGAGACTTTTAAGCTGAGGACGTGTCAGCAGAACAGAAATGCAGAAGCAGGTTGGAATCTGAGGTGGATGAGATGTGCAGCCCGGTTCCGACTTGTCTGTCGTGTCCACCAGACGGCAGCAACGTGTCCTCACTTGTCTTTCTAGTAAGAAGTGACTTCCTTCCGAAGGAAAAGATAAGTGTACACTGGCCTGGATTTTAGTGTGTGTGAGGGTCCCTTGGAGGGTCTGGTTTGCACAGTGGTTCTCCTGCTGGTTCAGGCTGTGACCAGAGGGAGACAAGGAGGCTCCTCCACCCCCAGACCTCGTGCTTTCCAGCCACAGTGAGCTTGGAGTGAATGCATCTGGAAAAGAAGCAGGAAGCTGTGGCTGGAACCTGAGAGCGCAAATGGGCGTGAGCCCCAGTGCTTTGGGCTGTTGATGGGCAGAGAGTCACAGGCTCTTGGCTTGACTGCCCAGAACACGGGTAGCTGGCCTGTGCTGAGGGTCATAACAGACTACCCCATCCTCCCCTTCCCACCCAAAAAAAGGAAGAAGGGTGTGTCCACATTGGAACTCAGTCAGTGCAGCAAGATGCAGAAGGAGCTGCGGCCAAGGGAAGGGCAGACTCCAGCCTCCACTGAAGACCCATCCTCAGTCATGTCCACTGAGTGGAATGGCAGGTGCACTGGCAGCCCTTTTGTGGTCACTCTCTCTGGGCACCCCTCCTTGCTCTCTCCTCTCTGGGTGGGAGAGTGTCTCCTGTGTCTCCCTTGCTCTCTCTCATCTTCTAAGAAAAAGTTGTCTTTTTTAGTCTCTTTCTAGGGAGGACAGGGGCAAGGAGGCAGAAACAAAAGGAACAGTACAGTTGGGCATGACTGCGATTAACTCACAGCACCATATCTGGCAGTACAGTCTCTGAAACCACTCACAGAGTGCGCGTTATATATGTTATGACTAAAATCTAGAATCAGAAAGGAAATTCTGAAAGTCTGAGGGCTATAACTCATCTGGACACGAGCATCTGAAAATTAGTAAAGGAAATGACAAAACATGAGAACATGGTTATGATCCTCACGTCTGACGTATGCGTGTGTACTGTCCTCTCAGGGCAAACTTTCAAAAACATCCCTTCCTTCCAACCACATCCAAACATATGAAGGATGGAAACTGCACGCCCAGGGCAGTCAACACGTCAACCCATTCGGGGCCAAGCACTGGGGCCACGGTGCCTTCTCTCGGCCATATTTTCATAAGACATCTCTCTTGAAGCCAAACATCCTTTTAAATGATACTGATCTGAGACACCCGTCTATTAGGCACTGAATTGTGTCCCCCAAAATGATATGCTGAAGACCCAGCCCCCATGCCTCAGGACGTGACCTTATCTGGAGACAGCACATTTACAGGAATCACTAAATTAAAATGGAGTCATTGCAGTGGGCCCTGGTGCGGTAGGCTGGTGTCCTTACAGAAAGGGGAAATGCCAGTAGAGGCAGACATTGAGGGAGGACCACGAAAGACGAGGAACTGGGGAGATGTGTCCACACCCCAAGCCATACCTGCGGCACCACCAGCCAGGAGAGGCGTTGAAACCCCTTCTCTGGAGACGTGAGAGGGAGCAGAGCCCGCCGACACCCTGACCTCAGACTAGCCTCCAGAGCTGTGGGACAGTAAACGCCTGTTGTGTGAGCCACCCTGCTCTCCGTCCTTTCTAGAGGTCCCCTGCAAAGCTCAGAGCATCTGTAAGCACTCCAGTTGGAAGTTTTTAAAGTTTCACATGGGAAACAAGACTGATGATTTCCGAGTAAATGAGGGGCGCACAGAAGCAGCTTTATGGCTTTCTGCACTGGCAGGGCCACTGCACACTCGCCGGCCAGTCCCTGTGTGGGTGGGGCCTGCCTCTCCACCTCCTCAGTCTGCGGGACGCGCGGCCAAGGCCGGGGGACAGCTGCCTGTGGGTGTGCCACCTGGGAAGACTTCCCCCTGGGACGTGCTGCACAGAGGCGCACACGGCACCTGGGCTGAGCGGCGATGCGGGGAGGACACACACTGGCTGGACTGACCCCAGCACAGGCTTGGACTCACCTTTACCGCAGGGCCAGCAGGGACCCGCACACCGGGGACCCGCGGCTTTGTTTCTATATTACGTGAGCCCTGATCGGGGAGCCTTTAACGTGTCCATTCGTGAAGCAGTTACTGAACACCTGCTGTGACTTAGATCAGGGTTGGCAGTCTCTCCTTGTTAAGGACGAGACGGTAGGTGTTTCAGGCTCTGAGGCAACTGCTCAGCGATGTCCTGCGCGGGCAGAGTCTGCAGCCCCCTCACCAACTCAGACCACGGGCTGCAGGTGCCGCCCAGCCCGAGAGACAGGGGCCAGCAAGGACGAGGCTTTGACGGCCATGCCACCCCCACTGCTGGAGGCGGGTGGCCTCCATATCCTAAACACGTAACATTGGCAAGAAAATTGGAAGTCAACAAAAAGGGGGAAAAAGCATAGAATGAAGAGGAAAAATGATGAACCAAAAAGAAAAAAATGCATTATTCATGGGAGGGGTCACAAGACACCATTCATGTTACAGGTGACACTAGTATGATTTGCCTACATCCTTTAGGTAGGATTTTTAAAACCCCGGTGAAAAGTCAAATGATGTAAGAATAGGTCCTTAAGCCCTCCCCCAGGAGGAGGAGACAGGGTGTTAAATCCCCCTTCACCCCGGTCTCTACCAGCCCTGCAATATCACAGAGTTACGAGGTGACAATGACGTTCCGGACAGCGCAGTGATGAAGGTCCCAGGTGGGGACACGTGGCCTGAGCGCCTGCACCCGCGGACACTAATTTAACAAGCCTGGGTGTGATTTACTGTCCCAATTCTCATATTAAACATTTTCAATATCTTTCAGCAGTTTGATAAAACCTGTTAAAATTAAATTCCAACCACAACGCGCTCATCCACACCTTCGGAGGCAAAGGTTACGCTAATGTGGTCTCTCTTTACAGCTCTCACCAAAAACAGAGGAAGCCTGCAGTCTCCATTTACAAAGGCAGTGGTCCAAAAGCACAAAGGGGGTTGGGGGGTCCCCTAACTTGCACACCGGAGCATGCACGCTCGTGTGCACACGCACACACAGCTGGGGTCAGCGAGCACAGGACTCACTGCTACCCCAGACAGAAAACCATGCACAGCGGTCCTGAGCTGAGCACACAGCATACACGCACCCCGAGCCATCAGCACTAATGCTGCCCCACTCCATTTGGGACCCACTGAGAAGGGACCACCCAGGAGTGCAAATGCTTGAGACAAAACCCTCACACGGTTGTTGCCACCTGCTTAGCGACTCGCCTAAAACACCGAGCACCAAAATGCTCAGGACTCAGCTTTCACCGTGCGAGTCTGACATTTTATAATGATAAAGGGTCAATTCAATAGGAAGACAGAACAGTTCTAAATTGATATGTCCCTAACAACTAACTTTAAAATACATAAAGCTAAAATTGACAGGACAAAAAGGAAAAATAGACAAATCATAGTTGGAGAACTTAACAACCTTCTGTAAACCACTAATACATCACAGGCAGATTTTCAACAGTCATTAAGGTGATAGAACATTTAAACGGTGCTGTTAACCAACTTGACCTGTTGCTGTTTATAGAACATTCTCCCAACAACTGCAGAATGCACATTCTTTTCAAGCGTGCATGGAACTTTTACCAAAATAGAACATGTGCTAAGCCAAAAAGCAAAACCTCAACAAATTTTAAAGGATTGATATCATACACTGTATGTTCCACAGTGGAATTAACCTAGAAATATGTAACAAAGATTTGAAAAATCCTCAATATGTGTGAAAAGTAAGCAGCATGCTTTTAAGTAATCCGTGGGTCAAAGAAGTACTCTCCCGCTGTCTGTCCTCATTCAGGCTTAAGCGTCGATCCTCAGACTGAGACAGGGCTCTGGTAGACTGGAGCATCTTACTTTGAAACTCCTTGGTACTGCTGTTTCCGAAACTCACAACGAAGCACCCCCCCAGGTCACGTCAGTGGAAATAGCTAAGCTTGGATTTCTCCTGCTGCCCAGTGTCCGCGCTGGCGCTAAACCAGGTCACCTGCGTGTGAGTCTGCACCTGCCACGGGCCTTTCCCTGACTTAGAGGCTGAGCCCAGCCAAGGACTGGGGACTCCACGCGAGGTCACCCTCTGTAACTTTCGTGGCCCAGAGCTCAGGGCTACTGACCCACAGCCTCGAGGACTGACGTCCCTCAGACGGTGCCCCCGGCACTGCCCACTGTGACATCAGGGCGGAGTGAGCAGCCCCCGCCTCCCAGAGGGGCCGTGCTGGCGGGGTATCGGCTTTACACGTCCTGACCATCGTCCTTTGCGGTGGATGCTGGTGGAGGGGTGTCACAGAGCCCTGCCCCCGGCTCCCGGGCCCCTGGGCTGGCCTCTTCATTGGGTCCCCCCAGGCTCGGCGCCATCCTCGCAGGGGGCGCCTTGCCGACTTTGTGACCTCACAGGGACCTCCCCGGGCTGAGATGACGTGGCTTACTTGGTTCAGTTTTGTATATACAAACCAAGACTGTTTGTTCCCGTTTTGTGGCTTTGAGCAGAGAACTCAGTCCTTAGGCACACCACATCCTTTTCTTTGTGGCTTCTACCCAGTTTCTTTTCAAACAGCCCCTCTTTCCCCACATGAGGGGACAAGGTCCACATGTCACGCTTACTAGGTGGAAGCTGCGTCCTCTACCCCACGGGTTCCTGACTCCGACAGGAGGGCACAGACGTCTGCCGGAGGTGCCAACAGTCATGGGACAGTTTCTCACCAAAGGACTGTCCGTTTCCTGGGGAGGTGACATGAAGCCTGGCAGTGACAGTGGTGGCCCGCAGGCTGATTCGGGGGTGAGGGGCACGTGAATCCAGCCGGCAGCCTGTCCCCAGGGCGGAGAGCGTGGGTTTGCAGAGTGGACGGGGTGCTTTCTTTTGCTGAGACGTGTCCTGCCGGAATGTGTTCTGCTCCTCTGGTTAACGGTGGAGATGTGGTCTCTTGGTTTCCCTTCTCCCAGAGGTTTTAAATTCAAATGCCTTGTTCACAATTAAAGTTGAAGATTTAAGTTATTCAAAACTGAACATAGTTGTTCAAAGGATAAAGTCTTAAAGGGTGGCAGAGAACTATCTTGGTTTAGCTGCATGGTTACGTAGCATGTGTTCAGTGAACGCGGCCCGGAGCGGTCAGGTCTGCTCTGATGGTCACCGTCTTATCACGCAAGCACTGTGTTCAGGGGAGCTCTGGACACTGAGCGCACGCAGCACGTGGACGTTGAGACAGACACCTGGTGTGAGTGCACGCGCTTGGGTCCCCTTGGCTTGATTTTTATTTTCCTCTAATAAGTTGGTGGCATTTTAGAAGGAGAAGCTGCAGTGATCAGAGGGAGGCAAGATCATACACCATGTGCGTGGTGGGTGAACTGGGGACATGTCTCGTGTGTGGTCATCTGAACAGTCTTTTCTGCTGGTTTTCACCCCACAAGGGGGAGGCCCGTGGTCTTGTTGCAGGGTGGTGGGCGTGTTCTGTCGCCTGGTGCCTGGTGTGGGGGTAGGAGCTCGTGGCAGGTAGCTGGGAGGTGTTTGATGAATGAATAAATGAAGGCATAAACCCAGCAGTCAGTTGTCTGGCACGCAGAAGCAGAGAAATTTGCTCTGCTCGATGCCAGGGAGGAGCTGGGGTCCTGCATTAGGAAAGTCGTCCTGAGCCAGAGCCCCCCGACATTGCTGTGAGCTGCCCGGGGAGGGAGGGACTTCCAGCTGCGAGTGAGGGGTGGAAATGCAGTGGAAGGCACTCAGAGACTTTTAATGGGCAGTTAAACCAGATGATTCTGAAATGCTATTTGTATTCTGAGACTCTGTTAAATATTTGAGCATCTTCTATTTCCATGACAATGTTCAGGTCACCAGAGAGAGCCCCCCCCCCCCCCCCCGCCAGGCCTGGGTATTCCCAGCCTCCTCTTGGTAGTGAGATAAAAATTAAAAAATGAAATTTAGCAAATAACAAACTATAAATGTATACAATGAAATTCAGGAAATTTAAGCCATTTGTTCACCCAGTGAATACCTGAGTGCCAGTAGGCGTTGTGGGTGCCGGGGTCGTCCTTGACCTTCTGGGAGGGGCGGTTGGGCCCGACTGTAAGGGGTCTGCAGAAATGTGTTGGCGGACGGGGCACCACGGGGGATGTGGAGCGCGGGGGTGGGGGGCTGGCCCCGGAAGGCGGAGGTGTGCCTGGGACCATGAGGAAACCTTGGAGAAGCAGGGACAAGGAAGGAGGCTGAGGTCACAGTGTGGTCGACCTCAGATGGCACCCAGCACTGGTGTGGCCGTGTGGCCGAGAGTGGAGGGAGATGTGAGTGTGAGGCGCACGCGTGTTAGGAAGGTGTCCCCGCCGGACGGGGCGTGGGGCCTGTGGGAAGGATGGGGTCTCAGACACGAGAATTCCACCTTTTGGAGGCCCGGTTGGACAGAGCCTGGCAGGGAGGTATCAGCCAAAAGACATTGGCAGTCTTGCCTGCAGCTCGTGTGTTTGCTGATTTACACATGCATTTGGCTCGTTTGGGGCCCATCCTCTCCCAGTGGACACAGAGGTTTGCGGGGCCCCGTCCCCCATTGCAGAGCGGTCACGTGTCGTCCCCCCCCCCCCCCCCCGGGCTCCGTCATGTCATGGCAGTGTTCTCACACACTGGCTTCACTGCTGTAAGATGTCCCGGGGTGTCACCAAGAGTTGAGAAAAGCTATTTTAAGTGGGGTGGGAAAGGAATGTATTTCAGCTTTTAAAGGAGCTGCTGAACCTTCAGACAAGGCTCAGAATGTCTGGAGAGCCGGGCGCTCGTGCATCCTGGGCTGCTGGGCAGGCTTGTCAAAGAGCGTGGATTTCATACGGGCCTTTGTCTGCAGGTCATTTAGGGCAGCGCCATTGGCTACTTACAGACAGAATTGAGGGTTAAGTCCTTAATATTTTAAAACGAAAATTTAAGATTAGGAACCCTGAAATTTAGAGGAAGTAATAGAGGAATTATGCTTTTTTCCCTTCTTTTCGTTATTTAAACCAGGGCTAGGGTTTAAGAAGGTCCTAGTCTTAAGGATCCTCTGTTGTAATAATAGAATTCCACACCAGGTGTACAGCTGAGCACTAGTGTTTACAGGGAAGTGGTAGCTGATACTGTCAGATGTTTTCCTTTTTAAAATTTTCAAGCTAAGTTGTGTGCATGTGTTTTTAAACTTTTACCTCTCACAGTTGTACCTAAACTAAGAAGTTAAAGATAAAAACCTGAAGCTCTAAGGGTGATCTGTTCGGGCTCTCAGTCCCTGAGGGGAGCCCCGCACTCTGAAGGTGGCTGTCCCTGCCCTGAGCTCAGCGCAGAGCCAGCCCGGCAAGACTGTCCCCCGTGTGCTCTGCCTGGCCCGTGAAGCAGAGAGTTGATAGGGTTGTGGGCCTCAGTGCTAGGTTATCTGCAGGCGAATCGAAAGGTGCTTTTTTAAAAATTTTTATTTTTTAAACATTTTTTTGATTTATAATCATTTTACAATGTTGTGTCAAATTCCAGTGTTCAGCACAATTTTTCAGTCATACATGGACACGAAAGGTGCTTTAAAAAGCTTTGAAAATGCGTGTATGTGTGACTGAACCACGATGCTGTGCAGCAGGCACTGACAGCGCTGTGAACTGACTGTGCTCCACCTCGAAAACATGAACTTTCTTTTCAAAAAAGGTAACAGTATTAACCAGTATTAACTTTGTTTTCAAAACGCATGTTGGGCATTTAGGGCAGGATTTCAAGGAGCGGTCGGAGCCCGCGGAGGACTGAACAGAAGGGCTGTCCCTGTGTGGCTTCCTTCTCCCTCAACAGCACACTTCTGGGGGGGCCTCACCCTGATTTTCCTTGAACTGTGTCGTTTTTGCCCCCTTTCTCTCGGGCTTCTGTCGGGGAACCTCCTACCTCACATTTGCGGTCCCAGGGCTTCAGCTCCCATGGCTCTTGGTCAGAGGGTGGCGGTCGCAGCTGCAGCGCCACCTGCTGGCCGGCCTCAGGTACCACGAGCGCTGCTTCTGGGAAGAAGGAGGAGAAACATTTTGCGTCCTCTTTCCACACTGAGCTGTCAGCCCGTGAAAGCTGGACCCAGTAGAGCAGCCGTGCACACGTGGATGAGTGTGTGCACGAGTGCGCGCGCGAGTGTGGGTGTTAACACGCTTCTGTCTTGCACGCTTGTCCCAGTACAGAACCTTCTGAGGAGTGTGTTCTCAGTGATGGCCCTGGTTTGTGGTGATTTGTACACGCTGGTTCATGATTAGCCGAGCATCATAAAATGCAGCTTGGGGTGCAGCATAATTTTAAAAAGCGAATTTAAAATAAGAGTTAACCAAGGTTTTAGGAAAAGATGAAAGATATGTTTTGCACAGTGACTGACCCTCAGTGGTTTCCTCCATAAACTCAGGAACTTGGAAGCTGATCCCCAGAGAGCACTGGGCAGACAACCATGTTTTAAACCTTCTTTTGTTCTCCAGGAAATGAATTTGTTTGCCCTTTTCCTGCGGTGCCATATTGTCTGAGTTTTCTTTCTGTTCCTGTAATGGGCAGAAGAGGAAAGAAGGCCACACACTGGCTCATCCTCCCGGTGCTGTGTTGCTGGATAATTATGATTAATTGTGAGCTGGACTACATGCATTTCAGAGAGTGGATTGTAATTAGATAAAACTTAATGATTTTAACATTGGCTACTGGTATGTGCTGATGATACATAGCCCTGTTACTCCTGCAAGATATACTTTGTAATTGCACAGATGTTGCTGAGCTCAAATTTCAAGCCATAAAAATGTTTTGGGACCTCCCTCTAATGAAAATAAGGTTTCCTGCATCTTTGCGTTTCACAGATTAGACCTTGGGAAGGTGAACACTGAGCTGTGTCAGAAAGCAAGCGGGTAGCCGGCAGCACACGAGTGCACACACTAGTCACCATGCATGCCGGCTTCCTCGTGTACTGCTCACTTTGCTGTCCTTCATGTGTTTTTATAAGAGTGGAAAAGTAAGCTTCTGTTAATGACTTAAAACACTTGAAGTGCTTGAGCAGTCGTGGGTGGGTTCTGAGCATGCCTTTACATTCAGAAAAGAAGTTATTTTGTGAGATGGATTTTCTCTGTGAGTATGTATTAATATTTGTACTGTAAGGACCTTTGTTGAATTGTCGTCACCTGTGTGGATTCAGGTTTGATGGCTGCTTGGAGAATTATGTATGTTAACTTGAAAGATGAATTACATTGAATTTTTATCTGAGATTCATTGGCACTGTGTCCTCGGTTGGCTGGCCAGGTACGTACGTGGTCACCTCCCGCCAGCTGGTCTCCAGCCCATGGTTGCTCAGCCATTTCGCGGGTCAGGAACTGAGTGTCTCAGGCCCTCACCTCTCCTGTGGGGAGACCACAGGTGCCCACCTTGCCATGTGGCTGTGATGACTGACAGTAGGTAATAGGTTCCGTTCACCGTGTCCAGGGCTCTGCATCAGAACTAGGAAGCTTTCTGCATCCACTGTGGCATTAAACCCCACTCCTGGTCTCTGGGGTGGGAGCCGTCGCCCCAGTCTTCCTGATAAGGACATTAATCACCCCCCTTTCCCACGGCTGGTCCAAGGGTGCAGGCGGCTCCTGCGCCGCCCCGCGCCGTCGCTCTCTCACCATGGATGCTCTCACAGGTCCACGGGGACCATTTGCAAAAAGCGTATGAGGGGCTGAAAACTGTTCACACGTGATGTTGTCTTAGGCCTTTGTGTTCCTTTTTAGAAATCATGCTTGTCCTCTTCCTAAGGGATCATTTCTCTCTGACCGATGGGGGAAGAGTCTGTATGTTTAAGGATTTGAGGGTATTTGGAAAAAGATTTTATATGTTTTTAAATTTTGTATTTTTGATGCATTTTAAACATAGCTGTAAAACTCGGGTGAGTAACACACTTCTATACACATTTCAGGCTGGTACCTGTGTTTATGTGTAGCTTACACACTGCTGTTTGGTGTGTCCTGTATTTGAACTACTTTATTTGAAACATCAGGCATTAAATTTGTTTCCCATCTTCATACACATGGATTAAAATACACGTATCAGTCTTCAGCTGCTGGCCTCTGATCTCATTGTGCACAGTTGTGTAGGGACCTCAGGAGTGGAATTCTCGTGGCTGGGCCAGGGTCTAAATTTTTTGTCCAGACCTCCTGTGATTTTATTCTGATTGCCCTGTTTGAAGTTCATAAGGAAGAATTTCTGGAAATGGCATTAATTTTGTGATTTGCCGAGTTAATTTTTCTGGCCGTACTTGAAATTAAATCAGAAAAGTCATCAGGAAAACCTGGAGTTGCCCCCTTGAGCTTTGCCTCAGCCCTTGCAGGAGGCCCGTGTGCCCGGCGACGGCCGGGGTGTCGTCTGCTCTGCCTTCCGCTTGTTTGGACGACGCCTCGGCAAGGGGGGTGCTTCCTCAGTGGGTGTCTGCGTTCCTGGGGCTGCCTCACGTTCTGGTCGGCGTGTTGAGGACTGCAGCTGTTTAACAGTAAGCTGACTTAGTTGTTAGGCCCAATTATGTTAAAATGTCTGTTACAAGGAACAAAATTGTGATGGAAAACATTCATACTAGTGTTACCTCCTGTTTTACAAGTAACTAGTAAACACAAAATACCTGTAAAAGTTATAAATCATTTTCCCAGCCACTGCAGGGTTTTACTTCCAGGTAAGCATTGAGTAATGAGTGTAAGGATAAACTGGTCCTTGTGCCTAATTCTAGATTGATACGTTTCTTTCATTTTTCAGAGCAAATGTCATGGAAATAGACTGATTCCAGCTCTCCTAAATTGTTCAGGGGCCAGAGTGTTTTCAGCAACTAGGCCTTTTTAGAAAAAAAAAGAGAACCACTCCCCCCCCCCCCCCCATCTCACATGGATGTGTTTCCCTGGGTGCTTCTGACTTGTTTGAATCATGAAGAGATGAAAAATTTTGAAGTTTGCTATCAACACACACATAGCCGAGCCAGTCGGATTTGCAGATACAAAGAAGCCTTGTATGTTTTCAGTAACCAGACGCTATGGGGATTTTCTGACCCTTCTGTTGGGCAGAGCATTTTATAAAACCTAGAGTCAATCATATACGGAGCTCAGCCCTTTTTGTTTTATAGTCAGTGAAGGTCACGACGTGAAACAAAACAGACCTCCCACCCCCACCCCCACAGCCAAAAAGCCTCCTTCCTGGCGGGTCTCGAGTGTTCTCAGAGCTCCGTGAGGATTCTTGAGCGAGTGAATGCCGTTCAGCCTGAAAGTTCTAGCTCCTTGGAACCTTCCTCCTGTTTGTTCTTGGTGCTGACAAGCCTCCTTTCCTTGGATTAACACACGTCGTCATGTGGTCTGTTTGCCGTCCCCGCTGTCCTGGAAGGTGGGGTCTGCTGGTACTGCCTGCATCCGGAGTCCTGTCCCCACAGCGCTGTGCGCTGCTCCTCTCTGTTGTGTGGAACAGGGACACAGCCTAACCCAGCTGCCGTGTCTGCATATGGTGGGTCCGGGTGGCAGGCAGAGACGGGAGCGCCTTCCTGAGAGCAAACGGACTTGCGCCCTGGACTGGGCCGGCACCGGCGCAGGGTGAGCGTGCGGGGCGCCTGGCTCAGAGGCCACTGCATCAGGCCGAGCCGGCAGAGCCTACACCCAGCAGGGGCCCCTCGGACCCACCAGGGAGGAGCACCTGCAGCTTTCAGAGTCAGGTGCTCGAGGGCCGAGCAGACGGGGTTGGCCTCGCTCCATCCGTCCTAGGTCTCGGAACCGGGTTCCCCTTACTGGTGACCCCCGGCCCCCTGGCTGCAGAATGAGCTCCGAGGGTGCCAGACACACAGGTTCTGGTCTGACAGGGGCCTAAAGATGAGTTTACCTTTCCTCCCTTTTCTCTACACATTCAGAACAGAAAAGGGCTGTGAAGGCAGACGTCACCTCGGACATCCGCTGTCCGGGATTGTGTGGTGGTTGGAGTTTGTGTAAAACGCCGAGGGTCTCTTTCTTTCATCTGTTCATTTTCCATCCATCCTCTCTTCCCTCCTGACGGTCCCAGGAAGCTACTCAGTTGTTCACCTGGTCGTCTGGCTGTTCCGCGTTAAGATTCCTCGTGTCGGCACAGAGCCCCTGCCTGAAGCCTCGTCCTGGGGATGCTTTCACGCATGTATTTCCGATGCGGCTGAGATATGCTGCTGCCTGGCACGTCCATGTACGCCCTGGAGGGTTGTTTGCAAACATGGATTGCATGTGCTGTGAGTTTATCTGTGCAACGATGGAATATTTTTATGGTTTTAATGTATCTGGAGTAATGACTTTACGGGTGCAAGAGGGTGAGGCGCTGTCAGTTTCAAAATCTGTAAAACGCAGAAAATTCAGTCCTGCCTTTCGAGGAACTTGGGCTCTAGGCCCCCAAAGACTGAAGTTTGTGCTGACGCACATTTACCACGAAATAAGGCATCTGTGCACAAATCTGGGCAGCGCCTCCCACGTCCCAGCGGTGCCGGCCGAGCCGGCCCGAGGGCACCGCTGACTTCTTTGCCCCCCAGGCCCTGGAGGCCCACCCACCAGCTGTGAGAAGTCTTGCTTGAGTGGGCGGGACTGGGCGTGTTGTCCGCAGCCCCAGCCTCCCTCTCCCCTGGCTCTTGGTGGCTCTGCCCACGTGTGGGGTCCCCGTGCCGCCGCCCAGCGCGTGCCCATGGACGCCTGCCCGCCTGCCTGAGGGAACTGGCAGGCCCAGCAAGAGGCTACTTGGCGTGTGGACTGGCTGCTCACAGCTGCCTAGCTCCCCCAGAGGTGCCGTTCGTGGGGTGTTTGCCCTCTGCTTTGGGGCCTGTTTTGTGAAATGAGGGAGTCCACTTGTCTGGTAAGATTTCAAGGAAACAGGTTCTTTGGGGGGTGTGAGGCTAGGTGTTTTTTCTTTTCTTTTTCTTCTCTCTCTCTCTCTCTCTCTCTCTCTCTCTCTCTCTCTCTCTCTCTCTCTCTCTCTCTCTCTCTCTCTCGTGGCTGGGACTGAAGACGCCTTTGGCCACCTGCCCTCCGGGAGGCGGGCACCGTGCGATGGGCAGCCTGTCGGCGGTCTTCTCTGTGCCCTGACCACCGCGTGCAGCCTGCGTGCTTTCTGGCGCACTTTTCCCTTCTCTGCTCCCCCTCCCCGTCTGCCAAGTGGGTGGACGTCGCTCACGCACTGTCACCACTTCTGGTCTGAAGGGAGCGGTGGGCGTCCCCGCTCTTTGCTGAATGCTAGTTAGAGGTTCCGTTTGCAGTTCTGAGCTCCGACTCAATTGGGAGCCGCTGTCCCCAAGCGCAGGGAGACTTGCCCAGTCCTGAAGTGCCTGTTTCCGGTGCTCCCTTGCTCTTGCCTGCCTTCTTTTTGGTCGTATTTTGGAGGGAATTAGGCAGAAGGGACCGTCTTTGCTGATCAGACCCAGGCAAGTTCATGTTGTCATCAGACAAAGAGTGGTAACCCCTGGGGTTCTGGAGATGTCGGGTCTCCCCTACCAAGGGCACGTTGCCGCCAAGGGCACATTTCCACCGAGGGCAGAGATGAGCGTGGACGGAAGCGAGGATGCAGCTTCGTTAGCAGAGCGGCAGAGACGGCAGGCGGGCAGGCGGGCCTCTCTCACGGAGGCGCGGTGGCCTTGCTCCGGGACACCCTGATGAGCTACCAGCAGAGTGATTGTCACAGCACAACAGTTACTTCTCTGACACACTCTCACAGGTCCTGCCGGCTCTGCTGAATCCTGGCACCCGCTTGCTGCTCTGGTTCCTGACTGTTCTTTCTTCTTTCCACGAGTCTCTTTCTGCTCAACTGTCTCATTAAAGGATACAACGTTTTGAAACGTAAAAATTAAGGCACTGTCTGCTGCTTTAAACGCTTAACAATTTTTTAAGTACTAAGGATCTTGGATATACATTTTATATTTTTTTAACCTTTTCCTGTTAATTGTAGGCATGATGTGGGCAGTAGAAAAGGCCTTTAAGCATCGACGCGTATGTGTGTAGTGAAGGGCTGAGAACTTGTATGTCTTTATGGACCCGGGTGACTGCCACCCAGATTGGGACCTGGCATGGTTCCCGTGCCCCGGGGCTCCTTGGACCCATTTTGCCAACGGACGGTTAGTCCCCTGCCCTCTGCTCTGACCGATCACTGTGCGTGGTTTTTCCTGTTCTTGAGCTTCTCAGAAGTGAGATCAGACCTTCCCCTCTGTTGTCTCTGACTTCACTTGCTTGTTGCTAAGTCTGTGAGGTTTTTCCACGTTGTTGGCTCGGAGGAGTGGTTCCCTTGGGGCAGCGTCCTATTGCAGGGTTGGGCCCCAGCTTCTTTTATCCATTCTGCTGCTGAGGGTATTTGGATTTTTTCCAGTTTGGGGGTACTCCCAGTTACGGGGACACCTAACGTCTTTGACACCAGCATGGATCTTCTTACAGCACCCTGCTATCCAACAGAATTACCTTCATTAGTTACTATGACTTGAGACACAAAACAATAACCTCCAGAAAAGAAATGCAATGAAAGGTTTCCTTTAGTGAATCTCCAGTGTTTAATCATGTCAGTCAGGAAAGTAAGTATTAGAATCCACACACACTCCCAAAAATGGAAAAAGAAATGGAGGAGTAGTTTTTACTTATGTTGAAATCTTTTTTTCCCAAAAAGTGAGCCGTGTATACCTGCATGTTGGTCTGTCACGGTCATGAGTAACAACGGTGTGGCTTCTGGTTGTGAGCCTTCTCCAGTTTGATCAGTTGCCTTGTCAAGGTTTGTCTGTTTGTATGTTCACATTCAGTAGATGGGATAACCAGATTTGTCAGCCTGTCTTTATGTTTCAACAAAGAGCAACTTCTTTTTTATAATACTAATTTTGAAAATTTTCTCTCACATAAAGCAACACCCTCTGTAGAAGTAATTGGTTAGGGTAAGTCTTAAACATAAAGATACGTTTGGCAGAGAGTCATAAAAATTCCATTTCACAATAAATTCCAAGAAGTGCAGTGTCTCTGTTTCCCTGGAAATCATCCTAGTGGGTTTCAGAGGAAGGCCCCACAGTTGAAGATGTTCCAGCACAAAGGAAAAGTCCAAGGGCCCACGGGGAGTGACAGACTGCAGTGGCTCGGTTGTGTTTCTCTCTCATTGCGACCACTTGTCTTAGCATTGCGCCAGGCAGCTCCTCAGGGACGGCGAGGCCACCTGGGCCCGTGCAAGCGCGAGGGGCGTCTCAGGGTTAGGACCTTACCCAGACGAGTCTGGTAGCTGAGTTTGTGGTGGCCGTGGGAGACTCTGTCCTGGGTTCTCTGATTACCCTCTGGGTGAAAAACAATGTTTACTAAGGCGTAAGCCACAGAATATGCTCATTTGAATTTTAAAGTTAAAACTTGATAGTAACCGTAACAGTTGTTTAGAACTTCCGCCAAGGAAAGGATTCTCGCGGAGGCGGCTTTGTCCTCGACCCTGCTGACAGTTGCTCGTCATGTGATCACAGAAGGGTTGTGCCTTCTGGTGCTTTCCAGTTTGTTTGTTTCCAGTTCTTGTCCGTCGGCCTCTTGCTGCCTGGGCGGGGAGTTGGGGGGCAACCACGCGGGCCGCCCCCCAGCCCTGGGCTCACACAAGCCCTGAGCATGGCCGCGGGCACTCTGCGCGTGTCTGTGGGTGGAGGTGTGGGTGTTTCTTGCTCCACACTCCCCCAGCACTTGACCTGTTCGTTTCAGACGGTCCACGTGTTTCCTGTAGGTAACTTTTACTCCTCCTCTGCAGTCCTTGCACCTTTTATTCTTCATGCCTCGTCCCATGGGTGGACCTCAACACCAGGCTGAGGGAACGGGGTGATGGCAGCCTTGTCTTGCTCACGAGTTCTGGGGACACTGCCCTGTTTCCCACCATTAAAGGTGAAGGCTTTCTTGTAGGCGACTACTCACCCGATTAGAGTTCCCAGGTGCCCCACGTCCGAGGGGCCGGGGTGAAAGCCAGGTCTGACTTGTTCTAGGGCCACATCCTCTCGCTGTCCCCACTTGCCTTCGGAGGGACTCCGCAGCTGGGTGGCCTGTCTTTCTTGAATGCTGGGATCACTCACTCCTCCTCGTGAGCTCTTCTCGCCTTGAGCAGAGCCGTGTGCGAGGAGCGCGGAGGCCCAAGCTTCCTTCGGTGACGTGTGTGTTTGTGTAGTAGGTCCCAGAGCTCCCCCCCCGCGCGTACCTCTTCCTGTTGGAGGGGACTGTGCACTGTTTCTGGTGCTGGTTGGAAATAGTGGTTTAAATGTAGTCATCATTAAGTGTAGGTTGTTCTTCCAAATTGATGGCACCCACCCTGGGTCCCTCACACCCCAAGCTCCGACCGCCCAGCCTTCGCTGACAGCCCGTGTCCCCCAGCTCTGCGCTGCCCCCACAAGTGGAGACTGACTGTCTGAGGAGTAAACCTCCCCTCTGTTCTCCGTGAGCCGGAGAGGAGGCCGTGGTCTGAGTGCCAGGGGAGAGGCGCGAGTCCTGCCTGCAGGCCCCAGTGAATGTAAACCAGCAAAAGGAGGCTTAGTTTTGAGCAGCGGAGTGGCAGAAGCGCGTCCAGCCACGCTGCGGTGTTCCTGCCCGCGGCCGGGCCCCGGGGTCACTCCCCTTCCTCAGCCGTGACATTGTCTGGCTTCTCAAACCCGCCGGTCTCCTAGCTTCCAGCGAGAAAACCGTATCAAGTCTGAAATGACAGAAATGAATTCCTAAGTAAGTTACTTTATCAAGTTTTTACTGATATGAATAATAATAATGCTCTTATGAATGATAGCTCCTTCCCTTCCTCGGTGGCATGGAGCTGACGTCCTAAATCCGAGGTGGTGTCCTCTCTGCTCCCGTCTGGGCTATCACTGATAAAACATTAATCATCTCAAGGTTCTGTTCACGTCCGTTGATGGAAATGGTGAAATGTAATTTAGCTTGAGGAACTGAATTAATGTTTTCTAATAGCTCTGAGGCCTTTGGTGACTTACAGGTTTCAGTGCTGGAAGGTGCGCGTGTGTGTGTTTACGGGCGCACGCTGGTTCATCTAAATGGGTGGTCACAAGTGAAGTGCGTCCTGTGTTACAAAGGTGTGTGTTAACTCTGGTGCATGTTAGCGTGGTTTATTGGTGTCTGTCATCACAATGCTTGTTGTGTTACACACCGGGTACAAGGAGGTGCTCAGGTAAGAACTATTTGTTGAATTTTGCAAAACCTTCAACTACAGGTGGGTGGCATGGACGTGGATCTCTGTATCTAGTGCTTATTTTCAGGGAAGTTCGGAGTTTATTGCTTGGTGAGTTACACTGTGGAGCTGTGTCCTGCAGGCTTAGCCCTCCTTCCTTCCCTTCCCTCCTGTGCAGCTCTTCTGCCCCCCCCCCGAATATAACTCACACTCATCACACTACTCATTTCCTTTTGAAAGAACTCCCTCTGCTCATCGTGCACTGATAGTCAGTGCCTCACCCACCTGCACGTCGGCCGCGTGGGGGTCAAGCCCACCACGTGCGTTTCCAGCTAGGATCTTGTGCTTTCCTGTCTCCCTGCCGGGAGCTCTGTTCCCCCGTCTTAGAGCAGTGGGCCCCTCCTCGTCTCCGGCTTGTCCTCAGTCTTGGTGCTCAGGGCTCCCCCCATCACATGCGCTCTCTGTCCGCCCTGCTGTCTGAGCCGGTCCCTCACTGCCGCAGCCTGCCTGCCTGCGTCGTGTGAGCTTGTGCGAGGAGGGCTTCCAGCTCCTGTTAGGTTGGGGTCCCTCACGCGCCGTCCGGATGAGAGGAAGCGCCAATGGCGGAAGACAGGCAAGTTCGCCTCCTGCGTCGGCTCCCTCCCTGCCCCGTTTGTATTCACTACAAAGCCAGACAGACCCCGCTCGTCAGTGACGGCTAATGATGACAGTGAGGTAATGGAGCCCCACCGGGCACACGCAGAGATAAAGTAAGATTTACTTAGTCGTTGGGAGGAGGCCCAGGCTCAGAAATGGGGACTCCACTCCTGGAGGTGGATGAGAGATGTGGCGTGTGGCAGGGGCCTGGGGACACGGGGTCAGGCAGAGGAGTGGTGCAGGCGTGTCTGTCCCCTGCTCCTCCTGGCCTTGTTTTGCGGCCGTCCTGCGGACGCGGGCCAGTCTCTGGGGAGAAGCAGCGGTCTCAGGTTGATTGGGTCTCCAGTGGCAGGAGGGCAGGGTTTAATAAACGGCCACAGTAGTGACAGAAAGAGATTTTTTTGGCGTCTGAGTCCTTGGCCTGAAGCATCTTCTAGATGCAGGGTTTACAAGGTTCACTCGCGCGTCTTTGTTGGAGAAGCCCGAAGGGGCAGCTGCAGGCCCCGTGGACTCCCACCTGTGGTGCCTGCTCTTGGGGATGATTCTCTGCACACCTGGGAGGGTCTGAGCCCTGTCCTCTCCTGCGATTCACGGGAAGATGAGGGCCCTTCTTCACTGGGTTCACGGCTGCCATGCTTCTCCCACGTGGTTTAACATGGTCAGTGGCAGCACTGTGCTCTGAAGCCACGAAGATGTGGTCAGCTGTGAGTTTTTGCACTGTGGGCATCTTCAGCTAAACGTGCCTTGTCTTCCTCCTTTCCCCCACGGTGGAGGGGGGAGGGGAGCAAAGGGCGCAGTCACCCAGGCAGCACCTCGTGGGCTTTGAAACGAGAAGAAGTGCAGAGAGCCGTCTGATTCGTCCCCGCTTCCGGGGCTATTTGAGTCGACCTTCTGAGCCTGGTTCCTCCTTCAGCACTGATTTCAAGCACGGTTTGGAGGGTGATTGAGGGACAGCCCCGCTCAGGTGCACGCCCGCTGGCGCCCACTGCCTGCCTGCCTGTGTGGGAGAGACAAGACTGAGAACGCGCTGAGGACCCCCCGCCCCTCACATCGGGTCCGGGGGAGCGCGGCAGTCGGCTTTGCAGGGAAGGTCAGGGTAGAAGTTTCATCGGCATATTCGTACATCTCGCAAGCGCATGAGAGGATGCTGGTTTGTGGGATGTTCACAGTGTTTGTATAAATGGCAGAAACAGAGGTCAGCGCTGGGTCACCTTAAGGTGACGACCAGGTCACTTTCTTTCTTCCATCTGCTTGCAAGTTCCTGTGTGTTTAGTCCTAGGAATTAGGAGCCAACACTGTGCATTACTGATCTGTGTTACTGCGGCGAGGACGCACCTTGGTGTTCTCATGTGGGGCCAGCTGGAGAATTTAAAAAAGAAACGTGATACCATGTCCCCCTTAATGGAACTGAATTCATGGTTGATCAGAGACAGTCAGTTCATGGATGTTGTCAGAAAGAGGAAGAAGCTGTTTGACACTCTTCAGTTCTTTTTGAAGTTTGCTTGCGGAAGCTTACTGGGGTGGCTACCACAGGGGACTGCGGACTGGTGACTTAGACAGCAGAAGCTTCCGTGCGGTCCTGGAGGCTGGGTGCCCGAGGTCAGGGTGTGGGCGGGGTGGTTTGAGGCCTTTCTTCCTGGCTTGTGGTCAGCCGTCTTCTCCCTGTGTCCCAATCTCCTTTTCTTAAAAGGACACCTGCCCTATTGGATTAGGGCTGCCTGATGGCCCAGGTCAGTCACCTCTTCGGGGCCCTTTCTTTGGAGACTGAAGATGCAGTTGCCTTGTGAAGCCGTGAAGCCAAGGCTTCAGCGTACACACCTGGGTGGTTGGGTGGGTGAAATGGATGGCCTTCGACAGTGCTACATGTTTTAAATGTGATTTGAAGCTCTCGCTTTTTTGTTTTTGTTTTGTTTTTAATTGAAGTATAGTCAGTTACAGTGTGTACTGGTGTCGAGCATAGTGTCCCAGCCATGCGTGTATGTACATATGTTTGTTTTCATATTCTTTTTTCATTAAAAGTTATTATAAGATATTGAACATAGTTCCCTGTGCTTTGCAGAATTAAATTTTAAATGTATTTTTATATATTCTGGCTAACATTTGCAAATATCAACTCCCAAATTTATCCCTTCTCACCCCCTTTCCCCAGTAACCATATGATTGTTTACTGTGTCTGCGAGTCTGTTTTGTAGATGAGTTCATAGTCTCCTCTTTTTTCTTTTTCTTTCTTTCTTTTTTTTTAGATTCCACATATGCATGAGATCATACGGTATTTTTCTTTCTCTTTCTGGCTTACTTCACATAGAGGGACAATCTCCAGGTCCATCCATGTTGCTGGGTGTCATTTTCTCCTTTTTTATGGCTGAGTAGTATTCTGTTGTGTAACTACACCACAGCTTCTTTACCCAGCCCTCTGTCGATGGGCACTTAGCTCTTGCTGGATGAGTTTAAGGGAAGGACTGACCAGCTCTGTTCAGCCAAGCTCTGTGCGTCTATTTCTGTAACACGCTGCTCTGCCCACTGCTGTTTACTCACAGGAGCTTTGTTGGTGTTGGAAGCATCTGCGTCTTCTGCCTCATGGCACTTCTGCAGGTGCTCTGGTTTTCGGGCAGCATTACCTCCAGCGGAGCGCCGCCCCTCAGATTGTCACATGCACGTCAGTGTTGGCGGTGTCCTGTCCAGGTGCAGGTCTCAGCTGCAGGCTGAGATGCTGCGTCTCTTGGTCCCCAGGGGATGCTCATACTGCTGGCCCCCAGACCGCAGCTTGAGAGGCAGGGCAGCCTGGGCCGCACCATTGGCAGGCTCCAGTGCAGAGTGAAGGTGTGGGCCCCTTGCTCAACAGTGATTATAAATTTGAAACTGCGACAACAGAGCACCGAACCTAGGGTGAGGGGCCCTGTGTGACTCCGCAAGCAGAACACCCACCCGCCAGCACCAAGCTGTGGCCAGAGTGCCGGGCAGCTCATCTCAGGGCACGTGTCCACACTGGTCTGCAGAATGATCACATGGATCATGCGATGAAGTCCTTGTTCTTCTAATTAATTGTGGTTTTACGTGGTGCTTGCACAAAGCTCCTCTGAGGCAGGAGGTGTAGACACGGGGGTGACCCCATCTCTGTGTCTGAATGGAGCGCTGCACCCTCACTACACTGGTCGTGATATGTGACCTGGCCTTCCTGGGGGGAGGTTCAGAGGAACCTGGGCCACAACACACGAGTTCCTCTGCCATCATGATGGCCATTCCTTTGTCCTTGATGCAGCTCTGTGCCAGCTTTTTACCGGTTGGATGCAACTCTGTGAGCAAAATCCATTTTTTTTGAGGTGAAAATCATTATAATAATGATGTAAAGATTGATTTTTAAATGCTTGGGTTACTCCTGGCCAGGGATTTGTTAGTTTTTCTGTGCAGGAAACACGTCCGCCCCTTCCCGAGACTTACAGCTCAGGACCCCCCCCCCCCCCCCGCCCCCCGCCACCGTCTCCCTGCTTCCTTCTCCCCTCCCCGCTCTTCCGCTGAGGGGGACGGTGCAGGTATAGGATTCTGGGAGCCAAGGAAATGTTTTTCATTTAGGATCAGCCCGAGGAGAAACCTGAGGCCTGCCCCCGCTCGTCCGCCCTGCTGGATTGCCTCTTGGTGCATTCCAGACCCTCGATACTGAGTTCCTTTAGTCAAGTAATTATTTCAAAGAAAATGAGCAGGTTTCCACAGGTCGCCACTTCTTTCATGTTCTTGCTTTGTAATGCCTCCTTCCCGTCTCAGTCTCCAGGCATCTTATTTCTGTGTCCTTCGGCTGGGGCTGAGAGCTAACCAGCATTCAGGTAATTGTTGCTCGATGTTACTGATCTGTTTTCTTTCCATGGATATTTGAATTATCATGGGATTTGAGGGAAGATAGTTTCTTTAAGAAAAGTTCTGGTAAGCATCTTGTGGGGGATTCTGATTCTCTGGGTTGCGAATGATAGTGTATATTTTTTGAATAAGTGATACTTGCATACAGCTCAAGATGCCAGAGTTACGAGTGCCACCGCCGTCCCGAAGCTGTCAGGCCCTCCCTTGGGGGCCCTCAGGGCTCTGTGTGTGTATGTGTGTGTGTGTGTGTGTGTCCCCGTGTGTCCGTGTGTCCGTGTGTCCCCGTCCTTCTGGAGTTAGTTTAGGCTGAGATGAGCAAAGGCAACGCCACCCCCCGCCCGCTTTTTACACAAACAACAGACTAATTTCACAGTTTTGTACCTTTTAGAAAGTACATGAACTATAATGTTGCGGGATTTTACAGGAGGCAGTGACCTTCAGGGCTGTCGGCAGCAGAGGCAGAACAGTTCGCAGGGCTGCAGGTGCTGTGTTCAGTGGCTGGAGTCACACCTGCGGCCACGGCCACCTCTGCTCAGTGTCAGAGCTGGTGCTGTCTGCAGGCGTTCAGGGCTGTGCATGCCCCCCCCCCCCCCATATATATATATGGGAAAGTGGTGGGCCTCAGTACTAGAAATAATAAAGAATTAGCAAGGGAAATTAAGTCGATTGTTTTTAAAAAGAAAAAATTAGCATCCAGTTAGTTTAATTTCAATTCCTAATAGACTGATGAAATAATATTAACAAGGGTGTGTAAACGTCTGTGAGATAATGGAGCAGGACCAGAGACTCTGCAGCAGCAATCACCACACACACCTGATTGCTTTCCTTGACAGCCTTGTGGAACTACTTGATTAAAAAAAAGGCCATGGATGTTAAATATCAGCATTTTGGGAACGCAGTCTTTTGAAATCTTATGCACCAAATTAACTGAATTGGGTAAAGAAATGGTAAATGTGTAATAAACTATCCAAAGAGGTAATGATTACTGAAAACACAGCAAGCTGACGAGGACTTACCTGCAAGAACGAGCTAAGCAGTGTGTCCATGACGTCTAGAGACACTGTCGAATGGGCGTGTCCTTGGTTTGTGTTTGTGAGTGTTGGAGTGAAGCCGTGATCAGACATGCAAGTTCAGTTTAACAGCAAAAGGTGAAACGGACTTCTTTGCAATAAGCTATTGTGTCTGGGGAGAAGTCATCGAATCCATGGGTCAAGGGAAGGAGGAAACCTCGTGACCAGGTGCCTGTTTCAGGAGGTGGCAGTAAGGTGACAGTTGATAATTGTGTGAATTAGGTATGACCTCGATATCCCACTGCCCCGTTTTTTTAGTCCACGTGACAAAAACATATCAAGTGGTAATGGAGGAATAAATCCTGTTCTGTGTTTGTCAGGTCTGTCATCCTCCCATCACAAGACTGTTGTGATTGGGAAACTGAGAACTTCTACTGCAGGGAGGGAGACTTTCAAAAAAGGAGTGTCTCCCAACTGAGAAAACAAAGAGAAAGTGGACGCGCACCGTAGGGACGCAGGGAGATCCGCTGAGCTGGATGACGCTCGCTTTGTTGTGAATTATTAGGAGGCACAGCTTTTTGAGGAGCTGGGTACCAGGTTCTCAAGGTGCTGCCCACAGCTCTTGAGAAGAGATGAAGTCGGGCCAAGGAGCCAGCCTCCGATTGCCCTTTGCCACGGGTGTGGTCCTGTCTTCCACATTTAGGCTTTAGTTAGAGAGGCTGCAGGGTCTTAGCAGGTGTGTTACAGACAGCAAGTGGGCCTTAAGCACATGGCTCTTTCCTCCTTGCTGCACCGGCGAGTGTCTGCACTGGTGTGTCCTGAGTCATTGGTGGTTGTTCTTCACGGTGGGAAGCAGTAGGGATGTGATGCCCACGTGGACGAGGAGGGTGAGATTTCAGTCTCTACAGCAGGAATGGTGGGTTGACCTTTTGACTTAATCCCACTTCAACAAATGTGCGTCTGCTCTGGGCCAGGAAGAACAATACTTTGAAAAATAACAGCTTGAAAAGTCAGTGGGACGTGCCGGGCATCTTCTTTGTGTCTTCAGGTTTGTGTATCAAACATGGGTTTTCTAACCTGAGTGATTCTGAGAATTTGTCACACTTACTCTGTGCCTCGTGTATACTAAAGGCTTTTCTAAATAAAATATCTAGAAATGGAAGCGTTACTGATAACTGTTAAACAGGTGGAGATGAAGGAATTAAAATTAGCCCTTAATGTGCATTGATTTTTTTTTTAAAGACATCAATTTTATAGAAACTTTTGAAGAATTAAAGTGATAGAAAATTGCAAAGCACCTTCTCCTCCTGGTGGGAAAGTGTTCCATTTTCCTTTTTTGGTGAATGTAACATAGAATCAGTACTAATGCTGTTTGTACTGTACTTTCGTGTTTACGGAGGGGATTCACAGATCCTCTCATATTTCATCTGTGCAGTGACCTCTGGAAGATAAGATTTCCTGGTTATGCTTTTTAATGTCTATTTCTTAACTGTGTCTAAAAGCAGACTGACTGAGCTCCATTTCCTCAATTTAGAAGGCTGGACTGATTAACTGTGTCAGAACATTCCAGGAGGCAGAGGAAAGGAAGAGACAGGGCTTTTACATGATGGAAGCTGCTCCTGCTATGATCTGACCAACAGTCTCCTCACTTTTCCAAGGCTGGAAATAAAACACTACCCAAGATGAGGAAAGCAGGGAGCCCATGTGACTCCGACCTTGGTACGCAGAGGCGCGGCTGTCCTGCTGTGCTTGGGGAGGAGGGTGCTTTGGTTCTCTGTTCTACAAACTCACTTTTGCTTTTTCTCCTCAGTGCCTGGTGTTACTGGCATACACTGAAACTTGATTTACATTTTATAGCACTAAAGCAAAAATCAAGATCTCTGTATCATTTTTTAACTATTTGATAAATACTTTTCGGTGAATCTTTGACTTTATTATTAGAACTAAGCATGGCAGTGTACAACCCCTAGTTCCCCAAATCACAGCTGTGGCTTAAATGTGCTAAAAGTGTATTTCCCTCTTATGTAAAGAAGTCAAGCAGTTGGCATCCCAGGGCTGGTGTGTATGACAGCCCCAGCCCATCAACCTGATGGCCCAAAGTGGCTGCCTGGGCGTCAGCCATCAGGTGCACATTCCAGGCAGCAGAGAGCAGGGAAGAAGAGCACCTTGCTTCCCTTTTGGGATGGCTCTGTGAAGTCCCAGGTGGCTTTCCTGCTTTTATCCTGCTCTCCTTGGAGGGCTGATGAGAGACAGCTTGCTGTGAGGTAAGCTCAGCCCAAGACCAGCCCTCCCCCCAGAGGGGATGGGAGGGCGGGGGCGGGGCCGGGGCAGGCACCACTTGTCCTGCACATGCTGTAAGACACCACGACAAGCCGTGACGGGGCCTCTGCAGTCTGTCTGTTGCTTCGGGCTGCACTGATCAGTTGATAACGGTGGAGGTTTTCACGTAGAGGTGTGTATATGCTGGAATAATTGCTTGGTTCATTTAAACTGGTGGCTGTGAGAGGACGCTGAAGAGCACGTTTGTTCTCAGCTCCTAACCAGTGACGCTCCCGCCAGGCTTCTGCCTGCTGTTCGTTTCCATGTTGCTCCCCGAGGCTTCGGGAGGACATGGAAGCAGCTTGGTGCTCGAATGCTTTCCATGTGACTTTCCCCCTTGTTCTTTGAAAGAACTGAAAATTGCCTGGAGAAGAGTGGGTGAAACTCCATCCCCCCATTCCTTTAAGGGTCTCAGGTTTGGCGTTAGAGAATAGAAGAAAATTCCAGAAACACCCTTAAGAAAGTTATTATTCCTTCCACATGTGATTTGGAGCAGCGAAGGACAATATGTTTTATAGTACAACTTTTAAGACGACTGAATTGGCAATAAGTTCGCATAATAAAACTTCCAGTGAGCCTTTATATTTCTCCTGGGGACTTCCTTGGTTCTCGGTGTAAATTTTTAAGAGTCGATACCAGCTTTCTGTTCCTTCTCCTCCTTCAGTGTAGAGCTAATGTGAAAGCAGCTCGCGTGTCTCCGAGAAAGCCTCCCAGTCGGCCAGCGCGTCAGCCCACACGTGCTCGGGGGCAGGCATGCTGGATAGCGGTTTTTAGGCCCTTGAGGGACGCCCATCGTAACAACGTGGTGTGAGTCTGTTTCTCATCCATGACCAGGCGAGACCCTCCTTTCCCCCGCTGCCTCGCCCAGGCCCCCGCATTCTGGTTCTTTCCCACGACCCACTTTCATCAGGTTCAGCCCTGCGCCAGCAGAGCAAGTCCGGTTTCTCAAAGACCTGGGTCTTTTTTTTCAGTTCTAGGTTTTCTGTTACAGGACAGTGTATAAAGTCAGGCAAATTGATGTGTCTTTTGAAGCTTCAGTATCCCCACGTTTGAAATAAGAACTGGAGTTACAGTACAGTTCTCTTCCACTTCTGAAATTCTGAAGCTCCACCCAATGGCTTTTTTTTCTAATTAGCTAAAATTTTTTCTAGAACGTATTTTCCTAAGATTCACAAATACCCGTTAATTTATATTTAAAGATGCTATATTTAATAAATGCAATAATTATTCACTTTTTAAAAGGAATTTAAGTCAAGAAATGTTTGATATTGAATGTTTATTATTATAAGTTCAAGTATATAAGCTTATTTTCTGTGATACTGTGCATCATAAAATAAAGCCACACAGCGTGAGAGTTGTGGGTTAAGTTTTATTTGGGGCAAAATGAGGACTCTAGCCCGGGAGGCAGCATCCCAGAGAGCTCTGAGGAGCTGCTCCGAAGAGGCGGGGGGAGCTCAGTGTTATACCCGATTTCAGTGGAGGGGGGACGTGCAGTCGGATGCTTGCTGCTGGTCATGAGGAGCAGGTGTCTCCGTTAATGATGTTAGTGCTTTTCTAGATACGAGGAGACTCAAGAATTGGGCTAAAAAAATCTCCTCCTGAATATATCTAACTATCTGAAGGCCTGTTCAGCCAATTTTCCCAGAGCACAGAGCGCCCCATTCCTGACCTCCACCCTGAACTCCTTTCAGGGGATGTTGGAGGTCGGTGGCTGCAGTGGCTCGGGACTTAATCCAAGCAGAGGCAGATGGTAAGTGCCAATTTTTAGTCGGCAATACGTGTATGTTGTAGGGAAAAAAGTTGAAACAAAAACGTTACTTTCCAACAGCCTAAATGTCCATCAACAGATGACTAGGTAAAGAAGATGTCGCATATTTATACAATGGAATACTATTCAGCCATAGAACCTGGCAACATAACGCCGTTTGCAGCAACATGGATGTTCCTGGAGAATGTCATTCTAAGTGAAGAAAGCCAGAAAGAGAAAGAAAAATACCATATGAGATCGCTCATATGTGGAATCTTAACAAAAAAACAAAAACCATAAATACAAAACAGAAACAGACTCAGAGACATAGAATACAAACTTGTGTTTGCCAAGGGAGTGGGGGTTGGGAAGGGACAGACTGGGATTTCAAAATTTGTAGATACTGACAGGCATATGCAGAATAGATAAACAAGATTACACTGTATAGCACAGGGAAATATATACAAGATCTTGTGGTAGCTCACAGAGAAAAAAAAGTAACAATGAATGTATATATGTTCATGTATAACTGAAAAACTGCTCTACACTGGAATTTGACACAGCATTGTAAAATGACTATAACTCAATAAAAAATGTTTAAAAAAACAAAAGCAAACAGAATTTGTAAATAAATATGTTATTAAAAAAACCCATTACTCTCCAGCCCTACCTGTGTTCTGTAGTTTCAGTTAGAAATAAATAACTGTGTTCGATGACTTAAGGCAGATGAGGGGGGGGTGAAGGCATCACCTCGTGAGCCCGCCAGACTCTGTGTCAGCCTCCTTGAGGACATTAGATTTTCTTTCTGGTCACACAGCGCGTGCCTCATTTTATGACGTTTGGAGCCTGTCCTGAGCACACGGGGTCTGGAGGTGGCCTCGCTCCCGTGGGCTTTGTTTATTCTGTGAATTATGGTGTGAATCTTTATGCGCCCAGGCTTTGTCATGACTTCAAGCTTAAAGGATTTAAATATGGGAGATGCCAAGTTCTGGGAATAGACTTTCAGGATAACAGCCAGGCTTAGGAAAAAGTCGGGGGAATGGCTACAGCCTTTAAAAAGATGTATTATTTTACAAGTTTTGGCAGACAAATTAAAGTGCTTCTTGGGATTCTATCAGGAATGTTTATTTGGGAGACTTACCTTCCATTTTCACTGAATAATTTTATTATTTGTTTAGTGCCTACTGTCTGGCAATGAAGTAGCCTCTTTGCTTTTTTTTTAAAAAATTATTATTATTTTTTAATTTAATCTCTACAAAAATGCCCAGGAGAACACAGGTGTCACAGATGAGGGAACCAAGGTCATCCAGGGGGCGTGGCAGGAAGGCTGAGGGGTCAGAGGGCTCTCCTGGCTTCGGGCTGAGACAGAGACCCCAGGGGTCATTGACAAGGGTGTCGCTGAAGCGGTTTATTTAATACTTTGCTTCCTTGATTAAGCAGGTCTCTTGAAATTGTTTATGTCTGGCTGATCTTCTCCCCTCTCCTCTGCCTCAGGGCTTCTCCTTGTAAGCAGTATGGATTCAGCCTGAACTGATTCAGGAGAACCAGAAAATGAAAAATTAGCCCACATAAAAATCTGATCAGTCCCTGAAATTGAGTGTTTCCTCAGACTCTTAGAAGTGCAGGGAAGGCGTGTGCATATGAAGAGTTGGAAATGTGGCTGTGACTTGGTAAAGGCTCAGGCTGTGTAGACAGAGATCAAGAGTTTGGATCCTGGCTCCACCAAGTACTTGAAATACGACCACCCAGAGCCTCAGTTTCTTCATGTGTTGGATGGGCCGACAGCTCACCTCCGAGCGGTCAGGTCACAATGAGATGCTGCGATGACTCTCAGGCAGAGAGCTTGGCCAGGTGCTGGGTGCTCTTGCTGTTCACAGTGCCGTCTTTGGTGATTCTGCTGTCCATTGGCGTGGGAACACCTCCTCATTTGATTTAAGAAAAATAGCATGTCTTTAAGAATTTTTAGAATAAGGAATGAAGATTTACTGATGAATGCTGGGTGTATTTTTATAGGTTATTTATTTTTTTAAAAAAACTGTAGGAGTTCTCTAAATAGAATTTCTTCAGTGTGCCTAGAATATGATTCAGTTAAAAATGATTTTCCTTTAAATTCTTTTCAGAAATTTTCTGTGATACTTTTCTTGAATAGTAGTTGAAGTATTCTGAGGAGGTGTTACATTTTTAAACAGTTTATTCTAGTATCAATTGGCCCATTAACTAAATGATTCATATCCCTGGACAGCATGAAGCTCTGGTTTGAAAATTTAAAAAAATATATAATTTTTTGGGTAGTTTTATGGCATTTTTATTGGGAAGAAGTATTTCTCATTTCCATTTTACAGGCAGAGAAGATGAGTCATATGATACTCATTTTGCAAGAGCAGCAGAGGCTGATAAATGTGGGCAGAGAAGGAAAAGGGTGTGGAGAAAAAATCCTTGATGCTCATTCAAATTGGACTCATCCTGCAGTGCTGTGTACGGAAATGGTTTTAATTTTGCTTCTGGGTTGTCCTAGAGTTTGGCGTGTGTGAATGGAAAGGTCTCTCGGGCAAAGATGCTAATTTAAGAATGTTGTCTGTCTGAATGTTCCTGAGAGGATTAAACAAATTCCACAGCAAATAAATGGAGATGTTTGCAAGGTTTTCCACCCCTACGTAATTTCCAGAAAACACACATGGACCACTTGCTAAGCCGAACGTGTAGGTACATTAAAGAGCCCGGCTCACACGGCTGGACAGTCGCGGAGGGAAGCGTGTCTGCAGGTGTGCATTCCGCTGCAGGAGCTGCACCCGAAATTTTAATTAGAATTTATTTCCAACAAGAGCTGCTCCCGTGTTTCGCCCCCCGAAGTCGGTGCGGAAGCGCCCTCCTTGCCCGGCCGTTAGTGTGCAGAGCCCCGCGGCCCGGCCCGCTCTCTGCCGGCCTGTCAGGAGGGCGACACAGCCTGGTTGCTTGGAAACACTTAGCCACGCTCACAGCGGGAGTCATCAGTCTCTTCCAGGCCTTCGCCTCCACATGCGGGGGAGAAAATCGAGTTTTGCTGCTGACGAATGTAATTGATCACCAGTTGTTGGAGAGAGAGCAGGATGTCCAAAGCTTGAGTGCCTTTCATTTTTAGGTGTTGGATGCGGACAAACTAGGGCGACACAGCCACTGTAACCCCACCCACCGTGGAGGTCTGAATTTGGGTCTGTGTGTTTTAGTATTCAGGTCCCGACACTGGTCAGCCTGCAGGGTTCTCTCCGGGCTTGGGAGACCTTTTCTGTAGTGATTTCTTTGGTTTCCAATAAATTCACACAGCCATCTCCTTCACTGGAGTTCTGATGAGTGCAGTCGGGAAGGGCCCGTGAAACTGGGGCGGGCAGAGGGGTGAAATGAAAACCAGACACCATCTGGTTACCTCTCATTCTTTATGGGGCAAAAATGCTTTTGTCTTATTTTCTTTTCTCCTCCATCCACCCCTTCAGATCAGAGAGTCGTCTTCAAGAATTTCTTTCCCTAAAATGTAAAGTAATGAAGGCAGCGTGTTTCTGTGGTTGATTTCATTTGACTTGGATTCATTTTTAAAGATTTTCCGGTGGGGCTCTTATGAGCTCTTAAAAGCTGGAACTGCAGCACAGCCGAGGAGAGAACATCAGGGAGCTGGTCAGCCGCCCTGCGAGGCAGGGGTGGGACGAGGGGCCGCGGGGGCAGAGGCAGCACTGGGCCCCACCCCCTGCAGCCCGAGGCGGCCTGTGAGCCTTTAACGCCAGTGTCTTTTCTCATCGTGTTCTACTTGAGGACACCTGTGAACGAAAGTGTGGGAATCTGGGGAGGCCTTACCTTTTAGCCTCTTGTCAGATGTCTCTAGTGCTGACTGTTTACTCAGGACAACACGGAGATGACCTGCAGAGCTCGAAGGAGCGCTCACGTCCGTCTCGCTCTCTGCAGATTCTGATTCAAGCTTCCCAAGCTCATTCCAGCTCACTCGTCAGGCCCTGATTCTTACAGGCGCTGTTGCGCTGGGAGGGGTTGGGGTGGAGCTCTGCTCCTGGTGGGGGAGGGGGAAGCCCTGCTCCTCTGGGGGGAACCTCTGCTCTTGGAGGGGGAGGGGGAGCTCTGCTCTTGGTCGGTGGTGGGGGGCTCTGCTCCTCGGGGGACTGGACAGGGGAGATCTCACATCAGAGCTGGTCGCACCAGTGCTGATCCCACTCTGCGTGGTGAGCCCTTCGTGTAAGGAGTGGAGGTGGGATCCAGAATCTTCCTGTGTCTACCGAGTTCTCCGGTAAAGCCAATTTGGAGGAAAGAAAGAAGACGCCCACTGTTCTGTGACTGTGTCCTAAGGGTTTAAAGTCCACTGGGTGGCATGTGTGAGCTCTCACCCAGTAAACACTCTGGGGTCTTGCCTCTGACCTGTCATGAACTTGGCATTTACAGAACGTTGTTCCTCTTAAAATATGTCTAAGCAGTCTTCTTTGTGTGATGGCTATGTGTGTGTGTGAGAGTCTTGCAGAAACTGTTCTGGATGGGAGTGTGGCCGTCAGCAGTACCAGAAGGGCTGGTGGCCCCAGGGGGCTGCCTGGGCCCCACGCCGTCTGTTAGCAGCAGTCTTTCGGGGTGCACCTTCAGTCTGTCAGAGCTCACCGAGGCTCCCGCCTCTCCCCATGTGTCTTGAAGGACTAATTGTCCAGAGAGGAGGGGATGGAGTGCTTCTGAGTCTGAGTTCTGGGGTCCCCTGTGTAAAGGTGGCGCTGGCACAAATCCTTTATTGGTGGAGTTAATGAAGCCCCCAGTCTATGGCTAATTGGGCCTCCCTCTCGCTCATCATGTGAGGAGCTGGAGGGCTTGGACCAGGCCCCCAAGCCTGTTTTTGGTGAGCTTTCGGCCGTGTCGTACCACCTGGGTTGTCCCCGTTTTGGAGTCACATGACTTTGATTTTTGCAGGTAGGTATGAATCCTGGAAAGTGCCCGGGACTTCCAGGCTCCCCCCACAGTAGGGACACTGATGGGGGATCACCCCTCAAGGTGTGTTGAGGGGCCCTGAGGACAAGTAGGGACTAACAGACAGATGTCTTGATGGGTGGTGATCAGGCCCGAGTCTTGGAAGAACAGAGATTCTGTTACTGTTGTGACAGTGAGTTTGAGGGAGGAATTCGGGAAGGTCTGATGCAATTGAGATTATTAACAATATTATATGGTTTTTGTTGTTTGCAGTAGTGGTTTTAACCCTTAGACACCCCCCCCCCTTTTATAATAAATATTTTGCAACCTTTCTTTTTTGGTGTCCGGAGGTGAACGCCGTAGAAAATGTAACCTAACTATAAATACAGTAAATAAACAGACGGGTTGCTGGAAGGATGGAGTACCTACATTCTTATGCTATGAGATGTTTTACATTCTAGGCTAATTAGTGACCTCTCAGGACAAAAGGCACATACAAAGGAAGTCACTTACAGCAAACGATTTTTCCAAGCCTCACCTAACTGGGCAACAGGCGTCTTCACAGTGTCAGAGCGCCCCCCAGGTCCCCGGGGGGACTCCTTGTCAGAGTTACACTTGCTGATGGTGCTCTGTGCAAAGCGCAGGCACTGAGCACATGTGCTGACTTCATGAATTCCTTCTCAGCCACAACTTAAAGGGTCCTTGACGTTCCTGACTGCAGCTACAGAGGCAATTTTAAATCTCTGATGGCAGTCATACCAGTGTATGATGATGTATGATGTCACGACCTCCACAAGGTACGTGGAATAAAATAGAAAACTTTAAGTGCCTCCTTTAGGATAGAAGTAGGATATAAAATAAACCATGGTTAAAAAAGTTCTAGTGCCCAGGTAAATTTTACGTTATATTGCATCATTAGATTGGACAACTTCATGACCACTTTTCATACCACATTTTGTAGTTAGATTTTATTTATCTTTTTTTTCCCGCCTAAAGAAAAAAAATCATTTGGTGAGTTCTTGTGTCAGAGGTGAGGAGCAGAGAGCAAGTGTAAAACCAGGAAACATGATGCTGGTCAGTCTGAGGTCAGCTCTGTCACTGCTCAGTTCATCTTAACTCATCTCACTGCAGTTTTTCAAATCACCTTCTTCCTTGGAAAAATCCCTTTGTCAGTTAGATTTGTTAGTAAAGCAATTCTTTTTCTTAACCTAGAGCATCAGTGATATTTTCAAGATGATAAAAAACATTGTCGATGGCATTTAAACAATTGCTCGTTCTCGTAATTCATGGTTCATGGTCTCATACCTGTCACAGTTGGAGAACTGGGTTTTTTAGTGCAAATTGTCATTGCTTTGCTGACCCAGAGACATGCGTTCTTACTGGGTGGAGCGTGACAGTATTTGTTTGCATTCTCTCCCTAAATCTGGAGTCCTGTGTTATGTTTTCTGTTAAGTTAAAAAATACAAACGTTGTTTCCCTAAATAGCTAACCTCGCACCAGTGATGCACGTCCAGTTGGTCCAAATAGGAACTCCTACACTAAATGAGAGGGTAATTTCACAAGCCAGCGTTCCAAAAAGTTGAGTTGATGGTTCCATTAGACCAGGGACATTAGCCTTCTTAATTGAATCAGTCTCTGCTTTCTTCAGCAGAACTTTCCATTCCATCTGCTCTTCTGGTTTATTGTTCTTCCGTGTGTCGTTTGCTTTATTTCCCAAATATATGCATTTTTTGCTTTTGTCATTGAAAATCATTGCTGCTTTTGCGATCTCCTGCTGTAGAGGAAGCCTTGTGACTTTTACAGTCGCCGGTTTCATGGTTGTGTGAGTGCTTGGTGCCACCTCGTAGGTTTGTGAAGCCCGCATGAAGTGTGTGCATAAAAGGCTTGGTCTACAGTGAGTGCAGCATTAGTGTCAGTGGCTCACGCCATCATTGTCCTGATTAATCTGTCACTGTCATCCTCTGTGTCAATCAGTGTTCTCCTTCTGACGTCTCCAGGAGAGGAAGTGCAGTATTCTAGATGCAGATCTTTGCCAAACTTTGAGTCAGTTAAACACCTTGAAAACTTTGTGTCAGCAGGACTGTGAGTGGTTGGTGTCTCTGCTTCTGCTCCTGACACAGGGCGTGGGCCACAAGGCGGACCATCCACGAGGCCCTGGATGCTCAGTCCTGTGGTTCTCAGTGTGGTCGGAGACACCTGGGGACTTCAGTGCTGTCCTCGGGGCTTTGGGTCCTGGCTCGTCATAGTTCCACTGAGACGCTGTCTGTGTTCACCCTCGTTATCGAGTGTCTCATGCGGTTTTCTGGAACCTGCAAGGGCGCGGTGGCAGCACTGCTTTGACCTCGTGCTGGGACAGCGTGTGCTTGTCTGTTCTTGGATTTAACACTCTCTGTTCTAATTTCTAAAGTGGGGGATATTGACAGATACACCCCCATGTAAACAGAAGCTCTGTGGAGTTTTCAGCAACTTGTAAGAGCATAAACATCCCTGAAGCAGCTGCCTTCCCCCTAGCAGGTGGGGAGCTGGCCCACCAGCCCGCGGCCGAGCCTTGCAGCCCCGCTGCTCCCTGAGGCACGAGGAGGAGGAATTAAAAACCTGCTTCCACATCGCCTGTCATGGAATCCCAGAACTGAACGTTTTCATATCTATAAAGAGGGGTGCTGATTTTCATTCACATCCATCTAGGTGTGAGAATAATTATTGTGTGCCTCTCACCATTTGGAACTAAATAACCTGTTGGAGTTTTGGGTGGAAACAAATAGTGCGTCGCATCTGAATTTTCCCTGAACAGTCTCTGTGGCTGCCTTCGCCACCGAGAAGGAGAGCACTGCCAAGCGCGGCTGTGAACCAGCCTAGTTTGCTGGGTTGTGTTTACAAAATAACTCAAACAACAGGTAGACACTTGAATATAGTTTTGCATATTTTGGCTAAACCTAGGAGAGGAAGCAGCTTTTGAATTTTGAAAAAAATCCAAGACTGGAGATTCTTGGAGGATTAGATGCACGTGTGTTGTTTCGCTACTTTTAGAAAATTTCTTCCCACTCTGTTATTTGTCTCCATTCGAGGAAAGTAAAAGTGTCTGTTGGTGGCCTTGGAATCACCTGTTTGTCTTTATTTTAGCAAGATAAAAACCTTGAATAATGATAAGGAAACTATTCACACTCTCACCTGTTGTTTCTAGTCTGTGTAGGAAGGAAAGGCTTGCTTAACCAATGGTCGGTTAATCCTCATTCAAACAGGTATGGATGGAGTTTGTTTCATTTTTTTCCTGATAATACAATTTTCTTACAAGTTTTGGGAGCATTTTGTGATGGTGGTGACTGGTGTTGACTTAAAACATCACTGTCATGTATAACCCAGTATTATATAGCATTGCATATTAACTCGAGTCATTTATCCCTCATAATGTAAACATGAAAACCAGTTTAACGTCCGTCAGTTTTCTGGTGGGACCAGCCGCTCCCTGAGCCCCATGCTGCTGTAGGACGGCTTCGCATTTCTCTGCAGTTCAGACCTTCATGCAGCGAAGCTTTTCTCATTCTGCACTTGGCTAACGTTTTGTTACTGTCTTGCTTGCTCAGAAGAGCTCTAGGAATGTGTTTTTTCCCCAGAGGGAAATACGGTTATACCTTGGATTATTATTTATAAAAAATGTTAATCTGGCATTTAAAAAGTCTTCCTATTTTTCTAGATACTGTGGAAAGTAGTATGATGAGTTTAGATTTGAATATTAATACCTATTTGGATGGCTTTGTTGGCCTTTTATTTAGAGATAATAATCCTCACTGTAACTGTAACTGCCTTTGTTGGCTGAAGGGTTTCACGTTCAATCCTGTCAGAAATGAAAGTTAGAAAGGGGCTCGGGCAGCTGACATTTGAGTGCACCCCTCCTACAGGAGGGAATCGAAGTTCAGGAAGGGTAACTGCCTGAGGTCACCCAGTGAGCAAGTTCTGGAGCTGGATGCTGGCGTCTGTGTGACTCAGTGACTCTGCTCCCTAACTTGGAATTTGCTGCATCTGGGAACAGAGTGGGGCCCCCACCCTGCCCTGGCCCTGCCAGCCCTTGGCCGTGCAGCTCACTCTGTTGCTGTGTTGTGAATGATCATCATCTTCTTCTTAGACCTCAGTTTTATTATGTATGGAAATAATCTCAAAGGTCTTTTAAGAAATCCTTTTTTATTTCTTTAAAAATTTAAAAATATGATTTATGTTTTTTTTGTGTATCATTGAGAAGTTTTTTTAATTGTATAAAACACTTTCAAATTGAACACAGTTTGGATTCCTAACAAAAGTATTTAAAATCACAATAAATTGAGGCCTCGTCCAAGGATGTCTCGTTTGCCAGTGATGGAAGCATTGTGATGACACTGGTTGACTATGAAAGTGTGATCATCACAGTGCAGAACATGATTCGCGTCTGTAGTGGGAACTTCAGTGGGGTGAACTTTGCTTTCACTGTTGTGACCGGTCCTAGCCAGGGTGAAACGCACTTCTGTGAAGACGGTTGTGGAAACTCCTTCTATTCACGAGGAACCGTGGGTGACAGACGTGAAGGTGCTGGAGGAGGTTACGATGGACCCTGGCAGGAGGGGCGAGGACCGTGCCTACCTGATGGCCCCGCGGGAAGAGGCCGCAGAGCGAGTGAGGACGGTTGGTTTCCCTCCCTCTTGATCACCTGTCCACCATTCTTGGCAGGCTGTTGTAAAGGCATCGTGCTTCTAGCCGGCTCCTCCCAGAGCTGCACACACCACGCGGTTCTGAGGACGGGTGGCTGGAGCATAAGCCTGGAAATGCTGAGTCAAGTCTGTTGTGCGAGGCTACTTGGTGAAATGCGGCTTGCTGCGTCCAGCTGTGACTGCCGGTGTCTGCTCTTCCTGTTTTTATCTGATTGTTTAAATGAATGATGCTACCACTACTTTAAAAGCCATTGGAAATTTTAAAATTAGATTAAATCGTCCAAGTGCATGACTGATGTTTGCATCTCTCTGTGTTTGTGTTAATTAATGACTGAAAGCAGCCTCTGTGGATGAATTTAACCCATGACTGTTTGAAATTTTGACCAGACCAGTTGTTTCATGTTAAGTCAAATCAGGGTAAAAAGAAAATACTGCCCAAGGACACAGGTTTCTTAATGTTTAAACCTGTTTCAGAAATGACTTGATGATTTTAAGTTTTTATAATACTGGTAACACACATTACACCAAGCAAGCATCACATACATGTGTACACACACACAGTTAGTTAATATTTTAATTCAAACTGGTCTCAGCTCTTTACCACTGATTTTGAAATGAGTGCTTGTCTGTACTGACAAAGTTTTTTGCAGATTTTTTTAGAACACACTGATCAGCGCCCAGTGCGACAGGAATCTGTTACAGGGGTGGCCGTGCACGCTCTGGTGAATGTCTTTTTTCTCTGTCGCACGTTAACCAGCAGCCCTGCTCTCGCTTGAGCTCTCACTGGCCTCGTGTTTTCTTTGCGTGGGCTCTGTGCTAAGAGCTGTGAACTGCATTTCCTGTTACTAGTTTCCTGTGTGGCAGTCCTCCTTAACTACTCACTAGTACCCTTGATTTCCAAGCCTTTATAGAGAAAGTGACTATAAATAGTCAGAGAAGTTAAATGTTAGCCTAAAATACATCCTTAAAAAACATCCTGAAAGTATCTGAATAGTTCTAGAATTAAAAAAATTTTTTTTACTCCTTAAAATAGTATATTCAACAACAGAGATTAATAGTAACATTGAAGGATATGTTCTTGTCTTGAGGCAACATTGGCTTTCCAGCCGTCAACATCATGTGTGTTGTTTGGCCAGCTGCACAGATGGACGCACCAATTGTAAAAATTCTTGGATTAATTTGTTTAATTAATACCTAGTCAGAGTATATAAATGAGCTACTGTGGGTCTTTTACGTGCTATTTTCCATTGCAAAAGCGAAAACGCATTTAGGGAAAAGAAAACTACACAACTCATGTTCAAAATCTGCTTTTTCTTTGGGTGGTTTCTTTTTTTAATGATAACACGCAGGTAAATTTTGCATTCTGCTCCAGTTTGCACCTCTTTCTCTACCGTCTGTGGTCAGGTGTCCTCACTGCGCTTCCTGAGTGATGCATTCACCATACGTCTCACTTGTTACCGCCGAGTCTCCACCTTGTTTCCCTCCAGGACACCTCTGCACTTGCCTGTCAGAAGGGCCAAGGCAGGACCGCGACCTGGTTTTTAAGGATTTTAATCTGTGTTTGGAATTAGTCACAATCTGTGTTTTGCTGTAAGATGAAGCCTCTTTGCAGATGGTCATGACGACCTGCGTAGAAGCGTCCCGCAGGGGCACTTCATCTTGTTTTCATGTTGCTTTCAGGAGCGCACAGTTCTATCTGTCAGTCTCTGAAAAAAAAAAAAGTTCATAACTTTCTGCAAAGTGGAGAATTTCATTTTGTGCCGTGGTGTTGACAGAGCGGGGCACTGTTCCCAGCCCTGCCACAGGAGTGTGGACTGAGCCTTGCCTCCACCTGCCTCCCCGCCTTGAGTAAGAGGAGCCCCTCTCTGCTTTGTCCTTGAGGTGACCCCAGGACCGATGGAACGTGAGTTGGATGGTCAGTGGTCAGTGCATTGGACTGTGTGTTTAATCATTGAAAAATCAAGATGGGTATTTTCTTTTTGATAAAGTGAAAAAATAGTTGAATCATGACTTTCGGTTTTGTTTTTTGGCCATTTAGGGAGTGGGACAAATTAGGAAAAGCCAGTTTTCATGATAATTTGAATCCTGCATTTTTGGAGGGTGGTGTCCCCTGACCAAAGCTGGCGATCTGGTTAGCGCTGTGAGCTCACACAGGCCCCTGCAGGACAGGACCCCTGCTTGCTCTCGTTTGAGGAGTGAAGTTCACACAGTTACCTGAGACAGATCCCAGGTGTGCTGTGCACCTGAGTCACTTTTTAAAAACTCAGATTTGAAGAACTAGGAATAAGTGACTTACAACACAGAGTTGATAGAGAGCAAGTTGTTTACTGCGGTAAGGAAGACGGGATGACATCTTTCAGTATGCAGCCTTCCATCTGGCCATATGGTCTTCAGGGGTGACCAGATGAAGAGCTGTCTTGATATAATGAAACTAGCTCTCATAATTGGGTATAATTGGACAGTAAATTATCTTAGGTTTCTGGCCAGCAATTAATATCACTGATGGTCTAAATTTGTTTTAATGCTATTCATGTGACAGACAGCATTACTCAGCCATACTGAGTGGGCTTGGGAGCCAGTTTCCTGAACTTCGTCTTGGCTACCTGAGCTAGTGGTTCTGTGTTCTTGGACAAGTTGCTTGGCTTTTCTGGAACTCAGTTGCTCTATCTCTGAACTGGGGAGAAGAGATGCACCTGCCCCATAAATTTGTTGTGAGAAATAAGTGAATTACAGTGAACATTTGAGACATTATTTTTATTCCATCAATAAATGAAAAATTATCATGTTAACAGCCTTCAGTTACAGACTGAGATGATGAAATATGTTACCTCTTCTCCCAGAACGTGTGCATCCTAAATGTGGACTCGACCTTGTGCGTGTAATAGACCAGCTCAAGAGAGCTTCGGACAGCAGGGGTCCGTACACTGTGTGGTCACATACCCTGGAGGGGGTGTGAGGTTTTGTTATTGTGTTATGGGGGACCCAGCTCTTGGTCACCCCGAGTCTAGGCTGGTCCTTCTCAGAGTCGCGGGAGGACTGGAGAGGCTCTGTCTCACACGCCCCAGCAGCGGGCGTAGGAAAGCTGCCCCCAGAGCCCTCGGGAGACTTCGCCTGATGACCCGTGGGCTGCATTCCAATCCCTGGCTCATCCCTAAGCAAATCCTGAACATGAAATGGAATTACGAGTCCCATTGCCGAGAGACAAATAGATCCTGAAAAAAATGGGGGTTCAGTTAGTGATGAAGGAGGGTGGAAAGGATGTTGCCTAACTAACATTGTGGTAACGTTTGTCTTTATATTTTTAAATAGATAAATACCACTTACGTGTGAATAAAGAGGCTAACCTTCGGGAACAGGCAGCCTACCTGCCAGAGGATGAAGTAACTGATACATAGTTTCCCCTCATAACACCCCTCGGAGGGGGCAACCGTTAACTCCATTTCGTGGACACAGGGTCAGCCGTCCAAGGGGCGGAGTCACTGGCTGCTGACAGACACGCGCTCTCAAAGTTCCAGCTCTTTCCACCATAAAATGCAATTTCTTACTCCTTTGGGGCCTCAGGACATCAGTGATGCTCTGAATCCTGCCTTATTGTTACGCTCACTAGCCTTAGTTACTTTCAAAGGCAGGTATGAGTTTTATGTATAAAATAATGATTCTATTTCCAAGTAATTGTGTCCCATGTTCTCAACTAGCAACGTTTTTTCCTGATGAATAAACTGTTTTATTAAGTGTAAATTGGGTGTAGAGTTTATGAAATGCTTTGTAGCGTCTTACGGGGTAATACGTAAGTACTTCTGTTCATCCCCGTGACTCCAGCAGCTCATTCTAAAACGTGTACTTTAAACCCTAATTTTTAAGATGTTTAAAAAAAAACCCCAAAAGTGACTTTTGTCTATACTTAACATATTATTAAGTTTATAACCTGGGTAACTGAAAGAATGGAGACACAAAACATGGTTGTATTTAGAAGGGTAAGTGATCGCAGGGCCACGGTTGGCACGGAAGAGAATTAACTGGTGTTTTGAATGACTGAAATTGCAGGCTCCTGTTCAGGCCACACTGGTCTCTAGGATGCAGGTAATTAAGGCACGTGACCTACCTCAGCTTCTCATTCGAACTTTTAAAATCTTTTACTTTGTAAGAGGCATTTTGTTAAATAGGAAAACTCTTTTCCTGGCCCTGTTTGGACGCCTGTTTCTGTGCCAGGCGGACGATCTCCGTTCCACGCCGGGATCGTCCCGCGCGCCTGCCGCGCCCTGCCTCTCGCGGGCGAGAGGCCCTCCGGGCGGCGGCGGCGGCCTGATCACTCGGGCTGCCGGCGAGCCAGTAGGGTCAGGTCACACTGCTGTCCCGGGGTCGTCCCTCTGGCCGACTGCCATGTGTCTGTGTTTGGGCCGCGCCCGCGTCACAGTGCGGGGCAGGGATTTACAGAGCGAGTTGCGCAGACGAGTGGCTTTCACCCAAGTCGCCTGGCTTGCTGCGATGTTAACAAGGTGGCACCCTTTCTGTCACTGCTGTCTGTCCATCCTGACTGGTAGCGGTTGCAACTCGGGTAGAACGTACGTCTCAGGGTCTCACTATGTGAACCCCCTAGAGGCTTGCAGCTTAAAGCAACACTGGGCTTAAAAAGCACCTCTGGCTAGTTCTCTGGAGTTTATGACCCTTGCCTAAAAATGCAGGGGTGATTCTAGGTGCTTGGCAGTTACAAATAAGAGGCCCAGACGCCTAAGCCATAGGTTATAGAAAATCATAGCAGTTTTGCACCAATTAACCAGCGAGCCTTTTTATCAGTGAAAGATGCTACTTTGCCAATATGATCAATTCAGTCCAATTGACCTCCTGTAAGACACGCACAGTGAGCTGAAATGTGGGCGGAGTGCGGCCCCAGCGCGGGAAGGACGTGTGACGGAGGGCCAGGGAGTTTGAAGAGGACGTGCTTCGGCGTAGGGGCGCCAGAAAACCTAAGACTTTGAAAAGAGTCTTAATTCTAGAGGGGCTGTTTATCCCAGGGGGCGGGAATGGCGAACGTGTGGTTTGGAAGCACGTGTAATTAATCAGTGGTTCCTCGTAGCTGGGAGAGGAGGTGAGCGTGCACATTTGGGGGAAGGGGCAGCCTGTGAGGGGAGCTGGGCCGCAGACACCGTCTTTGCGGTAGGTGGCTTTACCCTCCTGCAAGGTTAGCATTCTAGAGTCAAGGGGACCGTCAGAAAGGAGCTGGAACTCATTCCCAAATTACTTAGGACTTGACGTTCTGAGAAAATGAGTTAGCAGGCCTAAGTATTTTATCCGTTGTTCTAAAGATCAAAGCAGCCATGAGAGTTTACTGTGTACTTCTTGCCTGTAATTCCATATGACTAATAAAATGAAGCAGAGTTTCTATTAAGAACTACCAAGAACTTCGTAAACGCATGCATTTACATTGGTTTTGGAATAAGCAGGTCATCACTGAGCCCGTGGCATGGTGGTGCTGGCTCCCGGGGCTGCAGCGGTGTGGGGTGTGATGCTCACTCAAGACTTTAAAGCAGAGACGTGCAGCCCACGTGCAGAAGTGAGCAGGAGCTGAGAAGGCTTGGCATCCTCTACATCCTTGGAAGGTCTTGCTTTATCCGCACCTGTTGTGCACCGCCAGTAACACCACAGCTGTCACCGTCTTTGATGGAGAAGCAGTCTTGACAAAGTAATAGTAATAACTCTGTCACGCCTTTTGCATTTTCTGGGTGTTCTGACTGATAATCATTTTTACTGTGTGTGCTGTGTTCTCCGTGACGTGTTGGGCACTGAGAATACAAAACTGCATAAAGCACAGTCCCTATTTTCCAGGTGGCTTAGCAGTGCCGACCTGCTTTCTTCCCCAAACCACTCGGAGACAGAAACACAGCCTGGCGGTAATGGTGACCTGTTGTGGAAAGGCTGCTGCTTGGTGACTGAGCCTCCTCTGCCCCGGCCAGCCCCCGGCTCCCTTGACCTTTGCATTGCTACCAGCTGAGAAGAAATTAAGCCCGCTATTCTCCCAGCCCTCACCACCCATGCTTGGCGGTGGGGTGGGGTCAGGGCCATGTGTGTGTTCAGAAAGATTTTGTGTGAGATATAGACAATCTGTGAACCAGAAATAGCCTTTTATAGATATTTCCAGTGTCTTAAGAGAAGCGAAGGGCAGTGGGCTAGTGGAAGGGGAAGGGTGTGATGTGGAGGGTTAGTTACAGCCCCTGAAGGTCATGACCGGAACAGGAGTGGACCGAACAAACTCAGACACTGGAACCTTGTTCGTCTGAATTATCTGAGGCCGGGGATGGGAGTGGCCGCGCAGCTGTGGATCTCACGTCTGTGCTGCCCTTGGGATGTTAGCGCACAGTCAGTTGAGTTTCTTGATGTTCAGGTAACAACAGCCAAGTCAAGGGCGCTTAGGTGAGAGGGGTGCAGCTGTGCGGGCAGCAGAGGGGTCTCCACGCCCTCCCCCGCCGAGAGGCTAACGGGACGGGGCATGCCCCACCGCCCCTCTACTCAGGCCGTGCTTTCTCCCTCGCTCGTGGGTTTGCTCTGTTCTTCCTGCCCTAGAGCGGCTTCCTTTGCTGCTCTGTTTCCACATCGTAATCTGTCTCACTTCCCTGATTTTGCCTCAGGAGAGTCTAGCCTCTTCTCGTCTCTCAGTCCCACTTGCAGGCCCCTGGGGAGATGATGCGGTTGGTCCAGTTTGGATCAAAGGTCCAACTCTGCTCTCCTCAGCATGGCTGGCGGGGCCGGTGCTGGGCGCGGGGGTGGCAGCCGTGGCGGGCAGGGGGGCAGCTCCGGAGCGCCTGTGTTTGCCAGGCCCGCCCTCGGATGGGCGGCAGGCAGGTGGGTGTGCGGTGGGTGGAGCTGCTTCTCAGGAAACAGGGGATGGCACTGAACTTGGGAAGCCTGGCCTTCTCAGGGGCACCCGATCACAGGAAACCAAACCTTCTTGAGGACGTTAGACAAATAATGACAGTGAACTGATAACACGGGATGAGAAGCCAGGCAGGAGTTTCACGTCCACCTCCCTGGCTCCAGGCTCTCTAACCGTTAAAGCAAAGTTGGACATTTTCATTCGTCTGTGATCCTGTAACTTTGGTTTATTCCATGGCTTTTTCTGATCTGATTTTTCCCTAGGAATTCATTTTCCCTTACATACAAGATACAAGAGTTTGCCTTCTAATTGAATTTTAAAATAGAAGTAAAACTTCCCAGCATTTTCTTCAAGTAGAGCAGTGGCAGCCTCATTCTCTTTGAATCGATTGGGCCCATAGTCTGTGTCTTAAAAGCTAACATATGAATTGCTGTTCTTGAAAGACTGCATCTGAGTGTCCATTTTCATCTGATTAATAGATTCTCTAATACTTCATTCAATGTCATCTAAATTTCTTACTATTGGTTTCCTAGATTTTTCCCCACAAGGAATGATTTGGCCTTTTTTCTCATTGTAAAATGTTGGTGTGGTTTAGGATAAACATATATCAATTCCTACTATTAAACATTTTTTTTTTTCCAATTTTAAAGCTCAATACTTACAAGGCCCCAATACCGTGGGATCCTGAGTCCAATTTATACTAAAATTCTTTTCTAACTATTGGGATTACTCTGCTTAGAAAGGAAAGTCTTTTAAATTATGAGAAATTTATGTTCCTCTTAGATTACTTAAGAATAAAGCTTGACTGTAAGCCATGTGCTAGGCACTGTTTTCCTATTTTAAAAAAATGCAGGCACTGAAAAGCTAGTACAAAGAAAGAACGTGAGCTACCTTTGTCCAGAAGTTTTCACATCCTTAGCTCACTGGAAGCCTTTGTCGACACTCCATCGCTAACTTGGGGCATAAGGTAATGATGCGTGCAGCTTAAACCCTCTTATGCTCAATTAGAGGACCTATTAACTCTGAAGGCAGTAAATAGTAATTGGCATCTCCTGAATTTTAAATAGATTCTACATGTTTAATTTTTGGTCTGGAGCGCGCATAGCGTTCTGCGTTATGCCGTGAAACTTGATGTTCTGAGAAGGCAGTTACCTTTTAGCGTTTGACCTAAAGTTGCTTCCTGGTTTTAATGTGGAATGTTTCCTCCCTTTAATTGCTAACACGTTTTTCAAATATTTACACATGATTTTTAAGGTGCTAATTGGCCCTGGGATAACTGATGGACGGCAAACTGTTGGAGTCAACATAAACTTAAAGCACGTCCATAATGAATGTTTGTATCCTGGCCTGGAACTGCTGGCGTTTGTGTGTTAAGTGCATCGCTGGCCTGGCAGTAAAATACGTAGAACAGCAGAACGCAGTCTCTGGCTTTGTCTTTCCAGAGCCCTGGACACCAGCCACTGGGGCTGCCTGGGCAGAATTTGATGGAGTCCTCTGCGGACCTGTAAGTGCACAGGGAGGGCCTTGCTCTTCTTTTGAACAGAACGTTGCCTGTTTTTGTGCTTTACAGCTCATTTGGTCCAGTGTGGTTTAGGGGAAAAAACACCCCACCATCCACAACTCAGATATTTGATTAATGTAATCTTTTGTGTCCCTCTTGCTTTTGCTTTGTGGTTTTATTTCCTCGCACGTTTTCCTCCGTTGCAGTTTGCATGTTCCAGAAAAGCGTGCGCTCCGCTCCGTCCAGCGTGCTCCCCGGAGCCCTCTGCTGCTCATCCTCCCTTGCCTCTCTGTTGCCTCCCTGAGAATCTGCCTTTCACCCCATACACCACTCTGGCAGTGATGCTACTGTTCAAAGATGTTCAAAGGCCTTTCTCCTCTGAGTGCAGAACCTGGTGGGAACCACAGCCCCAGGCCATGTTCTTGTGTGGCTCCTGGGGACCCGCTCCGGGGACTGGGGTTCAGTGACCCGGAGAGAAGCCTGGGGTTCCCTGTCAACCACGTCTGCGGGGTTCTGTCCTGGGAAGCGTCTCGTGGTCAGTCACTTGCCAGCTCTGACCCTGCTGCTCATGAGGACAGAAGGCTGATTCGTGGTGGCTCTGCTGCTTTTCTCAGCCCTCCCTTCCTGGCTGACGTCTGAGTGGGGGTGCCTCGCGCAGTGCGGTGGGTCATTTGGGTGATGCAGCGTCGTCTCCGGGAGCACCATGTGTTTCAGCGGCCGCTTCATCTGAGGGCACAGGGTGACGTCCGTTCACTGGGGCTTTCTGTTACATTCTAGTAATGGTTATTCTGACATTTTCAGCCCATTTACTAAAGTTCCCTTAAAGCTTCAAATCGGTCGTATGCAATAGTTAAAATATTTAATTCCTGGAAACTGAACTTAGATTTAAATGATAACTTACTTATTTTTTTAAAGATTTGATTTACTTTTTGAAACATGGAGTGTGAGACGTGGTTACAGGAGCTTCTAGACGCGCTGCTGCCCAGCACACTGTCTGGGACCTGCGCTCAGACGCAAGGCGTCCTTCTGCAGCTCAGGTCCTGGCCAGCCCTTTGCTGCAGCAGGACCGAGGCAGCGGCAGCCCGGGGCGACGGTGCAGGTGTGATGCCGCCTTGCTGCTCTGAGAGGCGCACCGGGTAGCCCGCTGGCCGTCCCGTGAGGTGGCAGCACCTGCTGTCCGTGGAGTCACGCTCTCCCTGGGGACAGCCTCCGCAAACAGAGTGTTTTGGGCGCCTCCTCGTTCACAGCCGATGTCTAGGTGCCCGTCGTCCTTGTCCGAGGATGAGCGCATGCCAGCCCCTCCCCGTGTGGCCCTCCTGCCCGGACTGATCGGTGCCTGCTGTCCGGGTCTCTGTCTGGAGCCGGTGGACGCGGCCTTGCCGCCCAGCTCTCCCCTGATGTTCTGCTTCGATGGGAGCACAGAGGTGGCGGAGGGCACGGCCCTCGTCCCTGAGACCTGCTGCGGGCACCTGGCCCGGGACTGAGGGGCTTTGTGCCCGGGTGCCTGAGCCAACCTGGTGGGTTAAAAAAGGACTAGTTATCTGTGATGTGTGTAACTTTTAAGGTATCTGGTTAGTTGGCTGTCAGGTCAGGTAAGTCAGCCAGCTCATCCAGTTAGCCTGTCCCCCGGGAGGGGCTCTGATACTGTGGCAGACCTCCTGTCACCCCGAGCTGCCTGGGGGCCTGGGCGGCCACCTGTGCCTCGGAACGAGAAGGTTCCTTCCTCACCCCCGGAGGTGCGTGTGGGCAAACCCCTGTGACCTCATGATGTCCGAGCCGAGGATTATAGCCAAGCACCACGGGCTTCTCCTCCACGGTTCGGGAGACTCGGTGAGCGGGCTTGCACACGCTGTGGAGAGGATGCCGAGTCCGAACGTGTCTGGAAAGCAGACTGCGTGGACATGAGAGAGCACTCCAGAGCTCCCGGTGTTACCCTGACCTGCGGACGTGGGCCTCGCTCGTGATCCAAAGTGGGAGCCCCTGCGAACAGCAATGTCTCAGCTGGGTGTGCAGACACTTGTCTTAAAGGATGAAGAACGTGAATGATCAGTAAATTAAATCCTAAGGACATTGTTTTGAAGTGAAGCCTTTTCATATCCTGCGCCTGCTGTTTTATTTTTAAACTTACCATTAGAGCAACACAGAATTTTCTTTTTTCTGAGTTGGAAGAAAATCCTATCTCCTAATATGGAATGACGGTAAAATACAGAAGCCCCAAGTTGAGGCGTTTCTTTTTCCTCAGCCTCTGTGGACATGATGTCCTTGAGTTTTTGTAGGTTGTGCTGTAATTTCTTTTAAAGGAAGGATTCGGTTTCTCTGTGATTGAACGTGTTAGGGATGGTGAGTGTTCGGCGGTGGGGGATCCGCCCGCTCCGTGGGGCGTGGGGACTGCAGCTCGCAGGCTGTGCCCCTGTGGGTCTGTCCGGAGTGTGTACAGGTGCTCGGACAGCTTGTTTGCAGGTGGATCACGTCCTATTTCACACAACTGGTGGGGTTTTCTTTTAACAAAGTTGGCTTGGATGTGAGACATCCCAGCAGAGTTCTCACCTTATTGTCGGGTCCGTGGCAGCGCGGATTGAAGACGGGCGATTATAGCTGCCTGGAGGGCACTTGTGTCTGGTGGACCGTGTGGCCCTCCTCCCACTGCTGGACCAGGTCTTTCAGAGGCAGCGAGTGCGCCCTGGCTCAGACGCTGGTGCCGTCCCATCCCTGTCACAGAGAGGTCAGAGTTCACAGCCTGCTCCCCCGCCCCAGACTGGGTGAGCAGAAGAGCCTGACCCATCGAAAGATACACACACAGTGATTTCACTTTCTGGGATAAAATTTCTGACTGTTGTGTTTCCATGAAATTTTTTCCTGTTTGAGGGTCGTAGGATGCCTTTTAAAAGAAGACCCTTCTAAGTCTCTAACCAGTGGGGAAACTCAGCATATTTTAGGGGATGTTATGAATGTTCTGTTGCTGACCTGGCAGGCAGTGCAGGGAAGAAGCAGGAGTGCACCAGTGGGAAGTGGAGATCGTCCAGATTCGGCACGACTTGGAAGGCAGCCCTGGCAGCAGCCGCATGCGCCCCATCCGTGCTGGTCTCACCTCACGTCGTGGATTCAGAACAAGATTCTCACCTCTGTAACGTGAAGACGCAGGGCTGTGCTTTGTTATTTTCAACCTTAGAGTATGAGGTGCATCGTAACTCTACGACCTTCCGAGGAGAGACAGATTCAGCGTAGCCTTCGTTGTCTGCGGTTTACAGAAGGCTTCGTTGTCAGGTGCTCCAAGCCAGAGGTGCCCAGCGTGGATCTGTTGAGACGAGTCTGCGGCGGGTCCCACCAGGGCGTCTGATTCGGGGTCCCTTGTGTGGGGATCAGCGCTGCCATGAGCACTTTCCAAGATACTGGATTTTGAAAGGTGTCACAATCCACGTGTGGTAAACAGGTTGGGCTGACGTTTTGTTGTTGGAAGACATCAGCTAAAACATTAAGAAGTGTGTCCGCTGAGATGTGAGTTGTTTCCCTGCCCCTGGGCATCGTCTTGGTGGTCTGCTTGGCAGGACTTAGCAGAAGCAAGGTCCAAGACTGGATGTGCCTGGACCACTCACCTCCTAGGAGTTGGACGTTGACCACTTCTGAGAGTGGTGAACAGGAAGTAGGACCTAGGATGTGATCGAGACCAAAGGAGAACTTGCAGGAGGGGACATTCTGTTGTATTTGCAAAAGTAAAGCCAATCCAAGCTGCCTCTTCTGTGACTCTTTACGTCTTACCGTTGGTCTTGGAATCAAGAATGGAGCTCCCTGTCTGGGAGGCTGGAGTGTCGAGGGCCATTGTTCATGAACTACAATGTTTAGGGTCAGATTTTAATGCTATTTGGGTAGTGAGTTTCTGCTCTTTTAAAAAAATAATGGAGAAAATTCCATACAAAGTGAGATTTAGAAATGAAAGAGAGAGAGATTGTTTTGACATAAAAAAAAAAAAGTTTCCAGGGTGAATTAGTGTTCCTGCTTTCAGGTGAGTGTCAGTGCGGGCCGGCTGAGTGGAGTAGCCTGAACGCTCAGCGGGGAAGACCGTGTGCTTGATCGGGGAGACGGGGCCGTCCCAGGATGCCAGCCCCTTCGAGTTCCTGGTCTGTCACCATCTCGTTAGCTTTAGTGCCCAGAGAAGTGCCATGGCGTCTGTCAAGTCACAGGAAGCTCTAGCTGAACGCAGGCTGAGTTTTCGGCAGCTGCCAGAGCCAGCGGCCAAGGTTTGCTGGTCAGTCAGCTGCTTTAAGTGTAGCTGTTGCCTGAAGTGTCTTCCTGTCTGCAGAGCACATTTTTTCTCTCATCATTAAACAGTGTTTTAATTTGAATTCCCCTTAAGCAACAGACGTCCGGTTATGCAGTGAGAAGAAGAAAGCTCTCAGCAGTAACCCCTCCGATTGCAGACTCACCCGGGGTCTCGGTACCCCCCCCCCCCCCCCGCCAGACTTGACGGTCATTTCTAGGCAACATTAAGGGCCAAATGTGTGATCTCCTTGCAGAGCTTAAGCACCGCGTGTCTCAGTGTGCTAAGTCTCTAGGAGAGTTCTTGGCAGTGAGGCATGGTCTGTGTGTGCTGTGATTGCAGTCATGATGGTTTGATACATGTGGTGTTTGTAACATTCGTCTTCCCAGGAGGAAAGTGATGCGTCGTGATTCTGGCAGATTATTTATGATGTTTATGCTTAAGACGTACAGTAAAAAAATGCTCTGTCTCTGTCTTTAAACCCCCACTGTTCTATTTTTAAATGGTGCTGTGAAAATGAAGAAGCTAAGAGAGTAAATCACCTTGTTTCTGCGTGTTTCCGCTTGTAGATTCCTGTGAATCGCTAGTGTTCGCTGAGCTGACCTCCAGGGAACAGGCTGACCGCGGGAGCGTCTTGTCACTTTTTGATGAACAGGCTGATAGTGTGCCCCATTCCACGCATTTGCATATGGAGTTGAACGTTTCGTTAGCCCTTGCAGACTAGCAACACTCCTGTGTTCTTATGGTCAACTACTGAATACCTGAATTTCATAAAAATAACTTGTTAGAGTAAGTTAAAAATTTTAAAAACTATTTCTTGCTTTTGTGTGTTTGAAAACTAGACAGCGGGCTAATGACTTCTTGCCTCTTGAGATGATTTCATTTGTGTTCTGATGGTCATGAGTGTTTGGTCTGTCTCTTGGGGGTCCTTCTGGGGTGGTTTCAAATTCTAATGGGCTCATGTGTTGTGTTGAACCGAAAGGAAACATTAAATGTCTAAAACAGAAAAAGGGGAACGCCGCTTGGTTAAGGCAGTGAAAATAAAAGCTGTGTATTTATTCCCAGGGGAGTCCTGAAACCTGTTGATAAAACGGGTGTTGGTAATCACTCTGATCTGCAAAGTACTTATTTTTCTTCTTTGTACAAAAATGCACTAATCTAGTGTATTTGGTGTTTCAGTGAATCATACAAAATATTAACTTGAAAACTTAAAACCATTTTCACTATTACTTTAATATCAACATAACGTGTTGATAATTTGCTAGATTCTAGAAGTATAGAACATGTAATTTATTGTGTTTATTTTAAATTTCATTGTGTTATAAATAGACTTTTTATATTAAGCCATGCTTATGAGGGAAAGGAATTGAAAAACAAAGGTGTGCAAAGCAGAAATGGTATCGCCTGTAATTCAACAGCACCAGATGTTTAGTGCAACATTTGAACGCTTTGGAGTGTCGTTTACTTTTCTTCCCACGCTATGGATATGTATTTCGGTGGCTATGTGGGTTTTAAGTACTATGGATGCTCAGTGGTGCATTTAATCTGTCTCCTATCGTGAATACTAAGGGTGTTTCCCAGGCTTTAATAGGACTGTTAGCAGTATCTTTTTCCCTTTTGACATCCATGCCACTGATTCCCGCTGGCCTCTTGTCCGCATGTTTATTACCTCTGACAGGCGCGTTCTGGCCGGGCTGGTGTCCGGCCCACAACATCCCTCGTTTCCGTGGGCTGGAGGGGTGCCGCTGTGTGGGTTCCACTCCCATCGTGCTGGTGAAGCTCTGCCTCTCTCTGCGTCCCTTTCGACTGGGGCAGCCGGGCTTCAGGTTCCGGAGGAGCTGGTTGTGGAGGCTTGGCCTCGACTTAGGGGCAGGTGATCGAATCGCAAGGACGGGGAGGTGGGTGACCCAGAAGTTACCCTTCAGTCCAGCAGTGAAATGAAAGTTTGAACTAATGGCAGAGGACTTGAGTGGCCGTCAGAATTACGTGGCTATTTTATAGCCGGGATGGTCTAGAGCTGTGAGGCTCTTAACAGCATTTACGTCTATACATACCTCCTATATGAGCGCGTGACACTATGTAAGTGTACACTGCCGGCTTAACTTCAAAGTTGTTAATAAAAGTTGTGTTCCTTTGATGTGGACGCTCTGTATATGTTTCTGATGGATCTGGTTCATTTAAACATGGGCTTTCCCCCCCCAGAATTTTAAAGTAGATGCAGAATTTAGAATAATATTAGACTGTGAACTTTAGTTACCTTTTTTTTTCTAGCTCCCCTGTGAAAAGCCTGCAGGGATAAGCTCCTTTCCGTAGCGTTATTTGTAGCAGGTGTTCAGAATGACTGGAGTTGTCTGGACCGCTGTGAGCTGCCAGTGGTCACCCGTTACCCGCGAGTCCAAGTGCCACTTGTGATATGGGGCGGACACTGAGTGTGCGCTGTTGATGCACCGAGTCTGGCACTCCTTGTGCAGAGCTGGTGAGCTGGCTGCTGACCGGCCTTCTGGGAGAGCTCCTGCTTCATGTGGATGACGGGACGGAACGCGTCCTCGGGCGCTGGCCGCTGCTCCTGGGGTCGTCTGCGTGCCCAGGCCTCCAGGGGTGGCACACAGCCACTTTTCTTTCTAGTGTAATTAGGATTCTTTTGCATAGAATGATTAAAATGTATCAGACAGTGATTAAAACATATTTTAAACAAAACCCTTAGCAGTTACAGTTGGTTCTGTTGCCGCACCCCTTTCAGAGGTTGGAGGAACAAGCGGGCGCTGGTCCGAGTCCAGTCCTTCTCCAGCCTGTGCTGTTCCGGCCGTGGCGCTGCCTGCAGGTGCCAAGCTTGCAGCTTCAAAGCAAAGAAACTCCAAGTTACATTGTGGTTTGAAAAGCATGAGTGGTTCATGGAGGTTCCGCTTGGGTTCTCCTGGTCTGGTCGTTTTTCTTCTTTGTTTTTCTCTTTCTGGTCCTCCCTTTCTCACCTGCCATCTTATGTTTTAGGATTTTTAGTCAACTCTGTCTCACTCTGGTGTTTTCTGATGCTGTAAGAGTTGTCTGATTTTTAAAGTTCTTGTGTGAAAAATGGTGACGTTTAAACAAACAAAAAACCCCTGAAAGCAGTACTTTATTCACAATGTGTATAGCGTAGGAATTTATCACTTTCTGATAAAGGATTTACAAATTATGAAACTGTTCTGCCTTTCTCTGTCTTTTTATTAATTTGTCACAAAATGCTTTGTTCTCTTTGATTTTCTCAACTCTCTACAGTGAGCATCCATCATTTTTATGATTAGGGAAAAAAATTGGAACCAAGTTTTAACGGTGTCCATCGGAAGGCTGTTACATTTGCTTCTTAAATGTCAGCAGACTCCGCTTAGGACAGCGCACCTGTGTGTCCTGCAGGAGAGACCGCGGGTGGTGTGAAATACAGGGCCAGTTAGTGGCCCTCAAGCTCATGACTGTCTCTCTAACAGGCTTTTCTTCAGGGTTGGAACAGTGACGTTTGGAGCTGGATTGTTTGCTGTGTGGGGCTGTCCTGTTCGTTGCAGGCTGTTTAGTGGTTTTCTGTGACCTGTACCGACCTGAGGTCAGTAGTGCCCTCCCCCAGCTGTGACACCCAAAAGTGTCTCCGGACGTGGCCACTGTCCCCGGCACAAATACACTGTAGTCAGAGGTGCGTTTGACTGGGTGACCCAGGGAACAAATACTGTAAATGCGTGTGTCTGTGTACACCCCCACAACAAACAGCCTCACTGCCTGAAGTGTTCATTGGTATTTTCTACTGTTTTGTTCCATTTTGTTCATTGCATACCATTTTACTTAAAAATTATTGTAAGGGTGTTTTTCTGGGTGGGTGGGTCCCTGCAGCACTTAACATTCACCTAAAACCATACATGGGGTAACGACTTACTGCGGGTTTTCTGGTAGTGAGGCACAACGGCCTGAGGGGTGGTCTCTGTCGGGCGTCTGGTCGAGGCCACATGCAGAGAGGGTCCTGGGGCAGCAGGGCCGCTGCTTGGCATCCCCTCCCCGCCCCACTGAAATCCGACTCCCAACACACGAGGCTGCCTGTCCTGGTCCAGTCTCCTGGCTCCCCGGTTCAGGACTCAGAGGTTATGCTGTCTGCCTGAGAGGGTGTGCCGTCCGGGGCCGTGTGGGGTTTGCACAAGATTCCAACCGCAGGCTGCCGGTGAGGCCGGAAATCGTCCGTGGAGGCTTTGTAGGACGAAAGCATCGTCATCCCTTCGGGAGCACAGATTAGATCTCGGGGCAGAAGGCTTTGCGAGGCTCGTGCTGCAGGTTAGAAGACTGAAGTTTCCATTTCTCTAAAGGAAGCGTTTACACTGTCAGGTGCTTACGCCTTGGAAGTCCTTCCCTTCTCTTTGCATTTGTGTTTCTTATGCAAATACCATGTGTGAAATATCAAATTACGCACGGTCACGTGCAGGATGAAGATTCTCTTAGGCAACAAATAAGAAATCTTCCAAGGGCCTGATAAACAATGTGTTAAGATTAGAAAAGAAACATGAACCGTATCTCCTGAAAAATCAGCTTCTGCGTTTTCTGTATTATTTTGAATATGTCGTAATGGAATGTGTTGATTGTTTAATTTTTTTTTTTGAATGTTGTTTTTTTTTTTTCCCTTTAAAATTTTACCTGTATCTCAAATTAAAGCTCTGAGAGCTTGAGAGAAAGTTGCCATGGTGACTGTGTTTAGGCTTACATCTCCAGTTTGGGAATGGCTTTGTGTTCTAAAACCTCATTTTAAAATCAGTTATTTGGAACTCTAATTTTTTCCATAGAAACAATATTTCAGGTCATAGTTAGATTTCAGACTCAAGCAAAAAACTTACTTAAACCAGAAAATGGAGGACGTAGTGTATACTTCTGTCCTTACGAGTTAGTGGAGGCCCCACTTTTTCCCTGACGCTTGGAGTCTCCTGCCAGAGAGGCTCAGTCCATGGTCTGTTGGACGATGTTTCTTCCCTGTGGGGTTTGAAGCATGGTGTGCTCTGAGCCACGAGGTCCTTGGCAGGACCTGCTCCTTGCTCAGTGAATACTTGCTGTGTCCCCACTGTGTGCGAGGTGCTGGTGGAGGCACCCCCCTCCCCCATGCAAGCTGGCTGTTGGGAGCACTGAGAACGGGGTGGAGGGGGCGGACAGGAAGGAGGTGCCTGCGGGCTTGTCCTCCAGTGGCCAACATAGCCCTGGGGAGGGGGTCCTGGGGCTTCTGCTCCGACCACCTGATTCCTCAGTCCCCCTCTTCACTGTCTCTTGTGCATGGAGCCCCTTCTGACCCCCACAATCCGGAGGTGGTCCTGGTCATCCTTGTCTTCCTAGTGTCAGGAGAGCCTGGAGCCCTGATCTGCTTGTAAGTGCCCGACAGCCCACTGATTTGTGGCATCTGCCAGTTTCCGTGGCATGAACCCCTCTCAGCCCATCTTAGGGACCAGCGTGACGGCAGTGAGTGTGGGGCTGGAAGCACACTGTGTGTATCCTTACATATTTGTTCACCCTGCGGACGTGCCGGCCCCAGGTGTCATCAGACCACACGGAGCAGGGAAGCGTGGTTATGTGGTTCGGAAGGGGTACCTTTTCATTTATGTATTACGCCTTTGATTTTAATGTAATTTATTTAACTGTAAGTCTGCGTAATTGAATTTTCATAATGACTATGTTAACAGTGGGTCTGCAAAATTCCTGAACATGCAGCGATCAGCACACCACTGGGGGCACCACAGTACCTTGCCTGAAATCCCAATGGCCAGATGTTAGAATCCAGGTTTTTCCCGACTTTAGGAAGGGGATAGGGGAGCTCTGTCATAATATGTAACCTCTCCTGTGACGCTGGAGGCAAAACTCTGTAATCAAGACATCGCTCTCTCTGCAGCAAAACATGTGGATAGTCACCAGTGTGAGGAAATGCACGTCATAAGTAATTTGGTTCAGGTGAGGTTTTGCCAGCAAACATGCTTCTCAGGAACTTAGGAACAGCACGTTCGTTTCCGGAGCCCTTCGGCTTTGGGACTGTGGGTGAGGCCTTGTGAAGCTGTCACTCGTGTGCGCGTCCAGGTCTGGGAGAACCTGCGTGTCTGCTTTCTCAGTGTGAGAGGATGGAACCCTGGCAGCTCTGCTGTGGGGCTCCGAGCCGCCCTGCAGGGGGCCCCCCTGGCCACTGACTCTTCTTCCCTGGAGGCCCCCTGCCCTGGGCTCCCTTTCCCTGCAAGCCTTTTCGTGGGCTTCATTCTTTCTGCCCTGCTTCTTGGCCCCACCTTCCAGGGGCTTCACCCCAGGAGGTCTGATTCTCCCTGAATTTGGTGTTCCCTGCAAGCTCTGATGATACAGGGGCCAGCACATCTGGAGTCCAGCCCCGGAGCGCGTGGTCCAAGACACAGGGTCAAGCCGACATCTCCCTCTGAGCAGCAGGTTGCAGGTGGACTCGCATCCCAGAGCGCTTGGAATGTTGGTGGTGTGTCTTCACAAATCTCCTTTTCTTTCACGTCCTGTGACCGGAATGGCTTCAGTTAGAGCCTCATTGGTCAGGCCCTTTGCTTTGCACACCTGTTGTGTCGGGGGTTTCCACCTGGGGGGAGCATCCAGAAGTGAGGCCACATTCGGGAACAGCAGCCAGTCAGTCCTCCTGGATGCCCTGCAGGCTGGGAGCTGGGACCCCTGACTGCCTGGGAGTGTTGGACACCAGGAACTCTGAATCACTAATTTCAGGGGTTTTCTGTTAATACTGTTTTATGAGGGGAAGCTAATGAGTGAACCTAACATATTTTAATCACATTATATGGGAGTTTAATTCAGCCTTTCTTTCTTGGTGAAAGTATCAGGTATAAAGATTCACAGTCTTGCCATGAGATGTTCTGCTTCAATCGTTTGTTACACTTGGAAACGTCACCATTGGTGAAGTGACTTTCCCCCCTCGTAATCTCCCACTTGGCTTAGTGTGTTTCCCTGTCTGACAGGAACTGAATCAGGCCAGTGTTTAGGTGACAGCGATTTATAAATAATGTGCTTTTTCCAAAGAAAAAGCAACAGCCTATTAATGGTTTGTTTACATGAAGTTTGCATTTACTTCTGGCACTTTGATGTTAATTGTCTAATCAGATTTGTGTTTTCAGTAAACACTCATGTGACCATTTTGCCAGCTTGGGTGTCCCTTCCCCTGAGGCTGGTGCGTCAGGAGGTCGGAGCGGTTTTAAGCGTCCGGCCGTGGCCTGTCCCACGTTTGCTCCGTGCTGTTTTCAGGCAGACCGTGCAGTCTGGGGGTCTCATGGGCACAAGAGTGACTTTATTGTCTGAGCAGCTCCCTGCTTCTGGGTCGCTGAGGCATTGCCAGCACCTTCCGTGGTCTCAGAGATGACGCTGCTGGTGAGGGGCGTGGGCCCGCAGCCTCCGGGCTGGGCTGTGCTGGACCGTGAGCAGGCCAAGTTTCTGACAACTTCACGGTTAGTAGATGACGGGAGGCTGAGGCCCAGAGGGGAGGTGACTCTCCCAGCGCCACCCAGCAGGTCGTCAGTGGTGGAGTTTGGGTTGGACCAGTGTCTCCTGGACTCCGACGGCTGCCCGCCCTCCGGGGCTGGCCTCGGTGCCCTGGTTTGTTCCCCTCTTTGTGTTTACTTCCCTGTGAGGACATCTGTCTGCACCATCCGCCATGTTAACGCCGAGGAGCTGCCCTCTGAGTGACCGCCCTCCAGGGCGGCCCCGTGGCTGTGGGCCCTAAAGTGCGGCCTCGCTGGCATCTGGGGACAGCTGCCCAGTGTCCCCGGAGCTGCATCCCTGGAGGTGGCACAGGGCAGCCTTGTTCTTCGTGTCAGAGGGCGAGTTCGGGGGAGGCCGCGCTCATCAGGAGGGCCGCCCTCAGGGGGGTTGTGTCTCCGCAGCGGGTTCCCCGCAAGAATGCTGGCCGGCCCGTCTGCGTGTGGCCGGACCGAGGCTGCGTGCCGGGCAGCGTCCTGCGAGAATCTGGGGCAAACCCGCTGGCTTCGAGGGCACGTGGGCAGAGGGGCTGCTTCCCGGCGGGGGTGGACCACGGCTGGTCAGCAGCCCAGCTGGGTCCTGCGTGTGTGGCCCTGGGTGTGCGGTGGGTGCGGCTGTGTCCCTGGCATGTCTGGGGTGAGACGTGCTCGCTGCTGCTGTCAGCGTCCCTTGAGGGCTTCGCTGCTGCTGGCACCGTCGCCACGGTTTACGGCTGTGGGGGTCAGGGGTCCTGTCGACGATTCTCTTATCCACACAAAGTGGTTCCTTACTCCTGGGTTTTAACTTTGCACATTTCTGTAACAAAATGGGAAGAGGGAGCAGAAACAGTAGCAGGGCCACTTCAAGGTGAAGGTGAAGAGGATTTGAGTTTGTTCAGAAGAGGTTTATGTTTGGGTAACGCAGGATGCGGTGGTTGCCAGTGCTGTGATGGAAGGTAGGCAGTGTGTACTGACAGTTAATGAACATTAGAAAGTGTGTTCTTGATTCTTTGTCTTGGAGGGGAGGTCTGTGAATCTGCTGAAACTGTATCCAGAATTCAGTGCCTCTGCGCACTTTTTTCTATGGAGCGGGTTCATTCGTACCTTTGTTAAAATTAGCAAAGTAGTCCTTAACCTGTGCTGTGCACGTTGCTTGGCACATGATAGGCACATGGTATGAGCAATGAATAAATAAAGTGAAGCAGGGGATGAACTGGAGCCTCAGAAGCTGGGGCAGCGTCGTATAATCAGCCGTGAAAGTTGTGCCACTTCCTGCAGGAAAGGCGGGCCCCCTGGGCTGGTGGGGCCAGGGCCTGCAGGGGCATCCACTGGCACTTTGGCGGCATCAGTCTCTGCTTTCTCAAGATTCTATGCTCAGCCTATGTCAAATGTACTCAGCTTCGGCTTCAGGGAGTGACAAGGTGTGGGTGTTAGAGTGCTAGACAGTGGGACAATGACGTGGGTAACCGGTGCCGGGATCCTGGAACCACGGTACGTGCCGTGGTGGTCTCCTCGTGGGCTGTGGAGGGAGCGTGGTCTTACAGGTGTGTGAGCGAAGGGCGGAGGTGAGTGAGTGATGCCCAGAGGCCTTGGAGGGGATGAGCTGCTTTTGTCAGCTTGCCTACCCTTTTCAAAGGGACTGCAAATTAGATGTGAGAAGTGGTATTAACTCCTCATGTATTTATTGGGGCACCTTTCGGGCAGGAGCAGGGTAGGACTCGGAGATGAAAGAAACAGACCCTTTCACAAGAAAACCAAGGGCCGTTGGCAGCGTCCTCATCTGTTGAGACAAGCACGTTGTGAAGACAAATTTATTTACTCAGTGTTGTTTGAACAGATAATTGGAGTGTATGTATTTTACACATTAATGAACTAAAAATTAAGCTTTTTCTTATTCTTTTCATATTCATCCCTTATTATTGGAATTATTTTAGCCCTGGTGCTGAAATAACTTCAGGTCCCACTTGTTGAAAATGCGTATTGAAGGGACCTTCTTGAGAAAGTGCTCACATGCCTCCCTGTGCTGTTTAAACACTGCTTCCCTCTGTGCTGTGATCCGCTCCCTTTCCAGGTTTTTGTGAAACATTTCCAGGCGTTTACTTACATTGTGTAGTCAGCTCTCAAATTTATTCCCAAGGGAGATTGGAGGAAGGGGAGAGAAACCTGCAGTCTCAGTCTTACTTGGGGCTGGTTCTGCTTCCCATATGTGCCCCGCATTCAGCCTTGGTCCCTGCCTAAGCTCGTGGCTTCACCCGCTGCGGCACCGTCGGATCCGTGTCTTTAGTCCTGAGAGCGCCCCTCCCACCGCGACCCCGTCTCCAGGTGTCTCCTGGGCATTGGATGCCGGATCTGGTTCTGCTCAGTATATAATCTGAGTATATAATCTTTGGTCCCAAACTTTTTCTTTTTTTAAAAACACTTACTTTAACGGAGGTGCTAGGGATTGAACCCAGGGCCCGGTCATGCTAAGCATGTGCCCTACCGCTGAGCTGTATCCCCTGATCCCCACCCTCCTCCGCAGACTTCACTGTCTTTAGACTTGCCCCCGCCCTGCCCCCGAACCACAGACCTGGTGGCAGCTCAGATTCATCTCTCTCCTCCATAGTGCCACCCACCCCCTAAGCACCAAAGCCTTTATTTTATTTTGAGCATGATTGCAGTACATTAGCAAGTGTTGTGGTGTAGCCACTTTCAAAAGCATTAAATGTAAAAGCAGTGCATCTGCAACCCTTGGTGCCCAGAGGACACCACCAGAGAGAACGAGGGTGTGCAGGGCAAGGACTCCGCCCCCCCCCTCGCCACCGCTCCCTGAGTTGTCTGGGGAGAGCCTGTGCCCAAAGCCTTTTAAGTAAGTCTCACTTCTGCGTTTTATGAATTATTTGTCCTAGTTATCCTTTGCCTCCATTGCCGTCCCATGAGCCTAGGCCCACCTGACTTCTTCCTTGTTGAACTGAGGAGCTGCGAGGGTTTGCCCTCCAGTCCTGTCTCCAAACTCAGAACCTCCTGCAGAACCAGTGCAGATGACACTGATGTGTGTCCAGGGCTGCCCCGGGGCTTCAGGACAACGTTCACACGGCTTAACTGAGTCCACCTCCTCCTCGGTTGTACCTCAATCTCTTGACGCTCTCTCACATAACAGCAGCTGACCTGAGCAAGGACTTGTGGGCTGCGGGAGCTCCCCCAACCACAGGCCCTGGGCAGGGGCAGGGCTGAGACCTGGGAGGCGGGGGGCAGCCGCCCAGGGTTCCACACTGGGGGCTGCTCTCCGAGCCATCCTTGGGAACGTCCCCTAGTGACACAGTGGACGGCACTGCACCTGACGGGTGACCTTGACTCGACCCCCACTGTTCCAGGTCAGCTGGGGAGGCTTTCTGTGAGACAAGAACGGAGGGGAAGCAGAGACGTCGGCCTTCTTCAGAATATGTTCTCCTAAAAATTACGGCTTCCAAACTCTTTGTGCTTGGTTGAATCCATTAGGTGGCACTGGATTTCAAAAGATTTGCGTGAAATTTTAGTACAGAGGGATTTGTGGATTGGGGGAAACATTTAACTTCTAAGATATTTCTTTAATCTGTCAAATATGGGGAGAAAGGATTGACACATAATTAGTATTTATTGTGCATTCACTTTTTAAGAAAAACATTGCTAAGCAGGTTGTATTAATGAAGAGTTGTTATAAAGAATTTTATTATTTAGTTACTTTTTGAATAAGCCTGCCAGCTGATTAAAACGAGCCTAATTTAACCAGCATTGAGTTACGTACTGAAGATAATTCCTGATAATGTCAGGGACATGTTCCCGCTCCTTTGTGGGAGGTGAAATAATGAGCGTAGCAGAAAGGAGTCAGAAAACGTTTGAAGTTTTTCATCTCTGCCTCTGGGTGGATATTTAAAAATCGCACTTTTTCTTTTTGCACGTAAATTAAACTGAAAGGCATTTTGTAATGTAGTGTGAGCATTATATTTTACAAAACAAATTTGTTGAACTCTGATCTTTGGCTAATCCCGTCTTGTGGCTGGGGGCAGGAAGAGTGACCTTCTTTTATGTGTCAGAGTAGGCTTGGCTTTCCTTCAGAACTTGGAGTGAGTGGAGGTGGTGGGTTTGGTGCGTCTTCAGTGGAAACAAATCGCCGTGAAGCGGGAACTCCTGGTTCTTCTGCTTTTCTCAGACGCTTTTTCCTCCTGGGTCGCCTCCCACTCCCCCAGGTCAATGCAGTAGCATCTTCTGAACGCCCGTCTTCTTTGAAAGCAGTTAAACTCTCTTTTTTTCTGATGATGCTTTTAGATGGAAGCTAAGATGTCAGTGGGAGTCTGGTTCAAATTGTGAAGTCAGCAGTTAAGAGATTACGAACTCCCAAGTGAGTCCCCTGTGCAAGTGGCAAGTTGCCTTGGAAACAAGGCTGGTTCTTCGGCTGGAAGCATGATCTTGTCTGTAAGCGCTGGGGATGGCGACTTCTCCCCTTCATCGCGCTGTCTCTAGGTCTGACCCGAGCCGAGAGGTTTCCTGCTTAACGGCTTCTGAGCACCGGTGGGTTCAGTGGAGCCAGAGCCGTTTTCTTTTCTTGGGCTTTTAATTTTAAACATAGTTTGCAAAATTTAGAACTGAGGAAGTGGTCCTTCAAATTTCTATTTTAGGATGGGAAATTTTCCACTACTGATTGCCAAATACACATACATATATATATACACGTAATACACCTCACCAGATTTCACTGGCAAGAGACTTTAGCGATGAGTCATTTGTCGTGTATTTAGCAGTGGCCTCTGTGATGGGCTGACTAGGGGCCCGTGAACGTGGCCACCTGTTGGGGGGCCTTGCTGGATGAGCCTGGGCTGCTGTCCTTCGGGGCCTGGGATGCCCGCTGGGCCCTCGTCCAGTACGAGTCTCCACGCCGAGCTCCACCCCTGCTTCGCTCCCTAGCGGCAGGGTCGGGGAGGAATTGGGAAGACAGGGCTTTCAGGTCAGGGAACAGGCCCTGGCCACCTGGGAGGGGAAGAAGCCTAGAGTGGCTTCCCCACCAGCGACGCAGCTCCTCTTCACGGACTCAGCAAAGGGAGCAGATGTCCAGGAGCAGAGCTGGCAGGGGTGGACTCTTCCCTCTGAGACTTGGTGGTCCCGCCCCACTGTGTGACCCCGCCCCCAGTGGTCCCACCCCCGGTGACCCCGCTCCTTGATCCCGCCCCGGGGATGGAGGTGCTGTTCCTGGGCTGAGCCGTTGGCCTGCAGCTCCTCCTCTCTGAGGTCCATGGAGAGGGGTGCGGTAGATTTGGAGGTGAAGCTGCAGCAGCGCGTGCTCGTGGGCAGAGGGGAGGTGTCACTCACGCCTGCTTGTTCACGGAGGCCCGAGTCAGTGGTTGGGGCCGTGGACTTGGTAGCGTCTTGTAACCACAGTTCAGAGTCAGGCATTGCAAGACTGTGTGTGTGTGTGGTTTTGTTTGGTCTCATTGCACCCTAATTCCTGTGTGAGGCCAGACCTTTGATTAATAACACGTATATTCTTTACCTTAGATCCCCAGTCCCCAGACTGACATTTGTGGAAGGCGTCACTTTTGCAGCGGGGGCTCCCGCTTGGGATTCGTCCATACTCAGCACTGTTCCAAACACTGTTCCTGGAATCAGTACGTAACACATACTGATAGTGAAGCGGAATTGTGTACAGATTCAAACACCTTGTTATTGAATCCTGTTTCCACACCTTGCTTGCTCTGGAATAGATGTGTGTTTGAAGGTTGGCAGCGTGGCAGGGTGGGCGGGGGCACCTGTAGGGGAGGACCTGCTACCTCTCTCATCTCAGGCCCTGCGGCTGGGGGCTGAGGCAGGATAGGGGTCCAGGGGCCTGGTGCTGTGCCGGGGAGGACTCCTGGCTCTTTGCGGGTCATGGCTTAGCAGGTAGGAAAGATGGCCAGGCCTTTAGTGTGCTCATGGCATTTTGAGTTCTTTCCTAAGCTTTGGTTTTTTGTTTGTTTGTTTGTTTTTGCACATCAGGCTGGATACATTTAATTCTTAAAATGCTGCCGAAGCAGGGAATTAATCTTGCATACGAAACAGTTAAAGCTCAGCTGCAAGCTCGAGGTACTCCTCCTGCAGTGACTTGGTTTCTACTGGTGTAGCTGGTGGTGTTGCTGTTATAAAACACTGTTGGCCCAGACACATTCTTCTCCTGTTGTTTTGCTTGCTTGTCCAGTAAGATGGTAGCTCTGTTTAGATGAGCCTTTAATGAGCCACGGTAGAAAGGAGGGCTCAGAGAGTGGCTGAGGGGTCGGTGTTGTCACAGATTGATGTAATAGTTTCCCCACCATGTCTCTGTAATAATCGGTTACTACTTCATTACGTTTGATTCTGAGGGTCAGACTGCTCCTTTGCTAGTGTCCCCGTCATCTCTTTGAGGGAAAGCTGCCTGTGTTCACGATAGAATCACAACAAATGCCACCTCCTCTGGTCTGGAGCTCACCTGTCTGTGTGTTATCAGCCAGTTTCAGAATTGTTCTGCTCTGTCTTACTGTGCAGTTTTGCTTTTTTATTACCACTTAAACAACTGTGTAGTGTCGTTGTAACCTCATGGATGGGTACAAATGGGGAGGGGCACTTGGAGACGGGGTGGCAGCCAGCTTATGGCCACAGCATTTGCATATGTTGGTTGTGATCTGCGGTTGACACACTCAAGTCTATTTGTCGAGCATAACTGTTAAATTGGAAATCTAATTAGTCTGAAGGCTCAGTTGGTGACAGAGTGTGTCACCCTGAGGGACAACAGAATTCAGTCCCCGCTCTGAAATGGAAGCTGCAGAGTGTCACAGGTGAATTTCACTGCGATTCCCGGATGACGTGTAACATCTTCATTAGCGTCTGTGACCACGGAGTGGTACCTTCTTACAGAATACTGTTGGCTCTTGTGGGACATTGGCCTGTGATCCTCCACAGGCGGCTTCTGGTGGTGTCGGTCTCCTTGCTTGTTCCCTAGCGAGGCGAATGTCTTGCCCTTGCCTCCGTGGTATCTTGTTGGAAACGGCACTGTTAAATGTTTATCTCATTAGGCCCCCTTCTTGGGAGCAGGTAGCACACTGCACTAATCCGCATGGCCGTGCTCGTGTCCGTTGGTTTGGCTGTGGTTTACGTGCCATGGCTCATCAGGTGTGCCTCGTGGGAGACAAATGCAGGTGACTTTTTTTTTTCTTGAAGGATGGATAAAGGGAAATTCAGGAACCCAAATACTTGGTCTACTATACCGTGTTTTAAAAAGTGTATCCCTGAGTCAAAGGGCAAAAGGAATGTGAAGGTGCTGATATGCGTGATCCTAATTATGGAAACCTCCGATCACCCTGCGGGAAGAGAAAGTCACTTCAGGAATGTGATCATTTAGAATGATATGTGGTGGAGCAGCCTTACTGTGTCATAAGATACATGGAACTCCAGCTGCGTGGTTTTGGTTGTTAACTTTGGGGATGTCGCTCTGTGCCGCGGCTCTCACCTGTGCGCAGCGTGCTCTCTGTTGCATTTAGTCTTTATGGGCAGATCTGCCCGGGAGACCTCCCTGCCGTTGTCCAGAGATGTGAGGTTCTACATGACGCATCATTGCTGGGGGTTTAAAAGCACCGTCACCGTAGCACGGGGTCAGGAGGAGTATTGAAAAACGGGGCAGACTCGGAGAGCCCCCCGCAGCACGGCTGACGCGCTTCCTCTTCCGGGCTTCTGGCTGGCTCTGGCCTGACCCCGTGCACCAGACGCTCACTTGGGAAGACCGCTCGTGCTCCTTGAGTGAGGAAAGGGTCTTAAAGGCGTCTTCAAGTTCATTGTGGGTTTTTACTGCTTTCCCACGTTCTTTGGACCTTCTCCAGGGCCAGAAATATGATGCCTTTCTAAATCATAGGTATTTACTTGAAAGAATGATAGGTGTTTCTTTCAAAGTCAAATTTATTTCAGAGTCAGACAACGCAATATGAATGTCGAGTGTGCAGAAGACATTCACGAGGGCCTTACAAACCACCTTTTTCTGGGCGTGTTCAGTCTGCCTGTGACGCCATCAGTGAAGACACTGACAGAGACAGGAAGGGGGCGAGCTCCAGGGCTGCGGCATCCGAGGGCTTGTGGCGTCTCTGCGCCGTCACTGGGCTGCTTGCCTTCCGTCACCTGCCGTTCCCTGTGTGAGGACAGAATCTGGGAGAGCTGTGATTCCTCTACAGGGCTCTTCTGATGAGCCCGAGTGACACTGTCATTGGCATGATCACCCTCATGTGTGTTCAGAAACTTCTCAGTCGTAGTATCAAAATTACGGTGCTTTGGTGAAGCAGGTCATTACCTTTGGTAAATTCAGAAAGAGCAGAATTCTGCCCCAAGACTTGCAGGTGGTCGCAGCCTGGAGGTTCCCAGCTGTGCTGTCGTGCGTCGGATGGTCCGGGGCTGGGAGGTTGAGAGGAAGAGGACAGCTCTGAAGCCAGATGGGTTTGTTTCCAGCTCCAGATTCATTCTGCACTTACTTACAGCCCAACTCTGGTCGCACGGACCTTCCTGGGCCTTTGTTTTCTTTTCTGTGAAGTGAAGCAGAACAGGCTGCTCCGTCTGTGTGTGAGGAGCTGGTGGGGGGCCTCAGGGGCACTTCCTTCTGTGGCTGCTGTGCTGGCTTCCCCCTCCCCCGTCCTGTTGTGTCCCCTCTGGTCACTCGTGTAGAGCTTGGCCTCAGGCTCTGATCACCCTTGAACCTGACCCTCAGATGAACAGAAGTAAACGTACCACCGTCACGGTCAGCGAGCGCTGTGCTCTGAAGCGCATGCTCCTTGTCGCCTGCTCCTCTGGGAGGGGAGGTGCTGGCACTGGTGGCTTTCCTGTTCTGCGGTGACAAGACTGTAGACCTGACAATGTCGCGGACTCGCTACCGTCCGGCCCTGTGGGATGGACGTCTGGCGTGGGTAAAGCCAAGCTGTGAGCAGAGCTGGTGTCTTCCCTGGAGGCCCTGGGGAGACTTCGTTTCCTCTCCTTCTAGAGGTGCCTCCTTCCTTGGCCCAAGACCCCCTTTCTTCACCCTGAAAGCCAGCCATACTGCGTCCCTAACCACTGTCATGTCTCCCTCTGGGCATAGCTGGGAAGGGGTCTCCGCTTTCCCATGCTTGAGGGGTTAGGTGGGGCCCCCTGGACAGTTCAGGGCAGTCTCCCTGTTTTAAGGTCCTTGATCTGAATCACACGTTCAGGTGCCCTTTGCCCACAGGTTCTGGGGTTTGGGTCTGGACATCACAGCCATCACTCTGGTCGGCCTTGACCAGCACGCTCTTTCGAGAAGAGAAAAGTCAAGACTTGGAGACGGTGGAGAGGCTGGTGGACCAGGCCCGTGCCTGCCTAAGAGGTGGGGTCAGAGCTGCTTTGAATGTTGTCTCTTTGACGGTGAATCCCGTGCTCTTGGCTTCTTGGCTGTGTGAAGTTCTGGGCTTTCAGCTCGTATTTCTACCCAAGAAAGAGACCCCCTCCATCCAAGAGGTTTGTATGTGCATTTGCGTGCGATGTTTATAAAACAGGGTTCCTGTTGCAGGGTTCTGACAGTTCAGGCAGCTGCAGTGTCGTGTCCTGAGGGAGGTGGAAGTGTGCAGCCAGGTGTGGGTTTATTTACCGACGAGCCATCCCGGGTGTAACCCCAACTCAGCCCACCCTTCCCCATGGAGACTTGACAGGTGGAGGGACCAGAGGAGAGATGGAGTACTAGCCGTTGAAAGTAAAAGTGAACCTTCAAAAACGGTCTACTTCAGGGACAGCAGTGAAGACTCCATCTGCTGAAACGTGGATTTGAGTCACGTTTCACAAATTTAAAAGCAAGACGTTCCCTTTATGTTTTGAAGGACATGATGGAGATTCTTAATACGTGGTGTTTTTGTGAAGGTCTTGTTCTCTTTTGCTGCGCTCCTGTGTATTCTTACAGGGTGGGTTGTCTAAAATTACATACCCTTCCCAGTTTAACACAGAATTGCTTTATATCTGCACCTGGCACTTAAATTTTGGTTTAAAAGAAAGTTGTAGAATTGTATGTTATTGGCATCACTGCAGATCACCAACTGTGGTTCTGCTGCTGAAATTCAAACAGCATTTGGTCGTGACACAGTCCAGATTTCATAATACTTGTGTTTCTAAAAGTGCTGGAGATAATTATTGAAACTAATATACGTGTGTAAGTTCTTCCCTCGTGTGTGGCATTTAAAGACTCGTTCTTTGTAATTTTCAATCTGCATTTTCAGTTTGCAGAAAGGACTCGATTCTTGAGAGAACACATCTTTGTGAAAAGTTAATAACAAAACTTGAATTTCATTTGCTTCAATTAAGTGCCAGAATGTCAAAACTTAATATGTTCAAAGTGCATATTAAGCCACACACCTTGAGAAAAGCCTGATGATCTTAAAATCAAGTACAGAAAATTAAAAATCCTGATGAAGAGCTTGAAATGAATATTGTTAGCTTCTCAGGATTTCCGAGGTAACTTGGCTTTTAGTTTTATTTCCCAAATTGAAATGTTTAAACTGGATGTTACTAGAGGGGTGAGCGAGCGAGCGAGCGCAGGATCATCAGGGGCCAGGTTCGGCCCCCTGCCTGCTTTGTAAATAAAGTTTTATTTAAACGTAGTTGCGCTTGTTTATTCGTGTGTTGTGTTAAGGCTGTTTCCATGCTGCAGTGCAGAGCAGAATAGTTGTGAGAGAGGCTGCATGAATTGTGTGGCTCCAGAAATACATAGTACCTGGACCGTTTTAGAAAAGTGTTCGCTGACCCTCCATCTGGAGGGTGTTACCTGTATGAGGACATGCCTGTCAGCCAGGTGGACGGGCTGGTCGATCATCTTGCTGTACACGGGAGCTTCAGTGTGTATGTGCACACACCTTCCCATCCTTCTGCCTGCGTGGGCTTCCCTTCCCACGATGTTGTTTATCATCAGGTTGAGTGGCCCAACTCCTCACCCTGCTGTAATTTCTTCTTACCACTTAACCTTCCTTCAGGTGGTTTAATCAGCTAATTAATAAAGATGCCGCAGCGGGGTTCTGAGCTTCCTGCTTGTCTTCGTGTCTCTGTGACCTTAGGGCGGTTTTCCTTTTTGTCTTAAGAGCTGCTTGATGTAAGTAGCATTTGTTCAAAATGATGACCTGCAGTTACAAACACTTTCCATATTCTGCACAAACATCTTACTGTCCGTAACTGATGGGCGTGTTGGCGTTGCCGAGGCCTGGTTCCTTTTGGGTTCGGGCCTGGCTCTTCTTCCCCGGTGTCCTCGGCTTGGCTTGCTGGGCGAGGGTGTGCAGGTGGCTGACCAAGGTGCTCTCTGCGATTTGGAGGTGTGCTGCCACAGTTTAGTTATAAGAAGAAATAGGTTGAATTTTAATTTTTATGGTGCTTTGTAAATTTTTTAAATTTTGGAATCATTTTATACGTCAGGAAAGTTGCAGAATTAGCACAGAGTGTTCCCACGTACCCCTCATCTGTCCCCAGTGCCAACGCCGAGCACAGCACTGGCGGAGCCGTCAGTCAGGACTCGAAGACGTCCGGGTCAGGACCACGGACCGAGAGGGGGCCCTCATCTGAGTCTGTCCCTTTTACGCTCATGTCCTTTCTCTGGCTTGGGCTCCCGTCAAGGACCTCACACTGCGTGTAGTTCTTCCTTCTCCTCAGCCTCCTCCAGTTTATACGGCTTCTTCAGTCTTTTACTTTCCTCACCTTGATGTTTTTAAAGAGTAGGAGTTATTTTGTAGAATGTTCCTCAGTTTGGATTTGTCTGATGTTTCCTCATGACTAGACCTAGTCACACATTTTTGGCAGGAATACCACGGAGGGGACGTCGTATACTTCTCTGTGCGTTTTTCAGAGGGTGCGAGCTGTTGACACGTCTTGTTACTGATGGTGTCAACCTTGGCAAAGAGCTGTCGCCACGTTTCTCTCCTGCAAAGATACTGTTTCCTCTTTAATTGAAAAGAATCTCGAGGTGAGACACTCTGAGATGTGCAGGTGTCCCGTTTCCATCATGTTCTCGGCGTTCGAGTTACCGTCCCCTGGTGGAGCGTGCCTGCGATGGTTATGACCGTGGAGGTGGCCCGGGGTGGTTTCTCTTTCTGTTATTTCTTCCACGTTTGTTACTTGGGTGGAAAGCTGTCCGTTCTCCACCATTTATTTATTTCCTTCTTCAGCTGTGCATTTATGGCATCGTGCATGCACGGGTCCGTGGTTTGTCTTGGGTTCTAACCCAGGGCTGTCATTCCTTACCTGCACGGTGGCATCCAGCTTGGCCACTGGGAGCTCCTTCGGGCTGCTGCCCGATGCCCCCGGCCCTTTGTGCGCGTCCTTGCCCTCTGGCTCACGAGGGTCTCCAGGCCCAGCCTGTGTCTCCACTGCCCCCGGCCCTGGAGGTCACGCTTCCTCTAGGTTTGCTTACTGGAAAGCGATACTGGAAGCCAAGATCTGGGCATTTGCGTTCATTGGCTCTCGAACCAGCCATTTGTCCTTGAAGCAATGTCATTGCTTCCTGGGCCTCCCAGTGGGCAGAGCGGGGGGTGTGTGTTTGCACAACATGCCTGCACCACCGTCCACCCACATGGGCCGCCTGCTTGTGAAACCCGGGTACGCACGCAGACGCCTCTGGTTCTGACCCAGGACCACCACTTACCTCATTGTGGGTAACTTCTGCTGCTGACAGTGAGACTCCTGGCTCTTACTATCCAACGTATTTTCTGTTTCATCCACCCCTGGTGTGTGTGTGGTGTGTGCGTGTTGCAGTGGTAGTAGTAGGAGTTTCTAAGCCGTGCGCTTGGGAGAAGCACACTTGCTGACGCAGTGTTTCTGTGCGGGGTCTCTGTGCTGCAGCCTCTCGCTGAGCAGAGAAGAGAGTTCTGCGAGGGCACTTGGTCCCGCCCCTCCCGCCCCTCCTGGGGTGGGGGTAGTTGTCATTTGTTAGGTTGGTTGGTTTGTGTCCCATCCCCCCCACCATTGTTATCTTGGTTGCTCTCAATTCTTTTTTCTATTTTAGGTATTTTAATATTATGATGTTTTCTAAGAGTCAGAGTTACAGAAAATATATTCTTTTAAAAAAGTGTCACCACCCTGTTTTCTCCATCATCTGCTCTCATTCTCTCAGCCCTGTTCCCACCACCTCCCCGTAGGTGGCCGGCCTCATCCAGCTTCTCCCGCGCCCTGTGCTTCTCATGCACCACGCACGTTGTCCGCCTGCCCTTCTTCCCGCGTGAGGGGCCTCCCACCTTGTGCTGTGCCGACTGGCCATCGCGTGTATCACGTAGGGCACACGTGCATTTCCTTTTGCACTTAACGTATCATTCACAAAAAGCTTTCAGTCTACCCCATCCCCTTTAGCATTCTGTGATATGAAACCATTTCATTATTTCTCACCCACGGAATTTTGGATATGAAATGTACAACTTAGGAATGACATTCGGGGCAAGGCTGCCCCTTTGATGCTTTGCTTCCCGAAACACAGCGCTCCTAGGTGCGTAGACGCCGACACTTCCCTCTGTAGGTCTGCGTCGCTGTGGTGTGAGTCTGTGGCCGTCACTTGGAGTGCCTCTGCATGTAACCGCACGTGTCCTTTCCCTCCAGCTGATAGCTGTGTTTGAGGAGCAAGACCCACACCATGGCGGGGACGGCACCAGCGCCAGCTCCACCGGCACCCAGAGTCCAGAGATGTTCGGCAGCGAGCTCGGCGCCAACAGCGTCTCCGCCTTCCAGCCTTACCAAGCCACAAGCGAGATCGAGGTCACCCCTTCAGTGCTTCGTGCCAGTAAGTGCACGTTTCGTCTTCATTTACGGGGAGGCCAGCTTTTGTTAGTAGCCATGCTCCTGTGAATGGAGTTCATTCTCTGTTTTTTATCAAAACTGATTAAGTTTAGGACCTGGGCAAATGTCTTTTGCAAGAGAGGTAGGCAAGGTGCTTTACACTTTAATAGACTGGGCTGACTTTAGTTTGGACCGGCAGACTTCAATGGCTCACTGAAGGTAAGTGAGGGTAGTAGTCAAATCTGTGTTGCCTGAATTGCTCTGTCCATGTGTTTTGTCTGAATGCTAGAGCAGGTGGAAATCATGCAAGGCCTGCCATCGGAGCAAGATGTGGATGTTCGATTGACAGTCAGCTTGGTCACAACCATCACTTGACCTTAAACTAGAGACCAGGGGTGCAGAGACCTCAGGACCTCCATTACCTTCCGGGGTCGGGAAGAGCTGCTGTTAGATACTATCTCAAGGGGGGAATATGCTGGTGTAGTGAGTTCACGTCAGGAATCCCAGGAGGCAGAGGGCCCAGGTTCCAGCTTGAATTCTGCAGCCATTCCTGCCAAGCTTAGTTGGAAAAAGGAAGAACTTTCGCTAAATATAATATTTAGCGTTTGTAATTGTATGATCTTATAATGGAGCAGTTGTTAAGACTAAGAGGTCTATTTCCAGAAATTTGTAAGTTGAAAATCACTTATCTTTTGGGCAGATCTATTTAGAAACATTTCCATTTTTCAGGTGGGAAATGTAGTCTGCATGACGTGACTGGTAGTCTTCAGGAGGTCTTCATATATAGACGGGTGATAATTTATAATGATGTATAGAATATAATTAGATAATACTTAGAACATGTAGCTTATTTTTTAAAATTTTATTTTATTGAGTTATAGTCAGTTTACAATGTTGTGTCAATTTTTAGTGTAGAGCATAGTTTTTTAGTTATACATGAACATACATATATTCATTGTCACATTCTTTTTCACTGTGAGCTACCACAAGATCTTGTATATATTTCCCTGTGCTATACAGTATAAACTGGTTTTTCTATTCTATATATGCCTGTCAGTATCTACAAATTTCAAACTCCCAGTCTGTCCCTTCCCATCCCCCTCCCACTGGCAATCACAAGTTTGTATTCTATGTGTATGAGTCTGTTTCTGTTTTATATTTATGTTCATTTTTCTTTTTCTTTTTCTTCTTTTTTTTTTTTTTTAGATCCCACATATGAGCAATCTCATATGGTATTTTTCTTTCTCTTTCTGGCTTACTTCACTTAGAATGACATTCTCCAGGAACATCCATGTTGCTGCAAATGGCATTATGTTTTCGGGTTTTATGGCTGAGTAGTATTCCATTGTATAAATATACTACATCATCTTTGTCCAGTCATCTGTTGATGGACATTTAGGCTGTTTCCATGTCTTGGCTATTGTAAATAGTGCTGCTGTGAACATTGGGGTGCAGGTGTATTTTTGAAGTAGGGTTCCTTCTGGATATATGCCCAGGAGTGGGATTCCTGGGTCATATAGTAAGTCTATTCCTGGTCTTTTGAGGAATCTCCATACTGTTTTCCGCAGTGGCTGCACCAGTCTGCATTCCCACCAGCAGTGCAGGAGGGTTCCCTTTTCTCCACAGCCTCTCCAGCATTTGTCATTTGTGGACTTTTGAATGATGACCATTCTGACTGGTGTGAGGTGATACCTCATTGTTGTTTTGATTTGCATTTCTCTGATAATTAGCAATATTGAGCATTTTTTCATGTGCCTATTGAATAATCCTCCCAGACTTCAGACAATACTATAGAGCTACAGTCATCAAGACAGCATGGTATTGGTACAAAAACAGACATATGGACCAATGGAACAGAATAGAGAGCCCAGAAATGAACCCACAAACTTTTGGACAACTAATCTTTGACAAAGGAGGCAAGAATGTACAATGGAATAAAGACAGTCTCTTCAGCAAACGGTGTTGGGAAAACTGGACAGCAGTATGTAAATCAGTGAAGCTAGAACACTCCCTTATACCATACACAAAAGTAAACTCAGAATGGATCAAAGACTTAAACATAAGATAAGATACAGTAAACCTCCTACAAGAAAACATAGGCAAAACATTATCTGACATACATCTCAGAAATGTTCTCCTAGGGCAGTCTACCCAAGCAATAGAAATAAAAGCAAGAATAAACAAATGGGACCTAATTAAACTTACAAGCTTCTGCACAGCAAAGGAAACCGTAACAAAACGACAACCTACAGAATGGGGGGAAATTTTTGCAAACGATGAAACCGACAGACTATATAAGCAGCTCATACGACATAATAACAAAAAACAAACAATCCAATCCAAAACTGGGCAGAAGACCTAAACAAGCAGTTCTCCAAGGAAGACATACGAATGATCAACAGGCACATATGGCTTATTCTTCTGAAGTGCATCCCCGTTCCCACTTTCCACACTGGCAGCAGTCTGCAGCACTTTGGTAACTTGCTTATGGAAAACTTCCTGCTTCCCCTGTCCTGGTAGGGCTACAGGAGGAGAACAAGGAGGGAACACCAGCTGAACAGTTAACACATCTGATGATCTGCTGGGACCACAGGGAAAGCCGCTGTACAGGGGTCTGGGGACTGGGAGGCAGGCCGCACGGTGGGGTGTGTGTGGATGAAGAGCAGTGTCAGCCACTTCCCAGGATCACTTCTGTGCCCTGGATGGGAGCCGTCACTGTGAGAGCTGCGCATGGTGAGCCGTGCTTCCAGGGAGGCTGCCTGGGTGGCCGCGATGGGGCGTCTTAGCAGGACGCGCCCCGGGGTCCAGGAGGCTTGTGCTTGCTTGTGCACGTGTATGAGCACGTGTAGTTTAAGCTCATTTTTGTAGAAATACAAATACCTTTGATAACTACGTAGATAGATGCTTTCAAAATCTTTGCGGGCTTTGCTTCTGGCGATGTCTTCCTGAAGGTGGGGCGGGCACCGCGTGTGGCATGCTTCTGTTGTGCACTGGCTCGTTAGGTCCATGCGTTAGTGATTATCTGCTTGGAATAAGCTGGCGTATGAAAAATGGATTGCCTAATTTTGATTTAAAGAAAATTTTAATTAAACAATAGTGCAGGTATTCAGGTGCCTGCTGTTTGGAAAACAGCGTCTTTATGTGAGTAATTACACCTTAATGTATATAATTAAAAGCAGAGCTTTTTGTTATGCTGCTGTTCTGGTTTTTTTTTTTTATTTCTGTGTTTTAAAAGCAAGATGCAGCTTTAATTTAGCTGCATCTTAGTGTTGAAGGAGAGGCCAGTTCTGTCGTGGTGTTAAGAAGGTGGGTGGCATGCTGCCCCTTGGTTTGTGTCCTTTGACTTTTCTGACTCAACTACATTTCTAAACCATCACCACCCACGTGTGGCTGGCTCTTATTAAACCTTAAATGCTGTTTTCAACCCGAAATGTCTCTTCTGTCTTGTTTTTACTGAGGAAAGGAAGTTGCATTTGGAGCCTACGTGTTGTCTCGCAGGCACCAGTGGGAGGCCGTGCAGACCCTCGGAGCAGGAAGCCCTGAGTCTTACTTGCTGGGCTTATTACTTAGGTGTTGCGCCCTAGGCAGGCATTGGGTAGGTGCGTGCTGAGTTTTGGAGACCATGTGAAAGTCACCGTCACACATGAGTCACTTTCTGTGGTATCAACACCACTCGGAAATGAAACGAGACTAGTCTGTGCTGGGTGATCAGAGCCCAGAGCTGAGTGGCAAGGCCTGGTCCTTGCTGTCGAAGAATTCATGTTTAGTGGGCTTCCGTGTTTTGAGGCATGAAAATTAAGAAGCCAACGGTATATAGGGATTTGCTCAGTCTCATAATGTTGGACTCCAACTGGGGGCGTGGTTAATAAAGGGCTTCAGATGAAGAAGCTTCGGTGTTTCTCTGGGAGAAAGAACGTGATCACTTTCCTGTGTCTTCCATATTTTCCTGTGAATGGATTCACTAATCTTCATTCCATAAAGAACTGATGGAAGCTAAGAAAACCTTTAAAGTATCATTTTCCTATGATGCGAGAAAAAAAATAAAAACTTTTTGTTTAACTCCCAAAGTTCATTCCCCCCCCCCCCCTTCTGATTTAAAAAAAAAAACAACTGAAACATTTGGGCTTTTCAAGGCACTGGACCTCCTCCTCTGCCTTAGACCGTCCGCAGTGGAGAAATGGGGAGGTTTTCAGCCAGTAGGTCGCTTTAGGGAGTGAGGTCGCTTTAGGGAGTGAGGCCACTTGGCATCAAACTCTTTAAACTGTCAGGCAGTTTCTGCATCCCCTTGGACACTGACAGGCATATGTCGATGTAAAGATAACCAGATATCAGACAACCTGCAGAAATGTTCTTTTTTTTTTCAACCAGACTTTTGATACGTTTGAATGGGAGCGTATTCTACTTCATGCTTTCGCATGTATTTCCCATGCTCCTTTCTCAGCCCGCAGTTTCCCGTATCCGTGGTTCAGAAGGAGTCTGGCAGCACCACGTCCGTGTGGATGCTCGGGCGGGACTGTCATCCCTCAGCCCCAGTTCCATCGTCTGGGGTGCCCGGCCCAGGACTGTGAACAGGGAGCTGAGCTCAGGATGCGGGGCCGGACACGTGAGAAGCCCTCGGTTGACGGCAGATTGTGGAAAGGTGGTGACGACGATGAGTCTGGAGTGCAGACCCAGTGCTTACGGACGTCTTAGGGGTTGAGAAGTTACGGAACCCAAGTAACGAGGACGTGTCTTCCTGAATAGGACACACTGCCTGTCGTAGGTGGGTGGGTGGGGTGGAGAGGGTTCATACAGAGTCAGACTGGAGCCGTGCTCTCTCGGCCTCGCACTTCTGTGATTGGTGTCTGACTGCCTCGGTTTCAAATGTTCACAAACCCAGGTTTAGGGAGACCTGCTGTGCTCAGGGCACAGCTTCCTGTGCAAATCCTGAGACCAGATCTAGTGATTTTTTTCACCCTGATTTTTTTTTTTCTTTTTTTAATTCTCAGAGGCTTTAACAGAGGCCATACATTCTGGAGGTTAGCCTGGCCTAAGAATGGTGGCAGGATTCCTTTTCCACCCCAGGATGCTGATTTAATATTCCCTTTAGAAGAGCCAGAGTGAGGATTAGAGGTTCCTTGGCTGCGACACATGCCCTAGTGATGGAAAAAGTTCTAGAAATGGAATGGCTGTGGAAATTTTGAGAAACAAAGTATCTGATTAGATTGCCTTTTAACATTTTAACCTGTCTGAGCTGTGTTAATTTTACAGTTAATTTTTATCCATTAGCGGCAAAAATTTTCTGAAGTGGTGCTCTTTAATTAGTTGGTAAGATTTTGCTAGTTCCCTAACTTTTAGAACTTAAAGACAGATCGGTAACTGCTGTAGGAGGGTTACGTTGTAAAGTGAGCACTCCTGCCGTCCTCTTCATCTCTAGATTTTTTTTCTTACCCAAGAATGTACAGATTGGTTTTGTCTTGCCAGAGGATCTGAGATCTTTAGTTGAGAGATCTATCCTCTTAATATTAACCGGTATTCGAATACTATTTTCCGGATGTGATTTAAATGTATATTGAAAATAGAAATAATATTCCTATTGTATTTCCTTTTAACTTGTGAAGTGGAGCATAGCATACAAATGGCATTCTCAGTATTTCAAATAATTATTTTCTTACTGTGCAAGTCCTATTCAGCATAGAAAACCCGTCCAGTTGTGCTGTAGATGCAGTCTGATTATGGCATGTTGACAAGGTCATATATCTATTAATTGGATTGGAGATGGGATACAAAATTGCTGTAATTATTGTAATTTTCTAGCTAATTGCAGGGTTGGTGCTGAATATTTTACTTCTGCAAAATGAAAAGCAGTGTCCCATCAGAAGTTGTTTTATGGGCTTTCAGACATTTTGTTTTATATCTTTGGTGCTTTTTGCCCACCACGTATCTCTTTTGTATCTTTTTGTGTATCGATCGGCCTCTGGATGTCAGCGTGCTGGGCGGCAGCAATCAGGGGAAGCTCGGAGGCGGGAGCCCGCAGTACTTGGCCTCGCCTTTGTTCTGGTTGCGGCGTTACCTCTATTGTTTGTTTTTGTTTATAAATCGGAGCACTCCTTTCAGACTTGCAGGAAAGGTCGGGTGGGCCAGACCCAGTTGGAGAGGACTCTGCTCTGTCCTCTCGTCACCTGTGCTGCACGCAGAAGAAATGCTCCCCAAGTGAGCACTCGCATTCACATGGTTCGCATGTTCTTCTGCGTGAAGAATTAGGTGTTTTGTCTGCCAGCCCACTTGGCACTGCAGCTTATTCTGTCTCTGCTGTGTGTTTTGCTTTATATAAGCTGAGCTAGCTTCTAAGAGCTGGAGCCGAGGTGACATTTCAAAAATAACGGGGCACACACGAGGTGAGTGTGTTTGAAGGACTGCGGGTGGGTGGGGACCGAGCGACGAGGGGCCGCTGGAAGCTCACAGCCAAAGATGGTGCGAGCAGCCTGGTGTCTTTTCCCTGCCGAAATGGGACCCGGGGCGCAGGTGAGCGTTGCCAGCCCTAATGAGCAGTTTGGCAGCCGAGACGGGCTGCCAGGCGACAGTGGTTCCCAGCAGACGCACTGTCCGTAGGCCGGGTTGCTGGTTCCAGAGTCGGTGTTTAAACACCACCAGGAAAGCCTTCTCACCGAGACTTGGTGTCACAAAGATGTGTGTTTTATCCTTCAATTTTCCAACTAAATAACCAGCAACCAGCATCTGCTGATTTTGGGTTGCAAACTTATTTTTAAACATGTTTTTTCACATCATTTAGTCCATTGAAAAAAGGACAAAAATATATTTTCCCCACATCAGAACACAAGAAATATTAGGTTTTAAAACACCAATAAAATGTAAGCGATCACTTGCTTCATTGGGCTGAAACATTTTGTCTGTGATCTCTACGTTGGAACCCAGTGCCCCACAAGGTGACGTCATAGTCTTTTCAGCACATCGTGTCATTTATATCTGCCTGCTTTCCCAAGAATCCTCTCCTTCCACGGAGCACGTGAAAACGGAGACCTGTGCATGGCTCGCCCCCGGAGGCGGTCAATGTGCTGAATTGCAGGGACACTGGGGGCAGGTGTCCCCACCTTTGGACAATGGAGCAGTTAGGACACTTGCAGGTCCACCTCCCCTGTGTCTACTGTTGGGAAACTGAGGCTCAGTGGAGTGAACCAGCATAGTCTGTGCTTCAGGCCTCACCCCACCTTCAAGACAAGCGGAGTTACTGGCGAAAATGTGTGGCCACGTCCTGTATGTGAGGGTCCTCTGGGGCATTTCAAACACCAAACTCAGAGTCAGAGCATCTTTGCACTTCCTGTCTGACATCAGTATTTCCGAGTTTGCATTTGGCAAAATATCCATTTGCTTCCTACATGGAAGCACTTAATTAAAAATAACCTTCCTGCATATGTCTGCAGTATGTGTGTATGCACTTAACAACGGGCACTGTCGGGCTGCTGGGCACAGGAGTGTTTTCTAGAAACTCTGCCCCGCGTGACTGGATGGACTTCGGCCTTCGTAGCAGGTGGTTCTCGGTCATTGGAAAGGTCGGTGCAGGCTCGCAGCACCACCTTGGGGTCTCCACGCTGCAGGCTCTGTGAGGCACAAAGCCCTCAGGTCCGTCAGGGCTGCTGAAGTCGAGGGAAGAGCCGGTTTGCAGACTCCTTTCCCCGCCGCCCCACCGCTTCTTTCTTTCCCACTTCTTTTTGCCCTTGGCTGGTGTGTTTTACTTGGCCCTGAGCACTTGCCTTTGTGTGGAAACGTAGCTTATGCACTGAGTTTTATTTCCTGTTTATCAAAGGCAGGAACGGTTACACTGGAAAACTGGTAAAGGTAATACAGCTGGGAATATGTTAAGAACACACAACATATGTCCAACAAGAAAGCCCATCTTCAAGCGGCAGGAAGGGGCGCGTCACGCAGAGGAGAGACTGTGTGGGGACGTCTGAGCGACGGGTCGGGTTGTGAACAAGCGTCCCTCGTCGCCGGGTGTCCAGGTGCTTCTCCAGGGGCGCCTGTCCCAGGGAGGCCCGCTGGGTTCCTCATAAACGCGTCCTTGTTAGATGTAGACTTGATGGGATTCTGGCTTGACTTCTGGACGACAGAGCCTGCAGGTGGTGTGTGGGTCAGTCAGCAGCTGCGTGAAGCCCGGCCGTGTCTGATCTGTGGCGTTGGCAGTGCTGGTGATGCCTGGTGAGCGCTGTGCAGATCCAGTCTGGTTTTTTCAGTGTCTGCAGCGTGTTGATATTCCAGTTCTTCCATTTACTGGCCAGATTATTTCTATCAAGATACTTTTTTTTATCCACTAGTTTGTTTCCCTGAGATGCCCTTTGTCCAGGAAGAACAGACCAAATGCCTCGTTCTGTCTCCTCTTTGCTGTTTTTCAGAATAATGAGTTTGTTTTCTTGGCTAACATCCTGCTGGTTTCAGTCCTTTTTCTCTCTTTAAGAAAGTCGTTAGGAACTCGTGAGCATTAATGCAGTTATGGCTTCAGTCTGCCGCATCATTATCTTATTGACGCTCACGTCGCCCATGTTGGTGGTAGCGTGAGCTCTACGTTGGCTCCTGAGAGCAGCGTCCTTGCTTTCTGCCACGTGTGTTCCGTGCTCACATGTTCTCCACGTGTGCGGTTGGCCATTTCTCTGAGCAGCCTTGTCCTGTTCACGGGCGAGGGCACTCAGGCTGCTCTTTGGGTGCACTGGTTTTATTTTGCTAAGCCTGAAAGTGAGTTAAAATAATTAAGAGCATCTTGGTCCAATTTCAGTTTTCAAAGTGGTGCCTGTAAGTGTAGTGAATCTAGTGTGGGTTATTTGGGACAGAAAGTGCCCTTTCTGAGGGCACTAATCAGCGTGGGTTTTTCAAGCCAACTCCACGTTTCCTTTATTTGGACTCTGATGGACCTTGTAGGTGACTGGAAGACTGGAAGACGCGTGTTCCCGTGGGCACCGTGGCTGTGTGTAATGTGGTCTCACCTGGCAGGTGCCCGAGGGCGGGCAGGCATTCGGCTTGGCCCGCAGGACGAGGCCAGGTCCAGAGCTGCCGCTGTGCTGATGTTTGCAGGGGTCCCTCACAGCCATCACGGGTGCTCTCACAGGGGCTGGCAGCCAGGGCTTCGAGGTCAGATCTTCTTGTGGTTGTTGAAGTCGTGGTCTCAGTTTGTGAGCTTAGCACTTACATGTGCCCCTGGTGAAACTGAATGGCCAGAAAACTGTGCCAGGCCACTGTGCTGTCTTTCCCGGCACCACGAGGGACTTTGGTCCCAGCCAGGGCTGCCGGGGTCTGGGGAGGTCTGACTTCGTGGGCTTGGCCCAGCTCCAACAGCCTCACCGGGTCCTCTGACTTCACGGCCTGCGTCTCCTGTTCCAGGGCCGGCGTCCCTGCTGGTCTCCGCAGTGGGGTCACGATCATGGATGTGTGGAAATAATGCTCAAACTTGGCACACATCTTTAGTTCCTTGTCTCACGTTCTGGAGCTTATCATTTCTCGCTCATGTTTAATAACGTTTCCAGTGGTAGAGTTGAGTGTGCATTTAATGATTAATGGATGAAAACGTTCCCTGCTGCAAACTCAGGGAGTCCCTCTCCTGGTGCTGAGTCACCAGAACACGTGGCCCGGGCCTGTCTGGCCGGTCTCCCCATGTCCCCTCAGGCAGCCCTCGGTCCCTTCTGCACGTAACAAGAGTGATGGTGGCGAACCCATGTCTTTCTTCCACCCCAGGGCTTCAGAACTTTCCGTAGCTTCCCAGTGTCTTAACAGACAGTTAATGTTGGCGTGATTTGTTCAGGTATACAAGGGCTGTTCTGCGCCTGCCTTCTCTCCCTGTAACTAGCCCCTTGCTTGAATGTCCTGGGGGTCTCAGCCTGCGTGGCTCTGAGGCCCCTGTTTCCCCGGGTGGTAGAGCGTCGTCTCGGCCCTCCTGACCCATCTGGAGAACCTCAGCTCGTCCCTCAGGGCTCTGCTCCGGGGACAGCCCCTCTGCTGAGTCTCTCCTGCTTCCGTAGACTTGCCCTGTGGTCCCCTGGTGCCTTACTCTTGGGTGCCTCCAGGGGAGCAGGGAACCTGTCCAGGCTCCAGACTGGGATCCACTGGTGGGCTGGTCATGGTCGAACAGCTGAATCTCTGAAAACCAGAGAAGACCTGGTGTCCATGGTGTGAACACTCTCACCGTGGCCAGTTTCAGGTTAGCAAGGCCACGTCACTGAACATGGATTTGGTAATTTTATAGCAGTGAGACGCCAGCACACAAGATAACAACATGTCGTGAAGAGGCTGGGAAGTGACGTGTTTTAAGTATTTATTATCTCTGTTTTTAATGTAATCTATTGAATTATAGATTTATATAATTTTAATTTTAGTATTTAAACAACCAATTCTCAAACATTTCTGAAGCCTTAATCTTATAAGATGTTTTGAGTCAATGCTGGACGTCCCCTGTGTGATGCACAGACAAGTCACTCGTTTTGAACTGATTACAAACAGTGGAAGAAGGCAGGTGTGCTGGGTACTCACTGCAGACAGCCCAGGTGTGAGGGTCCTGGGCGACCGTGTGATGGGTCAGTGCAGGAGGTGAGCCTGTATCAGCAGACCGCGCTGTCGCCCGCAGTGCTCAGACTGGGGGCCAGGCGGGGGAGCGGGGAGGGTTCTTGGCGTGTGCTTCCATACCGGTGCCTGTGGCCGTGTGACGTGTGGAGGTCAGCCTGGCTCTGACGCTGTCCCCGTGCTGGCCGCTCTTGCTGGGCGGCACACGCGGCCCTGCACGCCAGCCGCCCAGCCCTCTGCCGAGGGGTCAGGTGGGGTCCTTTCCCTGCTGGCTCTTCCCCAGGGGCGTAGCTGTCCTCTAAACACACTTCGTGTTTATTTCTGATATTTTAATTCAGTAACTGTGTTTTGCCGTAGAGCCAGCCCTCTGAGAGCCAGTGTGTTCTTAGTCTTGTGATTGATCTTGCAGCTGCTGAGTACTGTTCCTTTTCGGCAGGCATTTTTCTCTTTTTTCAGAAATGCAAGCACTGAAAGATTGTGGTTTGTCAAGCCATTGTTTAATCTCTTGTAAAGATCCCATCCTCAGGTCGTGGTCATTTTTACTCATAATTTGTTTTCCCACATACGAAATTTTTGTGAAAATTGAGGTTTCAAAGGGTTGAAAGATTTGATGTTACTTTTTTTTTCCCCCTTCATAAAGGAAGACCAGAGTTCAGTCCCAGGCCTCTTGTGGAATGTGTGTTGTGTAATTGGAACACTGCTGCTTGGAGTAAGTAAATGCCCATTGATTTCTTCGACACATACTTTTTTTTTTTTTTCAGCACTGTTGAGGTCTAGACATGTTGGAATAAATCAGCGGTGTGTGTCCTGTTAACTTTGATACATTAAAGCCTCCCTTTGTACGAATGCACAGTTGCCCTGTGCAGACCCAGCCGCATTACAGACGCGCTCTGACGATGGATTTATGTTTACCCCTAAGATAACAATAAAAACAGTAATTAGAAGGTTAGAGAAATGTGAAAAAGGAAAATAGTTGGAGTTGAAAACTAAAGACAAAGGAAAAGAAAAATGTATATGTACAGTATTTCTGTACCATCTGTCACATAGCATTTAGGTCCCCAGAACTCTGAGTTTGCTTCCTGGCAGCAAATGTGAAAAGGGAAACAAGATCAATCTTCAAACATTTCCTTCCTTGTCAGACTCTGTGGCCAGAAGCCGACTTTGCTGGAATCCTCACAGACATGCACGCGATTTCAGCCCTTTTACCTGTGAGACTCTCCTAGGATTTACTCTTCTCACTTTTCTTTCAGTGGCCACACTGCTTACGTTTTCTTTCAGCTGATCCTGTATGTATCACGTGTGAAAGTATTATTTCAGTATTCCAGTGCTCTGAACAGTAAACAGTGAGAGAATCTGGAGAGTAAGATGAAAAGCCAAAAGGGAAGAAAATGTAAGGGAATTGAAATTAATTGATAAGAACGTACCTACCTACACATTTGCTGCTATTTCATGGAATGTGTATTTCTTTGTAAATTATCAACTTTTCCTAACTTGCATTTCTTGTGTTATAATAGCCTTTACATGAGACAAGTGCGTCTGTATAGCACAGAGGGGTGCGGGCCCAGGCACCTGGATGCCCAGCGGGTCCAGGGGAACACGGGGCTCATGTGGGAGTCGGATGGGGAGCTGATAAAACTCACGGGCAGACGATTGGTTGGGGGATGAATTAGAACATACGAGTCTGGCTTTGCTGGGTCGACGAGATAGGAGGGAAAACAGTGGGCGTGCTCCTGTTAGGATGCCCCGTTTTGCTCTTCATTCCTTTAATTTGCCAAATCATTGAGGCGAATTCTCAGAAAAACACGTGCGTGATATCTGCGTGCAGCTACTAAATTGGCGCTTTTGCCCGAATTACTTGATCAATTCAGCCTAAGTTCCTAAATTGACTGATCGTTTGACTGAAAAGGCCCTTTTGGTGAAAATAGAGACTCCTTCACAAGCTTGTAGCGACATGTGTGTGAAAGCGTAGATCGCGGGTGTCTGGCGCATTCTGTTAGCCCAGGCGCGCTCCCCTGATGGGGGTGCCCCACAAACGCCGTCGTGGTTACGCGGGCTGGTGTGCACGCGGGACGTTTTAGTAGCCGCGCAGAAGGACACCTCCAGTATTTCTTGAGGTCAACCATCAGAGCGTAGATCCTGCGAAGAAAAAGTTTTAACTGGTGGAGAATACAGAGTTTGTTTTGTACTCAGTGTTTCTAGACAAAACAGCCCTTCTGTACTTTATTTCTAAACCTCAAAAGCTGTTAGAGCCGGAAAGGCTTGTGAGATGGAACCGAAGCCCTTCTTGTTAGAGACGAAGGTCAGAATCCAGGTTGGAGCACGGCCACACCGGTGCTGCTGCCGTCTGTGTCGGGAAGCGTGCAGTTTGCCGGGAATGGAGACCCGAGCGGGTGTGAGCACGTCTCCGTGACCAAGGACACCCCGACGCGCGGCGCCCTGAGCCTCCCTGACTCCCCAGGTGACTCGTGTCCTGCGTGCTGAGTCGATGTGTGGTCACGTTTACAGAGAACACTGAGGAGGCACATTAGAAATCTGTACTAATGTAGATAAATTTTATAAAATCAAACAAGATTGATTACCATCCCCACTTAATTCAGAGCCAGGGAAGGGAACCTAATTTTTCTGTTTTTCCACACCTCGTTTGCTGTAATGAAAATGGCATTCTGCTTTGAATCGTTTTCAGTGAAATGATTTTCAGTGTTGTCGTGTTTGTGGCATTTTGACAATTGAAGTGTGTTTCTCGAGCCCACTGGAAACACCGTGAAGCGTTTCCTCCTTTGTGTGTTTCCCACTGGTCCGTCGTATCTGCCTGTTGCCTAGGAAACCGCTGTCGGGTTGCGTTCTGCTTGCTCGCTTGTCAGGCTGTCAGTGACGGGTGAAGTTCGTGGCTTTATGGTTGTCAAAGTGCTTCTTAAATATTAGAAATGTTTTATCGATATTCGAGCGCTTTATCTCCTCAGTTAAAATGCAGCCGAGCAGTTTGGTTTTTTATAAAGTAACACATAGAGGGTTGTTTCCCTTTGATTATTACGGGAATTTTCCATGTTGTATACAAAACTGCAGTAGGATTTGAATTGTCACAGAGTGTTCATTCCAAATATAGCACTTTAATAAAACTCTTATGTAAATATTTATTTCTTTGGGGAGTCATGAGCTTGTATTATGATTCCCCGAATGTGCAAATATAAACATTAAAATACTACATAAAAATGTCCAATGAGATCTTAGAAAATGCGGGTTATTTGCCCTAGATCTAATACGTTGAAAAATTTTCTTTCTATATATTTTCAAGTTAAAGTTAGGAAGAAGCAGGGCTGCCTCAGCTCTCATCCTTTCTTAGTGATTAAAAGTAAATAAAACCGAGTGTAAAATGGATGATTCTTTAACTGTATTTTGTGTAGCTGAATTCAGGGTCTGACAGAATTGTTCAGTACATAAAAGTTTAGAGACGTGGGTTTTGTGCCCTGAGGGAGCCCACGCAGCTGTTGAGTCCTTGAAATGAGGCCGGGGTGACTGAGGAACCCAACTTGCGTAGCTGGTGAGGCTGCTTGGCGGGCGCACAGGGAGGGGCTTGGGGGCTTGGGGGCTTGTCAGGAATGCGGACTCCCGGGCCCCACCCAGGACCCGCAGAGTCAGAATCTGTGTGTCCGACGAGCTCTCTGAGGGCAGGCGTGGGGGCTCTCAGTCTAGATGGGAGGTTCCCCCGCTGGTGACAAGTAGCCTTGCCTGCAAAGCCTTGGGAAGTGCTGGTGGCCTCAGCCCGGTTTCCAGCCTTTCTGGGTGGGGCCCAGGAACCAGCATTCCACAGAACGGCCCCAGGGCATGTTAACATCAGTGACGATCTGGAGCCACGGACGTAACTCGGGTGTGAAGTGGAGCGGGGGGATCTCAGGGGTGACCTGTTATGGCCAGGTGGGCGGCTGTCCCCGGGAGGAAGGGGGCTTTTTACTCCAGGCTTCAGTGCCCCAGACTGCCTGTTCAACAGTGAAAATACAGCCTGTTTCACAGGATTGTAGTGACGTGTTGTGTGACAGTGTAGATTGAACCTGTTAGTCCAAGTAAGTGTTCCCTACGTAGATACGAAGTTTTTGGTTTTACACACATGGATGTGCACACACACTCACAGCACACATGACACACAGCACCCACCTGCACTTACAACACACACAACACACATGCACACACAGCAGACATGCGCACACAGCAACACAGAACACAGCACCCATGTGCACACACAGCACGCACAACACACACACAGCACCCACGTGCACACACAGCACACACAACACACACACAGCACCCATGTGCACACACACACACTCACACTCCATGGAGCCCCTGTTCCGTGTGCCCTGCCCTCCCTTCCCACACATCCCCTAATGATAAAATAAATTGTGATGAAGTTAAAGTCCTGTTTACTTGCCAGTCTTGGCTGGGGGTGGGGGGACTTGTCTCAGTCTATTTAGGTTTCTTCATGACCTTCCTAAGCCTCGGATGAGTCAGTGCGTGGTGACGAGGTTGGTGTGAGTGCGTGCAGCTCAGGGGCGTCTGCGGCCCCCTCCTGTGAGAGCTCGAGGGCCATGCTGGTGAGAAGGCTGTGGACCAGTCAGAGCTCTGACCTTTGAGTCCCCAGTGTGGCAGGATCCCCCCTTCCGGAGGGGAGTGTGCTCTCTGCCGCCTGACTTTGGAGGCTTGGGTTTTGTGGGCCCCACATTCTGTTAGGTTGGCAGCCTGGGTGTCTTGTCCCTGTAGCACTGGTTCCCTGCCTGTGACGTGGGAACAGTGACGTAACCTGTCCTGTAGCCTCGATGCAGCGAGGTTCTTGCCGCACGTGTAGCTCTCAGTGACTGCTTGGCGAGTGTTGGTGCTTGCCGGCTTAATTGGCTTGTTGTAAATGATCAGGTGAAAATCCTTTTACATTACTCTTCACTTAAGGAGAAGGGCGGGTGATCAGCTGTGAGAGAGCTCTGCGCTTGGGAGGTGACACAGAGAGACGCCGTCGGTTTCAGAGCCGCCGGGTCTCGCAGCGGCCGGTGCCCGCCGGCGGTACCGACAGCCGCGTGGACTGGGCTGCATGGTGAGGAGATAATTCGAATCCGGAACCACACCAGACAGGAAGGCGGGCAGTGAGCTGCGTGAGCGCCCTGAAGCTGCCGTCGCAGCCGACGCCTTCCTCAGCCTCGTCTCCCGGCAGGTGCTGGTCACCTGGTGACATGGTCAGAACCTCCTTGTTTGTCCGTTGTCCCCTTTGTCACCACAATGGAACATCCTTGAAGGGCAGCTTACTGGCAGCGGCTAGAGGAGCGCCCAGCACACTGCCGGCGCTCGGTCGGCATTTGTATTGAATGACTGACTCTGGTATATGCTGACACAGCTTTTAGTACCGTGGAGATTCAAATTCAAGGTGGAAGGCCTACACGTGAGCAGGTGAAGTGTGGGGGCTTGCGGAAGTCTCGGAGCCGAGCCGGGGGGCGCGGTGCCTGTGAGGTTAGCGTGCAGGTGAGAGCGTTAGACGGTCCAGCAAAGGCGGGACCTTCAGAGGGAAGTCCTCACAGGGTAGGAAACTGGCTCATGAAATGAGTGACTGGCTGGTCCCCGGTTAGAAGAAAGATACTACACTTTTGTACAGTGTTGTGAAGTAAAGGTTAAAATAATAAAGGATGGGAGAGTAATGCTGATTAAAAGTTAACCTGACAGTTACCGAGGAACTTGAATCCCTAATAAAATGACAGAAGGCAGACGTCAAAGGAGAAAGGGCGCTGAGCCGTGCAGACTGTCTCCAGGGCAGTCGATAACAAGCATCAGTTCTGAAAGACAGATTACTTGTCAGGTGAAGCTGATAATTTCAGAATTTAACTACCTGATCTTTAAGCTAAATCGGTAAAAGTGAAAGTGATCGGGGTTTTGATACAGTTACACATATAAAATTATGTACGAAGAATTCATTTAGATTTGCTCCAGTATTCTCATAGGACAGTAAATACTTCATGAAGAGCGTAAGGTTAGTAATAAAAAAATAGTAACACGTGGCTGGTGCTCTTGGCTAGAGTTTATCACCAGGGTGTCAATTAGCGATTCGATGAGCCTCTCCCAGCAGAAGAGCCTTTTCTGTCCCCTGACCGTCTAGGTATCTGTAACTGTTTCTTATTTGCTGGAAAGAGTGCCCTTATGATACTTGAGACGGTCGGTGTGAAAAGGATGGAGACAGACAGATGGTCACAGTTGTCCATCTCTCTTGTTCATACACAACATTTTAATACACATTTAATACCTCGGGATGGAATCTCTGAGATTAATGAAGGGGACAGACCAGAGCGCGCCGCTTCTGATTGGTGACATTAACTCTGGCGTGGTGTGACTTACACTTTCGGAACCTCGGGGACTCCTTAGAGAAGGCACTGCTCCAGGCTGACCTTCGGGTGGTCAAGAGAGGGTGGAATGGGGAGGAGAGGACAGCGGTCTGGAGGGGTCTGGGCTGTCTGGTCACTTCAGAGCGTTCCTAGCGTTCCTGCTGGTGGGGAACGTAGCGAGCAGAGGTGCCATTGTGTCACGGGGTGCATGCCAGGGCTTAGTCTGATGCCTATGACCCGACCGGACCAACCCTTCTGAGTCATGATATCTGGCCTATGCTTTGGCAAAGGTGTGGTGGGTGAAAGGGGGATGGTCCCCCTGGACGCACGGCTCTCCCTGCTCTCCGGCTGCCTGGGGGCCCCACGGGCCCAGCAGGGGCTCGGGACTGTGGCAGCACTGACCCCGTCCCTGAGCTTGGTCTTAGCAAAGGTTCTGGGGACACTGGGTTTTTGTCAGGGTTCAGTAGCCAGTGCACATTTTTATAAGCCCCCGATCATTTACGTAATAGAAATGTCTTCAACTCAGCCTTCCCAAGAAATCACGCGTTACCTCCGGTGAAGGGTAAGCCTGTTGTGGATTTGACACGTGTTCTTCCGGACAGCAGTGTGGTCAAATCCAGATTGCACAGGAGGGGAGTCAGTCCACAAGCACTCCAGGGACAGCTGGGTCCCCGAGGAGCAGTGTGTCCTTTGACCCAGCCCTTATGTCCTGTGTCTGGGCCTCAGTGCACTGACCTGTAAATGTGATATTTCAGTTTATCTCTGAGGCACCTTCCAACGCAGCGTTTTTTATTTATTGCTTATATGTATGTAGTTAATAACAGGGTGATAGCCTCATTTTATATCCCTCTCTCTGAGGCAGCCACTGGTTTTTAAAGCTAATTTCCTGACCTGCCTTCCCCACGTTTCTTCCAAGGAATTTTTCTCAGTAAATGGAATACGGGGAAAGGCCTTTATGCAGGGGCTCTTCTAATAGAAGGTGGGCTTTGCGTTCCTGATGCGAGGTTTTTCTCTCTGTGGCATGTGTTAATAACTTGGTTCTCACTGTGAGATGTGTGTCTTTAGGAAAGACATAATTGCCCCAAAGATGGGGAAGACGGTCTTCATTTTGCATGAAGAGTAATTATGCTGTTTGCATCATAAATTCTAATAGACCAATAGACCATGTGTCACTGCGTATTATTTTTAGATTTGATTAAATACCTTGATGGCTTGTGCCTGTCTTCTTGGGAGAGGCTTGTTCATTGCCTTGTGTGGTTAATAATTTAGAAATTGCTAGATTTCTAAAGAAGAAGAGAAGCATTGGGAGAGCTGATCAGGAGGGAGATGTGTAACCGTTAACAATGTACACATCTGCCCTTTTAGTGTTTGCTCTAATTCATTGTAAGGTGTTCCATTTCCCAGTTACTTAAAAGGCACCTAGAGAAGCAAGCCAATATTTACAATGCACCAGTGCCACAGAGAATCTGAAATCTTGTGATGAGGGTTTATGGCTGTTTTATCCCCTCTTCAAAGGAATACATGCATCACACAGCCCCCACCTGCGTCCGGGACCCAGTGACATCGCCCCGGTCTTCATCCGGCAGCTTCATTATTGAAGACCCTCATCTTTGAATTTTCTTGTTAATATTTCAGAGGATGTACTTTGGAAAGCTGTAGATTAAGTAAGTCAGAAGATCACAGGGAGAGAAAGCTTTATCATCATGGTTTTAAATGCACTGATCTTCCTAAAACGGGCAGTGAGGGTTCGTAATAATAGCACCAAATTACCTTAAGTGAGACGCTCCTATTACTTCTAATTGCTCTGAAGAGCACAAATTACACTGGATTATTAGTGATGCTGGAATAGGCCATGCGCCCCAGAAACCTGGAGCAAACTGTAGGCGAGAAGGCTCTGTCTGTGCTTTTTATTTATTTCTCTGAGGCCAGGGCAAAACTGCATTCTTGATGCGACGTTATGCTTTGCATGACAGTGAGAGGTGGGGACTTGCCGGCTGAGCAGGCAGCTGTGTGTCGTGATGCGTCTTGTTGGGGAGGCAGGTGTTTGTAGTAAACTCAGGTCCTGCGTGTCCGTGGGCCTCTCGCCGGCGTGGCGCTTGTGCCCCGCTACTCTGCACGCTCGTCCACGCTCATGCTCCCTCGCTGCTGGTGGTGCTTCCGCCTGCTTGGAGGCGCCTGGCAGTGGCTGTTGATGTGGCCACGCGCTGCCACAAGTTTTCTAGTGCATCTCTTAAACTGTTTCATGTTCTGTTGGATGAGGTTTGGTGGCTGATTACCAGCACAGGAGCGTGCGACCATAGGCGGAATCACGCTGTTTTTAGCGTTAAGAGGACCTTTGACCCCGTGGGGTTACAGATGGACTGAGGCCCGGGGAGGACAGCGGTCCTTGATGGGTGGTCTGTGGAATCGCTGCGGCTGTGAAGCAAAGCCTCTTTCCTAGCGTTACTACCGTGCCCTTCACGGGGTTGACGTCTGCACCCGTGGCGCACATGCTCTGCTGGGCCAGGTGCAGGCCCCTCGCAGGGTGAGAGGGTAGCGCCACCAAAGGAGTTCTTCCCCCAGCACACCCACAGTTTAAAGAAAAAAGGCCATTTTACCTACTATTCTTAATGAAGCTGCAAAAATGATGACTTATGTGAGAGTCCTGCCCCTTGAGGACACAGTTTGATGTTTTATGTGACAAAACAGAGGGCTGGCATGAAGTTCCCGGACACATTGAAGGTCATTAGTTTCTTGAGAACAACTTTGCGTGTGATGGTTTGAGTTGTAAGCCTGGGTAACCATTTTTAATGGAGCAGTATTTTTATTTGAAAGGACGGGGAGATTGCGGTTTTTCAGACTTTGGTGTCTGGCAGGGTTTCTAGGAAATGATTAAGTGGCCAACGACTGAGAGTGTCTGGTGCCAAGGATAACAGTCAAACCTCCTAGTAGAGTTAGATTTTGGAAAACTTGTATCCCACTGTGAGCATGTCAGCTTCCCAGTCCTTAATGCCTCTACTGATGGAGTTGGAAGTGATACTCACAGATGTGATTTTCCAGGGTGAAGAAACACATCAATGCTTAGAAGACTGGCATAACCTGGTTACTAATGTATTCTAAATAACTGGTGTTACCGAATTTCTCATGGGTAAAAGGTCCATTTTAAAGTGGAAGACGGACGAGTAGATTTTAGGGTAACGAAGAATGAGAAGTTTACATTCCCTGTTGCCACTGACTTTTGAGAAAATCTCATTTGTCAAGCTTTGATATCAAAGTATCAAAGAAGGAGATTTACAATTGTCTGGAGAGATTATTAAAATTCTATTTCCTCTTCCTGCTAAATGTTTGTGGAGTTCTTTTTCTCTTTGTGTGCTCGGTCGCAGTGCAGAGCAGAAGTGAGAGCAGACGTCGTCTGTTAAGCAGAACGTACAACAGCACTGCCCTCCTGCTGTATAAGCTTTGTTTTGTAGAATAGAATTTTCATAAAATTGTTTGTGTTGATATGTGATGGATTTATTATTGTTAACTTAAAAGTGAATTAATAAATAGATCTTTTTTTCATTTTCATTTCTAATATGGTAAATATTCCTAGCTGTAACCCACGTAAACAGTCGCTCTTTGGGGTCCTCAGTAACTTTTAAAGCATGAAAGGGTCTTGAGGTCGCAGTCTGAGAAATGCCGGTCTAGGCTGGTCCGCTCGGGGCGTGCTTTATCGGCTTCCGTGCTGCGCTTTCTCTCCTGAACCAGCAGAGGTTTTTTCTCCTTCTCTTATTTTAACATTTCTGAAACTGGGACTCCTGACATCTCAGTCTCTATGTAATAATTCTTTAACTCCCCCAAATCTAGTGGTGCTATTAGTGAGAATCAGTGTATGACTTCTCGGTGTATCATTCTACTTTGAAAACAACAAAATTCTTCCCTTTGACAAAATTAAGACGAACATTTATATTTGCAAGTAGCTAGAGATGGGATTTGTTTCCTAGTGGACAGCTGAACACTAGAACTAACTTCCCGATTCGGGTGGTGACTGGACACTGACCGGGGAGCCTGAAGGTCTGGCCAGGAGACCGTCCATGCGCTCCATGTCACCTCTCTGAGCCTCCGCTCGCTCATCTGGGAAGAGTTGCCTGCTCCTCCACTGGGACCAACATTAGAAACAGAAAGATTCATGTCACTTCAGGTTGTCGTTGGTTCTAACGCTGTTTAATTTATGTGTATATAAACTGGATGGAAACGACTTACAATTTTCATGAAACCTTGAAACCAAGAAGAAATCATAAAACAATAAAAATGTGAATTTTCACCATCACTGAGTCTGAATCTGGCGTGAGGGTGGGTCCGCACACTGGGGCTGGGGTCTCCGCGTTGGGACCCGCTCTGCCCGCTGTGCGCACCCTGAGGACGGGGTTCTCTCAGCTCACCCACTGCAGGCAAACCTCGGCTTCAGCATCGTCATGCTGTCTCCTGGCATTCACGTGGTGGGAACATACTGTTCACGTGTTGAATTGAGTTAGTTTCTCGTTTGTCTGGTGATCAGATCAAGGACACGGTCCTGAGGTTGGCCATGGTTACAGCTGCAATGGTGGGGCCAGAAACAGCATGGGTGCTGGGTTCCAGGAGGGAGGGAAGGAAAGATCCAGACTGTGCTAATGTCTTTTATCACGCTCACTCACGTGGAAACGGGACATGGGATGTGAGGACCTCATGCGAGTCTCCTGGGCCCCCCTCCCCGTGTGGTTCCTGGGGGCGAGGGCAGCACCTCCCTGGAGGCACAGCCCCAGGGTCCGCAGTCCTGCTTCAACCCCCTGCTCTTGAATCTTCCTGCTCCCTGCCTCTCTGATTGTGCGAGTTACGAGACAGAGAGGTCAGGTGCTAATTACGTGTGCCTGTTTCAGAGGAGCAGATTGACAGTGCATGTCCCTCCAGAAGACGATGGTCCTACTTGTTTACCTAATCTCAGTCCTGTCCGCAGTGGATTTCTCTGGGGGAAGTTTTCAAAAACAAGCAGAGTAAGCTGTTTTTATTGTGTCCACGCGAATTCAGTGACGTTTATGGCCCCTGAGTTTATTTGGGGGTTGAAGTGTACTTTCATGTGGCCGTTTTATTTTTGTGGGTACTGCTTTTAGTCATTACCTCTGTACCATTTTTAAAGACTTTTTGTGAACAAATGGGGCTTCTTTTAGGCTTAAACACAGACACACACAGAGAAATGGAAGCATAGAGAGTTCCTTAAAAACCAGGTGATCGGCGCCCCTGTAACTGGGAAGCGGCAGAACCCAGACCTAAGGAGCAGCGCTGAAATTTCCTGGAAGTGTTGTCTTCTCCCTCATCCCCACTTTGCTGTTTCTCTGCTTTTATTTTTGAGTTTTGAACCTGGAAACAATTTTGTTAGTTGGGAGAGAACCTTTCTTTAGTAAGAGCATTGTGCTATTAACACGCATGGAGCCTTCGATGTATATTTCTGTGAACTTGTTTTGAGAGTGACTGTATCATTCTTTCTTTTATTTTTATTTTTTGGTGCACAATTTTAAGCAGTAAAGGCTGTCCCAAGTTTTTACACACACTTAAAAATTGGAAGTTATTCTCTATAATTTTCATGTGTGTGTTTCAATAAATTAAGGTAACGAGCAACAATATTAGATGAAACGTTCACCATGTTTTCCCCGGTGACGGTCCCCAGGCTCCTGTGTGGTCACCACATCCTCGTGATGGAGAGGCACATGTCTAAGGCAGCGTTGTTACGATTTATACGCTTCTGTTTTCCTCCGGTTGCTCCTAATTTGCTTTAACATATTTGAGACTGTTGGATTGACAGTGGTTTAAACACAGATTTCCACGTATATAAATAGTCTGTCTTTAGCTTCGCATCCTCAAGGATGTACGTATCCACACTATTGACCAGGTGCATCAATATTCCAAAAACATCTCCCAGAGACAGAATGACAAGTCTGCTCATTCCCTCCAACGCTATTTTGTTGGAGGCTTTTTATAAATATTTAACTTGCATCCTAGTTTTTGAAAGCAGATGACGCTGAGCACAATGTAATCCAAATTTTTTGGTCTTACGTTTAGCGTGCTTCTCGCTCAGTTGACGAGTGGGCTTTTGGTTCTGATTCTCAATGTTCCAGGCTCACGCACCTTCATTCTTCTCTCTGGTTTTGTGGGTCTGTTTCTTTTCCGTTGTCACAGAGATCAGATCTGCTGGGATGTTCTCAGTGCTCCCAGACCAAGGTTACCCTGGGTCTGTTACTGATTTTGCTGGTGTAATTGTACAACAAACAAAGAAAAAAACAAAGAAACAAACAAAAACTCTCCACTTTTGTACGAATCCAGTTGCTGAAACACTTGTCTTCTGAGTAATTGTGCAGGTGAGTAGGTGGCAGGTACCACCTGTGCGTCAGCGTCCTGTCTTTAAGATTTCCGTCATCTCCAGGACAAGCAACGTGCTTGTGCTCTGTGCTCTCTGATAGTACTTTGTTGTACAAAAGAAATATTTTATTCAACAGAAACTTTCATAGACCAGCCAAACACACACTGGGGGGATGGCAGCCGTGGTGATGGCTTTCGCTCTGTGCTGAGGGTGCGCCCCGTGTCGGGCTCATTTAGTGCACGCTGTACCCTTAGCAGAGAAGCACTGATTTATTGCTGTTGTGCGGGAGGGACCACGGGCAGGGGACAGTGAGGCCACTTCATGAAGCCACCAGGTGACAAGTGTGAAGGGCAGACACGAGCCCGCCTGTCTCGCGCGGGGCAGGTCACCCTACAGACACCGAGTTTGTTTGCAGCGAAGTGTTTTAAAGGAGCTCAGGGAACATCTGTTTAGGATGCTGACCTAAATAACACTATAGAGTGTTACTCTATTCTTTAATCTTCGGGATTGAATCACCTTTGTCCCAACACGGGATTTTCAGGCGTTAGGTTATCTTTAAAAGCCGTGATGCTCTCTTGTGTTGTAGACATGCCTCTTCACGTCCGCCGGAGCAGTGACCCAGCGCTCATCGGCCTCTCCACCTCCGTCAGCGATAATAACTTCTCCTCCGAAGAGCCTTCGCGGAAAAACCCCACCCGCTGGTCAACCACCGCGGGCTTCCTCAAGCAGAACATGGCCGGCAGCCCTCCAGCCTGCGACAGGAAGGTAACGGCCCCCAGTCTATGTCTCCCTCCCCTCGGTGACGCAGGCCTGCATCACTGTGACCTTTGTGGCCTTCACACCAGCATCCAGATCACTTCCTGTGTTATTTTGCTCTCGAATTTTCTTATAAAATCCATGCTAAGTATCGTGTATATTTATTCATGAATCCATTTTTGGAACAGAGAATGTGTCCTATGAAAACTTTCAGCATGAAATAGGTACATACGGTCCCTTTTCTCCATTGAGTCCTGCGACCCCACGTGTCTTCCCAGCGGCCTCTCGTTAGCGTGTATGCGTCCCCGGGGATACTTCACACGTGTGTGGCACGTACTCCTGTTGGCTCCCTCGTGTGAAGGGTCTCAGCGCGTGGACTGGGGAGGGGAACATGGGTGCCGTAGCCATTTGCTCTGACTGCTCCACTGGTAATTTTATCTCCCTACCAAATGGAAGTGTACTGTCCAGTCCTAATAATATTTTCTTCTTCGACCTAATTTAATTTAGTCCGTGACCTAATTTATTTAGTCTAAGTAAATAAACCCTAGTCTGTTTGGTCTGCTTTTTTCCAGTTTGTGTTAATGGTCTTTGTCATATGTGCCTGCAGACCCCTTATCATCCCGTCTGTCGTGCCTCCCGCCTTCCCCCGTGAGCCTAAGTGTGCCTGCCCGAGCCCACCCTGTACGGCAGCCTTAGCAGACATCTGCTGAGCGAGCTGATAGGCAGTTTTCAGTGCGGCCACTAATTGAGCGCCGTATGTATTGAGAAATGCAGAAATACATTGATCACAGGCTAATGTTGAACGTAGCTTGATATTGGCTTGATTTACCATTTGTATCTGTGCAAAAATACCTGTCTTAAATATTTCTTTTAACTTGGTTTCCCATTTCAACAAATTCTTCTTCGTACTAGTTCAAGTAAAGGAAAGAAAAAAGTTGCAGCGGAGCAGAATCTACCAGGGCAGAGCAGTGGGCCGCAGGCTCTGGTTTCCTGGAAGAGGGGTCTCACCATTGGGCTCTCTCTTCTGGTGGGTTTTGTTGTGTATGTGGTGAGCGTCTCTCACTGAGACGAGCCTGATACTTCAGAGTGCTTCACTACACGGTAGACTTTTTAAAGGAGCAGGATCTGCTCTGTGTATTGGCCTCATGACCTTTACCCTGTGTCAGAACAGACCTCATTTACATGGATATTCACAAGTACATGAACAAGTCAAGTTGGTAGTTTAAAAAATTTATTACCTTTTAAAAGGTGTTCAGTTAGGAAGAGAGTGGGTCAGAAGTCACGCTGTGGTCGGGGTTTTTTCCTCACTCATGCAGCACCTTGGGGTGTGAGCCAGCTCAGCTGTGGCAAACAACCGCAGCAGCTGTTCTGAACATAAAAGGATTCAATACTGAGAATCTGCTTTTTGGAAAATCATTGGAAGGGCTCGAAGAGCAGGCTGCAGGTGGGCCCTGGGGTGTTCTGGACAGAGCGCTTCGGCCGGCAGGCCCGGGGAGGGGGCAGCGGTGCGAGACCTGGTCTCCCTGCGCCTGCCTGCCAGACCTTGGCCCTGTCTCCACGTTGCCTTCTGTCACCTGTGAGGCTGGACCCTGAACCCAGAGATGCCCCGGAAAATGCCAACACCTCCACGACTTGCCATGAACAACAGCCCAAGAAAGTTTCTTATTTCACAATTATCGTTACAATCTCAGGCTGTTGAATCCAAGTGGGCAGAACGCAGTTTGTCCAGATCCTTATCTGCAGGCGAGTCTGGGGAGTGGACTTGAGCTTTCCTGCCTCTGAAGCCCAGGAGGCTGCCTGGAGAGGAGGGAGTGCTTGCGGCCAGCTGATGGCAGCCACCTCTCCCAGCTCTTTGTAAACATGTATCTATTGTTGTGAGGAAGTAAATGGGCAACTGGGAGAACAGGACAAGTCACATTATCCATGATTCCAGACTTGGCAACAGCCAGTGTTCACACACACACATGCACACACGTGTGCACATACACGCACACACACGCTCACGCACACACACACGTCGAGGTCATACAATGTCTACATATTTGCATCCTGATTATTTCTACAATTTTTTCATCTCATAGGGATATCCCCTGGTGTGAATTTTATTAGAAAATGTTTCTGAGAATGCAGAATATTCCACAGTGGAGTCACTTTATTATTCTCTAATTGTTGGACATTTATAGTGTTACCATTTTTTTTACATTATAGACATCAGTGCCATGAGTTGAACTTGAACATAATTTTATGTGTTTTAAAAATATGTGTCCCTTACTCAGCATGCCTTTTCCCCATAGGGAGTGGTATTTAATGCGGCCAAATGCATACATGCCCCCGTGGCAATGGCCTTGACTCACACGCACATCTCTCGATGAAACTATTCACATGCAACACACATACAGGGTAACGGGCAATGAATTGTCTTTTGAATTACCTTTGGCTTTACTTTTCAAACACCTCTTTACTGAGTTTCCTGTCTAGATTTTTAAACTGTTTCTATTTTGGTCTGAGTGGTTTTTTTTTTTCCTCTTTAATATGTATATGTCTGATAGATGCTATCTTAGTTTTAGTTATAAAACAACTTCCCATGTTTTCAACATTCAGAAAGGATGCTTGTATTAAATTTACATATTTCTCTTGAAGCCACAAGAGCTTACCTATGCCAGGCAGTTTCAAGATGTTATAAATTCTTATCAGTGTCTAGAAGTCTAGGTTTTCTATATAAAAACAAGGAGATAAATTACGTAAGGGCTCAGAGTCTTGTGATTCACTGATCTCCAATGGTTAAAATACTGTGCCTTCTTGAATAACTCACCTGCTTACTTAAGTGGCAACTGTTCTTCCAAGCTAAACAAGCAGAGCAGGTTTAGAGCAACGTCGTCAGTCAGTCAAAATCTCTCATTCCTGAACCGGCGGTTCCTTTCTGGTGGGTGAGAACACTGCCGTGTGGAGCTGGCCCTTGTGGCTCAGAACCGCAGGTGAGGGAGAGTCTTCCCGGGCACCACGGCCATGGTCGCCCATCCCGCTGTTGAGTTCCGAGGGCCGAGTGTGCAGATTTGATCCTGCTGCACCAGGTGAGGGCTTGGAGAGGCCAAGGGGACTGTGGTTTCTGGCTTTCTTAAGTTTTGTCGTGGTTTCACCCGGCCAAGACGGAAGGGGAAGAGGGTCTTGGTGGTCTTCAGGGCCCCGCAGAGCACTGTCTCGGTGCTGTCTCCTGGCCTCATGGGGCCGACTGCCCTTTCCAGCTCTTCCAGGGAGCGTTTTGCTCACACTTTGTGTGGATGTGTCTTCATTTGGGTCTCTATGCGTGTGTATTAACACTTCATCTTGGGAAAGGGTATTTCAATCAGTGTGAGAGCGTGAGAGCCACCTCTTCAGCTGTCCTTGTTAGGTCCGTGTCCCTGCGAATGAGAAGCCACCCAGGATTCATTCCAGTGTAAAGACGCACCTGCCAGGGCAGCCCGCCGGGACGCTTCAGGGATGAGGCTGATGACCGCTTCGTGGTGCGGTGATTATGAGCTGTGTTCCTTTCCCATAAATAATGAGGTGCTGCTTTTCTAGGTTATTTATACCCCCGCCCCTAATGGACACAGGCAGATTTAGCATAAAAACCATCAGGGAAGGGGAGGAAAGTGGTAAGAACTTACTTGGCATCATTAGGTTTAAAAAAGTTCTTTTCCATTTCTTAAAGGCAGACTGTGGCGTGTTTCTGACCACCAGCGTTTATTATTTCTTTTTGATTTAGTTGTTTGGCGCATTTGATATCTTTCCAGCACCCCTGCTACGTGCACTCTCAGAAGAGATGCTGTCTTAATTATCCTTATCATCTCTCCTTTTGTTACATCTGAAGAGTTGTGAGATCTTCTAACTGTAGAAATTGACTTTTACAAGCCTTTCATGTGGTGTTTTTTAAGAGTCCCCAAACAATTTTTTTCCTGATAATAATACTACTCTTTGCACATATGAAGTAATGAAATGTATAAAGAAGCAGGTCAGTAATTCGAGGTCTTGATGAGGAGGAGTGTTGACACTGGGGGGATTAACTTGAGGGCTACTGAGGAGCGGAGAGGGGCTCAGCACAGATGGTGGCTGTCCCTGGTACCGACGGGGAGTCACCCAATGCGCACGGTTTAATTTCCTGCCTTTTGCCCTAATTTGTGTTGTACTGGGAGCATTTTTCTGTCTCATAAATATTGATAGCTCGCACAGTGTTCTATTATGTAATGATTTCTGGAGTTGCTGTTTATTCACTTGATTTGGTGATTTTTCTTATTGCTTGACACATTTATACTTTTGCCTTCCTTTTTTTTTTTTTTTTGCTCTTATAAGTAACCTTTAGAAGTGCCCTTCAGAGAATATCCTTATATATCAACTTGTGTTGACATCTCTGATAGTTTTGTTAGATTCCTTCAGTAGACTTATTTGACCAAGGAAGTAAACATTTTTTTAGCACTGTTGGTAATTGTTTCCCATAAATTCATGAATAGAAAAGTGAGAAGTACTCATGATGTATAAAGAACTGTGAGAAGTCCTGGGCGGGTGGCTGGAGGTGCAGGGCAGGATGAGAACACGAAGGAGCAGCGGCAGGTTTCTGAGCTCCAGCGGCTACTATCTTACTGAACCGTTTAATGGTTCCGTTTGGCTGTACTTCAGAGTTAACTGTGGGCTTTTAGAAAATGAAACACACACCAATAAGTTAATTTCCCATTTCAGGACATTTGTGTGTTTTTGTTTAGAGCCCCTCTGTTGACTCTGGGGCAGTCTTTTTTTCTTTTTTTTTTTTTCTATTAAGAACTTGAGTCCAGTGGAAAAGGGAGTGTCTTGGCTGTTTGCCCTCTCCTGATAGGCAGTTTGAGGATAACTGTTATTCTGAGATGTCTCCTTTTGAGGTTAGTTTTTCTATCTTAGCGGAGTAGAATCTGGAACATTTAGCATATTTGGTTTTGTGATATTTCACTTCTTTTCACACTTAGCTCAAATTTATCATTTTTAAATGAAAAGCTATTTAAATTCTTTTTTTTTTTTAAAGAAGTATTACAGCAGCCCATTGAGATATTGGATCCTGTCTTACCAGTGCAGAACTGGAACAGGAAATGTTATTTCTAGATAGAAGCCATGATAAGACAACGTTCATGTTTGTTGTTCCTCTGCATAGCCCCCCCCCCCCCCCCGCCATCTCAGTTCAGAGTGCACTTAAACACAGAGGATCAAGACTCCAGCTTCCCAGGATTGCGGCCCTGATGCCAGTCAGACACAAGGAGCCTCCAGAGAACACCTGTCTCCCATCGTGGCAGCCGTGAGCGAGAGGAGGTTTCGCAGGTGACCCGTGGACTGCGCCGTGGCCGCGACGCCGGCTCCCAGGCCGCGTGCTTGCCGGCCCGCCAGCCATTCGTTAATTCACGTAAAGAGATTCTAAACCTACCTGCTCGTCTGCTTCTTCGTTCCCTTCTCACACCTTGGGCTTCTTCGTCTCTGCTTACTTGTTCTTCCTGATGTAGAAGGCCGGCTGTCTTGGTAAATCTGAGAATACTGTTTTATTTTTGAGTTAGCCCCTTGACTCGTTGCCTATTTAAAAAAAAAAAGGTTGTCTATATTTCGGTTATTTATGGGCCAACCCCAGCTGCCAGCTAGTTACAGTCACCATCTAAAACCTCAGAAGGTGGGCGAGGAAGCTCTTCAAAACCATGCTTCCTCTGTGCGAGCCCCATGGCTGGTTTAATTTTCTGGGGCATTAGCTTTGAGGGAAATCCAGCCGAGACCTAGATCCTAGAGTGTCCTGCTACAGCGTTTGTGCTTCCTGTTAGAGGCCTCTAAAACTGTAAATCTCTCCCTTCTTCTTTACATATTAAAAGATCTTAATTTGAATGCGCTGCATTTTTGTGCTCTCAGTAAGTGAAGGTTATACTCATTTCTGCAATAGGCCAGCCTTGCGTGCCAAGCTCGCCTGGTCTGAGCTGTTAATAACCTAGTCTCATCCATTTCTGTGCCACATTTAGGAATGTAATCTGCCTTCACACGCTTTAAATATTATAATTTGTGTTCAAAGTTGTAAAATCCTAAGGTGCTATTGAGAAAATGTTTCAGCCCAACGTATTTTTAGCATTCACAAACCATTCCAGGAATATGAATTCAGAGCCATGTCAGAATCCTCGTAGGGTGGCCTCAGAGTTTCACATCGTACAGAGGGGGTGAAGACGGTACACCTGTGTATCTTGACTTGGGGGAGGAGACCAGGAGCCGGCGCTGATTAAATTATATTGAGCAGAAATTCAGGTCGTCTTCAGACACTTAAAAATATTTTGGCCTCATTTCATCTTCTTAAGTTGGTTTCTATTTTTAATTTTTGGTCCTTTAGCTTATAAACCCACCCACTTTGGGTCATGAAGTCGTGTCTTGTTAAAGAAAAAAGCCCGCACTGGGGACGGGGGCACCAGGTGCTTGTTTCCGGCTGCTGGCGTAGCCGGGTTCCACCTGCATGTGCCCCAGGTGCTACCAGGGGCTGGCTGCCTTTGGGAGTTGCCTTCCAGTCAGGGTTTTTCATAACATGGGGGTATAAATGGTTTCCAGCTATCCCGTCTCCAAACCGCACTGTCTCTGAGGTCCTGGTGTTTTCATGTAACGGTCGCCAGGGTGTCCTGAGTGCTTGCTCCCTGTCTTCTCCCCCGTCATCGCCTGTGAAGGGTCAGTCTTGTTGCTGCTCCCGATTTACTGAGGGGGCGGTAGAGAGTTTAAATAATTCACCTAACAGTTCAACCAACTGCTGAAAGACAGAGTCATGCTGTGAACCTAGATTGTCCGGTTTCAAATTCTGTGCTCTTAGCAAGGACACCCCCACGCCCCCATGTGCTCACAGACTTCATACATTGCCCCCTGTTCATTTAGTTGAATACTTTAAAGTATTTCATGACAACTTTATCTTTATTGCCTCTAAAACTTTGTTATACAATTAAAATATGAATATAACAATAATCAGCATTTACTGTTAAAACTGGCATAATTTTCAAAACCTCACCAAGTCTTGCATCCCAGCTTTGACCAACGTGCCAAGGTTATGGAAGTTGTTAGCGTTGGAAGAAGTTAGGGGAGAGCACACAGGAGCTGTCTTTGCAGCATGTCTGTATATCTAGACTTTTTCCAAAACAAGAAGGCTTTCACACCCCAGCTTTGCAAGGTGGATCGCACCACCCCCGTTTTGTGCTGAGAACTGGATGACAGTTCGTGCACCAGTACCTGGAATTAGCGGAACCAGGCTTCAGCCACAGGTCTCCAGGAGCCCCCTGACACCCCTGGTGTTTCCCTGAAATGTGTTTTCCTCTTTGGAAATGAGTTGTATTACAAGTTCTTCAACTGATTTTATTAAACACTGGCTTAAGGCTGGTACCTTTCCCCACAACCAGGCTGACTTTGAAAAATGCTGGTTTTAAACATGTGGCGTCCCCCTGCCCGGGTGATTGACATTGCCTTCAGTTTTTGTCGGGACATCCTAGTACATCCTAGTACATCCTAGTACAAAACATCCTAGGCTGTTTTGCTTCCACTTTGTTCAGATTGGAAGGTTTTTTTTTTGTTTGTTTGTTTTTAAGGTGTAGGTAGAGGGGGGTCGACAGTAAGCAATCATCACTCAAAAATTTCCTGGAATCACGTTTTCTCAAGTTAAAATTTCCAGTTATAACTTAAGGACCAAGATAATATCCTTGAAAATTAATATTCTTCTCGGAGAACATGCCATTTCTGCTGGTGGGCTTGGCGACAAGGACTTAAGTTCTTCAGAGGTTAAGCCGTTGGTTTCTGCACTGGATGGAGGTGGTGTCCCATGGATATTTATTTTGGTCTATGGGTGGAAATCCAATTATATCATTATTTATTTTGCTGTTGTTAAGCTGTTTTGAGCAACGCACATAAAATATCAAAAAGAGAGTGGAATGTATTATTTCTCAGTCACAATCATATCAACCACAAGGACTGGAGCGAGTAGACAGAAGTTTCCCCCTAAGAAGGAACAGAAGTGGAAGTCAGCTACCACAGCAGGTTGTTAGCAGGGACATGAATGAAGCTGCGTGTTTTTGCTCAAGACTAAGACGTTAAGATACAATATAAACCTGGTGATGTTTTTGAAATTATGTGTTTTAATAACAAATAAATTGTATTGTTTTTGCAGATTATTTCTTATATTCTTATTTTAATTGCTTAGCAAAAAGTTTTACAAGAGATAAAAATTATTTTCTAGAGTTTTAAGAATGTATCTGTGAAGATGGCTTACTTGAGGAGGCAGTTTCACAATTAAGGGGAAAATTTTAAGAAAACTAAATTGTAGATGGGACCTTTCACAGCAGTGACCCAGTGGTTCTGCTGATCCACCCAGCCCGCTGAAGTTAACGACTGCAAACAGAAGAGGGTCAGAAGGAGCTGCTAATGTGCACATTGCCATGTTAGTTATGTGTGGCGCAAAGTTTAGTAATTTCTTTTAATATACATACATTGCTTTAAAATTAAGGCACCTTATTTAGCTAGGTAGGTGTGAAAGATTCATGTTGCACATGCAGCTCGTGTGTAAGGCGGTGGATATTTCGGAATTCGGCGGCTGCTGGAAGCACCTGTCTCTCCCTCACCCCCTCGCATCTGCTCCCTTCCTCTCGGTTTGTGCAATTTGCTCCTGATGCAGAATATGACTGTTATTTACAGTTTTCGTTTTGAGATACGAACATTTGGAGTTGTGTGCGTTTGAAAGATAATGAAATGTAGACGGGTGTTCTTCACTTAGAAAATAAGAAATGTGCAGCACTCTCTGACGTGTTTAGAGTTGTTTCAGATTCACACTAGTTCTGCGGAGTCAGGCAAGTGCTGCTCTTTGTCTCCATTGTGGTTTTTGGAAACTGAGCCGCTCCTCAGCGTGTGACCTGACCGGCAGCATGGCAGCATTTGCACCTCGTTCTTCCTCACGCACCTGCCCACGTAGAGGGAGCCCCGCCCCTTCCCCTGCTCCTGACCCTGCTGGCTGTGGGTGCAGATGGCTGCAGGGCCTTTCAGGGACCGTGCTGGTTCCTGTGAAAGAAGGAAAGTGGGAGCTGGGTTTGGTGCTGCCCCCTTTCAGCTCTGCTCCCTAGTCCCTCGGAACCCAGAAGTGAATGACACTTTGGTAGCTTGAAAAAATACTACACTTCCCTCCCCGTCTACCTTCTCACCACGCCTGTATGCATGCTTTCCTGGGACAAAGATCAGCCCAGTTGCGGCAGGCATGTGATCACTGTATTTAAAACGATTTTAAAGCAGACATTTTGCTCACGATTATTCCTAAGACCGTAGTGTTTAATTGGTGAACCAGCCACCTCTAGCGTCAGTATAATTTGTGATGCCAGGTTATGTGATGGCTTTGCACCGCATTACAAGCCAGAGCTTGGGAGACGCTTTCCTGTGGTTGAGGAATCATTGTGTAGGAATGGCTGGGTCTCTGGAATTGCATCATCACCCAGGGGAACTGCGCTCCCTGGCCGGAGCGAGCGCGGGAGCTTGGGAGTGGCAATCACCCAGAAGTGGGTATCTCTGACCGCGGGACCTGGTTGGTCATCCTGACCTCCACAGAGCGCTTGTCCTAGCTTCTCTGAAGCCCTGTTTCTTCCTTTAGACACTGAGAGGTTAAGCTGGACATCCCCTAGCTTTTTCCTTCCAGCTTTTAAATTTAGGATCTAAAGTTTTCATGGCACTCTGACCTGCTGAGATGGGGTAGGAACCTCTGGGGAAACTGGTTCCAAGGAGGAGCCTGAGTGAGGCTGGGTTTTGCTCATCTTGTTCCTCTCGGTGGATCTCCTGGTCTGCTCAGGTGCAGGTCTGGGGGCTTCCGAGATGTCTGTGCTCTGAAGGTCACCTCTGCAAACATCACGGCCTCCCGAGTGCACGGACTGCCATGAGAGCTCTGACCAGCCCCTTCTCACATTGGGTCCCGCGTGTTCGTGGCCTGAGGCGGGTGCGTGCTGCAGGGCTTACCTGATATCACGACTGTCGGACTGTCGGGGCCAGTTGCAAGTTGTGAGTTAAAACTACAGTGTTAAGCTTCTGGTTTTGATCAAACCTGAAGGATTTGCTGTGAAGGAAACTTATTTGCAAAACTGATTATAATTCTCAGATGTGTACTCCTATACTGGAGAGTTCTGCTGTGAGTTTTCTTTTCTTTTCTTTCCTTTTTTTTGGCATGTTTAGTCTTGACATCCCACTGATCTAAGTGTAACTTTCTGATCTAGAAGCTACTGAGCATGTATCATAAAGGCTGGAAGAGACATGGGTGATAGTTCAGGATTTTTGAAGCCAGAATGAGTTTTAAGAACTGTGTATGGTACCTTTAACATTTCAAAGGAAAATACCTAATAAAATTTGGTTTGCTTGCTAGGTAACTTCATACATAAACAAAAAATTTGCTTGACATTAACTACTATATATAAAATAAACAAGTTTCTTCTCTATAACACAGGGAACCATATTCAATATGTTGTAGTCACCTATAATGAAAATAACATGAGAAAGAATGTATGTATGTATATGTATGACTGAAACATGCTGGACACCAGAAACTGACACATGTAACTGACTGTACTTCAATAATAAAATTGCTTGAATAAATTAATTTTTTTTGTTAATTCCTCTTTAAAACAAATCAATTTAAAAAGAAAATTACAATGAAGAGTGAAAATTAAATACTTATTACTTACGAAATTTGAGCTAACAAGGTGCTATGATAAATGTTTTGGCATTCAAAATCTTTAATTTTATTTTTTGCCTTTTTAAAAAAATTGAAGTATAGTCAGTTTACAATGCTGTGTTAATTCTGGTGTACAGCATAGTGATTCAATTATATATACATATACACACATACATATATACATATATATATGTTTTCATTATAGGTTATTACGAGTTATTGAATATAGTTTCCTGTGCTATGTTGTGGGACCCTATTGTTTGTCTATTTTATATATAGTAGTTTGTCTCTGCAAATCCCAAACTCCCAATTTGTTTCTCCCCACCCCCTTTTCCCCACGGTAACCATAAGTTTGTTTTCTATGTCTGTGAGTCTGTCTCTGTTTTGTAAATAAGTTCATCTGTGTCATTTTTTAAGATTCCACATATAAATGATATCATATGATATTTTTCTTTCTCTGTCTGGCTCACTCCACTTAATGTGATGGTCTCCAGGTCCATCCATGTTGCTACATTTTTATTCTTTTTCATGGCTGAGTAGTATTCCATTGTATAAATACACCACAGCTGCTTTATCCAGTCACCTGTCATTTAGGTTATTCCCATGTCTTGGCTATTGTAAATAGTGCTGCTATGAACATTGGGGTGCATGTAGCTTTTCAAATTAGTTTTCTCCAGATGTATGCCCCGGAGTGGGATTGCTGGATCATATGGTAGGTCTGTTTTTAGTTTTTTAAAGAACCTCCATACTGTTCTCCATAATGGCTGCACCAAACTGCATTCACACCCACAGTGTAGGAGGGTTCCCTTTTCTCCACACCCTCTCCAGCATTTATTTGTGGACTTTTGAATGATGGCCATTCTGACTGGTGTGAGGTGATACCTTGTTGTAGTTTTGTTTTGCATTTCTCTGATAATTAGCAATTTGAGCATTTTCCCATGTGCCTGTTGACCATTTGTATGTCTTCACTGGAGAAATATTTTCTCCCATCCCATTGATTGTCTTTTTGTTTTATTTATTGTTTTCTTTGCTGTGAAGAGCTTGTAAGTTTAATTAGGTCCCATTTGTTTATGTTTGCTTTTCTGTTTATTGCCTGGGTACCTGCCCCTGGAGAACACTGCTGAGATGTAAGTCAGAGAATGCTTCACCTGTGTTCTCGTCTAGGAGGTTTATGCTGTCTTGTCTTATAAGACATAAGCCTTTAAGCCATTTTGAGTTTATTTTTATGTATTTCTGTGGGTGGTGTGTTCTAACTACAGTGATTTACATGCAGCCGTCCAGCTTTCCCAGCACCACTTGCTGAAGAGGCCAGTTTTCTCCAATGTGTATTCTTACCTCCTTTGCTGAGGATTAATTGACCATAGGTGTGTGGATTTATCTGGGGGCTCTCTGCTCTGTTCCGCTGGTCCCTGTGTCTCTTTTTGTGCCAGTACCACGCTGTTTTGATTGCTGTAGCTCTGTAGTACTGTCTGACATCTGGGAGGGCTATGCCTCCAGCTTTGTTCTTTTTCTTCGGTATTGCTTTGACAATTCTGGGTGAACTTCTGTGAGTCCATCTAAATTTTAGGATTATTTATTCTAGTTCTGTGAAAAACGTCCTGGGTGATTTGATAGGGATCACACTGACTCTGTGATTGCTTTGGGTGGTTTGGCCATTTTAACAATATTAATTCTTCCAATCCAAGAGCATGGGATGTATTTCCATTTCTTTAAATCGTCTTTAATTTCTTCTATCAGTGTTTTATACTTACCAGTGTATAAGTCTTCCATCTCCTTGGTCAGGTTTATTCCCAAGTATTTTATTTTTTTTGATTCGATTTTGAAAGCTTTTTTTTTTCTTCTTCACTTTTCTGATATTTCATTGTTAGTGTAGAGAAATGCAGCAGATTTCTGTGTGTTAGTCTTGTATCCTGCTACCTTGCCGAATTTGTATCAGCTCTAGTGGTTTTTGGGTGGCGTCCTTAGTTGACCCTTCCATGTTTTAACTTTCAAAAAGTTAGCAGTGTCAGTGTAATCAGTGCCTCTTGTTCCAAAACTGTGCACACTTTAGTAGACGTTATACCATTTCTGTGTAGATATATAGTCTACTATGAGACAAAATTGTTTTGACAAAAATGTATGAACGTTCGAATCTCTCCTTTGTCTTCTCTACCTCTTTCCTTAATACGATGAAGAATGTGGAAGAAAGCAATTATCAAAGAAGAAAGTAAAGCAGGTGCATACACAAGCCAGTGTTCACAGTCATGCCGGGGCAGGGGTCCCAGCTTGCGTGGCTGCCTGAGCTGCGGTGAGCAGCACGAGTGGGGCGCCGCAGGCGGGGTGCTGGCCACCGTGCCTTGTGGTTCACTACAGCTGGCATGGCCATGGCAGCCCGAGACAAGTGATGATAAATGCTGTGCTTGGAATAAAATCCTGTGTTTCCTTATTTTTTTTTTAATACCTTCATAGGCACACAGTTGGTTTAAACTGAGAGGGAATGCCAAAGTTTCTGACTTCATTTACAATTGAATTTTGAACCTGTGTTTTTCTGTGCATGACTCAATTTGTTTATTTCTCCCCACTCCTCTCCCCTCCCTAGAGTCTCCCTGCCTCATTCCCTTGGTGTCTGGAGGATGCCTGGAAGGTCAGGGAACGATGCGGACAGTAGTCCTGCTTACAGACCGTTCTGTGGTTGTTACCTTTAAGCTTTGGCCTTCGCATTGCTCTCGAGGTCTCGGTTTGGGGTAGCCGTCAGGAGGCACAGAGGATGAACTCCGGCCCCGGGGGAGGAGTGGGTCTGCCACACTGAATCAGCGGTGTGATTCCTGAAGGTTTTAGCAAGCTTCCTGCAGGTTTTTAAAAAGATACTTATCCTAAGCCGTCATTACTAATTTCCCTTCAGTTTCGTCACTTCAGGTTAGATGTCCTGAGGATAGTTTCTTTGTTTTTTTTTTAATCTTTTCTTGGGGAAATGACAAAGCAGAAAATGGAATTCTCTTTGACCACAATGGTAGAGTTGAAAAATATTGGAAACTTAAAATCTTAAAACCACACAGGAATATGTGAAACAGTAGAATTTCTGGAGGGTGCAAAAGTGAAATTTATATGCATTTGGTGTTTAGTATTTCAAAATATGGCATGATTCCTAACGATTTTAAAAAGATTTGGAATTTTGGCATTGAAATATAAAGTGGAGTGTAGCTGGGTTTCCTGTGCGCTAATGTAGAAATACCCGCTGAGTCTATAATGCTCATGAAGTACCCCGTGCTTCTGCAGCAGGGGTGTCGGTCTGCCCGAAGACCTGACCGTCGGCTGAGGTGCTGCTTCTGGGAGATGAGGCCTTGGTGCTGCGGCCGGGGCGCCAGGAGGGAGCCTCTCTCCTAGGATGTCGGGTGGGCTCCGTGTGGTTTTTTACTGAATTGTAATTGGCTCAGGGAGGGGGAGAGAGGACAGTTACTTCCCTGCCCTGGAGGAGATTTACTCTGTAACCAGGGCGCTGCTACCAGGGAGCCGCAAATTTAGGCCTGGGCGGCTTCCCGACACCTGAGGACGCGGCAGTTCGTTTCGATGATCAGGAGAAGTCCCGATCACAGCAGGAACAGCTGTGTTTTTCTGGCTAGACGGAGAGTTTCCCACCCCGTGCAGAAGATGGAGAGGTTGTTTGGGCCAGTCTCGTAAGTGGAGGATTAAAGTTATAATTAAAAAAAAAAAGTAATATCTTATGGAACTTTTCTTATATAATCTCTTAGATATAAAGTAGTGGCTTTACTCTAATAATTTTTAATACTAGCAAATTTAATAATTATTAGGGGTTTCTATATTGGTTCTTACTGCTAGATTTTTGAGTCTAGAGAAAAAGGTTTTTTTTTTTTTTTGCTTTAAAGTTTACCAGTATATAGGATAGAGGCATTAATTTGATCATAGAATAAAATAGATTGAAAATCCCATTTTCCAGTTTATTACAAGTAAATAACTTGTGAAAATATTAATGACAAAAATTTACTGTTTTTTTTTTTCTTCTTTAGGTTATGAAATACAAGGTTTGCAAACGCATTTAACAAACACTGTGACTTTTTTGTAGTTGACTCTTCTTTGGTCCATGAAAAATGTAGATAAACTTGCATAGACATAGTTAAAAATACCATCATTTAAAAATAGTTTACACTGGGAAAGAAAAATTTTCAGATTGGAAATAGAATGCACCGTGTCCATTTCAGATGGAAACTGATGATTCGGGTGCACATGTGCAGTGGAAAGCACATCGTGTGTTGCAGAGTTTATGAATGTGCTTCCCTCGTCGATGCGCATCACAGCTCTGTAGGGCTCTGCTCCGAGTGCACACGGTCCAGGCTTCAGGCGGGACTGTGAGGGGGAGCGCTGCCAAAATGCTAGGAGCACCCGTGTGATGCTGTCCGCAGAATAATGGATATGTTGCATCATGATTAGTCATATATTTTAGAAATTCTTCACCTGCCTGGAGATGACTAAGAAGATCTAAGTCGACTTTTCCTATACCTTAAATAAACTGATACATGAATTCGTTATTGAGTTTATCATAACAGCATTGAATTAGGAAAAAAACTTTGTTATGGACTATCAGTTTTATTTTCCTTACCGACTAAATACTCAAAGTTGATTCTATGAATATAAAATTAAAGAATTTTGGGCAGGTCCAGAAAGACAGATCTTTGGATTCTTAGCCTTTCTCTACCTTAATAGGATCACTGTGTGGTGGCATACGAGTTGCGTGTCATTATTGACATAAATGCAGAAATGCCACACTACATTTTAGATACAATGGGAACTAATTATTTTACACAGACATTGTGTACTGTAGGTGTGACATTAAATTGAAATAGTCACATATACAGTAGCCTAAATTTCCATCGACAGAGGACTGGATAAGGAAGCTGTGTTATGTTTATACAATGGAATACTACTCAGCCATAAAAAGAATAAAATAATGCCATTTGCAGCAACATGGATGGACCTAGAGATCATCACTCTACGTGAACTAAGCCAGAAAGAGAAAGAAAAATACCATATGATAGAACTCATATGTGGAATCTAAAAAAAAAAAAGGACACTAATGAACTCATCTACAAAACAGAAACAGATATGCAGACATAGTAAATAGCCTTATGGTTACCAGGAGGGAGAGGATGGGAAGGGATAAATTTGGGAGTTTGAGATTTGCAAGTGTTAGCCACTATATTTAAAAATAGATTAAAAAACCAGAGTTTCTCCTGTAGAGCACAGGGGACTATATTCAGTATCTTGTAGTAATAAATAACCTTTAATGAAAAAGAATATGAAAATGAATATATCTATGTGTATGCATGACTGGGACAAAATGCTGGACACCAGAAATTGACACATTGTAATTGACTAATTTAAAAAAAAAGTGATATACATCTTTTAGTATGAATTTAAAAGTACAGTCATTCTAATGCATTTTCACTGAAGTTTGTCATAATACCTTTTTTAAAGCATTCCCTGATAGATTTTTAAAACAAATCATAGAAATGTTCCTTTAAAATTCTGGGCTGCTGAAACGGTGGGAAAATAGGAAGCATAGCAAATGTTCCAGTGAAAGCCCTGCACGTGGGTGCAGGCCCCCGAGTTCAGTGCTGGAGTTTAAAGGTGACTAGGGATCGTCTGTCTAGGTGTCCCTGTGTTAGTGGAAATAGCAATTTAAGAAATTAACTAAATTACAAGTTAGAACTCTAATGAGAAGTAGAATTGGAATACAGTGGTAGCAGAAAGCATGCCGTGGTCAGTCCTGTTGAGAATCAGGATGCTGCTTGGAGAAAGCTGCTTGCGAGCGGGGCCTTGAGGAGTGGCGCGTCCCTTTACAGAAGAGACGTCACTGGGAGTCCGGGCTCAGGAGGACCCTGAGGCAGGCGAGCAGCCCGTGGCCCCCTATGCGGCTGTCCCAAGGCCCCTGGTCTCCCCCAGTGCTTGTTCCATGTGGGATGTGGCCTGAGGGACAATGTAGAAGAGCCCTCCTCGGGACACGGCCGGGAACGGTGCTGGCAAGGCCTCCAGTGAGGGGGCAGCTGACCCGAGCTAGGGTGTCACCGGAGGATGCGATCTTAGGGGTGAGCCTTGGATGAACAGGACCTGGATGCCGTGGGGATTGGGCGGGGAAGCGGGTGAAGGGGACTGACTGTTTCTCAGAGGCGCCCAGAGTTGACATGGGAGGCAAGCTTCATTGTCATCTGTTGACTCTGAGGTATCTTTGGGACATCCTGTTGGAACTTTCGATCATGAACTCAGAAAAAAACCACTTTAGTGCTGCTGACCTGTGCCTGGAAGCGTCAGGGAGGAGGTTTGGAAATGGTCTGCTTTCCAGCTTGTTCGGGGAGACGGGAACTGAGTTCTGAGTAAGGGGCCCCCAGGGTGGGGGTGACGGCGGGGGTTCGAAGGGAATACCCACCTCCCTCACTCTCACACCAGGAAGGGGGAGCTTCGTGGTGTCTGGCCTCTTCACTTTAAAGACTTACTTTTCCCTTTGCAAGTGGCATTTTGTCACTTGGCATTCACCCGACTCATTGTCAGCTTTTCACGCAACGGTTTATCATCCACTGATTATCGTTGCCTGAATGAATTATTTCATTAGGAGTTGAGAATGGTGGTTTCTCTAATTCGCTTAATTACCCTGCTTCCACTACTGGGCATTTTTCTGACAAGACAGGCTTCCCCCATCGGCCGGTTTCTCTGAAATCCAGCCTCCCCCTGAAAAGGCAGGACAGAGTTTTCATTCTTTTCTGTTTGATTCTTCATGGTGTTACCACCCTTCACGGTGGAAAGTGGATAGAAATCCAGACCGCTGCCCCAGGGGAGGAGCCTGACCCTGCATGGGAAGACTCTGCTTGGGTGTCTCCCCACTTCCCACCCTCCTGTCCCCTTGGACCTGAGGCTCAGCCAGTACTGAGCTCCCCCGCCCCTTAGGGCCTGCTTGGGTTTCTCCTCGGTAGTCCCTGTGGAACAGGTAGCTTTGCTTTGCTCTGAAGTTTCCGCTCAGCTGTTAGGGAGGGGCCTTAGTGCTTTGAGGCACAGTGAGCTTTAGTTTCTTCGTTTGCATCTTTCTTTTCTTTAGAATGTGTCTGCGTCCTTAGCTCATTTTCCTGTTTCCACGTTTCTGTAGGCAAGGTCGCTGCCTCACCCCTGACGGGGGGGGGGGGGGTCTTCCCAGCATCTTCCTTGTACCTGTGGTTACTCCCCATCACAGCCCTCCTGAGCCGCAGTGTCTGGAAAAGCACAGAGTTTTTCTTGTGAAAAGTACTTGCTGCTAATGGTTAATTTTACCGTTGAAATTTTAAAGTTTATTTTCTGTAGCTTGAGTTAAGAAAAAAAAAGACTCACAAAGTTTCTCTTTAAAATTTATACTGGTAAATATTTATAGATTAAAAAAAAATTCATATGTCACAGTATTGCCATAGGTCTGGGATGATCAGTTCATTTTTAGGTTTTATTCTCCGGAACAGAAAGGAGCATTCTGGTCCATCGCTAGGTCTTCACAGTGCAAACCTGTGATCTTGCACTTTTGTTTCTGTGTGTGTGTTCACTGCAGAGTCATGAAGAATGAGAGTCAGCATGTGTGGGCGACATTTACAACCAGACTGCCCTTAACAGAGTTACTCAGGAGGATATTTGGGTTCTTCTCTTATAGTGGGGCCCTGGCGTAAAAGTGGGGTGAAGTGAGGTGAACGTTTTACATTTCTTCTTCTAGGAGATACCTGGATTTAGTGATTCAGCTAAACTGTTTGGCTGTCTTTCCTGGCTCACCCTAGTCTTCTCATGTCTTTTCAGAACATTTAAATTAAGTTTTACAGCCCTAAAGCCAAAGCAGGTTGCTAGAAATCTTTATTTGAAGGAAGTACCTCGGTTGCTCCGGGGTGTATTAAATAAATATTTATCCCCTAAGTTGGTTTTTACGTAAAGACATCACTTGTCCGAAGCATGTCGGGGTGAACAGTTTCGTGTGTGTTGCAGACCACGTATTGGGATAGAATAATTCTTTTTCGCTGCTTGATGTTTGAAGCGCTGTTTACAACTAGCTCGTGAAGTAGGTAACAAAGCAGCCCAAAGTCTCAAGTACGAGGGTCTAAATACAGGGCACATTCGTCTTCCTTGTTTTAAACGTTTTTGGTGAATTATATAAAATAGCTCACAAAGTTCTTCTGAGATTGGGAAGAGGAAGGAGTGAGAAAATGCTGCGATTGGGAGACAGTGCGAGGCTGGTATGGAAGTGTCTTCCGTCCTGTGGTGCGTGCGCCTGGCGGGGAGGTGGCCATTGGGTCCCTCGCGGGCCTGCGCGTGTGGCTGTCCCCGACAGGCCCTGACCTGGTGGGCTGGCTGTTTTGCATAGTTTTGGGGAAAATCCTTTAAATACAGGGAATCGTTTTTCTGCTACTTTTGAAAAGCCAGATGCATCCTTAATTTGCAAGGTCTGGTTTTTACAAGATGACTTTCTGTTTCTTCTTGAATAGAAAGATGAGAACTACAGGAGCCTCCCGCGGGACACGAGTAACTGGTCTAACCAGTTTCAGAGGGACAACGCTCGCTCATCCCTGAGTGCCAGTCACCCGATGGTGGACAAGTGGCTGGAGAAGCAGGAACAGGTAACGCAGCCGAGTCCTTCCACCCACCCTCCCCTGACGTCCCTGTGTCCCCCCTCAAGGACGGGGAGCGATTCTGACGACCTGCGGTTGGGGACCGGGCCCTGTGCCAGCGCGTGTCTGACATAAACGCAGAGTATTTCCATGGTGGTCCCCGATCAGAGGTGTGTCATCAGCAGTTGCTGTAGATTGTGACGTGGCACCGGCGAGCTTGGCAGGTCACTGAGGCACAGACGCTTGGCGCGCATAATGCAGTTCTGGGGACTGCCCAGCTCCTCTGCTGATGGAGGGGCAGCGAGGTCACGTGGTCTGAAAGGCAGGTGGGATATTCTGTCCTACTGACTCCACCGCAGGAGAGAAACACGCTTCCCATGGCTTCAGAGTTCAGACTAATGTGTCAGGCCTGGGGACCTGTCCTTCCGCGAGTGTCGGGGCCTGCCCCCACTGTAGGCATGTTTAGACTCGCTCAGCGGACGCCGCAGGGTGGCCACTTACAGGTCGTGAAATCAGAATTGTTTCCCACTCCGTGTACGTATCGGCTCCCTGTTCGCAACGTCCCTGTTAGAGACACCGTCGTTCTCGTGAAGGCTGAGAATTTATCTGGTAAGTTTTGATGTATGAAGAATTCTTCCAGTGTTGGTTTTTGTTTTTTTAAGTCTTAATTGTTTATTGTCCGTCACAGCGTTTTCTCTGTAGTGGAAATCTTAGTGTTTTCTTGGTAGTTTTAATAGTTTTTATATTAAAAGTCCACTTACTTGGTTCCTTCGTCATTTTCTTCAAAAAGTCCATATGGGTTGAAATCTAGGTGAGGACTCAGCGAGAGGATGTTTTCTTGTTTATCTATTTCAGTAATTTCTAAAGTGATTAAACTGTTCACTGGAATAGCTGTTCTTCAGTTTAGATTAGTGGTATCAGTGGAAAGAAATCTGAAGTGTTTTACCTAATTCATCTCAGTCTCTGTTTTACAGCATAAACCTTGTTCAGCAGTTTTGTGTATGTGGGGTGTTTGAATATGAAACAATAAAAAAAGGACAGCTTGCCTTTGACACCTGCGATGGTGTGGAAATGTGCTGCTTTTTTTTTTTAACATAATAAGTAGCATGGAAACACTGTGTGAGGGAGATAATTTTAAGTGATGAAAAAACCCATGGAAGTTCTACTTAGGAGACACAAGTGATAAAAACAAGTGGAAAGCCAGGGATAAATAACACCAGTCAGTGTAAAGTCTGTGTTATTTTGAGAACACTGTCACTGTGAGGTTGCTTTTTAAAACTTAGATATTTTAGTGTGGGCCTGGGGTCAGATGGGCGGCTACCAGCCCTTCACCACATGTGGGGTTTGGGCACCTGCTCAAATTGTCCTCAGGTCAGTTTATTCGCAAATCAAACGGTGTCATCCTGGAACCTGCCTCATCTCCCAATGTGATGCCCGCTGAGGGCTGGGCGTCATGCCTGGGGCCCAGGCGCTGATCCAGAAGGCGTAGAGTGCTGGTAAGGAAATCTTCCGTGCTCCTTTGACCGTAAGTCGGAAGGAAGGGAGCTGGGGGTCCCATTTGTAGCTCGGGGGCCTCCCTGAGGGTCCGGGTTCCCCAGCTTCCCCGGAAGCCCTGATGGGGTGGCCGGTCCTTGGCTGCTAGGGTCCTGACTGTCACATCCTTGCAGAGGGAGGGGGCTGCGCCCTTTGTGGCGGCTTTGAGAGCAGGTGAGCCTTTCCTGCCAGGACCCACCCCCGCTATGACGCCCTTTGTGGTCTGTTGTCCAGAACCGCAGGGCCTGCCTGCCCATCTCTAAATCAGAGGTGGCGAAAGGACCTGTCTTGGTTTAGACTCGTGGAGCCTGCGTGGGGCTGGGGTTTACCTTCCCAGAAGGTAACCCCCTCGGGGCTCCTTCAAGCTAAATATGCGGAATCTGACCTTTTTATTGGAAGATGAGGAGAAAAACATTGGCGGCCCAGAGTTTCTGAAACATGATACGTTTCATTGTTTCTAAAATACAGTCTTGTCTTGTTGCGGTTGTAGATCTGTTTTTAAGGAAAGTAGTGTAGTTTTTCTTTGTAATTTTGGTATAAAATAGTTTCTTTTTAAGCAAAACAGCTGTATTGAGAAGCCACTCAAGCACCATATATTTTTCCCCCCAGAACGAAGCCGTGGTTTGCTTCTGCTGAAGTCATCTGAAGTATCTGTTCCACGGTGAGCAGGTTTTTTTCATAAGCGCCTCCTCAGTCCATGTTATCCACGTAGGTGACATTAGCTCTTTGCTTCTGGGCCTGAGATCTTCCTCCTCGGCTTCAGTTTCAGAAATGACAATCCGCTCATTAATTTTAATGATTTCACATCAGCAGGATAATTAACCAGGCTGAAATCTATTTATCTGGACAAGAACAGCAAAACCAAAACCAAACCCGAATGAAAACTTTGTCTAAAAGTAAGCACAGTCATCTGGGCGGAGGGGACCGGCCGGTGATGCCGGCCGCGCTGGACGCCGAGTCTGGCCAGTCTCTCTCAGCTGTGGATTCACCCGTTTCACTGTCCCCATGAGTCATCTGATGTTAATAGCCCAGGTGTCTCTTCTCTGGCTTTTTTTTTTCACCTTCGTTTTTGCCATTAATAAAGTAGTCACGGTATGTCATCCTGTGGATGACAGAATGTTTCATGTGGTTAAAAACAACCAGCCCTTGCCTTCGCAGTTTGGGATCCGCAGGGGAGACCCAGGTCTCCCTTGAGCTATGCCAGCTGGACTGCAGGGTCAAGAGAGTTCCTGGTTGATAGGCCTCCAGCGGCTTTGTCTTCACTCTGGTTCCTCCTAGAGTGCTTGTCTCTCGTTAGCTCTGCATTTCGAAGGTAATCGTGACCACGTTGGCTTTGCCGGGGGCAGGGAGGTGACAAGGACAGAGGAGGGTGTCAGTGCTGGGCGCCTCGGGAGGTGTTTCCTATCCTGTGGGGCTGAGCCTGCATTAGGGGCTGTGGGACCTTCCCTCCCTCTCTCAGAATGTGGCACCAAACACCTCGTCCCAGAGGTGGGAGGTGTCTCTGAACCGGGAAGTGCCTGGAGCCAGACTCAGGGCAGGTCGCCTTGCTCGGGTGCCTGTGGCTGCATCCGGACGACATCAGGGTCCTCCCAGCAGGTGGAGGGTCTCTCAGAGGCATCCTTTTCTTACGTCCGTCTTGGGACTTCCCTCTTCTGAGAGGTCTCAGAGGAAGCACAGAGGAGCTGGAAACTAAATGGATTTTTTTGGGGGGGTGTTGAAAAAGTTCTGCTTTCAAAACGTTGAGATCCAAGAAACAAAAAAAGCAACAAAACTCTTAGTTTTGATGTTGGGCAGTGCTTTAAGAAATCTGAATTCCTTCTAACAACGGCCCTTTCCCTGACTCTGCAGGGACCATAACTTAACGTCAGCAGGTGATAGATCATACGTTGCCTTTGTTCTTACATCCCCGCAGTTTCCCGCAACTAGTAAATTCCCTGTGAGAGGAGGCAGGACCTCGGCGATTTGTGACAGGGAGAACTGGGGCCAGCAAGGGGAATGTGAGCTGAGTGGGAGTCTGCCACTTCCTGGCCTCACCGTGGTGAGCGGCCCTGAAGCCAGTCAGCAGAAGCAGCGAGGAGGTGGAAGGCATGTTCCAGCCGCCAGCACGCTCCACTCCAGGGACGCCTGCCCTGACCTTTAGAGAAAAGCCCGTGCTTTAAGGTTCTTTCCATCAGGCAAAAACCTCATCTAACTGGCAGATTGCGATGAGGGAGCGACTCTGAGGGAAAGACCTAGGGTGTGGCTCTGACAGGTGCAGGTGTGCCGGGGAAGGTGCCCTCCCTTTTGGAGCCCTGCCCACCCGTCCGCCGTGGATGCCTCAGGGCCCCGAGGCCACGAGTTTGAAGGGCAGGGAGCTGCCTTCTCCCTCCTTATTCTGTGCACTTCTGTCACCGTCTCCAGCCACGGTGCTCGCGCTCCGTGCTTTTTCCTGCAGACAGAACATTTCCGACTTTTGATCAGAAGTGAGGGTGGCTAATACGGGGCAGGCCTGCTTCTATGATGGCCTGCTTTGGTGGCATCCCAGGGAGTGTGCCTGAGAAGAGCTGAGTGTTCAACAGAAATCGGATTTAATAAAATAGCACCAGGGAATAAATGCTTACCCATTGTCTTATCCTCAAAAAGAGGAGTCCAGTGTTGTCTGCTTATTCTGATACTTTTTAAACTTTTGACAATATTTGCACATTATGACTAATAGTCACATGCTGCATACCATGTGTTCACAAATCATGGAAAAGGGAAGTTACTATGAAAGTGCTTCATTTTCACTCTTTGTTATAATTTGCTTAGGGAAATTTTTGAAGATCTAGGGCAGAAATAAATTTTAAAAATTAGAGCGTTGTTTAGATGTGAGTGAACAGAACAGTGACGCTTATCCAGAGTTTATATGGGTATAGTTTTAAAAAAAAAATGAGTGAGTCCTTGTGGTCCCAGGTTTCGCCCGTGTCACTGCAGGGTGGACGGTGGGTCCCAGGGATCGTCTTCCGTCTGCCTGAGTAGGGAAGAGGGAGAGCCTTATCCTTTCCCAAGTGCTTTAAAAGCCTTTTCTTAATGGGAAAAAAACCCCTCATTTCACTGACACTTAGAACCATCCGGATGACCTCTGTGAGCTGTTTTTGAGAAGATGCCCTGAGCACACTTTCTTAATGACAAGGCGAGGAGGTGGCGTGTGCGGATGTCTCATCGCAGCGGCGGGGCGCTGGCCAGGGAGTGGCAGCGGTGCCCCGCTGGGACTTGGGGGCGCCGTGGAGCCCCTGGCCCGGAAGCAGGCGGGCCCCACGCTCCCCCACCGTGAGGGCAAGTCGGGTTCGGGGCTCCGAGGACTGACTGCAGTGTGGTTGGTTTTCTCGCTTGTCTGTTCTTTAGCGCATAGACACTATTTGGATTCTTCAGTTAATAATAACCGAACACCCCTGCCTCCAAATTCTAAAGTTTCGCCGTTTTTTTGTTAAAAAGGAAGGGGATTTGTTGATATTATTTCCCAGTTGGCAAAGTTCGGCAGACCTTGTGCAGAAGCAAACGTAATTGCACTCACCTCCAGCAGCAGCAAGTGTAGAAACTAAAAACATTGATCATTTTACAATGAAATTTAGTTTTCATTATAAAATGCCAGAGATGTTCTTTATCGCAGAAACCTGTTGTGTTCACAGTAACACCGAGAGTAAAGACAGCGCAGCCTTGGAAGGGAGGTGTCCGGCACCTGAACTTGCCCAAGGTAGAGTATTTTCTGGTGCTTTAGTGGGTCGGCTGTGCCTCTAATACGTCTCAAAATGATTTGAGTTGCAAAACATGATTAAAGCGTCTTCTGTTTTTGTGACACACATTATTTTTTGTAAGTTCTACATATTTTAAAATTTTTATCGTGAAAGTGAGGTGGGGAGCCCCATAAAAAGACGGGCAGGACCCCTAGGTAGGGCCACTGCTCTCTTCCCAGCACCGTCCAGTTCCCTGGCCTAGAGGCTCTGTCTCGCTTTCTGCCTCTAAAGCGGCTAACTTACACCTAAAATTCTATTGGTTCCCTGAGCTCATTTCTGATTGGTTATTTCCTTCACTCCTGATTGGGTATTATTTTCACTTGTGATTGGTTATTTCTCTCACTCCTGATTGGTCCATTCCCCTCACTCCTGATTGGTTATTTCTCTCACTCTGATTGGTGTATTTTTACAAAGCTTGTTCCTGGTTGATCAACTTCTGTTAAACTTACTTTGCATAGGATGTTGCAAAGTGTAAAACTGGCAGCCTATAAAAGGCCTGTGTAAACCCACAGACGGTGTCCAGAGCTTGAAGGGTTAATTTTTCTGGTCCCACTGGCGTAATAAACCTGCGTTCTCCAACTCTCCAGTGCTGCTTGGTTTTTCCCCCGGATCCAGGTTGGTGTCACAACTGAGCTGTAACACCGAGCTGTAACACATTTTTCCGTAACAAAAGAGCTGTGTTCTCAAAGCCTCAAGTCCAACAACAGGACCGGAGTGTGAGGGCTGGTGCACATGCTTTTGAGGAGGACTGCCGGATTTACCCAGGAGCCTTGCCAGCCACTGCAGGGCCACTTTATTTCCATGTGCTTTCTCGTGGGAGCCACAGTAGCACTCTACCCCGACGTGAAGTAAGTGGCACAGTGAGCCTGGGAAGCCTGGGCCAGCCCGTGGACACCTGCCCTCCAGTGCACTGGCGTGGCCTTGTCCGGGTGCTGTAAACTCTGCAAACCTATTTTCACAGTGTACAAAAATGCAGAAAGTAGCACCCGTTTGGCAGACCGGCTGCGTGTGAAGGTGAAGTTGGGTGACACAGCAAAATGCAGATCAGTTTTCAGTGTATTGCAGGCATTGTGAGGTGCCACATCCAACTTCATTGTAGAGAAGAGTAGACTGAGTATTCCCACCTCGAGAACTCTCTCCGCCTGGGGTCGCTGTCCTCCTCCTGCGTCCTTTCCCCCAGCGGGTTGGAAATGCCGCCTGGTGTGCTGGGCCGTCTCGTTTTCCTCCCTGGTATGTTTTTCCTGCCCTCACCATCCTACCAGAATTGGAGTCTTGCTTCTGTGGCATCTTATCAGAATTAGAAGAAAACTTAATCACTTTAAATCATCTCTGGTTCTTTTCTGAAGAACATAATCTGACACAAAAATGACAGGAGTGTTAATCTCTGGGTCCGTTTTCTACGTTCCCTTTTGATTTTGGCAAGCACGTGTAGTTTGGAAAGGATTAAATCCTAAGATGCTAAGTGTCTTGTGGGGGCTCTTGTCTGGCTACTGCTGAGCAAGCATCCGGATGTTTGGGGTGTGGGGGAGGCGCGGTGCGGCTCCTGAGCTTTGCAGCGGGGCGGGCGGGGAGCGGGGCGCCAGCCAGTCCTCCCTTTCCTTGATGCCTGGCCCTATGTATTGCTTCTTTGGCCTGCGGAGCTAAAAGCCCACCAGCAGCAGGGAAGTGGGTCAGAAACTGTACCGAGTGACATCTTCGGCGGTGCGTGGATTACCCTCCACGGGGAATCCCTCAGTACCCGGCGATCGTCTTGCCTGTGAATACAGCTGCAGGGACGCGCCGCCTAGAGCCCGCGCTGCGAATAAAGGTCCACCTTCTTTTTGAGCCATGACCTCGGGCGCTTTTTCATGTGTTCATCGCAGGCAGTCTTAAAGATTTTTGCGGTGAGCCCTGCGATTAACTATAACCTTGAAGCAAATACAGGCTTTCTCTTTCTTTTCCCCACCCTTCTGTATGTCGTTTGCTTTTGAAAGTTTGTTCTTTATCTCTGTGTTTAGTGAGCAGTGGGACTGCTGTCCTTTTAAACAGCCCTGGTTAAGGAATCACATTAACGTTTTCAGCTCACTGTGTGTTGTCTTCACTGCCGGCTCTGCAGCCTGCCTGTAGACGCTGAACCTCTCAGAAGCTATTTTTAATTTTGGAACGTTAGGATCTAGGTAGGTGTGCCTTTTCAAAATTTATCCTACGTGGACTTTTTCCATCTGCCTTCAACAGGATTCTGAAATGGTCCTGAAAAAGTTGCCCCTTTAAGCCCTGAAGCATTTTGTCCAGTGGTTTTATGTTCTTTTTCCCCCACAGAGGCCCGGGTACATGCCCTGTGGTGTTCTCACGAGCTCTGTGTATCTGTGAGCCATTCCCCTCCCCTCATTTTTTCCTTGCTTTTTTTTCTTTCTCTGCTCTTAGGGCTGGAAGGAGGTTGTTGACTGCCTCTCTTTCATGTCTGAACAGTTGAAAGTACTGAACATAAACAGGCAGTTTCCACAGCATACCCTTGGTGGCGTGGGGCTGGGGTCGGCTTGGGGCGTGCTTGGGGGTTTCCCTTCATGTGTCTGCATTATTTACACTCCTCAATGATAAGAACATTAGTTTTGAAATATTTTTGTTTCTAGTAAATCAAACTTCATAAGATTGGAAGATGGAGCAACTTGTTCTCTTTTTCTATAAATACTGTAATTCTCATATTGCAAGATGCAGCTGCAATACTGGGATTCACTGGAGTCAGGCTAACCCTCTGAGAAGCACCATGTCCCCTCCCCCTGTGGTGACTCCTTCCTTCTCAGAAGTGGGTTCTGGGTCCTGGGTCCTGTGTTCCCACTGCTGCATCCACACACTGCCCCTCCGCAGCCGGGAGGAGCACCCCTGACCCCTAGAGGCTGCCGTCGTCACCTCTGCTCTGCTGCTGTCCCGGCTCCGACTTAGGGCTTGGTGTGTATTTAATTCCTCCCAACACAGTCCTGAGAGTGAGAGTGTGTGTGTGTGTCTGCGTGTGTGCACGAGGTCTCTCCCGTCAGCACGTAGGTGCTCAGTTAACCCCCCCCCCCGCCACCCTTTGAACCCCTGGCTCACTGTCCCTCTGCTGGGCTTCCTGCTCCTCCCAGCCCAGGTTTGGTTCCTTCTTACCTTTTGTGTGTCAAGTCAGTGGCCGCCCCCCACGGGGACCTCCCTAGTCCTCATGCTCGAGGGAGGGAACATCCCTGCTGCCTTCTCTGCTGTCTCTGCTCTCACCTCCCTTTTCTTTCCAACACTCGTGAATTTGAGTCTGTCTTGGTTTCTGTCAGTTTCCATGCCCTTCAAGGCACAGGCATGGTCTTGGTGACTGTAGGTAGCTCCTCGTGGTCCGCCGTGTAGTTCTGAGTAAGTGGTTCAGAGGAATTGAAAGGGAAAAGTCTATGATGACTTTACTTTTTCTGGCACTGTGTGTCATGGGTGGATTCTCCCCGGGGTGGACTAGATGGGCCATGTCTGTGGTGTGAGGCTGGTATTTACGAGTCACAAGCTGGGACCTGCAGACGGTCGGCAGAGGGGAGACCTGTTTTGTGTGATGACATGTACATCTGTAAACTGTGGGACCACGGTCAGACTTCTGAGTCATCCAGGCTTGCTTGTGCAGCTGCTGTTTAGAAAGTCCTGGTCTGATGGGGGCACAGCCCCCTGTCTCCTAGCTTACTCAGTCACCTCCGGTCTTTCTCCAAGGGCGCCTTGTAGCACAACGTGGATTCGGTTGTCAGGAGGTGAGCGCGATCAGTCTGTTGCCAGCAGTGTCGCTGTGTCCTAGCAATTTCCGCTGTGTCGGCCTTGGTGATGGCAGCCCCGGGGAGGCCGAGGAGCAGGTGCTGGGAGGAGGGGGATACGTGGCGAACAGGCCCCCAGAGTGTTGTCAGAGGCCTGACAAAGTCATTGATTCTGTTAGCTCCAGAAATGTTCATTACTTGCATACTTAAAATATTTGATTTTCAGAAACTATTTAATTATTCTTTGTGTTTATAACTAAAGTGACAGATAACTTTCCAGTTAATTGGAAAAATAATATTTGAACAAACCATTTGATTCTATTTAATATTTATAAGCAATTGAGTTGAAAATAATGTATTCTATCCTGGTATGTCCTATATTTCATTTGCTTGAGAGCTGGGATTTTTTTTTTTTCTGTTTAAAAAGAATTTTTTCCCCAAAAGTTGTGAGTTTCCTTTATTTCATTAGAATGAATATGAATTATACTATTACTCTGACACTCCAAGCTGGCAAAAATTTTCTTTTCTTTTGGAGATGATTATTCCTATTCTAGGAACAGCGGAGTCTGGTATTCTATGCTCAGTATGTAAAATGTGGATATTATAAATTCTGACTTACCATTAGCATTTTATACCTAGTATATAGCTTTTTGATGGTTTTTTCTTCAATCATCTCTTTTTCTGTGTGGATATTTGATATAAAATTGAGTTTTAGAAATTATTTTCAAGGAGAGGAGTAATATCCTTTGTTTCTTATGGAATTGCACAAAATGTTTTTTAGTGAAAGGAATTGATTCTGGACGGAGGATGACCCCACACAAGCTGAGGGGAATTTTATTTTTTTAAGTTGACGGTAATAGGTGTCCCTGTTTGTTCCTGATTGTCCTCCAGGCTCATTAGACAGCTGTTGAAATGAGCGATTAGAATGATGGGGTCTCCTCTGGTACCTTGGAAGACAGTACACTCACTGCACTGTCTGGGGGTTAATTTAATAATATGATTTCTTTTTTTTAAATTAAACAAGTTTAGAATATGTTGTTTACTTGACTGTTGCAGAGGTAACGCAGTCATAGTTCCAGAATCCAGTGTGGTTACACGTGGTGTACAAAGTCCTGCCTGCCTGCCGCCAGCTCTCCTAACCCCGTGAAGCCCCCGCTCCAGGTGCTCATGGCAGTTTTCTTTCAGCAGCAGATACGAAAGCATGCTCTTTGCACATTTTTACATAAATCGAATCTATCATCTTCTGGGCTTTTTTTTTTTTTTTGCTGACAGTGGTTGGGTGGTCTTTGTATATTGAAGCATAAAAAGTGTCCATTTGTGAACCGGTTCAGTCATTTTCCTTTGCATAGACGGGTCACTGTCTGCTGATGGGCGTGTGGATTGCGTACTGGGTTTGCTGTTGCAGACAACACCGCAGTGATAACCCTTGTTCTTAAGCCACTTGGCATTGAGTACCTCCTGGGCAGACCCCTCTGCTCTCCCCCGCAAATGACAGTGTACATGTGTGGGTTTGTACGAGAGGGTGCAGGTTGGGAACTTCAATGGGTGTTTCCAGACCGACCTCAGGAGATGCTGGACCAGGTGACGGTCCCACCAGCCGCGCCCGGGAGACCTATTCACACGTGCATCACATCGCAACACGAGGTTCTGTGAGATCTGATCAGCTGACGAGATGTGCCTGTGAAACGGGGCCCCCTTGCACGTTCCCCGGGGCAAAAGGAAGGCATGGACACAGCTGGCAGCAGGGGAGCCGAAGGTGGCTCCCTTTCCCCTCAGGGAGAAGGGCCACTCTGTTCCCCATCTTCCCTGAGGAAAGGGCACGCTTGGGGGTGCAGTGGGGTCCTTGCCACTCCTTCAGGGCCGAGTCCAGGTCTTCAGTGTTTGCTTGGATGGCAGTCACTCGGAAGTTTGTTCTTTCTGGTCTCAGTGTTTTCTTCCTTCCCTAACTTTAATTTCTCTGATTCTTCCCTCAAACCCCGAGTTATTTGGGGGCTGAGCGAACTCTTTGAGAGCTTGAATGCAGGGGAGAGTCCAAACCCTCCAAAAAATCCATTTTTAAGTGGCAAATATTTATTAAAATAATTGTTTGTTTTTTACTGGAGTACAAAATGTTAGCAAATTTGCCCCAATAATATTATGGAAGAAAATTAAGTTTAAAAGATTTTTCTTCAGGTGCCTCCCTTGGAAACTTTTAAATAACATTTTTGTTAATGTTAAATACATAAAATTCAAATGAGGTTTTCTTTTTTTTTAACATTTTTTATTGATTTATAATCATTTTACAATGTTGTCAAATTCCAGTGTAGAGCACAATTTTTCAGTTTTACATGAACATATATATATTCATTGTCACATTTTTTTCTCTGTGAGCTACCATAAGATCTTGTATATATTTCCCTGTGCTATACAGTATAATCTTGTTTATCTATTCTACAATTTTGAAATCCCAGTCTATCTCTTCCCACCCCCTGCCCCCTTGGCAACCACAAGTTTGTATTCTATGTCTGTGAGTCTATTTCTGTTTTGTATTTATGCTTTGTTTGTTTGTTTGTTTTAGATGCCACGTATGAGCGATCTCATATGGTATTTTTCTTTCTCTTTCTGTCTTACTTCATTTAGAATGACGTTCTTCAGGAGCATCCATGTTGCTGCAAATGGCGTTATGTTGTTGGTTTTTATGGCTGAGTAGTATTCCATTGTATAAATATACCACATCATCTTTATCCAGTAATCTGTTGATGGACATTTAGGCAGTTTCCATGTCTTGGCTATTGTAAATAGTGCTGCTGTGAACATTGGGGTGCAGGTGTCTTTTTGAAGTAGGGTTCCTTCTGGATATATGCCCAGGAGCGGAATTCCTGGGTCATATGGTAAGTCCATTCCTAGTCTTTTGAGGAATTTCCATACTGTTTTCCACAGTGGCTGCATCTACTCAAGAAATAGAAATAAAAGCAAGAATAAACAAATGAGACCTAATGAAACTTACAAGCTTCTGCACAGAAAAGGAAACCATAAGTAAAACAAAAAGACAACCTACAGAATGGGAGAACATTTTTGCAAATGAAACCGACAAAGGCTTGATCTCCAGAATATATAAGCAACTTATACAACTTAATAAGAAAAAAACAAACAACCCAATCCAAAAATGGGCAGAAGACCTAAACAAGCAATTCTCCAAGGAAGGAATACAAATGATCAATAGGCACATGAAAAAATGCTCAATGTCACTAATTATCAGAGAAATGCAAATCAAAACTACAATGAGGTATCACCTCACACCAGTCAGAATGGCCATCATTCAAAAATCCACAAATGATAAATGCTGGAGAGGCTGTGGAGAAAAGGGAACCCTCCTTCACTGCTGGTGGCAAATGAGGTTTTCTGAACGATTATTTCCCCTTTGAAATAACTTGTGCGTTCTTTTCATGTTTTAAATCTCTGGTATTTGATAAGTATTTTTCTCTTATGAATGAAGATTATAATATGCCCACTGTCCCCCCTCCCTCGCCCACCCCTGTCTTGTCAATAATTGTTCTTTATTTGCATAATTTGCTGAAGGCAAATGAGTTGAATGATGAGACAGGAAAAGGACAAGATTTTTAAAAAACGGTGGCTCATTAAATGATTCTTGAAAGATGTGAGGTTTTTGCTGATTCTCAGCAGTAACCTGTGCACATGGATCCCGCGGGAGCGGGATCAGTGGTTCTTCCTCACCCGGTGGTGCCCAAGGGGAGGTGCTGTGTGGTTTATCTCTGCGTTAACACGGGTTTCCCTGTTACGCCTTAGGCTCTATGTAATAGCCTGAAAACAGCCCCTTTGAAAGTCCTCAGCTTCTTCCTGAATGTGAACATCCCGTGTTGGCCTTGGCGGCTGGGATTTGCCACTGAGACTCATTTTCTTGAGATACAAGATTTGTGTTGATGGGATTGGTCTGTTTGGGGTTTGAGGATCACAGCCAGCAGATGTCTCCTTTGTGACCTTTCTCATTCTGCAAAGGATTGTTGGCAACTGAAATCCTCCTGTTCTCTCGCCCCCCCCACCTTGTTCCGTCACTGGACGCCTGTGCTGACTAGTTTACTGTGCAAAGCAGCTGGTTTAGATGAATCTTGTTGTTTGCAAACTTCTCCCTTTCTGGCATTTTCAAGAGTTGAGCTGGTAAGGTGCTTGCACCTGCAGTAGCAAAAGAAAGTGTCCAGGAGAGCTACAAATGCAGTGACTTCCTTCTGAAATTATTTTCTGTTCATCACAGCATCAAAATGTAGACGGGACATGGTTATACACACACACACACACACACACACACACACAGAGTAAAGATAATATCACGTGAATCATAGCTACCAAATGTGACATTTCCCAATTGCATTTAAGTGTCTAGAAAGACAGAATGTATGTCCCCATCCCCATTTAAATGTCGTTTACCATTCTGTGACCCATGGTTTTGGGCACCTCATGTCAGTTTTTCTATCTCTTGCGCATAGATAAACTTGTTCTAGTTTACTAAATGGTTGACGAGAACTGGTGTAGATGTGTGGGCATCAGGATGTGGTGGTGATCGTGTTACTTTGAGGCATTTTCACTGAAGAAGACGCAGCCTGGGATCCTGCTGCTTGCACGTTTGACCAAGCAGTGGTAGTTTGAGTATTTTTCCTCCTGTTTCCTGTTTCTTTTCCTCTCTACCTCCAGTCCTGGAGGGTCTCCTTCTAAATGTCTCTCAGACCTGCCCAGTGCTTCCACTCCTGTCCCTTCCTCCCGAGGTCAGGCTGCCGTCAGCGCTCACCTGGGTCACTGCATCAGCATCCCCGCCTCCCCTGTGTCTCTACTGAGGTCAGAGTGACGGGCAGCACAGAGCTGGCCCCCGGTAGTGCTTGGAACACCGTCTGGAGCCGTGGGGAGTGGAGTGGTTGGCGGCAGCAGCTTGAAGGCCGAGTGGGTTGGAATTTCATAGCCTGTGTTATGCTGAGCGAATTCCTGAAGTTTCTAAGCCTCAGGTCAAGTTTCATAACTTTCTAAGACACCTTTCAGGGGATTGTAAAGATTAGATGAGACAAATCATCTAAAACTTTTAAAATAGCACCCAACAGGGTGGGGGTGGGGCTCAGCGGTAGAGCACATGCTTAGCACGCACGAGGTCCTCGGTTCAATCCCCGTTGCCGACAGAACCCCAGCGTGTAACGCACAGTAAGACTCACTAAGCACCAGTCTGGATGCTGGTGTTCCTGTTGTGTGTGGAGGGGTCTTCTTGCCGGCCCCTCACTGGCTTCTCCCGCCCTGCCAGTCCCCTGGACTCCTCCGGGCTCAGATCCCTCCTGCTCTTGTGCTTCTGGCCTTTCGAGCATTCCGGGCAACTGTCCCCTTCCTCTTCCTCAGTCCTCTCCTCCTGGTCACAGCTCGGAAGTCGCCCCTGCTGGAGATGCCCCCACCTGCTCCTGCCAAAACCGAAGTCAGGAGCACGCGGCAGTTTCCCAGTCTCTCTCTTTCCATCCCAGCACTTACCGTGTTTCTTCTTTACTGAGCATGTGGCCCATTTCTGTTTCTCAGGGCTTTGTCTGTGTTGGCTTTTGAGGGAAGCGTGACTAAACTCCTGGTGGCCTTCGTCTCCCTCACAGCAGTTGCATCTGAGCGGACCTTCTGCACCTTGAATCTGTCCTTGTAAAGGGCCCTCTGCTTGTAATTTGTGAACCTAAAACCGTCCTCTTAAAAACGTTTTTATAGCAAACATTCTGATAAAAATATATATTCTTCCATAGGTAGTATATCTTTTCTCACATTTAATGTTTAGCTTTTCAAAAGTCTCTTCTGGATTAAACTGGAGAAAGTTGGAGGGGAGGGCAAGGAAAGCAAGATTCTATCAGCAGAAATCTAGGCTTTCGGAGTCACTCATACTTTACATCCCTGGAGGGACTAATTTTCCTGAGAACTTTGTATTTTAATCATAAACAGACCCAATTCAGCAATACTTTCATAAACCCTTGGCTGAGATTTTGGCATTAATGTCCTGAACTCATAGAAAGAGAAACATATTTTTGTAGACTGGCCAAGGAAAATAGGTCTCAATTCAAATAAAAATAATGTTTGTTATTTTACAAAGATTTTTCCACTGAGTTATGTGTTAAACTTTCTGCTAATTTAGTTGTCTGATATTGGACTTGACTTAGGCAATGATTTGATGTGTTTTCTGTGGCTCAATGTAATGACTGAATTTTTTAAATTTCGCTTTTGAGTAGGGCTCATGTTGTGTTAGTGTACACATGATTATTTAACTAACTTGTGTTGTTTACTTCGTGGATTTTTATAAATAGACCAACCGCATGTCTTATTAAATATATTGGAAATGGTAAAATATGCAGGGGATTTTTATGGTGGTGGAGATGTCTTCTTCGTGGTGCGCGCACATTTCCCCTTCTGCTGTTATTTAGTGTTTTTCGGTCTGTTGCATGCCTGGAAACCCTTCCTCTTGCTTCTCTGACACTTCTGTCTCTAAGCTCGCTGCTCCTATTATTTGCAGAAATCTCTTTCTTCTGCTCTGCCCATGTGCTCCTCCCTGCCGTGACCTTTAAGTTTCTGTTCCCGTCCCTCCAGCCTCATGCTGCCCACAAATAAACTAGTTGACTTCTTCTGTGTAGACGTCTTTGAACTATCTTGACACTTTCTCCCAGGCAGAGGCGAAGTGACCCCTTGTTTAAAGGGCAGTGTGGGTTGAAACCCCTTGTTCTGGACTTGACTCTCCATCCAGCTGCGTAACACCTCGCAGCTCTGTGTGCCAGAATGACCTCATCCCCGTGAAATTGTCTATAGTTAATTTCCAAATGTTTCCTAGACCTAAAAACTCAATAATTGTCAACCATGTTCTTACTTCTTGTAGTTTTGCCCTGAGCCTCCCAGGTTTCAAACTTAGTTTCTTTCTCTTCTTCCTGTTGCTTCGTGTTTGCTCTCTGGCCAGGTGCTACGTGTCCCACGTGCACGGAGCTTTCTGCCTTCTTAGCACCTGCCCTCATTCCAGCCGCGCTCCCTGTGACTGGACTGATGTCATGCTTGCTTCCCTCTGCCATCTGTGCCTTCTTTGGTCAACTCTGTGTATTCCTACCTGCTTAAATCTTTCAAATCACCCTTTGTATTGCATCAGCTCCAAGTTGAAAAGCATGAAAAAGACTCCCTCCTGCACTGATTTAAAATTAGACTCATTAACTTGGAATTCTGTATACTCTGTAATCCAAAATCCAATTTAGCTTTTTTAGGCTTCATCTTCTGTGCTCTGTCAGACTTCTGTTTTTTCCTTTTAAATAAATATTCTATTCCTTTGCCTCAGAGGTCCCCCCGGGCTCTGAGTCAGTGTTGTGTCCATTGATTACTTGGTTCAGTCTTTGATCGTCTGTGTTTGTGAAGCTTGCTGTGAGACGTCCCTGTGCTTGATTGAGACTGGAACGGCGGGAGCCAGGAGAGGACCAAGACTGGATCCGAGTCCAGGCCTCTTAACTGGAGTCTTGAATAAGCTGCCTAGTCTCTAACTTCCTGCGGGGGCAGAACCTGGATTGAAGTGGTCACTTAATTTAAACTAATATTCCAAAAGTCCCTCTGGAAAACTGGGAGTCTGATAAAATTTTGAGGAAACCCAAATCATTGATTGCAGTTCACAGTCTTTCCACAAAATACCAACTCGTCTTTTTTAACACATAACTTCAGGTGTTAATGTTTCTTGCTTTTGAGTCGGAGATGTTCTGGTGCCGCCCCTGCGAGGGGTTGGTGGCATGCCCCCACCGTCTGGAGACGCAGATGTGATCCCCGCCCGAGGGACTTACTAGCCTGAACGCTCTGAGTGGCTGTTTCCTTATCTGGACATTCGGGGAAATTACCTCTTTCTTGCTAATACAGTTGTCCAGAAGCTTTAATGTCCTTACCACGGGGGTTAACAGCTTATGCTCTTGACCCAGAAAAAGTTAGATTTTTGTTGCCCTTAGCTCTCTGATGTGATCACGTTGATTTGTCTCTTAAAAAATGTCCTTTTTTGTAAAATGGTAGATAGTAGAACTCACCTCATAGACTTTAGTAAAATAATGTAGCTCACTATTTAATGAATGTTTTTTAAATGATATAAGGTGCTATTTATTCAAAATCTAATATAAAATTGACTGTGGCTCTGCCTCCTGCCCCACCCCAGTGGTTTCTCTAAAGGTTCAGCAGACGTGTTCTATCGTTAGGTGCTCACCTTGCTGCTTCTCCTTACTCGTGAGACCTTGTGGGACAGAATCGTAAGCAAATTACATTTAGACAACAGTCTATTCTACGTTCAGACATTGTAGATTATTATTTTTATTTGAAACAAATTTACAGTATTTAGTCCGTGTTCTCTTTGTGGTTTTCACATGAGGTAGGTGGCTGTTCTTTCATACACGTATGGTTAAAACCCTTTGATAATTAAAAACACTGTAGCCAGGATATACAGCCAGCCTATCTTTCTGGTTGTACTGGAACTGTAAACACTTCCTGTAAGATGTTTCTTAATATCTTACTAAAAAGTACCCCCCCCCCCGGCTACGCATCTTTCCTGTACGTACAACAGATTTTTATTTACTTGTAAGCATTTTTATTTATTTGTGGCTGTAATGCATCTCATCTGGGTTGATCTTTTATTTAAATTTAAAGAGGTATCCAGATGAAGTAAACATAACCAGAGCCTCATTTCATGAATATATTCCAGTTAGCAGCCCATAAGACACATAAAAGTTTGCTCTCCCCCCCTTCTGAGACTTCCTGTTTCTTTTTCTCCTCATTCAAACTCGTAGTCTTTCTCAGGTTCTGCGCTGTAAATACTTTTGGCTCTGAAACACAAAGGAATTAGTTTTATGGTATTTCCTATTTCAAGTCCGCTTAGAATCTTTACTAATTAGGTTCCCTGTAGAGGCATTTTACTCTATTCCAAGATGGTGCCTTCTAAAGTAAAATTTCCGTGTATGCCCATTGGTTTCTAGAGAATTCATTTACTGTGAGCTCTCTCCCTTAGCCCTTCCAGCCCAGGCCACCTCTCTTCGCTTTGGTGCAGCATCCTGCTTTGCTAGCAGATTTTCATTGGCGTTTGCATGGTTACCATGTGTGTGAAATCATTTAGTTGCAATGTTTCTGCATGGTTTCCCTTGGCTGATAACGTAGAAGGGACCAATTCTTGCTCCCACTCCCCGACCAGTGGCTTGGATCAGAGCTGCTGCTCTGTCCCCTTGCCTGGTCCTTTCATCCCGCTGGCTGGACTCCGGCTCCTGGGCCTTGGGTCCTTCTACCTGGCGGTCTCCTTCCTCCATCCCCACCCTGAGGGGTCTCTTCACCTTCATCTTTATTTTGAAGAATTTATTTGTACACATCTGTCCTTCTCTTCCAGACTTAACTGTTTGAAATGAAGGCAATTGTCTCTCATCTTACTAGGCCCTGAGGGCAGTCTTGTAAGTCACACTGATGTAAACATTTCATGTTAATGGGGGCAGGGGAGTGGGAAGAGGTTCCTCCTTAGTCAGGCTTCTGGGCTTGAAGCTGGGGAGCCGTGGAGGTGCACAGGGGGTGGTGGTGTTGCCTGAGGTTATGTTAGCGGAGTTGCCCTCCTTGCGGGGGCCTTGGTGTCGCGCTCTCTCTCTCCCTCTCTCTCTCTCTCTCTCTCTCTCTCTTTCTCTCTCTCTATCTCTCTCATTTTCTCTGGTTGCAGTAGCACGTTCCAGCCCTGCCCCCTCTCCCATCTTCCGTGTGTCTCTGTGGGGTATTTCCGTGTTGGGTATCTGTTTCTTCCTTCCCGTGCCGAACCGTTGCCTCCCCACCTCCTAATCTCTACGAGGCCCGATCACTCTCATCCTGCTCCCCAGCATGGCTATGGCTGGGCCTAACCTAGAACTCACTGGGGGCCTCCCTCCTTCTTAATTCTGTGGGCAAGGGGTGCATTTGCAAAGAGGGGCATGCATTTCAACAACAGGAATCTTTAAGCCAGGTTTGTTCTGCGACTGAAAATGTAATTTTGGGGGAGAGGGTAGAGTGCATGCTTAGGCTATCCAAGGCACCGAGTATCTCCATTAAAATAAATAGATAAATAAACCTAACCACACCCTCCGCCCACCAAAATGAAGGGATTGTCTCAGTCCCTTTAAAGAAAAGAAAATATAATGCTAAATTTGCCCCTTTGTTTTAGTTCACTTAAATAATTTTGTAGCATTGACTGTAGGCATCGTTGCTCAATACTGACCAGAGTAATTCCACCCTTGCTCTTGGACACCTCACGAACTCCTGGGTCGGCAGAGGACTGGAACCGTCGTGCGCCCGGGCTGCAGTGGCAGAGGTGGGGAAAGGCACCACGTGAGTGTTACCGTGGATGTGACAGTTGGACGGATACTCTGGGACGCCACCCCAGAATGCCACGGCTGCTTTGGATAATTAGATGGTGTTCACTTTGGTCTTGAGAGGTTGTGGTGGTTCCCTGGTGGAGACAACTCACAGAAACATGACAATTGGGAGAATTTTTGTTGGTGAGAAATCTGGTGATGGGCGTCTAGTGTCCGTGTGTGGACAAGATGGATGTTAGACTTTACATTGGGTTCAAACACATATTATGCAAAGAAAATGTTGGTGATGGAGAAGAGGGGTCTGGTCTGTCACACTGACTCAAATATACATGTTTCTTTCACCATTAAAGAACACAGAACATGGATTTGAGAAGAGAAAGCCCCATTAATAGGAGGATAGAAGGAATTTCCTAAACCCGTGCTGTTGCAGGGAAGATAAGAAGAGTAAATTTAGTAAATATTAGGAGGTAGAATCCATTGGTCTTGGTAATAATCAAGATGTGATTTTCTGTGATTGAGGCATTAAAAGTGGCTCACAGCAATTCCAGAAGAACGAAGGGACGGGCCCCCGATTTCCAGGGTGTTGAATACATGGGAGGTATGAAACGTGAAAAACTGAGAAACAGGAGGAAGGTGCTTTGTTTTTGAACGATGGGCAGGGTTGTTGCCTAGGTGTATTCTGACATGAGGAAGTCACTGCTCGTTGGGAAAGCGCTGTTTGCTTAAAATTTAAAGTTAAAGGGAACCCTGATTACCTCGCGTTAATAAGCCAAATTTCATCATCCTTCATATTTGGTTAGTTCCTTCTGGAGCCTTTCAAAAGCCCTTCTGGTTTCTACTGACCTAAATGGGTTTGTGTTACTGGAATATATCTAGTTCTATTTCTTCGAGCAGATGACTGTGAATATATTAAATAACACTGGGCCGGATTCTTATTCCCAGGGATTCTAACTATGAAACTCTGTGTTCATGCTAAGAAACTTGCGGTGTTTGGTGGAAAGGATGACGTGGCTATTTGTTCGCCCGGCATGCGTCGCTCTGCGTAATGAAGCTCTTTGCCATCAAATGTTAGCTTCCTTCTTCTGTTGTTTTTCCACTCTTAGGGAAGATGTTAATGTGTACGTCACTGCGTCTGATGGTCTGTAACACTTCAGATACAGAAATACATGTGGGCTTCAGTATAAGAGGTAATTTAAGAGTTAATCTTCAGTGTGTGGTGAGTTGCTTTTTGCTAAAATAATATTACTTAGGGACTTCTTGTGAATAAGAAAATAAAAACTGGGCCAAGAGTTTCACGGTTCTTTTCAGTTTCACTTGGGATTATAAATTTGCCAGGTTGTTCGTATTTGAACTGTAATAACAATTCTATGAATTAAAAAAAATTCATTGGGATTTTAAGGTGGTCTGGAAAACTGGGGTGATTATTACATAATTTAATGCCTTAATACTTCGGTTCTCATAGAAACAATTTTAATAACAAAACATAGGCCGGCTTTTTTTTTTTCTTTGACCCCAAGAGTCAGTGTGTGTGTGTGTATGTGCCTCTATGTTGTATTTAGTTAGGGTAATTTTTGTTTAATAATGATAACAAGATACACCATTTCTTGAATTTTACTATGCTAAACTTTTCTTTTTAAACTAAGAGTGTGTTCATTTTATTTATTTTTCATTGAGAAATAATTGGCATATGACGCTGCATAAGTTTAACTTGTGCAAAGTGCTGACTTGACACATTTATGTTCGGCGGCCCGGTTACCACTGTGGTGTTAAGTCAGTGCCTCGCATGCAGTGCGTGTCACGCAGTCACCTTTTCTTTTTTTGTGGTGAGAACAATTAAGATATAATTTCTTAGCAACTTTCATGTTTATAATACAGTTTTTTTGACTGTACTCAGTCTGCTTTAACCCCCAGGGCTAAGCTCTTACTTTGTGTTGTCCTTATACAAGACCAATGAGTTTAGCATTATTATCCCCATTTCCTGGATGAGAAACGAGCCTTGAAAGTCCTGTGACTTGCTGAAAGTCCCACAGGGAGCAGGGCAATTTGCATTCAAGTCTAGGTCCTCCTAGATCTGAAGTCCATGCCATGATCTCGTTTACTATAACCACATGGACAAAGGAAGCTTCTCTGCTGATGGAGGTTACCAGGGCTGGGATGGGCGGCCCTGGGTGAGTTTTGGGAAGTCTGAGATTTGTTCCTCAACTGCACAGGCTTTCTTAAGTCCTTTCCTCTGGTCCTCTGCCTGGAAGGCTCTCCCAGGCTTGCTTAACTGTCTCGGTCCTTCAAATCCGTGCTCAGCTCTCACCTTCTCACCGAGACCTTCCCTAGCCCCGGGGACAACTCTCAGTTGCTCCTTTCCCCACCTCCTTCATTCCCACTTGCCCTGACTGCAGCCTGGTTTTAACAGCACTTTCTTAAATACATATAATTTGCTAATTTATTGTAAATTTTCGGTTCCTGCCTGTTAGCACGTAAGCTTCAGGAGGGCAGCAGTATTGCCTGCTGTGTTCCCTCCTTTGTCCCCGGTGCCTGGGACAGTGCCTGGCCCATCAGAGGCATCCAGTCATTGAACAAGTAAGTGGCCAGAGGGGTGAGACCTCCCTGGATTCATAAGGAAGAGACTTTAAAAAATGTATGAGCTTGTCCCCAGGAAAAGGACCCATGGTTTTGTCAGGTTCTCACTTGATTAGATCACACCCAGCATCCACCCCAAGGCGTGGTGATTTGCATGCTCATTAATTGAATTTAAAAAACACAGAAACAAAAACATTAACTTGAAAAGATACCTGAGCCCCCGTGTTCATTGAAGCATCGTTTAGAGTAGCTGAGACCATGGAAACAGATGAAGTGTTCATGATAGGTGACTGTATACAGATGTGTGTGTGCACACCACACACACACATGCCCGCACACAATGGAGTATTGTTCAGCCATTTAAAGAAGGGAATCTCGACATTTGCAACCACATGAATGTACCTTGTGGGTGTTATGCTAAGTGAAATCTGTCAAACAGAAAGACCAATACCACTTTCCAAAAGTGAATTTGACAAAATACATCTTTGATTTCAAAACTGGACTGATGGGAGTGTTACCTACAGAGCAATGTTTGCATGGGGATAAGTATGTTAATTGTGATGGTTGTAAACAATACTAGAAACAAGCTACTGTTGTCTGTTAATGACGGAGTAGCTTTTTCAGTCATTATGTGTTTGTGCTGTGGGGGCCGCTTCAGCCATTAAACTAATTGAGGTAAAAATATCCGTATAAGTATTGGAAGATTCCCATGACATGTTAAGTTTTACGGAGAAAACATAACATGTTTCAATGAAAACATACTACATGTTTTATTGAACACACAGTATGTTCAATAAAAATTATACCTGAGGGTACAGGCACACCCTGGACGCACAGTGACAGAGAGGAAGTTGGAGGACTCTTTTCCAAAGTCTAAAGAGGGACTTGGACTGCAGAGATGACAGGGGGCCTCCATGTTTTAGTGTGTGCGCTCCAGCACCAGTGTGGTCCTTTATGAGAAGACGTGAGGATGGGGAAACACCCCCTATGATGTTGACAGCGACTAAAGAGACAAGCACGCTCCAGAGCGGAGGTGGGTTGGCTTCCCTTGATTCAGGTGACATTTCTTTCTGCTCCCTCTTCCCAGTTCTTCCCTCAACACTCAACATCTTCTTTAAAATTTACTTGGTGATCAATTTTAAATTAATGTTTCAATATTTAAAAATCACCCTTTTAAAAATATTCAGGTTTATAAATGCACAGTGTCTTTTATTAAAATGTTAAGTGCATTCCCAGAGGACAGGATTGGGACCACCTGCCCTCTGCAAATGGAACAGGAACAGATTAAGTGTCCTTGTGTCCAGGGCCGTGATTCGAGGGTTGTCACTCCGTAAACACTGGTAAATTAAAGATTTCTAAACAGATAAATCATGGATGTTTAAATGGACTGCTGATTTATTTGCTCTCATTTATGAGACAAAAGGTTAAGTCCAGGGGAACAGCAGTCACTTCCCGTTCACCCCGGGAACGTGGAGAATGTCCAAATTGAAGCGCGGGTGATCGATCACCAACCGCGGTGCTTTACTGTCTTGAAGATTTCATGATAAACATCTAAAAATTTCCTTGTTAAATCTCAAAATTTATTGCTCATCCATCCAGCACGTAGAGTTAACGCTTCTCAGGGAGGGGTTAGTGCATCGAGATCTTTGACAATGTGCAATTGTGACATGGATTTACTTTCACAGACGTGAGAGACACCTTTGTAAGTATGCGTTTACTACACAGAGTTATTCATTCTCTAAATTTGATTTTAGTCTCACCTTGCTGCTTTTCCCCCCACATTTTTGGAAACCAGACCCTTTCTGGGTTGGTCCTTGGTCCTTTCCCTCTGTGGAAACATTCATAAAACCGCATTGTGATCTGTCAAACCGAGGGTGTTTTCATTTGTACTACATGGGAAAGCACTGGTGAAATCTCACCGCATAAATTTCTCATCTTTTGTAGTTTTACCTCAACTTCTCCTCCTCCCTCTCCCCTTTTTCTGGGGGTGGGGGGAAGGGAAGTTGAAAACATCAGCAAAGCTGAACAGAAATAAGTGCATCTGGTAACTGAAAACCATCAAGGTGTACACTCATCATTTTCTTAGGAAAATTTTCTCCAAACTGAAAGTAAGCCTAGACAATTGGATTCCATTTTCTGTTTTTAAAAATAATTCATTATCCTCAGGTCACCTTTAAGAATATCTACGGTAACCTCATGTCAGTGGTTTAAAAATGAGATACACGAGAGAGAAGACAATGGTAGCAATTAAGTGACTTTCGGGGGTGGGCGCGTTGAGTGTGTTTATTCAGGTTTCTGGAGGTTGGAAATTTTTCTGAAAAACGTGGGGAAAGGGGAGTTGCGTGTAATCCAGATTCTTGTCATTTTCTCTAAGACAGCGGAGTAAGTTCAGTCTTGTCTGAACGTGGTCATTGTGGCTCAGGAAGTAAAAATCGTTTCACAGCCTCAGCCCAGCCATCTTGACGTGAGGAGCATAAGGTCGCAGAGCTCCGGTGCGGGTCACCTGCAGCCACTCCAGTTCGTTCACAGCCGCATGCTCTGTTTGCAGTGAGCCACGCACAGCTTCAGATGAGGAGGGTCCTCTGCTGTTGGCGTCGTGGGGGCAGTTGTTAGAAATGTGTTGGTTGTTCCTGACTTACGATGGTTCGATGTGCATCCGTCAGGGACCTCACTTGGAACTTTGAAGTTGGGTCTCTTCCTGGGCTGGTGGTGTGGGTCTGAGTTCTCTCTCGTGACGCTGGGCAGGGAGGGGCCAGGAGTCGCAGCCCGCGGTCAGCCCTGCGATCGCAGGCTGAGCAGCCGGGGTCTGACAGCCTCTCTGCTCTTCACTCCAGCACAGCGGTCAGTAAATAACGTGAGATGTCCCACACTTTATTATAAAACAGGCATTGTGTTAGCCCCAACTGTGGGCTAATGTCAGTGTTCTGAGCTCACTGAAGGCAGGCCAGGCTGAGCTGTGATGTTCAGTAGGTTAGGTGTATTAGATGCGTTTTCGACTTACGTTTTTGACTTTCTGTGGGTTTATTGGGACATAACCCCATCGTAAGTTGAGGAGATCGCTAATTCATTTGTCAGTTGGAATTTACCTCTTTACCCCGGTAACCATAAGTTTGTTCTCTCTGTCTGTAAGTCTGTTTCTGTTTTGTAGATAAGTTCATTTGTGTCTTTTTTTTTTTTTTTTAAGAAATCTTGAATTCAAATAGAATAGCAGTGTGACTTCCCGCTGGTCAGATTAGCTACGGGGCGTGTGTGGTTGTGAGTGTGTGTGTGAATGTGTGAGTGAGTGTGTTTGAGAGTGTGTGTGTGTGTGTGTATGAGTGTGAGTCTGAGTCAGTGTGTTAGTGTGTTTGAGTGTGTGTGTGAGTGAGTGTGTGTGAGAGTGTGACAGGGCAGCCAGTCAAGGACTGAGAGGGTTTAGGATTTCATCCTAGCTGCAGCTAACAAGCCAGCCTTCCGAGGACCCGTGGACTGTGGCGGGAAGACAGGGGACCCCTGGGTCAGAGAGGAAAGACCGTTGCTTTCAGCACCGCGTCGGCCCGTTCAGCTGAGCAGTTCAGCCGAGCAGCTCAGCCCCCGACCCCTGGACCATGGCAGCGTCGCCCAGGGGCCTAGATGGAGGCTGTGTGATCTGTGGGTTGTTGTGGGAGAGGAGCGCTCGGGTAGGAGACCTGGGTCTTTGTGTTGGGTGGTAAGGGTGCCTGCCCTGTGCCTGAGAGAGATCCTGTCTCTCCTCAAGGCAAGTATGGATGGAAGAGTCTGATGGAGAGTGTTTCCCGAGACAGACAAGGAAAGCCGTGAAATGGGTGGTTTGATATGAGGCCAGCAGTGATACCGAGTGGTTTGGTCCTTTTAGAAAGTAATCTGGAACTAAGTACCTTTAAAGTGATCATGTTGGGGGGAGTGTATAACTCAAGTGACAGAGTGCATATTTGGCATGCATGAGGTCCTGGGTTCAATCCCCAGTACCTCCTCTAAAAATAAATACATAAATAAGCCTAATTACCTCCCCTTCCCCCCACAAAAAACCTCAAAAAACAACAAAAAAAATAAAATGATCATGTCTTTTGAAACATTTTTGTTCTTTCTTCACAGAAAATAATCCTAAATAATGAAGTGTTTTTATTTAGAAATCCATAATTCTGGAGTTTAAAAATGTCCCATGCATGATAAGTGAGTTGATGAAATACTAAATTATTAAAAATGGTTTCTGAAAAATTTGGAATGATACATTCACTAAAATGTATTTTATTACTATTACTGTGTGAAATTGAAAATTTATATGATTAAAAAAATGGAGGAAAATATCAAAAGTAAGGTGAAAAAGGCAGAAGTCACCTTGCATCAGTGCTCAGCTGTCTCAGAAAGCACGGCGTATTTCAGTCACTCTGACCGAACTTCTGTTCCATGTAAGGTAGAAGACAGAATTATTTTTAAAACCAAATGACATATCACACGTGAAGTTTTAGTTTTATTTACGTAGTAGGCAGTTTTCCACGTATTTGATGTTAATTAACTCATTTGGTCCTCACAGAAACTCAGTAGATTCCCAGTTTATAAAATGGGTTCACTAAGATGGAGACGTTACGTAACTGGCCAGAACCATTCTGTGCGGCAATTCTGCTTTTGACCACTAGGCTAAGGCACCGCACCAACTATAACGCGTATTTATTAGTTTGAATTAGTGTGTCTGTTTAATCTCTTAATTTTTGTTTGGCATGTGCGTCACGTTCCAGGCTAAGGACAATGCAGTACACGGCTAATTAGGTTTATTAATGTTAGACTCTACATTTATTATAAACTTTCGAACTGCGATTTAAAATTGAGCACTCGGAATGATCGTCACTGCCGTGCGCCTAGTGTCAAATGTACAGCAGGCTTCGTTTTGTTTGCGAGAATTCAGTCTCTTGATGCCCAGGATATCTGCCCACTTGCTTTTGCTTCATCAAATTTAACTAGAAAATTGAGTGAAAATGATGAAAATGAGATTTTTTTTTTTTTTTTGGAAGCTACTTCATCCAAGACATTTACTGGTTTCAAGTAAGTTAATGACTGAGTTGCATTTGTGAAATTACAGGATTGCCCTGGAAAGTCGTAAACTGACATGGGCTCTAATTGGCGTTTACACGAGTGGATTCCGTTACAGGACCACGTGCTGCTCTGTGCCTGTTTATTAACCATTTGAATAATGAGGTGTAGAATTTTGGGAACTGTAGAAGGGTTTTTAATAAGCCCTTCAAAATTAATAATGCTGAAATATGTATTTATCATCAAGGAAAAGGGGTAAAAAATCCATCCATCTTGGTTCCCGGGGGGAGCCTCGGGGGTCTTCATGGACACAGTGCCCAGCGGTGAACTTGCTGTGCTGTGACTCTTTTTCACTCTTAGCACCACTTTCTCTGGTTCTGTTTGACTGAAACATCTTTTTTTGTTTTGTTTTGTCTTTTGGTTTGCTTGTTTTTTGTTTTCGGTGGGAGGTGACTAGTTTTATTTATTCATTTTATTTTTGAGTGGAGGCACTGGGGCTTGAACCCAGAACCTTGTGCTTGCTAAGCACGCGCTCTGCCCCTGAGCTGCGCCCTTCCCCTGAGCTGTGCCCTCCCCCAGAAATGTCTTCTCATGTGTGTGGTGTGGCATCTTCCCATCTTTTTTCTCTTCTCGAACTTTTCTGCCATCAAGATACGACACCGAAACGCTGATTTAAAGAAAAAAATCTCTGCTGAAGTTCTAGGGCTGATTCAGTACAACGTACGTCAGGACCAGTGAACGGTCCCATCTTCTGTCCCTCCTTCTAATGTTTATTTTCTTACTAGTTTCTTGATTCTTCAAAAAGTCACTTTTCAGAGAAATTACAATGTTAGGGGTATTATGCAATACAAAATTAGTGAAAGTGTAAGGTTTAAGGAATAAAAAAACCCCTTTATTTCTAGAAGGGTTCATGCTCATTGTAAAATACTTAACCCTAGAAAGAGACACGGTAAACACCGATTGTAATCCGTCCGCCCTGATTTCCTGACGTCCGTTGTTTGTTTCTCCTGAAGTGAAAATCCACACACAAAAATCGTTTAATAGTGATTCTCAGTCTGCATGAAAGTACATGTATTGTGTGTTCCGAATTCCGTATTTTTTTTACAACATAAATTTTACATTTCCTTTTCTCACAGACCCTGGCTCTGGCTGACTAGGGTCACGTCCAGTATTTAACAGTGCTGGGTCGCTCTTTCCTGAGTAAAATGGAGTGAAAACGTGGTGGAGCGGAAGAGCCCCGGCCACCGTGCAGTTCGCACACTCCCAGACCTGCTGCTGCAGAGAGATCCGAAATCTTTTCTAAGCCTCGTTTCCTCATAATAAGAATCTCAGCCTTGTTGTGAGGATGAAATGAAAGACTGCATATGCAGTTAGTGGCGCATTATGGATGTTCAGTAAGATTGGTTCTTTCTCTTTTTTCTGAAAATTTGCCTGTGGTGCCATCCACGGGTCCACCCTTGCAAACTTATGAGGTAGAGAAGGTTGGTTTCCTTCATTCTGATTAAGAAGCGGGGCCGGGGAGGTGAGTAAGACGTGGTGGGTAAGACGTGGTGGTCACGCATGGCAGCTCTGCACGTGCTGGGCGGGTCCAGATGCTTCCAGACGCAACTTCAGGCGGTGTGGTTGGTAAACTTCATCTGCAGATATTTTGCATGTCAGCAACATCACTTGCTTCTCCAAACTATGTTGTGCTCAAAGAGTTGGGAACTTGTCATGTGGTTGCATTTGGAAAAATGACTTGTATAACCTTAATTCATAGAAAAAATCCCTTACGTTTTGTCTGTTGGTCTGTATTTAAGGGTTGCACTGTTAAGGATTAAGTTGAGGCTGTACTGAGGACTGGAGAAGTGGATTCTTTAGTAATTGGCGCATCACGAGTCCTCTATATTGTAGCAATTATTTTGTCTTTTATTTTAAAATTGTAAAATTAAAAAACTTCGGGTTTCTTGCCTTTTTACGAAATGATTCGCATTTACCGGTAGCAAGAAATAACATGTTTAGATTTTTAATTTTTTTATTGAGTTAAATAAAACTTTCAAAGTATTTTAGTTTCTACACTAACAAATCAGTTATTATTTTGAAATCATTTTAAAGCCAAGGAGAAATTGATTTTTTGAATGAAAATAGTTATCAATTTTTTTTAATATAGGGTCTTCTAACTCACCACTGAGATAAATGTTGTTTACTTACCCATGTGTTGCTTATTTCACCCCCAAAATAAATCATTTAAAAATGTCACCTCAATAAGGATTGAAGTGTTGTTGTTAGAAAGGCAAGACTGGTCAGATTATAGAATCAGTACATTTCAATAATCCATAAATCAGACTCTTTTTTCAGAAGTGTTCCAAAGAAAACCAGTGGGTGTCAGTCTGGTGAAGAAGCCACACCTGAAACAGATTGATTACGCTGATTAGAATCCTGTCACCTACTGGGTGCCCTCAGCCATGGTGTGTGGGGGGAGCTGAGCTGTGTAGAGGCAGGTTCTCCATGCAGAACAAGTGGCCTCAGTATTGCTGATGTGGAGAGAGGTACTCACGTGGTCTGGCATCTGGGACCACGTGGGTAGGAGACGTGGGACGCTGGAGTCGGCTGTTGAGTTCAGTGGTCTCAGGAAATTCTCTGTGTCAGGCTTCCTTCATGTGTTGTGGAGCCTGGGAGAAAGGGAAGCGGGGAGTGAAGGAGATTCCTGCGCATGACTGCGTGTTGAACTAGATGTCAGACACGAAGGCTCCCCTGTGCCTGACCCTTGAGTGATCCACGAGACGCCCACTCACGTCTTGGAACTTGACTTCGAGGTTCCACTCGGCATGTCACAGGTGCATGATACCCAGTGTTTGCTGTTCTCTGTGGTTGTAGAGCTTCATAAATCAGCACCAGCTGTTCTTCTGAAGACCCGTCTCCTGCCCGGGGTTGTGTGGCGTCATGGTGTGTATGTTTCAAGACAGGAAATGTTTCATTTCTGTGATAAATGGAAATTTCATGGACTGTGTTCAGTGCTGTGTTTGCCGTTCCATTTGATCAGTATTAGCTTGAGATGAAAATGGCAGACATTCGGCTCAGGGGACTCAGCTCACGGGCACTGTCCGGTATTGCAGGTCCTGAGTAATTCTTCATTTCATACAGAATTACTTGGCCCTGGTTCTGGGTTCTGGGGAGCGAACTTATGTTATAGGGAACTGCATTGCCTTTACAAGTGTAACAGCTGTTAGCTTCCCTCTGTGATACAAGAAGATCTTCATATTTTACAAAGTCTTGTTTATTATCTCATGTTGTCTGTCCTTAAGAATATTTGAATTCTTTTTTTATAAATTTTTTTTTACTGTAGAAGAATATAATGACCTTGAAGTAGAGATACATCACACATCTCCTGATTTTATTTCCTTCGAGGTGGCCACAGATTTATCATTTTCAGCTGCCTCTTCCCAGATGTTCTCAGTTGTTTTCCATACACGACGGGAAATGACTTCTCCCTGGCGATTTGGCCAATTAATCAAGCTGTGGCAGCATTAACACAGAGCCTTCTGGAATCCTATTTGTGATACTCCGGGGACTTGGAAACAGATTCCCCCTGGGATTATTTCCCACCAAATGTGATACCCCCCAAACGTGGCTTAATTCATGCTGTCAACTTTCAAATAAATATTTTCTCTGAGATACTTTAGCTCACTAATAGTTAGTGTCTCTCATTAGGGTCAGAAAAACTTGGAGACCCTCTGAAAAGGTGAAAAAGATCATTTAGTTGAGCATCGTGTAGCAATATAATTGGACCAATTACATTATTTTAGTGGTAAGAATAATAATAAAAACACTTGAGGAAAAATATTGTAAATTTGTTGAACAGGGTATCATCGGAACTTTCATTTCCTTTCTTGCTTCCTAAACGTAAAAATCAAAGATAGGGGTGCAGATTTATTAAGTTTTTGATAAAAGTATTTTAGAATGATTAAACTACTTCTGAAAATCGCCGAGTTTGAATGTAGATTTTTACTGATCGCTTTCTGGGCGAAGTGTTATTATGTTCTGTGAAGCAGACAGTGTGCTTTTATTGTCTCTGTGTTGTAAACAAACCAGTTATAAAGTTTGTCCTCTTGTATGATGAGTGAAGGACATAGGATCCAATTCAAATTTTAAGTGTTCTAATTACAAATCATGTACCGGTTTGCAGCGGCATCCATGTAGCTTTTTGGATATAAAAAAATCTGTGAAGTTAGAGTTCCCTTTCTGCATGAGAATTTAAAAACTTGGGTGTTTTTTTTTTGAGGGGGGTGTGCCTTTTTCTGGAAACCTGATAAAAGTTTCTGTAAACTATCTTTGTGTGGTGATTTAATTATTTTGATTGGCAAATTGCATCTGGGCTTGGACAGCTGTGAACATCTAGCCCGGTGGTGGTTCAGGAGAGGCACTGGCTGACTGGGGCGGGGCAGGGGCTTGTGCACCCGGGGGCACTGGCGGGCAGCCCCCATGTGTCTCCTTCCCTGCACCTGAGCTGTCGTCTGGGGGACCCATGAGAAGAGACCCCGGGCAGCTCTGGGGAGACTCAGCGTGTCCAAAAGTTTTTTTCAGTTTTCACACTTGATTATGTTGTTTGGCTGGGCATATTTTTCTGCATTGAAAATTAATTTTTTCCTTGATGTAGAAGGTATGACTCTCTTATCTCGTAGAATTTAATGCTACTATTCAGAAGACATTGTTACCACAGAACAGTTGCTCACGATGTTCCTAGTTTTAGTTTGCTAGTGAGCATATGGATGCTACCACTTGGCAATGCTCTGATTAAACAGTTCTTGGGAGGCAGTTCTCATGGTTCTGTGGCATTTTTGTGCATTTTGAGAACAAAGGCCTTTGTTCTGGGCTCTCCGTTCAGTGGTGGGTGTGCAGCAGCCTTGGCAGGATGGTGTCTCCCTCCAGAGCAGTGAGGGACCTGCTGGCTGACTGTCTACAAGACTTGAGGTCCCTGCGCCCCAGGTTCCTGGTGTGGGCCAGTGTTGCCTGGGCCTCTTCACGTCCCCTGTGGGGGTTTTAGCTTAGGAGTCAGTGCACGAAAGGGCGGTGCTCTGGCCAGTGCTGCTGCTGTCATGAACTGTCCCAAGTCTCTGACCCAGGAGTCTCCCTTCCACCCCTCATGGAAAACATCACTTTGGGGGTTCTTGTTTACCCTCTAAGAGTGAATCTGAGGCAGGTTCAGGATGCTGGTTAACTTTTGAAATTCATTACTTGCTGGTGCTTAGAAGAGATAGATGACTGCGAGGTGCACGGTGGGCACTCTGGACGCAGGACCATCAGTCTTCAGGAGCTTGGCCCGTGTGCTGCACCACCACCGAGGACACACAAAGCCTGTCTGAACCCACAGGAAAACTGGGCGCCTTAGATTCCCAGTGGGAAGGTCAGTTGGGAATCAGCAGCTGCTCTGCTTTGCCTTCCTGCTGCTTCGGTAATTTAAAATACAGTTTGATGTTGTGTGTGGAACCTGTACCCTTTGCTTATCACTTTTTGGATTGATGTCTCTGTTGATGCCATATACGTTTCTACTATGAATCTGTCAAATACATGGTTAAAAATATAAAATTTTTCTCTAACGGTGGAGTGTTGTGTTGGTAGTTTAGTAAGTTCGCATGTGAACTCACTGTTACCAAATTTATACAGTAGGAGTGGTAAACCTAACAGGCTGTGTGTGTACATAAATCATACATATGAACTTCCAAGATATAGATTAAATAAATTTTATTTAGTTGTATTTGGAAACATATTACCCCAGAGATTCCTGGGGTGATTTTGTTTCCATTCACAAAATATTTGTGGGGTACCTGCTAGGCACCAGGTACCGAGGTGACGCACACGTGAGCCTCTTTGCCACTGTCTCTGGAGATTCTGTGGCTTTTCTGCATATTCTCATTAGATTCCCAAGACCATTGATACCATCAGGCATTCAAATGATCCTGCAAAGCCAGCTTTACTAGTGAAAAGACAGTAGCCAGGACTGTAAGGTCAGGCATACTCTTGGGTGATATTTCAGTGACTTTTGTGAACCATCACGTCTGTTCCACATGTGCCTTTTGAAGCACCAGCATGCCTACCCGATTTCTGTAAAATGCTGGAATATAATTTTACAAAGCACTGGCATTCTACGAGGAAGAGTGCAGTCGGGGCGGTGGGGGCGGGTGCTGTGTTGCTCTTCGTTCCCTTCCCTCTGCTCCGCCCTTTGTGTCAGAGTAAACAGAAGGGTTCTTCGCGGCTGAGATCTCAGTGCCTTTACCTCTAAATGGTCAGTCGATTGGTTTAGGGTAACTTTGTGTGAAATTTCACAGGAGGAAGTATTTAAGCCTAGGACTGTACTGACTCATGCTCATTTTGACAAGCTGTGTTTCTAGGAACTGGGGACTGAAGATTTTGCTGCTCCTTGAGGTTTCTAATGGTCTCGCCTGTTTGGATTCATAAAAATGTTAAACACGCATCCGTAGTAGTGTGCGTCTGTTAATGTGTTAAAACATTGTGGTCACTTCCTAAAACATTCATCAAAAAGAGAAATAAAAATGATAGGCTAAGAAGGTCGACCTAAGTACCAGTTCTAATGTTTTCTTTCCTTATTGCATTGGCATCTTGTTCACCCCGGGAGGCACCAGCTCGGGAGACTGTTGCTTTAAACCTGCAGTTTTTCCCACGCGCTCACCCGCCGTCTCATGCAAGCTCGTTCCCGCGGGGGAGAGACCTAGTTAACATGGTCTTGACCCCGCTAGGCTCCAGTTTTACCCAGTCTCCTTCCCTTCACGTCGGAGAGCGAGACCTGACCCAGCGCGTGTTCTCTTTGTGTTGTGCCGTCTCCAGGATGAGGACGGGGCGGAGGAGGACAGCAGCCGTGTGGAGCCCGTGGGACATGCCGACACCGGCGTGGAGAACACACCCAGCTTTTCTCTGGAGTAAGTCCTTATGGTTCCAACTAACTCTGTCACATCCCGGTAGCTTCCCTGATGCCAGCAAATATTCCGGAAGCGCATGGTATTAAGAATGTTTGTGCTTAGTGAAAATGTGCCTTGGTTGCTTCCCAAAGAGTATCCTCCATCTCCTGAGTTAATGATCTCTGAGTAGGTAAGAGCCACAGCATGGAAGTCCACACGCACCTGCCGTGAGCTTCATGCCTTGACAGATACTATTAAGTTACAGCACAAAATAGTATTTGATTGAAAATGTTCGTCATGTTCACAGCACTCTAACTATTTTCATATTGCTTTTTGTATGTCAGTATTTTGGTCTTTTGTTTGTTCTTCAACTTTGCAAAATTATAGACATACTCTACTTAAAAGAACTAGTTGGATCAGGTAGGCGTTAGTCAGTATATTTTTTTTGGTTTGGAGAAATAGAATCTCAAGATCTTTGCTGAAAAATTAGAGGTTAGGGAACTTGAACGTGATTTTTAAGTATGAGAGTTCAAAGAAAGGCTTCCATATATTATCACAACTTTACACTTATCTTAAATAGTGGCATGTTTGCATGGGAGGTGTTCTCAGAACTTTGTCAAAGTTACCTTAGAGCAGGGAGGGCAGTCATTCTAAATTATTTTGACTTTGGGTAAAAGTTTGGGGTCCAGATGTTAATATTTAAACTCTTAATTCTGTCTTCTCTTGGTCTTCAAGGGAGTGCTCTGAGAACTTTCTCAGGTAAACAGGCTCCTGAATCAGGTTATGTTTGGCTTCCAGCTGCCAACACTCTAAGAATTTACATTTAAGAAATGCTTGCCCCGTCATGGTTCTTATTAGAAAGAATGTGAAATAAAATTAATATATTAAAGTTACCATGCTATTCTGAGTTGACAAACCAGTCATTAAATAGATGTTCAGATGATATTAAATAAAGTATTTAAATTTGGATTTTATGAAATCCTCTGATAATATATAAAAATTAAATAGCCATTTAAATAATACAATTTTAGTAAATGTTTTGGCAATGTGACAGAATTTTAATTTTGTCCTAATTAGTGTAAGTGATTAAATCTATACTCACATTTTCAATTTTGTTATGACTTATTTGCTATTCTTGTCTTTAATTTTCGTTAGTCTTTGTGTTACACAGTCAGAGCACTCATGCTGTGTAGGAATACCCCAGGTTTTACTTAAGAACTACAGTTGAAGCAATGGCATTTTCCATAGTATGAAAACTGTACCATGACCTTTATCAAGTCCACTGATAATCACTTCACAGTTGTCCAGGTTGCTTCACCTAGACATGTAATTGAAATAATGTTTCCAAACACTGATTTGTAGGTAAGTACTGCTCAGACTTCTGTGCAGTCCTAACACACACAGAAATATTTGCAAAGAAAGTGGAGTCTCTTCTAGGTGGTTCAGAAAACGTACACTCTCCAGCTTACTCCCACCTTCACTACGACTCAGCTGACTGTGCTAATGTTAAAGCACTGTTCTTATGGGGCAGAAGTGACTTTGTGTCACTTCCCGTCAGCAGCTTCATGGCTGGGGCTCCACCGCCAGCACCCTCGGGGTGATGACTGGATTGTCAGTGGGCGTCCCGGGTGCTGCGGCACCCCACGTGCAGGGAGCGCGCTCACGGCAGGGGGGACCACGGGGCAGTGGACGTGAGGGCGGCTGCATCCCATCTGACTGTCACCTCCAGGGGCAGAGCTTTGACCCAGTTGGCTCTTTGGAGGGTCAATGATGTGACCTGTGTGGGACACTGTAAAAGTGTCACACAGCCGGGACAGCCGAATCTCCCCATCCCTGGCTAGGATGTTGGGGTGGGAGTTTTCAGTGGATGCCCAGAGGTTTGAGCTGCACACAAGAGGGTGGTCCGAGAGCCTCGGTTCTCAGTCATTTTAATGTAGCATTTCTGCTGATTGCTCCCCCATGCCGTCAGACTAGCGTGCAGGTACGTAGCGCTCAGTGTGCCCGCATCACCACGCTCCCCTCCAGACACGTCTGTGTGTTGTGTGTGTGTGTGCGCCCGCTGGCATGTCCCCGTGTCCTGTCTCGTCTGCTGTGCGTCTGTGCCGTTGCAGTCTGTGTGTGGCGTGGCTGCGGTTTGGGTTTGTTTCATCTTCATGCTCCTCATTCATCATTGTCTCACAGTGACATGGTACAGCTGGTGCACGTCCCCAACGACGGAGGGCCCCTGGGGATCCATGTGGTGCCTTTCAGTGCTCGCGGCGGCAGGTAACGTATCATGCAGGTTTTTCATTGAATCGTAACGTGGAGTGTTTGATCTTCGTTTGTGCTCAGCTATTGGGTGGTGTCACTTTAGCATGTGCTTCATAGAAACATTGCCATCTGGGGACTCCTGCTCCTTCATCCTCACGGATATACCATAATCCAGAAAGCACTTATGAAGATGAAGAAATATGGCCTTTAAATTATCCTAATAATTTTACTGTTCACCCCATCCATGCACACATTTCACTTCTTTGCAAATTGGCGATAAAAGTCAGGACTCCAGCCCGACAGGCAAAGTTAAGGGAGGCTTCAAGCAATTTCCTGAAAACATTGGTTCAGTAAGAATTATCCTGATAACTTAGGTAATGATTCACTTTAAATTTGTTTTAAATGTTGATTCGTCCTTTAATTTTGTACTGTTTCTTTGATGATGGTTGAAATGCTGACAAGTTACATAAGCTACGGATTTATTCCCCACCTTGTGGCTCATAACCCCTGTTAAACCTGCACACTTGGAAGTGCAAACACGCTGTGACTTCTTTATAGAACGTGGATCCGTCAAAACACCAGATGTTAAAGGAGCTTCTTTTCTGCTGCTTTTTTTCTGTGAGAGAATTATTGTTTTTCTAAATAGATACTTAAATACTCTGAACTGATTCTGCAGCTAACGGTTGAGGAGCGCCCACCATCCACATGTGAAATGTTGCCTCCTTCTGGGGGAGGGGGAAGGAGGATGGGGGATGGGACCCACCCACCCCTCCCCCAGCCGCTCCTTTCACCCATCTGATGAGGCCCCAGTGAGACACATGTATGAACTATTCGGCCTCTTATTTTGAACCACTTCTTTCTTTCATTGTTACACTTTTATCTGTTTACCTTTTTAGGGGGAGGTAGTTAGATTTGTTTGTTTCTTTTTCTTTCTTGCTCTGGGGATTGAACCCAGGACCTCGTGTATCCTAAGCAGGCACTCAGCTACTGACCTATACCCTCCGCCTTCTGTTTACCATTTGTTTTAACTTCCTTTACACCCAGAGTAGGAAGAGGGGTAGCTGGACAGCAGCCTCAGGCCAGTGGATGAGAGCCCAGAACAGTTTCCACTCTTGCTGGGGATTTCAAGCGTCTTGTGTGTTGTGAGGGACAGATGGGGCCCCAGCGACAAGCCTGTGATTAAATTTTCTATTTAATTTTTAAAGTAAGTATTTCAACAGTTGTACCCCCTTCCTGGTACATGTCCTGACCGTGTGAATCCAGGTCTCCTCTCTTTGATAAAGAGCTTTCTGGGAGGTCTGGAGGCTGAAACCTGGGTTACCGAGCTGAATACGGGCCTCAGATGTCAGCGTTACACAACCAGATGTGAGATCCACCTGGAACTTGGGGGGATGATATTCAGAGTTGTGACTGCTTTCACGTTTCTCCTGCTTCTGTGCTTTTTATTATTTTTTTTCAACTCTGGAGAAGCATTGAAATTTCTTCAAAGAACTTTCAGCTAAAGAAACTTAGTTGTATTCAAAGTGGCCCTTGCCTTTTAATCCTTTAAAAATGATAATTTTAAATGATCGCAGAAGTTAAATCTTTTTCCCATTTATTTCATGAGGAGAAAAATAAGAGAGGAACAGGATGCGTGGATTACACCTTCTCAACGTTAATGTGCCTTGAGCTGCGTGTGGACGGGACTCAGCACCTATGAGACTCTGTTGTGTGTGGCGCCAGCTTTGAACCAGTGTTTCAGTTACAAACATGTTATTTTCTGTCCTGTATTACACAGTTCCCACCTCGGTGGGAAAGGATGTTAGGATAAAATAGATAAAAAGCCTAAAGCAAAAAAGACAGTAAGACAGAAAAATAAATCTACTGTGAGTCAGTTGAGTGGAAGGTGCCACACAAAATCTAGGACGTACTGGTCACCACAGGGTTTAGTTTTGATACACGGGCCGCGGGCAAGCAGACGGGTACCCTGTCAGAGCTGCGAGTTGTTTTAGAGCTGACTCACGTTTAATCCCTGCTGATCTGGCAAGTAATGAAGGAAATCTTGTATAGCTTTCCAGTACTGGGGACAGAGAGATTAAGAAAGTGAGGTTCTGGCTAAACCCTTTTCAGGCATCACCAGTTCTCAAGCTGGGAAGCAGAACAGAGTTTTTCCCCCACCCTCTGTGTTGCATCTTTGAGCTTCTGCTCGGCCTGTATCGTCACAGACCTTCGGAGAGAGGCTGACGGCGGAGAGGAGCCAGGGGGGCTGTTCGAGGATCTCAGACGCCCGTGACCTGGGCTCAGAAACGCTTCCAAGTGGGCTCTTCCCAGTCCGTGGGAAACCTTCTCAAGTGTCTCCTGTGTGACGGGTCCCGTGTGTGGTGTTAGATGACCAGGACGAACAGGATGGAGCCTCTCTCCAGGGGTTTGCAGTCAAGCTGGAGTGTGAGCTGGAAAACACACAGTTGTAGTTACGTAACAAATGCCCACAAGGTCGTAACCACAGGTGCTCCATGAGCCGACGGGGGAGGAGTCGTCCGAATCAGATAGCTGACGCTGGCTTGTCAGGCTGATTTTGGATGTGATGACGGTGCATCCAGGGGGCTGTCCCAGCCCCGCGGTGGCTGCAGCAGCAGGTTAGGCGATGCGCTGAGCAGAAGGGAAGAGGTTAAATGGAACTCGTGAAGCACTTGCACGCAGACCTAGTGGGAACACGGGAATGCATATTCATGGCATGTAAGCTGAAATTTCCAAGAATAACTTTCTTCGTACAAAATTCCAGTCACACTTGGGCCAGCTCAGTTTTGGAGATAAAACTAATTGAATAACACTTAGTGAAAACTTACTTTTATAAAAGTGACATAGCACATGAGTGTTGCCTTCCGATTTCAATTTCAAAGTCAGAGAGTCTAAGGAACGAGGCAGAATAGGGGTCACACGTCGCCGAGAGAAGGCACACACAGCAGAACATCTCAGATAGCAAGTATAACTCAGGAAAATAGGAAGAGTGTGCAGTCAATGTTAGAGAAACTCACAAAGCCACTTGGGTGTTAGGTGTTATTATGGCCTGAGGTGTAAGGACGTTCTTTGAATAAAGACCTGCAGGGGCCAACTTCAAAAGGCTGTTTTCTGGAGGAGGTCGAATGTCGTTCCTTGACTGGGGGCGGCGGTGACAGCTGGCTTGTGCCTGCCCGTCCCCACCTGCTGCCCGGGACCCCAAACCTGCAGGCAGACTGATGCTGGGGAGACTTGCTCTGGCCCCTCGGTGCTGCCCCTTGTTGGCTTCCTCTTGTATTTTATTCAGAAATAAAGGTAACTGACCCCCATCCAGACCTCCTCATTCAGTTTCATTACCTTGAAATCAGTTTTCACTTCACACGTATAATTTCATTTCCTCCCGATTTAAATGTCAAACGTGACCTCCTTACTCAAGTCACGAGGGCGGCGACTTCAGGAAGGCTGTGCTGAGTGACTGCCGCTTCTTCTGGCAGAAAAGCCACGTCTCATTGTATACATTCTGCGCACTTCCAGGACCTGGCCCGTCGGAGCTACTCGGCAGAGCTCGCGGGGCGGTGCTGTCCCAGACGTCAGACGGTCAGGACGCACGCAGGCGTGGTGTCGTGAGTTTTCCTGAGCCTGTCCGGTTACACGGGAGTCTGATTGGGAGACAGTGTGAAGGACTTGGAGGCAACATGTTAAAGTCTGTCCTGAAGTGGGGGCTGAGCTCACGCAATTATAAGATTTCATATTTAATTTTCACCAACTTAAGGTCTAATTGAGAAGTGTGTCTGTAAAAAGATCCCTGGTGTGTGTCGGCGGCTCTGTACCTGTGCCGTGGGGCTCAGACGGGGCAGGACCATTGACTCTTGGATGCCTTGCAGCAGTGGAGCTTGATCTGTTCCTTAAAGGAAATACAGGACTTTCGCTGCCGATGCTCTGGAAAGACACTCTTTCCAGCATAGACCATGCAAGGAAGACGCTATGTACGAGGGTGAGGAATAATGTCAGTGATTTGAAAGAGTGTACTGGATGGTATCACAGGAGAGACTGTTAGGAAGGACGGTGCGAGTGGCCCGTGAGACTTCATTCAGTAAACAGAGAAGTTGTCGAAGGTTTTCGAGAATATCATTGAAATATTTTTTTTAATAACTCTTGTTCTTCTGCTGGAAGCCTGCGGTCTCACCTGCAGTCCATGTCCTTACCCTTCCCCCAGGAACGCACGTTTGGCTGAGCGTGTTATTCTCGGTCAAGCGCAGCCGCTCCCCCTGGGTCTTCTCCATAGTGGTCATTCCCCACTCACCTCCATGCTTCTTCATTCTTGGCCCGTGGCCCTTGGCTTTCCCATTCTTTGTCTATGCAAGTAAGAGTTGTATGTTTGTTTATTTCATTAAGCAAGTTTTTGTTTTGTTTTTTTAAGACTCTGTACTAGGCACCATTCTTGGTTCTAGGCGAACTCTCTGCAAAGAGTCAGACATTCAGTATTTTTGGCACGGTGGGCCACCAAGCGTCTGTTGCAAGGGTTCATTTCTGTCATTGTGGCGTGAAAGCGGCCCCAGACCATGTGTCACGAGATGAGCGTGGCCGTGTTCCCGTCAAGTTCATTTGCAGAAACAGGGGTCAGGTTGAATTCTGGCTCAGGGGCTGTAGTTTGCCAGTCCTGCTCCTGAGAACCAGACAGAAGTGCCTGCCATCCTGGGGTTTACACCCTCGTGTTTTTCATATCTAAAATTCCTTCTCTTCTGTTCCCTATTCATATTGTTTGGGGTGAGGGGCAAGAGCCCAAAACTTCAGTTCCACTTACTGGCTGATAAGAAAGCCTCTTTGTTGTAACTGTACATTCTTTCCCACCAACACACACCACTCATTCTAACCGGTTCCCTGAAGGAAGGGAAATAGAAAACAACCACATTTTTTGACATGGTCTTGTTAATAACAAGACTCACAGAACTTCTCTTCCCGATGTCCATCGTCAATCATGGGACCCGAGGACAAATGTAAAGTCTTTAGTTAGGAAAACCACCCTTGGTGAGAAGGTGTGTGTGGGAGGTGGTGGGGGGGGTCTCCGTGTCTTTCAAGCTTTCTGCTCATGGCTGGTGCTGGTAGCTCCGCCTTCACCCCTAGGGAAGGGACACTCCTTTGACTTTGTATGGTTATAGTAAGAACATATACATACTTATAAAATACATGTAAAATATAATTACGAGCTGCAGTGGCAGCTAATGAGAATGATATTTTGTCTTCCTACAATGTCCCTTTAAAATTCCCTCCAAATGCTTGATGCGCTGGCTGTCTTGGCAGGTGCCCGCTAGTCTGTGTACTAGTGGAAAAGCATCTCTTCTGTCATGCATGCGAGATGAGAATTTGCTCTTATATCCTGAACTTGAGAATTCCAGTACACACTTATTTAGTGAGTTGGGCATATTTGTTAAATGAAGAATTGCAATCAATTTGAATTTCTTGGAAACAGTTCAGGTGCTAAGAGCTTTATTTGAGGCTTGTAGATTTCAGTTCCCTGTAGAATTTTAAAGTTGAATAGTCACTTATAAAGGAACAAATACGCTCTTGACCTCTGAGTTCTCAATTTTATTTTCATTATTTTCCAAAAAAAAAAAAAGCGACAGTTTAACTTTATCTACTGAATCTGTAGCCTTTTGTCTGGAAGTGTTCAGCTCTGCATTCTCAGCCGCAGACTCGTTCTGTTCTACAAGCAGGACGTAATAAATGCATTTGTTTTAGAGAGAAAAGTTGTATTTGCATTTAGGTAAATCTTGCTTTCTTTAAATGTAATTGTATGATGCCTATCATTTCTGCCCTAATCTAAAAGAATTCTCTACTTTTTTTTTTTTTTTGCCATTTTTGGTCCACTTGATCTTATCCAATAAAGATTTTTTTAAAAATCAAGATTTTATATTAACTTGGAATCCTGGCTGTGGTTCTAGGGCTGGAAGGCGGGTTCTGGCCAGCCCTCCACTCGGGGCTCAGCGAGGGGCGAGGGTCTTGCTGGTGGGACCCCATTCTGCTCGATTCTGCTCTGCCTTCCCCGCAGTCGTGGTGTTCAGACAGTGTCAGCTTTTATTAAGATGAATTATGATCATTTCCATACAGCTGGGTGGCAGTTGTGGGCGTTTACATTATCAAAGCACAACTCAGACTTGCTCAGCCAATTTAGATGTCAATGAAACATTTGTTACTTATTTTCAGTTTTATCATTGGTTGTAATTTATACTTAGAATTGAAAATGTTAACATGTGTGACTGAGTTTGTTTTAATTAAGTGTATAATTAGGCTAATGAACCTTGTGAAAATGTAGTGGTGCAATCCTTAATACAATCTAAGCAGTTAAATTTCTAATTATGCATCAAAATCATGTAAGAGATGCCGCCTTTCAGCAGCTTGCTTTCTGTGGCTCTTCTTCTTGCCCTTTTTTTGGGGAGGGTAAGAAGCCTTGTTCAGAAGCTGTGATGGGAGGCTTAAAAGAAATGTGTGTGTATCTCCTTATCTTTTATTTTAGGAAGATTATTCAGGAATGAAATCTGTACATTGTGGTCATAGTAATTTCCCCCTAAGTCTTGGAAAAGTTAGCGGAAACAGGAAGAGTAGATTTGGGGATGTTTCAGGTTGACCAAGAAGAAAGCCATTGGCTCAAAAAGCATCCGTGAGACTCATGCGGCGGGGACAGAGGTGCAGGGCCAATTTCCCTGAGCCCTGGTGCCCTGTCTTGGCAGACCTGCCCTCCCTGAGGCGAGGGATCCGCCCTGGCCCTCCTCCTGTGGCCGATCGGTCCTGCCCTCGCTGTCCCCCCAAGCAGAGCTTGCCCGGCTCCTCCTCCTGCTCCCTCTCTGCTGTTTTTGGCCTAGTGGTTTCCTCCTCTGGCAGAAAATGGTTGCCCCTAATAAGGAATCCTGGTACCAATGGCCAGGAAGGAAGATCAGTCTCCACCCCAGCACAGCTTCACGCCCAGGTGCTCGGAGCTTCCTGGCCTTTGGTGACTTTCCCTGAGGAGTGTGTTCCAGGAACACAGAACCATCGGTACGCCAGCCTTTGTTTCTTCCCAACAAATTCTAGCTGCTGGCTGAATCTGCAGAACAGGTTCCCAGAGTCTGAGTTGAGTTGTGCCGCGTGAGCTGCTGCTGCCCCGGGAGCGGGGCGTGGACACGCACCTGCCCAGCCCCACACGGCCCCTGGAAGGTGAGTGGGCCTGGTGTTGACCCCTCTTCAGGGGGACTCTGGGTCTCAGCCTGGCCGTGTGCTGTCAGCTCGGTTTTCTTGTCTTTCGTTGGATCATCCCCCTCCTTTTGTCATCATTGTCACTCAGTGAAGCCGATGAGATAGTTTTGCAGATTGTACGTCTTTCCTTTTGAATCAGTCTGTCCGTGTGGAGAGCGTGCTTCTAACAGTGTGGTCAGGCGCCTCCACGCCAGCAGGCTCCTGACTCCCCTGATTCTGTCTGTTCCATTCATTCCCTGGTCACTCGGGTCGTGGGGGTGCGATGCACTTTGTCGCTCAGGGTGGCGTTCTCCCCTCTCCGCTCCTCCAGCCCCACCGCCCCCTCAGTTCTCTGCTCTCTGGTGCTGAGAAAGAGGGTTCTGGGATTTTTTGCGATGACTTCAACAGCTTTGGATTCTAAAACCTCATTTAATAAGCATCCATGCCATTTCATGAAAACGTGATGGTGCACTGACGTATGGTTTGTAACGTTTTTACTTATGGTAGAATTACTCACGCGTCGGGCCACATGTGAGGGCTTGTTTAGAAAGACAAGCCATTCAATAAATGAAGCATGTCACACTTTTTTACTTTGGATCATTATTCTGGAGTGATTCCCAGGTGATCATTCTTTTTTTCCCAGGGGGAGAAAAAAGTAGATTTAAGAAAAGACATGATTATCTAGATGAATAGAAATACAAAACAAAATATTGCTGCCACTTGTAGAATTAAATCACGGCTTTCCAAGTTGTATTATTTAAACTGTCATAAATACTGACAGGATCCTTTGGAGGTAAATTTATACGTGTGAACAAATTACTGGTACTAGTTACCTGCTGAGTGATTTCCATTAAACCTAGTCTGTCTGTCTGTCTCTCTAAAAATCTTCTGTGGTCTGTTTTAGAAGGCACAGAATATTCCAGAATACATAAAGACATCACCATGATCAGTCACTTGAGACCACAGATTTTCCCATCCTGGGAAATCACCTGGGACCTCACTGACTAAAGGCTACCCGGTGAACTGGGGTGACCCTTGGTGGGGCATGTCTTCCCTTGGGGACGGAGCACATAAACCTCAAAGGAGCATGCTGGTCCGCAGAGGCAGCTGTGAGCAACAGGCGTGGCACCCAGTCTCTGTGGCTCTGCAGGGACCGCCCATGGGTGGCCGAGTCACCTGTCCACTCAGCTGCTGTCCCTCGTGGATGCCAAGTGGCCCGGGGTCCCCTCCTGGTTCCACTGTCAGCAGTGAGAGATTTCATTTGATTTCTCTGATTATTTTGTCCCATTCAGCAAAGTTACAGGCAAATCTTAATGATTTGATTCCTTCGATAGAGCACTTTGTTCAGGTGTCCAGGGAAGCAAACAAACAGGTGGGCAGCTCTGGCAGACAGCTGGCAGGCTTGGGGCATTTTGGTTGTCCCTTAACCCTGGCGTGGCCCATGGGAGGTTCGTGTCCCGCCAGGTAGGGTCTCGGGCTGCTCATGCTCATGGAGGTGCGTCAGCGTCCAGCTTCTTACCTTTGAGCTGAGAGAGTTTCTATTTATTTAGCTCCAATATGTGGTTGCAAGTAACAAGAAATGACCTACGTGGTGGTTTTTTCATCAGTCACTAAGCTCCTCAGACTCTTAAACTAGTAGTTGCTCATCCTCAAATAGCATGACAAAAGGCGATGTAAATGTTATCTCTGATTCTTACAAGGAGGTATGTTAAGCTGCAAAATAACAAGCACACATGCACACACACACACAAAACCAATGGACCTTTGCTTCAATTCAGTTCATTTCAGCGAAGTCCTGTATTTGGTATAAATGACACTGTCATGAAAAAACAGGATCTGAATCTAAATTTTGCCTCACTGATTCTATTTTGCAAAAAGCTTATTGTAAATTTGAGACCTGTTTGCTTCAGCTAAACTCAGTCCCCCACTCATGCAGCTGTCACTTGTCAAGACCCCATTGCTCGCTGAGTGCTGGGGCAGGTACTGCTGCTGCCCCCCGACCCCCATCTTCCGGGGGCTTCCAGCAGGGGTAGGGATGAGGGGTCCAAATGAGGAACAGTAACAGGGGAGTGAGATCTGAAAGAGGAAGGCAGCTTCCTGTTGGAGCGTCTTTCTCCTGCAAAGCCCATCCAGGGAACGGAGTGTATTTCGCTCCACGGGGTACACGGGCAACTGGGAATCGTGTCTTCAGCTTTAATTTAGGCAGCACTCTAAATTCTAATTCTGTCTATGTGGGCATTTTTGTTAATCTCTAAATATTAGGATTATAAAAGAAAATGCAAGCTTTGGGCACGTTCATAAAACTTTTAACGTGATTCAGAATACATGCTAACCAGCGAGGAAGTCAGGGCGTTGGCACTAAGGGAAGATCCCCCCTCCTCAGAACGCTGTCATCATGCTGTTGGCTGGCTGTCCCGGGGGGAGAGGAGCGTCCTTCCTGTCAGCCAGGGGGTCAGCGTTCTAGGCCAAGGACATTTGTGACATTTACTTCTTTGTTCCCTCCATCTTGGTCTCTACAAGTCCATTCAGACTTTTGTCCCCCCCCCTGAGGTTTGAGTGCGTGTTGAAGAGGTGAGTGGTAACTGGCGGTGCCGGCACTTGTCACCAGCATTCTCCAGTTTCTTCAGATGGGAATAATGGCTGGCTTTTGGGGACCTGACTGGTTCTGAAGTTCAGAGCACGAGTCCCTTTCAGACTCAGATGCCAAGGGTGGAGACTTCTACTTTGGAAGTCTTTCCGGTTTTCCTTCTCCCGTCTACCGTGTGGTCAGGTCGGCTCCTCCTCCTTCCCTGTCCTTGCACAGAAAGACGGGGCTGCCGTCCGCAGTGTCCCCGCTGGCTTAGAGCAGGACACTGCCACAGCTGTCCACTACGACACACCGTCTGCACTGCAGGCTGTGGCAGTCCAGCTCTGCTCGAAGCAGTTTGAAGCAGAGAGAAGCGTGCGTTTGTTCCAGAAGCGTAGCACGACCAGACCAGCCAGAGACGATCGCCCACGTGTACCGGGAGGACCCCCTCCTGCACACCACTTACACTGTCGGGGCTTTTGTGTTGGTGTTGTTTTAAAACGTACGAATAGCACTCTAAGGCACCCCTTCGTTGGGCAGCCTTTGTAAATGTGACACCCATGTTAGAGCAGGGGGGCCTTGTGCAAATACTCCGTGTGTAATGACCTGCCTTCTTACTGTTCCAGGACCCTGGGGCTGTTAGTAAAGCGACTGGAGAAAGGTGGCAAAGCTGAGCAAGAAAACCTTTTCCACGAGAATGACTGCATCGTCAGGATTAATGACGGCGACCTTCGGAACAGACGATTTGAGCAGTAAGTGTGTGCTGTGCACTGGGGCCTTGGACCCCGCATCTGCCGTCTCCGCCTTCGCGCTGCGGAGGGGCGTCTCCCACCATTATCTGGCTTTTGACAGTTTAATCAAACTGCAGGTACTCATGGCCATGAGACTTTTTCCAAATGCCCTCTGACTGGTGATACAGCACTTCTTAAAATGCCATGGGCCCAGGTTAGGCCTTACGCTTGGGCCACATCCTCACCTTTGGGAAAATTCACCGGGTTACTGTTTTTTATTAGACTTTTAACTCCCGTTTTCAACATTGTTGAAACTCGGGACAAACAGGCAGACAGAGCTCCTCGGAACCACGTTGTCCACTCGGATTTTCCTCATCCTGGCTCCAGCCCTTACTCGGTCAAAAAGATAAAAATTGTCCAGTTCGTATAAAGCAAGGCAAGAATGAGCAGAAATGATGAGCACGCAGTTTAAGACCCGAGTAGGGACCCAGATGAGATGGAACAGCTTCTCAGCTGCTTGTGGGGTGGCCTGGGGACCAACACCCCTTTATGTTTTGAGTCACCGAGGCTGCATCTGCGCTCCCGAGATGCTTGCGTGCACAGGCGTGGGTGGGTTTTTCTGATAAATAATGGAGAGTCGCTTTCTGTAGTTTTCTATTTTTAAATCTAGTTCTTTGAATACTCATTTGGTCCCCTGATAGAGAAGTATTGTATGATTCTTAGCAGGTGTAGTGGGTAATGTTGTAGAAAGAAGGCTGGGTTTAATTTCTGTTCACACTGGAATGATAAACACCTCTTGTGCTTAAGGGCACAGTGAGGGTTAATGAGTCACAGGTGAGTCACAGGTGAGGGCCCTGTGTTTTCCGTGTGTTCGTGGAGATCTTGTGACTTAGTGAGAGATTTGTATTTGGAGAGGCTGCCCTGCCACCACCAGACCTCGCAGACTTTTATCAGAATTTGTGTCCGGCCTCAGCAAAGCCTGATTGCTGTTCAGTGAGGCCCACTAGCCTTCAGGTGCTGATTCTGCTTCTCTCACAAACTCAGGGCCCAGCACATGTTCCGCCAAGCCATGCGCACGTCCATCATCTGGTTCCACGTGGTCCCCGCGGCAAATAAGGAGCAGTACGAGCAGCTGTCCCAGAGCGAGAGAGGCGGCGACGGCTGGAGCCACTGCAGCCCCGACAGCCAGCGTGCCGAGCCCCGGGGCACGGCCAGCGCCTGCATGGGGGCCCTGGCGGCTGCGCAGAGGACGCTCCGGCCGCACCCCGTGCCCCCCGAGCTCGCCAGCCCGCACCCCCGGCCGCCCGCGCCTGGCGCGCAACACCCCGGCAGGCCGCCCGCTGCCCCCACCCCGGCCCCCACCTCCTTCGGCTCTGGCCTCGGCGGTGGCTACAACACCAAGAAGGTCGGCAAGAAGCTCAGCATCCAGCTGAAGAAAGGTACCACCGTCCTGTGAGCCCTGTCCTCTGTCCTGTGTCCCCATCCTCTGTCCTGTGTCCCCTGTCCCATGTCCCTGTCCTCTGTCCTGAGTCCCCATCCTGTCCTGTGTCCCCATCCTCTGTCCTGTGTCCTCTGTCCTGTGTCCCCTGTCCCGTGTCCCTTGTCCTCTGACCTGAGTCCCCATCCTCTGTCCTGTGTCCTCTGTCCTGTGTCCCCTGTCCTGTGTCCCCTGTCCCCTATCCCCTTTCCTGTGTCCTCTGTCATCTATCCTATTCTCTGTCCTGTGTTCTCTGTCCCCTGCCCTGTGTCCCTTGTTCCCTGTCCTCTGTCCTGTTACCCCTGTCCCATGTCCCCTGTCCTCTGTCCTGTGTCCCGTCCCATGTCCTCTGTCTCGTGTCCCCTGTCCCATGTCCTCTGTCCCGTGTCCTCTGTTCTGTGTCCCCTGTCCTGTGTCCTCTATCCTGTGTCCCCTGTCCCATGTCCTCTGTCCCGTGTCCTCTGTTCTGTGTCCCCTGTCCTGTGTCCTATGTCCTCAATGTCCTCTGTCCTGTGTCCCGTGTCCTCTCAGGGAGCTTGTCTCAGATGTCAGCCCGCCCTCCCCAGGCGCCCTCAGTCCTCTCATTGTCACGTGAAGGAACTGATAGAACCCCTTCTTTAAAAAGTATTTAAAACTGTTTTTTATGCTTTTCAGACTCATTTTGCTGTATGAAAATTGAAATATAGAAGTTCCAGTATTAAGGCTTTAGGGCCTCCTGTCCAGCACAGGGAACGATGTTCAATGGCTTGTAGTAACCTGTAATGAAAAAGATTGTATACTATGTATAACTGAGTCACTGGGCTGTGCACTGGAAACTTAACACTACACGGTAAATAAAAAAAATCAGAAAAAGTTCAAAAGTATATAAAGAAATAAATAGTTATGTTTCTGTGTAAAAGGCGGCAGGTCCTGCTGCAGTCCCACTTCTGATCAGTTTCAGGATGTTACCGTCAAGCCCAGAGCAATAGGAGGCTTCGACTGTGTGGATCCCCCACCTGCCGTGCACAGGCGGCCCTCAAAGAGGACGCAGAGGCTCCCCCGTCACCGCGTTCCCTTGGGGTTGGGAAGGGTAGCTTCGTGGTGAGATGCAGGGAAGCTGGGCCGTGGGCCCCTGGCCTCCTGCTCTCCCCGTTGGGCCTTGCTTCCCCTTCTCCAGGTCGGGGGCGTGGTGGGCCTCGCTGATACTTTATTACGACGAGCACCTCACATCTGAGGGTCTGTTTAAGGGTCCTCTTCCCATAGCCTGTGCTGCCCACCCCCACCCCCCCGGATGCCCAGCAGACCGCTAGCCTTGACCTTCTGACCTCCAGCCCCTGCCCCCCCACCCCCCGCACTGAGATACCCTGTGGCCATTAGTCGTCCATTTCAGCTGACCATTTTTATGTGTATTTTAAATCATGTCTTTGAAAACAGCATCATTGTGAAGAGTGCTCCTCCTTTACGAGCTCGCCCAGCCCCTCAGGTAGGTGGGGGTGAACCCAAGAGGGGCTGAGTGAGTCCTCAGGTCAGGGCTGCCAGCCCCAGATTCTCACTGGAGTCCTTTCCATCTCCTGGCTTTGAGACCAGCCTTCCTGCTGTCTGGGGTGCGGTTCATCACATTGTCGACTGTCAGATTCCTGTTTCTTCTCTGAATCCTACTTTTTCGGAACTTTATGTGAACCATAGATTCTTTCTCGTTACTGGCTGTTTAAGCTCCAAACACTTGGCTGACCTGATCAGGAATGGACAGCCTCAGTCCACCCTGGAAACCCCTTACAAATGTGGTCAGGTCAGCTTCAACCCCTTTTAGCTCTGTTAACGCCTGAATCAGGAATAGCAGAGCGTCTTTCTTCCCTTTTCTCCGCTCAAATGATAGGACCTAGGTTTTACGCAAAAGCATATCAAGACAGACAGATGTTGTATAAAAAATAAAATTATGCTCAGGATCTCCAACAAAGAAAGAATATTTTCCATCGTCATGAAGATATTACTTCATATATATCTCTGCCTTTTTACTCTGATACAGGCATATTCACTATTGAATTACAGTTTTCCACACAATCATTACATTTTAGCACCTTATGATATAATATGAACTTTTAAAATGAAGTGAAATTTTGCCATTAAAAGAATTACTCTTTTTAATACAGAAATTTGTAGTTTTACTTTAATAGCATTTAAAAAGGCATGATTGTGTTTTACAGGAACTAATTTAGAAAGACTGTGCTCAACCAGCGTAAGAAAGTAGAAGTAATGGTTTTCTTTTAAACATTTTTCTGACCTTGAGTACTCTAAACAATACCGAGCCTCAGAGGTCTGTCTTGATTTTAATTTATTAACTGTGAGAATGTCTGACAAAAGGCAGAAAACTGCCTGTGTTTTCTGCCAATACTCACACAGATTTTATATAAAAAAAATAGTGTTTACTGTAAACAAGAGGGAGGACGATGCTGACTGCCTTTGACTTGTACCAAATATAGATGTTTTAATAGTAATGACTGTATGAAGCTGAACAAGCTTTCACTGTAGTTACCAGGTAATATTTTTATCAGTTATTATTGTTACATGTAACACTTTCAGTGAAGGATGTCAGAAACGCAGGGTTTGTCAGTGTGAAACTTTAAATTCAGTGCAAAGTGAATGACATGAGTTGAGTGACAGAGGTTCTTCATAAACTGAGATCCATCCTAAAACCAAAAGGAAGCCTTTGTGGTCATGCTTCTTTGGCATAAGTTTGGAACTACGTCAGGTAACCTGTCGGAAGAGAATGCCCCTATGTACTTGCTTCCATAATTATGACTTCTTAATATTTATTGTCATCTTGGCATCCCCAAATCCCCTGCTCTTTTGTAGAAATTAACTCTAATGAAGTCAGAGGAGAAGGTCGATAATATATTTCAGTCAGTGCAGAATGTTCTGTTGGCTTTGCTAAATGAAAATTGATATCTATTTATCTTCCTTTTAAAGGTCACTGCCTGCACTTTTCGCTTACAGATTTAGGGGCTATTGCTGCTGTTTTAATAGTATTGAGGTTCATAGAACAATCAGTCTTTGTAGTTCATACAAGTTAATATTGCAAAAGGAAAGCAATTTAGAATTCTTCCTTAATAAACGTTATTGCAAGTCATTAGAGTTTCATGAAAGCACAGAGACATATGGGAAAGTCCCAGCAGAATAATTAGGAAAATCTCATATAGACAACATGCCATTCAGGTCTTCACGGAAGACTTCAGACAGTAACAGCCCAGGCGCGTTAAAGTGATTTCAGACTTGAAGTAAACGAACGTTGTGTTTGAACTTGAAAATATTCACAGTAGGTTTTGTTACCAGTATAATTATTGTGTTTTCTTCACTTGTGCTTCATGTTTCTTCTTTAACCCACATTTTTATTCATGTTTATCTGCCCATGTGTGTTTACTGACAGAATCATAGCCTTACAGTTTTTTAACTGAGTGCTGCATCAGATTAATGAATTCTTGTGTAGATTTTTCACCTTTACATGTCTTTTTCTTCTGGTCTTGAGCCAGTGTTTGTCCTGATACCATTTTAACTGGCATGGAACCTAGTGTCTTAGAAAGTAACTTTTTAAAAAGCTCTGGTAGAAATTAATCATTATTAGAAGCATTCTAAAAATTCTGTGGTTCAGTAGAAATTTGTCATTGTTGCATTTTTTTTCCTTGGCTCCTTCTGGCTTAGTGCATGTTGGTCTGGTGACATAACCTCTTTTCACTGTATTGAGCCTCATAAGAGCACCTGTCAGGAAAGCTGCTGGTGAACCTGGAACTGAAATCATACCCACCAGCACAGTCTGTAAATGCTCCTTAATTTCAGGACCTTTAAACGTTATGTATGATGACCCTTAGACCGAGATGGGGGTCTTCACTGGGCAATATGCCTCCAGCTCACCTTTTTTTTTGAGAAATAAACATGGTCAGATTTAGGTGAATTAGAAGAAAACTAGGCAAAGAAAATATGATTCATCCTATCAATTAATCGGTAAATTGCTGTGATAATGAGAGTTTGGGGAGACTCTGTATTCTGCATCTGGAAAGGGTCCTCGTATCTCTGTTTCTGTCCCATCTCCCGGCCCGTGTCCTCGCCCCTGGCCCACCTCCTGCCCTTCAGATGTGGGTCCGTTACTGCGCTGTAACACTTGTACAGGAGGTACTATGGGTTTTAACAGAAGGTGTTTTTTTTTTGCATATAGAAATTGTGTATTTTCATAATCAAAGTTTTAGACCAACTTAAAAACATTCACGTTGTTTTTTATTTTCTTCTGCTTTTGTCTAGGTTACCATTTCTTCTTAGGCTAATGAATTTTGATATATATGTATACATATATTTATATATACCATTTAAACCTTCCATAATAATTCAGTCTATTTCAAAAAGTTTATTATAGCTTTTAAAGTATTAAAAGCAACGTAGGCCAGTGTGAAAGTTACAAAGCGTCAGGTTGAGGTAGAGAGTATTCATAAATTCTTGATGTCTGGCGCACCTGTGAAATCCGAGACGGCTCATCTTATTTACCTTTTTTTCCTGTGATTACACTCAGGCACAGAAGGCTTGGGGTTCAGCATCACTTCCCGGGACGTCACAATAGGAGGCTTAGCCCCAGTTTACGTGAAGAACATCCTCCCCAGAGGGGCTGCCATCCAGGACGGCAGACTCAAGGCGGGGGACAGGCTCCTAGAGGTGAGCGGCCGCCCTGCATCGGGCTTCTCCCCTGGTCCCGGGAAGGTTCCGTTCCCAAGGGTCAAATGCATTTTAACCTTTTCAGAAAATACTAAATTAAATGATAGATTTTAACAGAAGGATGCATCTGAAAACAGTGTATTCCTGCTTCTCTTTTCTATGTTTCCAAGTTACTTGATGAGAAATGGCTTCTCATTTAGTTTACCCATAAATTTTTAGTTACTCGAACATTTGGTTTATGAGATAACATAACGTTCTGTCGTGATGTAAGTCCAGTGTCTATTAGATTACATTTCTGGATGGCTTTAAATTCATGTCTGGCAATGGAGAAATGTTATCTGCTGGGGAGTCAGAACAGAGACAAATGAAGTTAAAGGAAAACAGCGTGTCTGGGTGAGGGCACGAGGCGATGTTGAAAGGCCAGCGTGGGGAATGGATTGAGAAATAAAAATCAAATGTCAGGAAAAACAATAAATAGTTCTCCAAAATTGCCTTACCATGCCTCCGTAGACTGGGTCTCGGTCCGTTGGTCTTTGAGGCTCTTTGCTGTACAGAAAGTCACGTGATTTCTGTTGGCATGAATGTTGTACGTATGGAAATATAGAGGAGAAAGGCTGAGAAGGAGTAGACCTTGTTTGTGGTTTTTCTTAGTGTCTTCTTCAGAAAACACAGTCTGCATTCTTAACAGCAGGGACGGTGTCCCCCATGGTGAGCAGCGTCAAAGACCAGCGTTCCGACAGTGTCGGCCTCTTTCCTTAACTTGCAGTTTCACGTGTGGCTTTGATCTTTCCACCCCGGCTCTCCTACAGGTTTCTTGGAAAGTAATGGAACAAAGGAGTAGCTTCCAGATTTTCTCCATGTCTACATGTTGGGACCTAGATTCCTTAGTTCTTACTCTTTCGTCTTTGTTTTGTTCGTGTGATACTGTGTTTTAAAGGGAAGCCAACCTGGACTGAATGAAAGGAAAGATTTGAGTGCAAAGTGTATTTAGGGTATTGTTTCCAGAAAGGGCCTCTTGTCCTTGGGCGGTAAATGGGGAGCATTGGTCCCAGTTTTCAGCAGCAGCCTGCTGCTTCAGGGAGAGCTGCAGCTGGGATGTGAGCCCAGGCATCTTTGCCTGTAAATCCAGGACAAGTCTGGCCTTTTGTCCCCCTCCTCTCCCCTGCATCGCCCCCCACTTCCTGCATCACCGCCTCCCTGCATCGCGCCCCCCCCACGTCGCCCCATCCCTCCGAGGGGAGTCACTGTATCTTTCCTTTCTCTTTCATCACAGAATCACGTTCCTTGCAACACGTTGGCAACTTCTGCTCTGCTCTTTGAGGAAGGGAAGGCCGGTGGCCTGTCCCTCTTCACAGCTAGGCTTTATTTTCTATCGCTCTCGGGTGTGTTTTAATCCTCCCTTTCCAGTGTCACCTGTGGCTGTATCTGTGCCATGTTCTGTGGGCAGAAAGCTTTCCTGAGTCTCTGGCTGTGCGGAAGCCTACATTATAAAAAGTATCAAGTGACTAGTTTTTTTTTTTTTATTATTATCTAGAAAAGTTTGGCTCTCTTTTGAGCCTGTTACTACAAACCTTTTCCCTGCAGTCCCTCATAGTAGTACATGAAGGGGCTGTATAAGCGGTTTTTAGGAGGGGAAAGTTTTCAGAACATTTTAACTGCAGGAAAATTTTGCTATTACGATGTAAATAATATACTTAATTGCCTTAGACAAATGTTATTTTTGTGTAAAGGGAGTGACAGAGAATTCTTTTTTGAAATGAATTTCCACTCTCATTTCTCTTACGTACGTCATGTTTGCTGATCCTGTTGTTATACTTTCTACAAAAGTGACGAGATTCCCCCGGAATCGGTTGTTTCAGATCTCTCATGTCCTGACAGAATTCTCTTAAAACTCTTAACTCCTTAAAAAATCCTCTTAAAATTGAAAAATATTGAGCTGGAATACTGCTAGCCCTCCAGAAATAGTATTTTGTAGTGATTCTTCTTCAGTGTTTGCTCTTTAGGAATGAAAAATTACAACTTTTAAAATTGCAATGAGAGCTAAAAGATTTTTACCAAAATATTTTTAGTGTGTTTTTCCCACTCCCCATCAAAGGGGGCACTTTTTAAATTTTATGTGGGAAAACCTTGCATTCACAAGGCCATCAGTGTATCTGAGCTCATGGCCAGTAGGTTTTGCATGAACTTGGGTTTGAGATGCGTCAGTATCACAGGTCACTGGTGAGCGCTGGTGGCTGTTGGGCTCGCAGACGGGCACGAGGACTTGCTGCCGCCCCTGGGTGTCTACGCACCTGGCCTGCATTTGTTCAGCGGCTCCCACAGCCTAGTGGTGACCAGATCAGGGCCGAATTTATCACAAAGTGAGTTCTGACCTGTAGCAGACGCGATCCGTGCCCGAAGGTGTCTTGTCTTCGGTCACCGGTACGCGTGGCACTGCAGCTGACAACTTTTTCTGTGTTTTAGGTAAATGGAGTCGATCTAGCAGGCAAGTCCCAGGAGGAAGTGGTTTCCCTGTTGAGAAGCACCAAGATGGAAGGGACTGTGAGCCTCCTGGTCTTCCGCCAAGAAGACGCCTTCCACCCGAGGGAACTGGTGAGTACATTTAGAGCACCTGAGAGGTTTCTGATGCACAGGAGCCAGGCATCTGGGCTCACGACCCGAAGGCCAGTGTTTACTGAGATGTTTTCCAGGCAGTTTCTATATTTCCTGTATCTTCCCGCCTTAACATAAGACAAGCATGCTTTTCTCATTTTCTCTCTGTTTTGGAAATAGATGTCCACAACACTGAGTGCGGGAGGGTTTGAAAACCCGATCGCAGGGGTGTCTTCTGGGACAGCAGGTGTTACTACCGAGTGCTTTCAGTTGGGCTGATTGAATACAGAGACGTCGGTTATTTCACAAGTGTCACTTCAAAGGCTGATGTTGAAAGACTGCCATGTTCATTACATACGACACATTTTCCCGTTTCAAGTTTCCATAGTACGTGCAGCCAAATAAAGATGCTTGCTTACCGTTGTATGAAAAGGAGGGCCTTAATTAAATAACATCATTGGAAATTAAAAGGCCCGAGATTCAGTAAGCCCCAGGGCCACTGATTACTAATACAGACATTATTTGGAACGACATAAATGAGATGAAAATGAAAAAGCATTTGTTTGCAGACTGTTTCACCTTCTATACATCTGTCAATATATCTGTTCGATGGGGGATTTAATAGTATTGGTGCGAGTGAAATATGTGTATAAAATTGACATAGTTCTCTTGCACGCTCTTCTGCAAAAAGCTGTCAGCTTCATTTATACGTAAAAATAATACAATTGGAGGAATCGCCTTTATCTTTTGTTCTGATGTAAGAAAATGGTTTTCCTTCAAGTACAAGTTGTATTTTAATTAGTTCAAAACTGATCTCTACTTGGGTCATTTTTGGACATTTGACGTGTCTTTCAGATAGCTTTTAGTTTTATCTAAACGACAGTTGATCCGTATATACTGGAATGGGTAGGTTTTTGGGACACAGTTCCCAAATTTGTCCAACAGCCCAGTTCTCTTAGGCTAATACTTCAAGTGTGGATGTGTCATGATTAATAAAAATTGCCTTTTATTATAAAACAGAAATTTTAGTCATAGGACTACCCCTCCCTTGGTTACACGCACATTTACAATTTACTGTGATTTCATGGAAATTTCAGTATAGGGCTGAAAAGTGAACACTAGTGTTTTAAGTAGATTTTGAAGAAATACAAAAACTTCTTTATTTCTTTCTATTTAAAAATGTTTAATGCATTATTTCTTCATTTAAATTCCGTTTTCCATTTTCCCCCCACTGTTATCCAATTTTGTGCTTAAAATGCCACCTGATCCTAAATCTGGAATTGTCTCTATTAAATTGTAAATGAGCACTTAAAAAAAAACACGCAGCCTTCGCTGTGATTTGACGAGGCTCAGCCCCTCCCGCGGTCCGGGGCTGGGTGCTGGCTGGCGTCGCTGGGCTGCCAGCACCAGGACGCTGCAGCCCTTCCCCAGCAGCTCTGTGCCAGCATCAAGCCTGCTTAGGGTTATTCAGGTTCTTCTGGTCCAATTTTGATCTTCCAGGCTTCTGTCTTTCCCTTCTGCTGCCTCCTTTTTTTCCCTCTTGGTTCTTTAATTTATTGCTTGTGAGCTTTTCATTAAGGAGTCAGCCAGTAGGCCGTCACTTTATTATTCACGTTGCAGCTGCTAGTCAAGATTTAAAAGAATAAAATTCTGAAAACTTAAAGGGGGGCATTTAAAATGATCTTTAAATCCAGTTAACAGAACTCTTTCCCTCTGTTTCGGGTGTCTGTGTTTAAATTCTGTGTCTAAAACAAAATACTTTTATCAGTAAGTATCTTTTTCTTGTAAGTCAGTCTTAGAACTATCTATGTAACGAAAGCAACTCGATAATACGTGAAAAAAAACCCCATTTATAACCTGTGTGATATTGTACAGTGTGATGCTTGTGGTTCAGACTGTGGTTCAGACCGTTATTATCCGGTCTAGCTATCAAATTATAATATGCCTTATAATTTAGATTTAGTTGGGAAAATTAGACAACAAAATTAGAAACAGTGCCAGGAATAGAAAAGCAGTTTGGTGAGATTTGTTTTCCTCTAGATAATAAATTCAGGATGTACTGTGAATGAGCAAGTAAAAATTTACGTCTGGAAAAAAATTTTTTAAACACACACACGAGATAATATAACCACATCAGTGAAGGTGTGGAAGACAGGGTAATACAGTCGCCTTCGGTATATTTTGTGGGTTTGAAGAACCAACAATTTTCTCTTTAGAGTAAAGCTTTGTGTCCCTGTGTGTTGAAGATGGCTTTGGTCAGTCTGTATTTATGTCTTTCTTCAATTCTTCTAGAATGCAGAGCCAAGGCAGATGCAGATCCCAAAAGACACGGTAAGAGCTTTGTCTTTCGCAGAATGCAGAGATGTTGGCAAGACACGTGGAACTAACTTCTTACTAATTAATTGTGACGTTACTCGTCGTCTCTTTTCCTGGCTCTCGGTAGATACTACATAGATTTATTAAATTCCCAAGTGATCTTACCTTAGGACGACTTACTGCTGCTGCCCCAGAGAATACGTTGTGCTCGTTTCTGAACAGACAGGGGTAAGGAAGAGACATTAACAGCTTTCCCCAATCACCTGCATAACAAGAGGGACCAAAGGGGATGCGCTTAGTGATTTGACATTAAACAGACAAAGGACATCGTGAATTGTGAAGTGCTACGTTATCAGTAGCCATAAAAATGAAAGTAAAGAAGAAAACTCAATTCAAGCATAGAAGAACTAGGGAAGGCCTAAAAGCACAATAAAAATGTATCACAGACAGGAAAGACAAAACGCAGCAGCAATTTGCCTAAACATATTCACTGTCATAGTAACTTACATCTAGCAAGGGGCTAAGTCTTATTAACAGAAGTAAGTTCTCAGAGCTTAGATTAAAATGCAGAAAGAGTTGTGTCCTGTTTGGAAGACAGATCCTAAATACAGGCTGAGGATAAAGGAGCAGGCTGAGTTCCAGCAGGCGGCACTGACGTGGTGACGTGAGGCTTGCATCTCTGAACTCACCTCTTGTGTGGACGCACTGCCTGGGGTGAAAAGGGAGGGAGCTTCACGTAGATACCTGATGCCGCCCAGCAGAAATTCTAACAGGGTCTTTTTAGGCATTTAAGCCTTCATTAAGCACAGAAACATACAGGTCCCACACTCTTATGAGCAGAATGAAAATTCAACAAACCACATCCACAGTGGGTGATGCTAATATGTATTTTTCCAAAATTTGTCATATTAGGTAGACAAAGGATATGAAGAATTTCAGTAACATAATTAACACTATTAATAACATAATTTGGTTTTTTGTTATACAGTCACACACAGACAACTTTGAACCTAATAAACAAACAAAATGTTATTTTCAAATATTGCGTAATTAACAAAAATGGATGAATAATCAGACCTCAGAGGAAAATCAGTAAACTGCCTTGAGACTATTATACGTTTGTAAGGTTAGGTTGTGGGCAATTCATAGCTTTCAGTTTTTCATGCATCAAATCAATAAGTCTGTAATAGTTAATCAAAGTCACTATGCTGTGTGTGTGTGTGTGTGTGTGTGTGGTAGGGGAAATTAGACAAAGTGATTCTAAAAAGTCAAATGGGGCACAAGAATGACTTATTCTATTTTGAAGGACAGTAATGATGGCAAAATGTACTGTGGAGCCAAAATACTTAAAATAGCATGATGCTGTCACAGGAATAGACAAATAGGTCATTTCAGCACGTCGGCAGTGGTGGAAGCAGTCCTGGTGTGTGCACGTGTGCGTGCGCGTGTGTTCAGGACGGCATTTCCCAGTTGTGGTAAAGATCAGTTTGCTCAATGTCTAGAACAGTCGGCCATTCACTTTAGAAGGTCAGATTCCTTTTTCTCACCAGACACCCAAATAAACCCCAGTTGATTATGAAATTAAACCTTAGAAGTTACCAGAAGGTATTGAGAAAAACCTGTGACAACTTCTTGGTTAACTCTGGATGGTGAGCACTTGTCCACAGACGTGACTAAGCCCGAGTGTCATAAGAGGAAAGGTTGTAGAGTTGTTTGCTCACTAACTAACCTTCCGCATACACGGTAACCTCACTGTGGAGCGGCTGCATATCGAAGGTGAACATGGGAGGTATTTTCCAATGGGATCCTTGGGTGAAGAACTCCTTTGTTGTCTGGCATCTTAACGTCATAGAATGTTCTGGAAAAGTGAAGAACTTCACACATAAATTGTATCCATGCCTGAGACGGCCTGAGATGGAAAATGATGAGTAAGGAGAGGCGTCGGTCCCGGTGAGGAGACGGAGGGTCAGCAGCTTGGGACTCCACCGGAGGGCTAGGGTCCTCCTCCCGCACTGCTCGCCCCCAAGGGCGCGGGTCCCTGCCGGCTTTCTGGCACCAGTGGTGAGTCCGTTACCTGAGCGGAAGGGACAGTGTCCACACAAGTGTGTCTGGCTTCCAGTTTCAAGGGGGATTTTTTTTTCTGATGAGGGTTTTCCAAGCTAAGGAAGGAAGTCAGGAAGTTTTAATATTTTTCTACTTTTTCTTTCCAGTTTCTTGTTCTTCCTTTTGCCTTCTTGCCTCTGTGCCTGTCTATGCGGCACCATTTCGGGCTGTCAGAGGCTTCATGTTCAAATTATAATTTTAAAGTTGACTTGGCAGGGTCTCTGCCTCCCTCGGTACCTTTTGTTGGCAAGTCATTAAATTCATTCAAGTCACGAAATCCTCTGATACCATGTAAAGGTTCTGGTGACTGCAGGCACCTTGGAACGGAAGGGCCTGAGCTCTTGATCATCATAATGATCCCTAATGGGTGAAGTCTGAGGGACTGTTAAAAGGTCACTTAGGTAGATGCGGAGGCCTGTTCCAATGGCTGGTAGACCTTCTAAGTATCTGATCCATAGGTTTCCTGAAAGTCTTCTCAGTGTCACTTTAGTGAATGAGACTGGGTGACCAGAAACCTGAGTTTTAGGTCATCCACTCAAAATTGGACCAAAAGCTGAAATATTTAGCAGAGGCCCAAGGTCTCTTCCTCCAAGTCCTTTGCTTTTCACAAGTGAACTCACTTGGTAGCTTATCTGTGTGGCTGTCCAGGTTGGACAAGACAGTATGTGGGTGTATTATCTGGGTTCTCTGGAGACACAGGACCAGTAGGAGGTGTGTGTATATCTACAGACAGGGGTTTATTGTGAGGACCTGGCTTGTGTGCTTATGAAGACGGGCAAGTTCCCATCTGCAGGGTGGGCCAGCGGGCTGCAGCCAGGAGGGCCCATCGCACAGATGAGGCCCAAAGGCGTCTGCTGGAGAACCCCGCCTTGTGGGGGAGGCCTGTCTTCCTTTCCTGTTCTGTTCTTTAACTGACTGGATGAGGCCCCCTCAGTTATGGAGAGCAGTCTGTTCTATTCAGAGTTCCCATATTTAAAAGTTAATCTCATCTAGAAAAATACCTTCCCAGTGGACAGAATTAACCACCACAGTGGAGCCATGAATTCACCTGCAGGCTCTCAGGCCTGGACTGACCGAAGTGCCCGTTTCTTGTTTGGACTTCAAAGGCCTGTGCAGGCCTGCCTAGGAGACGCCCCGGTGAGATCCGCGTAGGAGTGTAACTGCATCCTATACGGATTCAGAGCCCCTGGGTGCATGGAGGGCGATTGGAGATGAAAGCAGACCACGTGGGTATGACGTAAAACATGCTTACGTGTCAGGAATTCAACATGCATTCCACGAAGGATCATGGGATCTCACTATAGGAGCTGCAGGGATGCGCTGAGGAGTCTGGGGGAAACTCCCTGAAGGTCAGGAGGCATCTTGATAGGCCAGTGTCAGAAAGGGCGTGGCTGTGACTGGGAAAGGCCGTGAGCTATCAGTCAGCGTGGTCGTCGGTCGGCCCATTTGACGGTGGTGGTGGTGGGTGTGAAGGCTCTACCCGCCGTACTGATGCCGCTGTGAATGAGGAGATCGGTCCCGTGTACCGGAGGGTCAACGTGCTTAGGAATGAATTCAGCCAAGGAGATGAACGCCCTGTACACTGAACACTGTGAGACACTGATGAGAGAAGTTGAAAAAGGCACAAATAAGTGGAAATATAGTCCATGCTCACAGATGGGAAGAATTAAGATTGTTAAAATATCCATGTTACCCAAAGCTATCCCCAGATTCAGTGCAGTTCCTGTCAAAATGCCAATGGCGTTTTCCACAGAATAAAACAAAAAACCAAACACCTAAAATGTACTGGAACCACAAAAGACTCTAATAGCCAAAATAGCCTTAAGAAAGAGCAGAGCTTGGTGGTGTCACGATTCCTATGTTGTAGTCTATGTCACAAAGCCACCGTAGTCAGAAGTACAATGTCGGCATAAAAACAGACACACAGAACAGAGCAGGAGAGCCCAGAAGTAAGCCACACACACCCGGCCCGTCAGCTGGGACAGAGGAGCCCAGAACACGCAGGGGGGAAGGAGAGCCTCCTTAGTAAACGGAGACGGGGAGGCTGGGCGGTCACGGGATGGAGGCTGAAGCTTGTCTCCATCTTGCACAGCGGGCTTTGTGCATCACAGAAAATAATGCCTGTTGACAGTAGAACATTCGGAAGAAAATGAAAATCACCTAATTATGTGATGTCATCGTTGCTGTTTTGATGGATATTCTCCCACGATTTTCTTCTTTACCTTCTAGCTGATCTGTGTCGTGGCGAGGTCAGCGTCAGGCAGCGCGCAGGGGCTGTGCGTCAGGCTCGGGGGAGGCTGGTGTGCCCCCCACCCCCGCGGCGGCCCCTAAACGAGCAGACATGAAGCAGCTTGTAAAGACAGGGTGTCGGGGCTCACGCTGGAGGATGTGCTGGGAGTTACGAGAGCCCAGGGGACAAAACCCAGCTTCTTAGTCGTAAATATTTTTCTGTCTCACTCAGTGTTGTTAAAGGCACTTTAACAGCTGATGGTATTCCATTGTGTATCTGAATCTTCTCCCTTAATGTCACATGTGAACACTGTTTTCAGATTTTTGCTGAAGTAATTAAAACTTTGAACATCTTCACAGTTTAATTTTTGCTGATGACCAGTTAGGTTTCTAGGATTTATAGCTAGAAAGAACATGTCTTGGTTAAGCAGTAAGCAGGGTATGAAGGTGTTTGATCAGCATTATCAAGTTGGCTTTCCTCAGGATTGCGCCTTTTCATGTCTTCACCAGCACTGCAGGAGAGTGCCGGTGTCACCGCCCCTTCTGCATTGCTCAATATCTTTACTTAAAATAATTGTATTTTAGCAATTCAGTAGCTCCTGTTGCAATGAGATAGAGCCTGTTGCATATATTTGGTCCACTGTCTGTCTCTGATGAAGACTCGGGCACACCTCTTCCCCATCTGTTGTGGGAGTGTCTGCCTGTGTGTTGTGACGTTCTGAGGTGCAGTAAACTTACTCGTGCAGGTAAGGTGTTAACTCCATGGAGGACAGAACACGAGAGAAAGCAGTAGATGACAGATCCCAGGTGTGAGCTTTCCGTACCAGGCGGTTCTGACACTCGCTGCCCGGAGCTAGCGTGGAGCCCACGGGCTAAGGGCTCCATCCCCCAAAACCCTTGCCTCAGGAGCCAGCTCCGGGCTACCCACAACCTCTGCCTGACTTGGCTACAAGTCAGAGGTTCCCATGACCCTCTCCTCGGGTTTGATAACTTGCTAGAGTGAATCACACGCTGCGTGAAAACAGTTGACTTACTGTGGCCAACTTCTCACACAGGGTGTTTTAGAGGATGCAGAGAATAGCGAAGGCTGGGGGTCACTGCACGCAGGCGCTGCGGTCTCTTTGTGGGCGTGTCCATCACCCTGGGACTTTTGGGGGTATGGTGGGGGCTGCATCGTGCAGGCAGGGTGAATTACAGCATTTCCTGCCCTTCTCCCTGATCTGGGGCAGTGGGGGGTGCTGAAAAGTCCAAGCTTCTAATCATGACTTGGCAGCTGTCTGGAGTCCACCGAGACTCACCCCATTAGAACAGAGGACACTCTCGTCGCTCAGGAGATCCAGGGGATTTAGGAGTTCTTGCCGGACGCTTCTGTCACTCAGGGAATCCCGAGGGTTTTAGGAGCTTGTGCTGGGAACCGAGGCCGAAACCAAAACACCAGCAGGATTGGGAGACAGGTGTGTATGTGTGTATGTGTGTGTATATGTGTGGATGTGTATGCATATAGTGTGTGTATATGTGTGTGGATGTGTATGCATATATATGTGCTTGTGTGTATTTTGATGATTTCACAAGTGACACATATGTGTTGAATCCTTTATTTCTCTGCCTGCCACAATCATCTCCTGGACCCATACCTGTCATTCTGTGATCTCGTGTGATATGTATACATATTTCTCTTGTGTCTTAATATTTCGTACACTCTTATCAAAATGTCCATATGTTGCGGCCCAGGGATTCCTCTCCTCGTGGTTACTTTTCGGCCGTGTAGTATAATCACCTCTGACTTTCTTGTTCCCCATTTTGCAGATGAACTGCAGGCTGAGAGTGGCCTGTGGGCCAGCTATGTCCCCCTCAGGGCCGGGACCATTGTCTGGGGAGGAAGGACCACTGGGCTTTAGTGCTTCTGTCTCGGTCCAGGTGCAGGTGCAAGTGTGCAAGCGTCTTTGCTGCTGTTCTGAGGATGGTGGGAAAGTAAATAGCTTTCGTCCTGCCAGGTGGTACCTCCCCTGCTTCTAACACACTTGCACAAATGCCCTGGTTTTTTGGGCACTAGAAGGCAAAGATGCCAGTGACGCAGTGGCCACAGGAAGACATCACAGGCTGTTTTGATGGCAGATCACTTGGGGTGCACACATGTCTGTGCGTGAGGGACGTGATGTGTGCTTGAGTGACATCGTGTACAGAAGGCTTGAGGAGCAAAGGAAAGGAAAAAAAAATATTTACTGTGTTTCTTTAGAAAGAACTTGACTCAAACAGTTGATATGGTCCAGAATCTGCATGGAATAGCAGTCAAAGGTGACAGAAAATTAGCTTCTTTTGAATCAGAACAGAGAGATGCCCATACGAGTAAGACTTTGGGAAGGTTCTGTATGATGTAGGATTTAAAATGGTTTTTGAAGAGCAGATTTTTAAAAAACATTTTGCTGCCGGTGAATTAGGCCCTAAAAGCTGGCATTAATTTCAGTCATGTCAAGAGCCAAATGGATTAATAATGAAATACCAGAGAAAAAGTACCATCTCTCACTTAAATGTTTTTAGCAATAATAATGACTTAAGACTTGATAAAACAGCTGAGAACGAATATTATTCCCACCTGCAGCTTTCCTAATAAATGAAATGTTCCCGTGGAGAACCCAGCCTCCTTTAAGACAGGTTCAGAGCAGGGCGTGTCAGGAGGTGGGGACTTGAACTTGATTAAAATTTCTTTTCATGGATTCAGTCAGCCCCTTATCTTGATATTCAAGTAGAAGGAAAATGAGAATTTGAAGCCTTAGTAGAACATTGTGGAAATGTCAAAATCGGTAAACATTAAAAAACCAAACTGGAGAGATAAATCAGTAAGTGACAATTAGGAACCTTCCAGATGGGAGGCAAATAGTCACCCTGAATGATCTGACCTAAAGTGCCCAGCCAGGAACTGTCTCTGGTTTGTGTCTTTTCAAATGCAACTTTCCCAGGAATATGCTTCTGATTCACAAAGTGAACTTCATCTTTCAGTTGCTTCTGAATTAAAAACAGAAGGGCTTGTAGTGGGTTTCGATGCTGTGGTATATTTCAGATGTGAAAATTCACCTGTACGGTTTTATAAACAATTTTATGTTGAGTTAGCGATGTTCATTCACGCAAAGTCTTCAGTTACTCCTCTTGAATTGTTTTGAATCGTATGGATAAAAATTAAACTTTATAGAGAAAAACAAGTATATTAAGATACTTTTGCATAGAAAATATGATGTTAGTATTTTGGTGAGTATTTGATTTTTTTTTTCCTCACCAATAACATTGATTTTATTTGCGCTACAGTTATTCTCCGGGAGTATTTTAAATATTAGAAGGCTTTTATAATGAGCACATAAAGGCTTCATTTTGATTTTTTTAACATTTTTTATTGATTTATAATCATTTTACAATGTTGTGTCAAATTCCAGTGTTCAGCACAATTTTTCAGTTATTCATGGACATATACACACTCATTGTCACATTTTTTTCTCTGTGAGTTATCATAACATTTTGTGTATATTTCCCTGTGCTATACAGTGTAGTCTATTCTACAATTTTGAAATCCCAGTCTATCCCTTCCCACCCTCCACCCCCCTGGTAACCACAAGTCTGTATTCTCTGTCTGTGAGTCTATTTCTGTCCTTTATTTACGCTTTGTTTTTGTTTGTTTGTTTTTGTTTTTGTTTTTTAGATTCCACATATGAGCGATCTCATATGGTATTTTTCTTTCTCTTTCTGGCTTACTTCACTTAGAATGACATTCTCCAGCAGCATCCATGTTGCTGCAAATGGCATTATGTTGTCGGTTTTTATGGCTGAGTAGTATTCCATTGTATAAATATACCACCTCTTCTTTATCCAGTCACCTGTTGATGGACATTTAGGCTGTTTCCATGTTTTGGCTATTGTAAATAGTGCTGCTATGAACATTGGGGTGCAGGTGTCATCCTGAAGTAGATTTCCTTCTGGATACAAGCCCAGGAGTGGGATTCCTGGGTCATATGGTAAGTCTATTCCTAGTCTTTTGAGGAATCTCTGCACTGTTTTCCATAGTGGCTGCACCAAACTGCATTCCCACCAGCAGTGTAGGAGGGTTCCCCTTTCTCCACAGCCTCTGCCCCATTTGTCATTTGTGGATTTTTGAATGACGGCCATTCTGACTGGTGTGACGTGATACCTCATTGTAGTTTTGATTTGCATTTCTCTGATAATTAGTGATATTGAGCGTTTTTTCATGTGCTTTTTGATCATTTGTATGTCTTCCTTGGAGAATTGCTTGTTTAGGTCTTCTGCCCATTTTTGGATTGGGTTGTTTATTTTTTTCTTATTGAGTCGTATGAGCTGCTTATATATTCTGGAGATCAAGCCTTTGTCGGTTTCACTTGCAAAAATTTTCTCCCATTCCGTAGGTTTTCTTCTTGTTTTATTTCTGGTTTCCTTTGCTGTGCAGAAGCTTGTAAGTTTCATTAGGTCCCATTTGTTTATTCTTGCTTTTATTTCTTCTAGGAGAAAATTTTTTAAATGTATGTCAGATAATGTTTTGCCTATGTTTTCCTCTAGGAGGTTTATTGTATCTTGTCTTATGTTTAAGTCTTTAAGCTATTTTGAGTTGATTTTTGTATATGGTGTAAGGGAGTGTTCTAGCTTCATTGTTTTACATGCTGCTGTCCAGTTTTCCCAACACCATTTGCTGAAGAGACTCTTTATTCCAATGTATATTCTTGCCTCCTTTGTCAAAGATGAGTTGACCAAAAGTTTGTGGGTTCATTTCTGGGCTCTCTATTCTGTTCCATTGGTCTATATGTCTGTTTTGGTACCAATACCATGCTGTCTTGATGACTGTAGCTCTGTAGTATTGTCTGAAGTCTGGGAGAGTTATTCCTCCAGCCTCTTTCTTTCTCTTCAGTAATGCTTTGGCAATTCTAGGTCTTTGATGGTTCCATATGAATTTTATTATGATTTTTTCTAGTTCTGTGAAATATGTCCTGGGTAATTGGATAGGGATTGCATTAAATCTGTAGATTGCCTTGGGCAGTGTGACCATTTTAACAATATTGATTCTTCCAATCCAAGAGCATGGAATATCTTTCCATTTTTTAAAGTCTACTTTAATTTCCTTCATCAATGGTTTATAGTTTTCTGTGTATAATTCTTTTACCTCCTTGGTTAGATTTATTCCCAGATATTTTATTACTTTGGGTGCTATTTTAAAGGGGATTGTTTCTTTACTTTCTTCTTCTGTTGATTTATCGTTAGTGTAAAGAAATGCAACTGATTTTTGAACGTTAATTTTGTAACCTGCTACCTTGCTGAATTCTTCAATCAGCTCTAGTAGCTTTTGTGTGGACCTTTTAGGGTTTTCTATATATAGTAACATGTCATCAGCATATAATGACACTTTTACCTCTTCTTTTCCAATTTGGATCCCTTTTATTTCTTTCTCTTGCCTGACTGCTATGGCTAGGACTTCCAGGACTATGTTGAATAGGAGTGGTGATAGTGGGTGGGCATCCTTGTCTTGTCCCAGATTTTAGTGGGAAGCTTTTGAGTTTTTCACTGTTGAGTACTATGCTGGCTGTAGGTTTGTCATATATAGCTTTTATTATGTTGAGATATGTTCCCTGTATATCCACTTTGGCGAGAGTTTTTATCATAAATGGTTGTTGAATTTTATCAAATGCTTTTTCTGCATCGATTGAGATGATCATGTGGTTTTTGTCCTTTCTCTTGTTGATGTGATGTATTACACTGATTGATTTGCGTATGTTGAACCAGCCTTGTGTCCCTGGGATGAACCCCACTTGGTCATGATGTATCTTTTTTATGTGTTGTTGGATTCTGTTTGCTAAAATTTTGGTGAGGATTTTGGCGTCTATGTTCATCAGTGATATTGGCCTATAATTCTCTTTTTTTGTAGTGTCTTTGCCTGGTTTTGGTATCAGGGTGATGGTGGCTTCATAGAATGAGTTTGGGAGTATTCCCTCCTTTTCAATCGTCTGGAAGAGTTTGAGAAGGACTGGTATGAGTTCTTCTTTGTATGTTTGGTAGAATTCCCCGGTGAAGCCATCCGGTCCTGGACTTTTATTTGTAGGGAGGTTTTTAATTGCTATTTCTATTTCCTTTCTAGGGATCGGATTGTTCAAGTGTTCAGATTCTTCTTGATTCAGTTTTGGTGGACAGTATGTTTCCAGAAACTTGTCCATCTCCTCTAGGTTATCCAGTTTGGTTCCATATAGTTTTTCATAATATTCTCGTATGATATTTTGTATTTCTATTTTGTTTGTTGTAATTTCTCCATTTTCCTTTCTTATTTTGCTAATTTGTGCTCTCTCTTTTTTCTTCTTTGTGAGTTTGGCCAGAGGTTTGTCGATTTTATTTACTTTTTCAAAAAACCAGCTTTTGGTTTGGTTGATTTTTTCTATGGTCTTGTTAATCTCTATTGTATTTAATTCCTCTCTGATCTTTATTATTTCCTTCCTTCTGCTGCTTTTTGGGGCTTTTTGTTCTTTTTCTAATTCATTCAGGTGGTGGGTTAAATTGTTTATTTGAGATTGTTCTTCTTTTTTGAGGAAGGCCTGTATCGCTATAAACTTCCCTCTTAGCACTGCCTTTGCTGGGTCCCATAGGTTTTGAGTGGTTGTGCTTTCATTATCATTTGTCTCAAGGTATTTTTTTTTTTAATTTCAGCTTTGATTTCCTCATTGACCCATTGTTTTTTCAATAACATATTGTTTAATCTCCATGCTTTCTTTTTTTTCTCCTTTGTTTCTCTGTTGTTGATTTCCAGTTTCATGGCATTGTGGTCAGTAAAGATGCTTGAGATAATTTCTATCTTCTTAAAATTGTTGAGGTTTCTTTTGTGCCCAAGTACATGATTGATCCTGGAAAATGTTCCATGTGCACTTGAAAAGAATGTATATCCTATTTTTGCGGGGTGTAATGCTCTGAAAATATCCACCAAATCTAGTTTTTCTATTGTAGTATTTAATTTCTCTATTGCCTTGTTTATTTTCTGTCTGGAAGATCTGTCTAGTGATGTTAATGCAGTGTTAAAATCTCCAACTATGATTGTATTCCCATCAATATCCCCCTTTATCTCTGTTAGTAATTCTTGTATGTACTTAGGTGCTCCTATATTGGGTGCATATATATTAACGAGTGTAATATCCTCATCTTGTATCACTCCTATAATCATTATAAAATGTCCTTCTTTATCTTTCTTTATGGACTTTGTTTTAAAGTCTATTTTGTCTGAAATCAGTACTGCAACACCTGCTTTTTTGGCTTTTCCATTTGCATGGAATATCCTTTTCCATCCTTTCACTCTCAATCTATATGTGTCCTTCTCCCTAAAGTGGGTCTCTTGTATGCAGCATATTGAAGGTTCTTGCTTTATTATCCAGTCTGCCACTCTGTGTCTTTTGACTGGAGCATTTAGTCCATTAACATTTACAGTAATTAATGATAGATGTGTGTTTATTGACATTTTGAACTTATCTTTGCAGTTGAATTGGTATATCCTCTTTGTTCCTTTCTTCTCTGGTATATCCTCTTTGTTCCTTTCTTCTTCCTTTTGTGGTTTGTTAATTTTCCTTTGTATTATCATGGATTTTATTTAATTTTTGTGACTCCTTTGTAAATTTTTGGCTTGTGGTTACCCTTTTTTGTAAATCTGTCAACCCATTACTATAACTGTTTTTATTAAACTGATAGTAACATGATCTCAAACCCATCCTACTGTTAAAAAAATTTTAAAAAGAAAGAAAAAAAAATTCTATATTTCCCTGCCTCCCTCTCCCACTCTCAGTGATTTGTATGTCTTCTTTTATAATTTCATGTTTACTTTATTTGTAATTCATGAGTTATCACCTTTCCAGTTGTGTGTTTCTCATTTCTGTAGCATCCTGCTGCTTTTCTATTTAGAATAGCCCTTTCAATATTTCTTTTAGCATGGGTTTAGTGTTGCTAAATTCCTGCAGCTTTTTTTTGTCTGTGAAACTCTTTATTTCTCCTTCTATCCTCAAGAATAGCCTTGCTGGATAAAGGATCCTAGGCTGCATCTTTTTTTCATTCAGGGCTTTGAATATATCTTGCCACTCCCTTCTGGCCTGTAGTGTTTGTGTAGAGAAATCAGCTGAGAGCCTTATGGGGGTTCCCTTGTAACTTACTCTTTGCTTTTCTCTTGCTGCCTTTAGAATCATTTCTTTATCCTTGACTCTGGCCATCTTGATTATGATATGTCTTGGTGTGGGTCTATTTGGGTTCTTCCTGTTTGGGACCCTCTGAGCTTCCTGTACTTGGATATCTGATTCCTTCTTTAAGTTTGGGAAGTTTTCAGTCATGATTTCTTCAAAAACCTTTTCAATCCCCTTTGATCTTTCTTCTCCTTCTGGGACCCCTATTATGCGAAGATTGGGACGCTTTATGTTATCCCATAGGTCCCTTATGCTATTTTCATTATTTTTTATTTGCTTCTCTTGTAGTTCTTCTGAATGGGTGCTTTCTATTGCCCTGTCTTCTAGATCACTAATTCGTTCTTCTGCATTATCTAGTCGGCTTTGCACAGCTATTAGATCATTCCTCATCTCTGTCAATGAGTTTACCCATTCTACTTGGCTCTTCTTTATAGCTTCAATTTCATTTTTGACATATTTTATATCTCTAAACAGTATCTCTTTTAATTCCTTCAGCAATTCGATCACTCCTTTTTTGAAATCTTGATCTAGTAGGCTATCGATGTCTATTTCATTGATCTTTCTTTCAGGGGATTTCTCTTGTTCTTTTAATTGGGAAAGGTTTTTCTGCTTCTTCATCTTGCTAATACCTCTTTGGCACTGTGGTTTATGGAGTATCAGTTGTTTATTTTGGTCCTTAAGATTTTATCTATCTGATGCCTATTTAGTAATAGAACTTAGGAAAAAAAGAAAAAAAAAATGAGAGAGAGAGAAAGAATTTTAAAAGAAGGGAGAAAGAGGGTTTGAAAATAGTGTATAATGAATAATAGAAGAGTGAGTTGAAGCAGAGTATTAATTGGGTTGAGACATCCTTTTAAAACCTTTACAAAAAAGGGGGGGGTGAGATGAATAGATGTATTTGAAACCTGTGTCTAATCAATAGCAGGACATCAAAACCCAAGAGAAATAGAAATGAATTAAGAAGTAAAGATTAAGAGAGTAATAGAAAATAGAACAGGTAAAAACAGATTTAAAAAAAAAATGGGGGGGGGTTTGTCGGTGTTCTCCTAGAGTCTGTGTGCTTTTAATGTGAAGTCTTTCTGTCTTCGTCCTGTTTTGGAAGCTCAGCTTGCTGTTTTCAGAGGCCCTCCATTGGCGCCCTCTTCTGTGCTGCTCCCAGCACCTGTTGGCAAGCAGATCGCGCCTCCTCCTAACACTGGGTCAGGTGCAGCTCTCTGCTGTGGGCTCATTTTGATTTTTGAAGCTGAAATGTATTCACTTTGTGTAGTTAACAGCACTGTCACCTAGGATCTTCTCAAGTTGTTCTTTTTAACCTTCTTTATTATGTAGTTTTCCTGTTTTTAACATATTAGCAATTTTTGGAAACATATCTTGTCCTGACAACGTCGAGGGTATCCTTTGAAATGGCGCAGAGAATGGTAACATTGAAAATTAGTAAATTAGCAGCTTTATAGATCACAGTGTTACAGATTTGGAGACTTAAATATGACATCTCTTAGGATAACCTTTAAAAAAATCTCTTACTGATAAACTCTGTACTTCCAAAAATTATTTCATCTAATTGAGATATTTGAGATTGTGTGTTAGATCCCAGAATCCTTTCTAAAATTATTTTATCATTATTAAGGTAATTCTGACAATTATTAGAAAGTTTTAAAAAATTAGTTGGGATACAAAGAAAAAAATTGAAGTGTGCCCACATTTCCGTTGCTCGGCAGTAGCCTTACGTGTGTGTAAATGGACACTCTTTTCAGTACAGCGTTGGGGTCTGGCCGAATCAGGTACCACTGGCTGTTTGACCATTCTTCCCCTGTAATTTGGTAAATCCAGCTTGAACGACTGGGTGGATGCTGGAGAAATTTTCCCAAGTTGGGAAAAGTGAGATGAGGGATTTACTTGTGGTTCAAAGAGCTTGTGCCCCTGTGCGTCCCGTGGCTGGAAGCACAGGCTTTGATACGGGATTCTGGTCTTACCTGTGTGGAGATGGCCAGTGTCGAGGTCTGGGGGGTCCCTGAGGAGGGTCACAGAAGGCAGGCGGCTTCCTCTTCAGGTGTCCAGCGGTTTTATCCATCATCTCCTGCATTTCATCAGGTTATACTTTAAGCGTTCATTTCTTCCATGCTGTTTTAGGGACGATGGGGAAAAGTTTGTGTAGTGTCCTGGAACAGTCTCCAGTCACACTTGGTGGCCACGGTTACAGTGTGGAGGCTGGCGTGCACAACTGATTCAGCAGCATTGCTGGGGTGATACCCACCGCTGTGTTAAGCGTGGCACGGCCCTGTGGAAAAATGTCCTCTAATGCTGTTTATCTCCGCTTTGTCTCCCAGATGTTGGAAGATAAAACTCCCTGGGGGCTCTCTGAAAATGAATACCTTTTTTTCTGCTGACTTTGTCTCATCAGGATTTGTTACTGTTTATGAATAAAGGGCACCATTAGTGAACACTCAGCTATTGCTAACACTGAATGTTCCTAGTGGGGAAGGAGGGACAAATGAGCTGTGTTTGTTTATTTTTATTCCTGCTGTCACTGTTTTTCTCTTGTGGTTTAGAACATGTAAACAGACAAGAAAACAAACAAACCAGAGCTCGAGGAGCCTGCATACCTTTTTTCCTCCTGCTGCAGCCCCCCACACACATTTTTCAGAATCTGGTTTGGGTTTGTTTCAGTTTTGAAGCAAGTGCCGCACGAAGCCCCAGCAGTGCTCCCGGGATCGGGCTGGGCATGGTGCTGGTGCGCGTGGCCCTGGGCCTCGTGGTGGAGCTCTGCAGGAAATGCTGTGCCTGTTACGGTCAAAGAACCGCTCACTTGCGGGCCTTAGAAAATAACCGAACAAAGTACTGGAGCATAACGTGCCGCTTTGTCTCCTGTCAGAAAGCGGAAGACGAGGATCCTGTTCTCACACCCGATGGCACCAGGGAGTTTCTCACCTTCGAAGTTCCTCTCAATGACTCGGGATCCGCCGGTCTGGGCGTCAGCGTCAAAGGAAACCGGTCGAAAGAGAACCACGCAGACCTGGGGATCTTTGTGAAGTCCATCATTAACGGAGGAGCAGCATCCAAAGTAAGCAGGTGTCGGCTTTACCAAGTGCTCATGCACCAGGATGTTTAATTACAACCCTGTGTTGGAAACATGTAAGCTGAGGGATGAAACCTGGCATCTACTCTCTTAGACTCTGTGTCTGTGGCCTGTGAATTAAACAGACAAAACACAGATTCGCAGGAGGAAAAGTTCACAAATTTTATCGATGTTAATATTTCCAATTTTATGAGTATGGGGGCTCCACAGAGCAGCAGGGAACCCCTAAAGAAGCGCTTAGCCTCGGAAGCAGCTGGACCATTTTAGCAAAGGATGATACAGGGTGTAGCGGCGATTAGACAAAGCAAGGGGGTTTGGGCTTCCGGGGCGTGCGCTGTGGGATGGCAGGTACGTGAGGGCAACTGGTGGCAGAAAAGGTTTCCCATGTGAGGTGTGTTTATGTGGCTGCGTCTCGGTGTCGTCTCTGTCTCTGCTGGTGAGGGTTTTCCTCCCCCAGCTCTGGGAGAGCGGAGGGGACGCCTCTACCAGGGGGACTGTGTGGCCCGTGTTTAGCCAGAAAGGGGAGGAGAGGCTTCCTCCTGTGTTTGCCGGGTCTCAGTTACCTTCCGCTCATAATAACCCCAGTGCCAAAGTGGCGTGTTTTGGGGCGATGTGTTCGCCCCAAACACTTACGTGTTTTCCACCACCAAACGACCAGGGGAATCACAGAGCTCTCTCACTTGGGCGTAGAGCTCATGGCTTCAGCTCACCTTTTTTTTTTTTTTAACTTTTTTTTTTTTTCCAAATTGAAGTGTCATTGATTTGCAGTGTTGTGTCGGTTTCTGGTGTGCAGCATGGCAATCAGTCACACACACACGGACACTCTCTCGTATGCTTTTCCATTATGACCCATGCTGCACAGCAGGGCCTCGTTCATCTGTCTAGTCCGTAGTGTGTGTTTGTATCTCAGAATTTGCAGCCCTTGGCTATTCTGGGGAAGTGGAGGTTGTCTGTCTGGGCCCAGAGCTGCCCCAGGAAAGCCCTCCTGGGGGGCGCCCTGCCTGTCTCCCAGCCTGGGGAGAATGTCCTGGCTGCTGAGGGGGGGCCCCTCCCCAGCTGTCTAGCTGCCTGGAGTGCTGCACGCCCTGGGCTGTAAGTAAAATCTCTGGGTGTCTCTGGAAGCAGGAGAGTAACCACTTTGTGTCCTTGGAACTAGTGGCTGTTTTGGTCAACAGATTATGATAATGACTTGATTTACAAATGGATGAATGACTGAAGGAGAGAGAGCGGCCGCTTACACAGTATTGTGCTGCTGTTCAATTGGCCATAATCCATTCATATTAAAGCCCTTTTTTCTCCCTTTTTCCTTTGTTTTTATTTTTTTAACTAAAGAGAAAGCAACTTCTTTGATCACAGACGCTTTCACAGCACTGATTGTTCCCCGTCTCCTTCCCAGGATGGGAGGCTGCGGGTCAATGATCAGCTGATCGCTGTGAACGGGGAGTCCCTGCTGGGCAAGACCAACCAGGACGCCATGGAGACCCTCCGCAGGTCCATGTCCACCGAGGGGAACAAGCGGGGCATGATCCAGCTCATCGTGGCCCGGAGGGTCAGCAGGGGCGGCGAGGTAAAGAGGGACCGGGACGGACGGCGCCCCCGGGGGAGCAGGCCCAAGCTCCGTCCTGGCGAGGGTGAGGAGGGCCCGGTGCGGGCGCTGTGTGCTGCACAGGCTGCCGCCCTGTCAGGGTGCGTGCCTGGCGCACTCGGTTCTCGGGTGCACGTAACCCCGAGTGTGCACTCACAGATGTCGCCCCCTATGCAGACAGCACTGGGGTCTGAAGGCACCGCAGCTGGGCTCCCGTCTTGAAGACAGGGCCGCCCCTTCCTGCTCGAGCCGACACCTCTCCTGGTGGGCAGTGCTCCGGGAGGGGGAACATGGACACAGTGGCCACCCATTCCCTGCCTTTTCTAGGATGGGTGCCTCCTGCGAGTCCCTCTCGTGGAGGGGGAGAGTTGGAGTGTTGTCAGAAGTGTAATTCTCCCCACCCCTGCCCTCCCGTCCCCCTTTCTCCTCCACTGGGGGCCTGAGCCCGCCTTCAGCAGTATCTCCTGCCCGATGCCGCAGTGGGCTCCCCGCGTGTGCTGCGGTCCGGGATGCGGGAGGAGTCAGGCGGGGATGAGCATCCGTGTCCCAGAGAGTAAAACTGTACCAGGTAGAGGCGTGCTTTCTTGTACAGCAGGGCGTGTGAAAATTGTGTATGTATTTGTTAATTTATATTAGAACCTGAACAAGTTTTTTCAGAAATCTGTCGTAAAGTCTGTGCCGTTCTTCTGAACCAGGCTTGGACCAGGGACCTGCTTGTTGAAAGTGTAAAGCTTGTCTGTGTTTTTACTGATGCTCAACTCCCCACGTTTCTAAATCAGCTCAGGGGAAAGGACCAGCAAACCCTACAAACTGAAAGTTGTATCTAAACTGCTTAGGTGTTTTTCTTGATTTTAAAGTCTGTTTAGTGGTGAAAGCAAGCTTTTTTGGCTGTGGTTCTGGCTCACCGATCCTCAGATGCAGTCAGATTTGTGGAGAAAAGTTGCGTGTGAGCTCAGTGAGTAATCAGTGGAGAGGCCACCATTTTTTAAGGTTATTGACCATTGACTTATTTTTGCATTGTTTTTATTTTCGAAATGGAGAATGAGTTAATGGTAATTCACAAATTAATTTCCACAACAACAAGGGAGCAGTGTAACCTTAACTGCAAACCTCAGAGTAGAAAACGGGGGAATAAAACATCCACTTTGATGTGGTGAGTGTAAATGCTGACCTCTGTGCAGGCTGCCGGGTTGGTCTTCTTGAATGATGATTTTCCTGGTTTCCAGATCATTCAGTGCTGTTAACGTCCCACAAAGAGCTCTGTGACCAGTTCTCCCCGGGAGGTTGCAAGACACAGTGTCCATTACTAGGTCTTGTCCCAAAGCTAAATACTACCATGTTCCACAAGATGTTCACTGAGCGTCTTCTGTGTTCAGGGAACATGCTGGATCCTGGGGATCCAGAGTGAATAAAGCAGGTGGGGCTCTCTCTCATGATGGTCCGCTGGAAGCGGATCACATCCTCATCTCTAAAAGCCAACTAAAATGTCTAGCACCTTCTCAAAGTTTTCTCTCAGAGAAAACCATTGAATGTGATGGGGTGGTGGTGGGGTCTTAAAATGTGAGGTGTGGACGAGAGGTCGGCATCCCGGCTCCAGACGAGCTTTGCCCTGTCCCCATACCTACCCCAGCCTGGACTGATCTGGTTCCCTGTCGCCCTGGGAAACGCCTGGAGTTAGGGTTCCCGGCTGTGTCTGGGCCTCTCGTTCACTTCTGCGTGTGCGTTTGTGTGAATGAAAAGGATTTGAGTAAGGGAACAGCCATAGCAGGCAGTGATAGGCTTAATATTCAAATCTCCTAATGGTGTCATGTTCATACACTGCTGGTTATTACTGTTCTCAGGGTGGAGTCAGCTCATAAAGCAATTACATCAAACCAGCCTTACCACGAGCGCTGTGCTTTCTTAGTAATACTCGTGAAAAGCCTTTTGTACTGACAGGGTTTAACAAAGAAGTGGCTGAAGACAGAAGTGCTCAGCTCAGCTTCCCGTAAGTCTTCAGACATGATCTTACAGCTGTTGGAGGTATAAATATACATTCCCTTTGGGAAACCGTCTCCCTGAATTACCGGGAGAGGTGTGTGAATTATGTTACTGTAAATATTGACATAAGTGCAGGGCGTCTTGTCATGAATGGACCTCGGTCCCAAATAATGTGCCAACTTCTCCCCTCCTGGGTCTGTCCCTCAGCCGCACGGTCCAGCCTTTGACGGTATCACGCAATTATATTTCACTAACTCATCTTTTTTATTTATTTTCTTTAAAAATTTTTCAGCAGGGAGGTAGGCAGTTAGGTTCATTTTTATTTATTTATCTAATGGAGGTACTGGGGATTGAACCCAGACTTCATGCACGCTAAGCACGCACTCCACCACTGAGCTCTGCCCTCCCCACCACTGACTCATCTTTACATGAAGGGTTTGCATACTTAATTTCAAGCCAGAGAAGATGATACTTTGCAAAAGAACACCTTCTGTGCTCTGTCACATTTTGCCCCTTATACGTGGGAAGTGCTGTATGTCATTGTAATGTTTTCTTTAAAACCTGGCAGCTCTGTGCACCAGGCCCGCCCTCCCCGCCCTCCCCGTCCCCGCCCCCAGGGGGCACATTCGGGACGTTCCCTGGGAGGCTATTCTCAGTGTTGTCCGCTCCACCTCTCAGGGCTCCGTGAAGGCTGCTGGTCGTGCATCCTCTCCTGCTGCTCTCTGTTTCGTCTCCTCCTTCCCTTGGGCCTCCTGCCTCCCCCACAGTCACTCTTTCCCACCTGTGCTTTTATTGGCTCGTGTTCCTCGAGGAGTCTCCTGGGCTATGTCTCCTGCACACGCTCCTGGGAGATCTTCATCCCTGGTCCGTGTGCTATGCTGCATCCCGGGGTCCTGACTCCAGCCTGGGGCCCTGTTCTGCCTCCAGATCCCTCTGTCTAGCTGCCTGCAGAGATGCCCAGGTATGCCCACTGGCCTGGCTCTCAGGGACCTGTGCTTCCTCCTCCAAAACCTGTTCTTCCTTGAGTAACTTGTCCACGCTTGGGCGCCTCCTCCACCCAGAAATAGAACCGCAGTTTCTTCTGTTGCGGAGGCCAGACATCGGGGGTGGCCCTGACCTCTCAGGTGCCTTTACTGTCTCTGCAGCCGCCTCCTCTCCTCCTCTCTCCTCCGGCGCCTGCTGTTGCCTGTATTCGGGCCCTGTCATCTCCCTGAGCTCCCTGATGTGGCCCCTGAAGGATTTCTGTCTCAGCCTCTTGTTGCAGCAAAGTGTGTTAGAGCTCAGTGTTACAGCTCAGTGGTGACAGCAACCTGGATCCCGGCGAGAGACCAAGCAGCACTCTGAGAGTTGGAGAACCCAGTGAGCCCAGAGGTGTTAACATGCCAAGCTTTGGACCCCATCTGTAGGTTTACACAGGCTTTTATAGGCTATCAGTCTAGACTTTGCAACATTTTGTAATATCATATGCAAATAGGGTATAACAGAGGTGACTAATTAGGAACAAGCTTTGTAGAAATGGACCAATCAAGAGGGAGAGAAATGGACCAATCGGGAGTGAAAGAAAGAACCAATCAGGAGTGAGCTCAGGGAACCAATAGAATCTTAGGGGTAAGTTCCACTTTGCTAGAAACAAGCTGTTTAAGAGTTAAAAAGCGAGATAGAGCCTCTGAGCCGGGGAACCGGGTGGTGCTGGCAGGAGAGTAGTGGCCCTGCCTGGGGGTCCTGCTGTCTTTTTCATGGGGCTTCCCACCTACTCTCACCAGCAGAAGGCCCCTCTTTCCACGAGACATACTGCCGAATTCTGTCCCCTCCAGCATGGGTGCCAGTCTCTATCTCGTGGCCCCCAGCACGTGCCCGGCCCTGTGCCAGCTCTGCGCTGGCTTCTTGGCCTGATCTGGAATTTCTCAGGTGTCTGATGCTGCCTTTCACCTCCAGGTTTTCTGTGGGTCTATTCTGCTCCTTGGCATGGAAAAGACAGCCTTGGGTTTTTAGTTCTCTCCCCATGCATTTCCATGGCCCCGGGTACCTACCCCGACGCAGCAGCCGTCCCGTCATCATGGTTTCTCTTTGGTTTTCTGTGAATTCTGAGCCTCCCGGGCCCAGTCCATCTGCCGTGTTCTGGCTCCCCATCACTGGTCCAGCCCAGGGCTGACGGCTAAACGTGCACTGAAGGGTGAGGGAATCAGTCCCCGAGAGTCCAGAGTCGGGCATTTTTAGGGGGAAAAAAAAAAAAAACTTAGTTACTGTTAGACCCTGAGGTTCTGACAAGACAGGATAACAAAATGATTCCGGATTTCCTGTGCTTTCCTTAGATTGAATGCTCTCACTTAAGAATTTGAAAACATTCTGTGAGCAGTAATTGTTTCTTTAAAAAGAGAAGAGGTGGCTTCCCGTTGTCCCGTGCTCCTGAGGGCAGGTGAACTTCAGGGCTGCTTCTCCACGGGAAGGAGCTCACAAAGCACGGGGCAGAAACATGGGGCTCGTCGCAAAGGACGAGCTTGTTGAGGCCTTTGGAGGAGAGTGAACACCTGATGCCCCTCCTTGCTTGTGGAAAGCAACCTGTGTATGAGAATGACGTTGATCTTAAGTGTCCGAGGAAGTGAGTGTTTGCAGGAATGACTCAGTGTTTCCAGTCATCTTGCTGGGGCCTGTCTTCGCACCAGGAGGTAACAGACCAGACCAGTTTTGTCTTAGACCCCACGCTGAGGACTTTAGTCGCCAAGGGCTGCTTTAAAATGGGTTCTCTGTCTGGGTCTCATCCTGTTAGAATTAGACAGCGACCTTGGAACAGAAAGGGGCCCGAGGTGCCACGTGTGTTTCCTTTATCTTATGAGTGAAGATACAGATGCAGAGAGGTCAGATGATCTGCTTAATGGCTGCGAGGCCAAGGGAGCACGGAGTAACTTAGAAGCCAGGTGTCACCCCTCTTGTGCCGAGAGTGGGTCTCAGTGACCGTGCTGTCCACACCGTGCCTGTCTGGGATGTGCACGCAGCGACCCGTGAGCCTTGGCACCCGGCAGGCTGTTACCTCTTGGGTCCACCCGTCCAGGCTCCTCTCCCCCTGGTCCTTCCGTCAGCCCCGTGGGGACGTGAAGGACACCAGCTGTGGTTCTGCATGAAAACAGAGCGTGGAGCCGGACCCTGGAAGTGCGGCCACTCTTCCCCGAAGCTCGGCCCCATCCTTCTGTTCCTGGTTCTGTGTCTCCTGGTCCTGGGGTGGTAGGACTTTCTACCACGTGTGACCGTGGTCCAGGTCCGATGGCGCTGTACCTTCCTTCCACGTGGCCTCGTGGGCGTAAGACCCCTAAATGGTTTTAAGGAAAATCTGAGTCATTAGCTCAGAAATGAATTTATTCATCCAATTATTCACCCAGTGCCTGCTCTGTGCCAGGAACTGGGGCTAAAATAGAACAAGCTTATAAAGACTGAAATGCCAAGTAATAAGATCATGCCAGTGACTAACCAGGGCCCAGTTTAAAGCCCGCTGCAGGGTGTTAGGGCCGTGTCCACACCCGCCCACCTGCGTTCGTAGTCAGGGCGGTGGGATGTGTTTCCTTTACATGGAAGACATGATTTGACCCTCGAACGCACACTTAAAACAACATGATTTTACTGAGCCCCACAGGTATTATATTCATTTTAAAAAAGAAACCAACATCTTCCCTTTTCTCGGGAAGACTGGGCCAAGTGTGTAATCTGAAGCAGACTCACTGGACCGTACCCGGTTTTCTGTTGTTAAAGAGCTCGTCTCATTTTCTGTTTATACAAGAAGATACAATCATTTGAATTTTTTTTTTGAGAGTGTGTGATATTTATATTGTTTATAGGTGTGGGGAAATTTCCCCATTTTTATACCTTTATAAATGGAGTTCTGATAAATATTGATCAGCGTGGGTCTTTATTATTCACTGAGCTTATGGTTTTGTGAGGCTAGTGACCAAAGTGACGTAAGAGGCCTGGTCGGGGTACAGGGCGTCGTCAGCCTGCGCTGCACACCCCGTTACTTTGGGAGGAGACGGTCTTGCTTCGTGCTGCCCCCTGCCCCCCAGGGTGAGCTGTCCAGCTGCAGCCCGGGGCTGGTTTTTCTCGGTAGGTGGGAGGGCTTTCGCATCTTCCTGGGGATGGAAGTGAGGGGCTTCAATGCAGCTGCCTCTCCTGGGGACAGGGGTACATTGGCTTGAAGACCATTTTTGCAGTTGAAACAACAAAGCAAAAATTGCAGTTCCTTTATTTCAGTGCCTTCCTCTAATTAAGCTTAATTTGAGAAGGTTTTTCTACAAGGGCCTGGGAGCAGCCCAGGTTGCAGGAAGGCCTGGCAGTGCTTCCAGGACCACCCTCCTGGGAACGACCACTGCCCCACTCCCATGCCATGCAGACCTCTTTCTTAAACTCGTTTACTTGCAACAAAAAACATCATCAAAAGATTTAAAACAAAACTGTGTACTCCAGTCAGTTTTTTTTTTTTTTTTAAGAAATTGAAAGACATTGTGTCGTCTGTTAAATATTTATGTCGGTGGACACTGATGTCTTCATTTAAATCCGTCTTTTGAGATGCAGATCAGACATGGTTGGGGAGGCACGGACTCTTTCCCATCACAGTGTCCCAGCGCGAGGGCCCCAGTGAGCAGGCCTCTTCCTGTTCTGCCCCAGAAAGCCTGCATGTGCTGTTTTTTAAATGGAATTTTTATTTGACTTTATAAAATTCTAAAGTAGCCTCTTGGGATAGTTAGGGATTTCTCATAAGGGGGCTTTATAAAGGCTTTACCATCTAGAAAATTGTGGAGTTACAGGGTTCAATTAAATGTATCTGCTAAGCAGACTTGAGGATGTGCTGTCTGTCTCATGATGACATGAATTACCGTGCGGCAGGCGGCCAGGCCTTGCCGAGCAGGTCTCTTCACCGTGTGTGTGTGCTGGCTAAACCTCAGGTGTGCCTGTTCCTGAAGGTGCGGGGCTTCTGCTGGGTTGGTTTTGTTTTTACCTCCCCAAAGTACCTCGGAACTCAGGCTCAGTATTCTTTCAGAAAATGTTCTGGTATCTTTTATTTTTAACATCGGAGACCTTGAATATTTAATTTACTTTTCAGTGAAGATGTCAGTTGTAATCTGCAATTAAAAAAAAAACTAATAAAACAAATCCTCATTTCACAATTTAAGCCTTATTGAGTCTTAACTCAGTCCCGCAGCCGGACGTGCCTCCAATTGCAATTGTGTTGACCCTTCCGAGCCTTGAGCCTCCCCCGTGCTTATCACCCTAGGTGCGATAAGACTACGATTCGGAACTTCATTAAATATCTCATTTATATTAAACAGATGGTAGCTTCTAAGAGAAATGATAATTTGTTCCGAACAGGAGCCACAGCTGTGGTTGCATCTGTTTGGAGCGTACAGCTCCCCCCACGGCTCCCTCCCTCCCTACGTGGTTCCCTCCCCACCAATGGTCCCCTCTCTACCAATGGTCCCCTCCCTCTCTGTGTGGTCCCTCAGCCCAGCCCCCCCACAGTCCTCTCCCTCCCTACGTGGTCCCCTCCCCCCCACAGTCCCTTCCCTCCCCACATGGTCCCCCAGCCCCCTCCCCCCCACGGTCACCCCCCAAGATCCCCTCTCTGTGCATCCCCCTCCCCCATGTCCCCTCCCTCCCAAAGTGTTCCCCCAGCCCCACCCCCATGCCCCCCCACGGCCCCCTTCCTCCCACGGTCCCCTCCCTCCCTGTGCAGCCCCCCCATGGTCCCCTCCCCCTCGTGTTGACCCCCACCCCCTGGCCGCGGCCAGCTCCAGAGCCTTGGTGGGGTTGACCTCGGAGCCCACGTTCAGAGGCTCTGTGTGTTTGTTTCTCCTTGAAGCAGGTTTGTTTCGAGGCCTTAACTAGCACAGAGTTCGCCTTCCTCGGAGTGTTTTTATGATGTCGATGACTTACAAGGTGCACCTGTTTTAAGGGAGGCCACACAGTCTTCATTCTCAGAGGCAGGAGTTGCCATGTATGCTGTCTCACCTGGTAGGTGGTTCATGTTTGTGGGGCAGGCACCGTCGCCTCCTTCACCGGAATATTTGGTCTTTGTGCTGTCGGTTTGCTGAGGATGGTCTTGTGTGGAGGGTCAGTGAGATGGTGAGGGGGCCTTTTAATTACAGCATCAGAAATTGAGGCTCAGCGTGTTGTTCAAGCAGCCGAGCTGACAAGTGGTCTTGGGCATCAGAGGGCAGGTGGTCGTTCGGCTAGCACGACCCCGGGCTGTGCTGGCTGTCAGGTGTGTCGCACACCCCGAGTGTAACACGTAGAGTGCAGTCCCGGCTCCGTTCTGCTGGTGGTTAAGCTCACGTTTCCCAGAGCAGCATCTCGGAAAGGATTCTGAATTAGACCATAACTTAAATTGACTTCAACCAGTACTAACAGTCAAGCTGGAAAAATAAGCAACAAGACACGGTTTGGGAAAAAAAGGCTTTAACATACATATTTTTTCTCCAGTGGCTGGAATCTGACAGAACGTCACGGGAGGCACAGTGCAAAGAGGCAGAGAAGGCTGGCCATTAGGCGGATCTGTCATCACAAATAATTTTGGTGCCGGGTGGGAAGTTGTGTCTCATTTGGCGCCCAGTTGGGTGCAGCCCTGGGCAGGCTGTTCTGACCCCCGTGCCACCAGCTCTGACTGTGCCTCGCCCCCTTCTCTCCAGCTGAAGTCACCGGGAAGCCCCTGCGGACCTGAGCTGCCTGTTGAGATGGTGCTGGATGACCGGGAACGGAGGATTTCCCACTCCCTCTACAGCGGGGCCGAGGGGCTGGATGACCCGCCCACAAGAAATGCTGCCCTCAGCAGGATCATGGGTGAGTCGGCTGAGGCCCTGGGTAGCACGTCTCAGTTTCATGTTCTTCCTGGTTCACAGAGAGGTTGTTAATGTGGTATGAATGTGAAGGAGGCCCGTACTTCCAGGAGGAACAGGAGCAGCTTCCTTACGATCACTCAGGAAGTGTTAACACCAAGAAAGTAAATCAAAACATTGATTTGGTTAAGTGAGTTTCAGATCCTGTAAGGTGTGGGAAGAAGAAAGAAAAAGGTGGGGGAGCTCACATGGAAATGTTGTCCAGTGATCAAGATGTGCTCAGCGTGTTTGAGATGATGAGTGAAGCTGTGGTTTAACGAAAGAAAAAAATCAAAACATAGTGGCTTATGGCAAGAAGGATTCAAAAGTTGCGTATTCACTGTAGCACCGTTTGCAGGGAGAGGAAAAAATCCGTGTACACGTATGTGCGTGCGTGTGAAATAGTCACACTCTGTGCTTTGTACTTACTAGGATATGGCCATCTTTTAATCGCATCTCTGCGTCTTCAAGGCCTCTGTGTGTCTGTGCGCCCTTTGTGTGGGTGCCACCTGCACTGTCCGTGTGGCCCCCTGCAGCCACTCGGCCTTCTGCCGGCAGGTCCCCTTGGGGAAGACTTGCTTTGCACCAGCATGGTCAGGGTTACCGAGTTGCTCATCTGGGGGCTAGCCTGTGAGAGTTCTCAAATTTAAAATGTAAGAAGCTGTTTTGATTGATGTAGCCCGTGACGCAAAACACTTTCATTGCCGATACATTTTGCAAGCCCCTAATATAAAGTACAGCATGACGTTTAACTCCATTTTGAGCACGTTTAATGGAGATTTAATACAATTCAGGTCTGCATTATGAAGCCTCATTGGAGCAGCAGTGTGTTTCCTTCATCGGGGTGTTTATGGAAGCCTGTTGTTGGCAAGATGTTGTGTATGTACTTTGGCTGCGGGTAGAACGAGGGGCGAGAAGCCTGCCTTTAAAGAACTTTCAACCAGAAAATAGGAAAAACACATGAGTGTGACTGGTAGAATTTTCTGTTGTTCATCCTTTAATCTGTCTAGCTTTCTTATCTGTTAAAAAAAAAAAAAGAAAAATTTTGCTGAATTCCCAGTTTCTTCTTCTGTCATACGTAGAATGAAGACATGCCAGCTCTGGTTGGGTTTTGCCAGCCTGCTTTGCTCTGCCTGCTTGGCACAGCCCCATGTAGGGGAAGGACGGCAAAGACATGGTCCCCGTCAGGTGACAGGCATCGCTCGTAGCGTGTCGCATTGACCTTCATGGGCTGATGGTCACCATCTCCCCTGCTGTTGGGTTTTCCACTCTTTCCGGGTTGGGTGTGAACGTTTACCGCGGTTAAGGACTTTTTCATTGGTGAAAATTCAGACCCCTTGCGAGAGGGAGAGCGCACCTGCGCCCCGGGCCTGTGCATACAGTGATTCGCTGTGATCTCCCCTCTGTTATAGGGACATAGGACTTGCCATTACTGAATCAGACCCGTGGCCCGCCAGCTCCTGTCACCGGCGCCCTGCCTCCAATCCCTGACGCTTCCGAGGAAGGCGAAAAGCTAAAACTAGAAAACCAGCCCCAGACCCCACATTCACCTAGTGACCTTTGGAAACGCTGTGCATCTGGGTTGAGGATTCCTCCTTCTTCTTCAGTCCGTTGCCCCTGCTTTGTCAGTGGCGGCCTCATTCGCCCTCTTCCGTTCACGCTGTAGTGGGCGTGGTTTTCCCTTTCCCCGCTCGAGACGTGACGGTCCCTAACATTCCAGATGCTTTCCCAGGCCAGCAGCCTCCCTCCCTGCTCCCTGCTGTGTGATGAGCTGCGTGGGCCCCTTTGGGCTGGGGTGACGGTCCCCTTGCTCTTTGATGGTCGGCCAGATCAATAGTGAATGGTTTGGGTATTTTCTTAAGACAGTTTTTCACATGTTTTGCTGGAAACTAGGGGTCCTGTCTCGTTTTACCCTGAGAAATGTATGTGCTTAATTTGATTTATCTTGAGTTTTACAGCTTTGAGAATTCCTCAGCCTCTGTGAGTCCAGGTTTCAGTGTCACTGGCCCCAAGACACCAACACTTTTGTAAAGTCATTTCCTTAGAAGTCCTGCAAAAGATGGTACCTGGTACCAAATACCAAAAGAGGGTACTGAGTAGAAGAAATTGGAGCGCTGCGTTTCAGTTATCCTTAACCAAGAGCAGCGGTGTGTACCGAGGAGTGCGGTGTCCGGGCGCACGGATGCTGCTCAGGCAAGCCCTGGGCGGTCAGGGGCTGTCTCCCGTACCTCCAGGGTAACTCCGGTGCAGACACCGGTGGAGGTGGTGGCATTTGTGTGACCTGCTATGATTCAGGTAGAATTTTGTCCTGAAATTCCAGCTGACTACATTAAGAAATTACAAATCTTATGGGGACAGGGTGGCTTTTCACGTGGAATATTCCTTCTTTGGGACTCTAGACCCAAAAGGAGCTTTGAGGCTTCCTGACTCATTTCTGTGGGAACACATCCCAGGGGAGTAGATTCCAAAAAATAGACCGAAATGGAAGAGCTGTTGAGTTGGAAGGACGTCAGCCACGTGTTCCCACTAAACAGATAAAAGAGCTGAGTCCCAAGAGCCCTGGTGGCTTGTGTTCTGTTTTGTTCGTGGCTGTTTGCTGTTTCTAAAAGCAGCTCCCTGGGGGCCGCTGGCAGCACACCACGAGTGCTGGTGACACTCATTCTTCATTAACACCAGTTTTTAAGGACCCACATTTTTAACTGACTGGCATTAGATAGTCTGCAGGATCAGTCCCACTCTGGTAACCACTGTGATTTAAAATTGAAGTTATCTTTGAAACAGCCTTAGCGGTCAGGTACCCAGGCCGCTTAACCTCTCTTTAGGGGGGTGAATGGACCAGTGAAAGGACGTGATGGGGCTGAAGCCTCAGGCTTGCTGTGTTTTGGAGCCACAATTACCGTGCACGTTTTTCGGAGTCCGGAGTCCCACGCTGTGTGAACCTGATCAGTCCCCTTAGCTTTTGGTGGGGGTCAGCCAGCGCTGCAGCCCCAGGCGAGCTTTCTCCAAATGCCTTCTGTGCTGGCTGACTTCCCGCTTCCATGGATTTTAAGGGAGTAATCCTGGACGTTCCATCAGAAAGAAACCTGTAGAGAGCCTTGTAAGGTTTCTTCTTTTTAAAAGCCTTAAGAACATTTTACAGGTTGCTGGGCTGTCTTGCCCACAACCGACACTCACAGCGGCAGGAACAGGCGTAGCCAGCTCGACCAGCACGTTCACGTCGTAACACGCTCCGCGTGCTGGCGTCTGGGAGCGCGGAGTTTCACACATTTTTTTTCAACTTTTTTATCAGAGGAATTTTTCTGTCTAAAGCAAAGCTGAAATCTGTTGTGTCTTTCTTAGAATTTAATCTCAGTAATTTCTATATTCATACATTTTTGTGGTATGTTTAAAAAATAATTCTGTTCATAAGACTTTGATCTTGTTAGAAATTCAACATAGGAAAATGGGACGTTAATGTTGTTTTCACTGTGAGACAAATCACTGGCAAATTTTTCCTCATTCGGTCCGTTCCTGGTGTTCATGCATGGTGTTGCCTTCTATGTAAATGTACCAATGAATAAATGTTCAGTAAACAGTCATTCTGTATCTCTTTGTTTCACTCCGATACCATGTAAATCTGAGTTTCTTGCTTAACTAGTTGGGGAAACAGGAAAGTTGATTCATTGAAAAACAGATCAAAGGCTTCTCAAGTCACCTTTGGAAGGTTTCGCATTTTTGACGTGGTGAGAACCAGCAGACGAAGTGAGAGTTACTGTGTAGGTGGCGTTTGGTGGGTGTGCAGTCTCATAGTTTAGTTCATCACCCTCAGTGTATTCCTGGAGCCACATCGCAAAACAGTATTCCCAGCAAGTATTTAAGAAGTGGAAAACTGACGGAAACTATGTATTCTCAAGTCTTGTGAAATCCTGGTCTCCACAATCATGAGAGAGAGGGGGAAGCTGGATCGCTGTCTTGCTGTTCACAGGGAAATTTCTTGCCACTGATTGATGCATAAAAGTTTGAATCACTTACAGAACAGTATTTCTACTCAGAACAACATAAAAAAGGATTGTCACATGAAAAACTAGCCAGTGTTCTTCCATATTACTTGCTAGTCTGTCTCTCGGAATACATTGCTAAAGAGAGAGGTAGTTTTTGGGTTTAGGAGTGAGTGCCCCGTGATACACCGTAATCGTTTCTTCCAGTACATTTTGCCTGAGTGAGGACGTGGCATTTAATGCTGTGACGTGTGCCTCGTCAGTGGTGACTTCTCAGGGGTAACTCGGGCTTTCTTATCATCTGTACACTTCGAGGGGAAAAAGTGTGTCTTGAGAAGGAAATATTTCTCTGGGTATGAGTGCTAGTATGTGCAGCCTTAGCGATGAATGATATTTTACTTAACAGATCACTGTCTCTCTGTGCAGATATCCTAGAACTCGAGGAGGCATACACGAGGCATTTGGATTCAGGAAAAGGAAACAATGAAGTCTGGTTTACATTTTTATCATGAGCTTTCATAGGAAGTTGCTGGTTTTCACCACTTGTCAAAATGGATGCATTTCAGGGGGAGGGGAGGTCATTAGGTTTATTTATTTGTTTATTTTTGGAGGTACTGGGGATTGAACCAGGACCTCGTGCATGCTGAGCACGCGCTCTACCGCTGAGCTATACCCTCCCCCCTGAAATGGATGCATTTCAAATCAAAACAGAGTGTTTGAGGCGGGGAGGGTGTGGCTCAAATGGGAGAGCACATGCTTAGCACGCACGGGGTCCTGGGTTCAATCCCCAGCACCCCCTCTAAAAATAAGTAAGTAAAGCTAATTGCCTCCCCACCAAATAAAAAATAAATACAAATTTTTAAAAAATGTAGTGTTTGCTACCGTGCTGAGTAGAGGGTGCAGTGAGCATATACTGTTTCTCTAAGAGTGGTTGATGGTGACTCGTGAATGCATTTGAAATTTTTAGCCAGTTTGCTTTTGAGGGTTGTCCTGAAAAGACACGTATCAACTTAATTTTTGCTCCTTTGTGGAAGTGTCTAGAATAATATATATGTTTAAAAATCCTATGTATGCCTCCCCAGATTTTCCAAAATAGTGGTAAAACAGAAATTATTGTTTACGCATTCTTATGAATGTTTGCTTTCAAAATTAGACCTTAAGACAGATGTGAAAATGTTTGTAAACTGTCTACACCCTACTGTTGTGCTATTTTCAAAGGTAATTTGTTGTGAAGGAAAGGGCGCCCTGTTTAAAACGGTGGTTTGGGGCCCGAGCTGCCATCCTTTTTATTTGCGTAGGAGTCAGGATAGCTGACTTAACAGCCGTGGACGCAGGACTTGAGCTGAGAGGTTTCCGTCCCCCATGACGTCAGGTGACGGGGGATTGTGGATCCTCCTCGCTGTGTGATGCCCGTTTCTGAGTACAGCCTGTCACCAGGTACTGTGAGAATCACAGCCTTGTCCATGAGTTCTTGCTCAGAGCAGCAATGGCGCCATATCTGGGGAAGAAGCCAGAAGAACTGTAGGCGTCTTGTGGAGGGAGGATGGCATCCTTTGGACGCCAGCTTTATCTTTAAGGATCCAGGACCTTGAATTATAACTTTGTCCCAAGAAATATAATCGCCTACGATCCATGAATCTGAGCACATTTTCCTGAAAAAAACTGATCAATATAGACAGTCGTGGGTCTTCTCTTCCCAAGAACACTGCATCCTAATTGAACACATCAGGATGGACAAGCCCCCCTGTCTGGGCATGAAGACCTCTGGGCGGCAAGATCCTAATCTCTTCTCGTTAAGATCACCGCTGCTGTCTCCCTGGGGGCCCTGGTCCCGTGCCTGCTCATCTCCAAAGTATCGCCCGGATGCACGGGGGCTTTTCTCCATCATGCATTTGCTGATGTTGCTTGTGTCTGGAATCAGTGTCACCATTTCTTCTAGCAGAAAAGATCACTGTCGCCATTCAAAGCCCGTCTCTGATGTTGACTTTTGGGAAGGTTCCCAGCACGCTCTGCTTCCAGCTTCCCAGGCACTTACTACCCTGGAGAAAGCTGGGCATTTCTGACGCATCGCCCACCCACCAGCCAGTGCTGCTCCATCTGTCTGTCTGTGTCCTGCCCTGGCGTGTGAGCTATCGAGGGGCAGAGGTTGAGACTTTCTTACAGACCTGCTGTGTGGTAGGCGCCCCTTGGGGGCTGGGTAGATGACGGCTGTAATTCTGCAGGGCTTCCCTCTAAACTTCCTTGCAGAATTTTTCAGAGGGCTTTAACAGCTCCAAGTCTCTGTGGCGTTGTCACACTGGAAGTCTTTCTGGAGATCATCTCTGGCCTTAGGAAACTTAAACTGGAGGAATGGAATACCCAGAGCGCCATGGCTGCAGTGTCAGGAGACAGAACAGACGGGCGGTCTCCACTTGACGTTCATTTATGGAAAATACATTTTCCTGAATTCTGTTCTGTTCTGGGCAGATTCTGCAAGTTTAGATGTTTTCTAATGCAGAAGGGATTTACATTCATACATGTGCCCCTTAGATGAATGTCTAGAATTTCTCTTCCTTTTTTCCCCACTGTGCAGGGAAGTACCAGCTGTCCCCCACAGTGAACATGCCCCAAGATGACACTGTCATTATAGAGGACGACAGGTTGCCAGTGCTGCCTCCACACCTCTCGGACCAGTCCTCCTCCAGCTCCCACGATGACGTAGGATTCGTGACGACAGACCCTGGCCCGTGGGCCCAGGCGGGCATCAGTGACTCCGCAGACTGGTAAGAGCACCCAGGGCTGGGGGACACTCGTTAGTCACGGTCGCAGTTGATTTTCTGTGTGAATGGCCCATCGTGTTCTTCTTGTGTCCTGTTTCCACGATCTAATGCTCTCAGTGATCACTCAGAAGCGTGCGCAGTGGTTTTAGCCTTTCTCGGGCTCTAGTTCATAATTTAGCCAAACCAACAACCCTGCTCAGGTGTTAAGTTTCACTCTTAACTACTTTAGATCTGTGTTAATTTGGTGAATTATTTTACTGTTAAATAAATTCTGTGCGACTCCCTGTGGTGACTGAGCGTGTGTGACGGTTGGGTGACTTTGGCCAAGAGAAGAGCCGTTCGGTCCGGGAGCAGGAGGGGCCTGGCTGGCTGTCTTCCCAGCGTGCTGTTGGCTCTGCAGGGTTTGCGCTCACTCCTTGCACGGTGACGTCCGGGGCAGCCTGGTGTGTCTCTCAGAACAGGAGAGAGCATTTAGTGTCGCTGAGCCAGCGTGTGGCACGTGAGTGCGGACGTGTGTCTTCTTTGCGTGCCGGTGATTATACACATCAGTAAGCGAAAGGCAGCCTTCCTCCGGGCCGGCCTTGCAGGCTGCCGCGGTGGTTAGCGCCATGCCCAGGCGGCGCTGCACCAGGATTTTCTTGTTGCTCTTTCTCTGAGGTCTTTTATGAACACATCAGCAGAAGCATACTTAAATGTTGCTGCATCGAGCTGCTCTCGAGCCTGCGTGGTAATAGCTTACTTACCTTGGGGTGAGTTTGTGGTTCAGCGAGGCGGGGGAGCTACCCTGGAAGACGCAGACCCGCCCAGAGCCCCCCGAGGCCACGGCCTTGACCGCTGCTGGGCAGACCCCTCTCCGACAGTGGAAGCTGTGGCCAGCAGGGTCAGGGGTAGGTGCCACGGCCTTCATCCTGGGGGCAGAAGCCGCTGAATCTGCCCCGAGACGAGGAATTGCAGGCAGAGATCTGGTGGGGGCCCGAGGAACGTAGCACTGTGTTGGTGCAGGTAAACAAGTAACTCGCAGGGCAGGAGTGTGGCATTGATTTCCCTAAGGAGATTCATAAAATGGTGAGGACTTGTATGAGTTTGCCGTGAGGAATGTGCAGGAGCTGGAAAAGACTATGAATGAACGGTTATCCAAACAAGAGTGGCAGCTGCTCTGAATCACAGCAGAAAATGTAAGCTTTTCCAGCCTGACAATATCTCCCTAATCCTTGATGAAAATGTTACGAAAACAAAAGGGCAATAAGGCGGGATTAATAACTGGAATTTTAATAACGCTGGGGGTCAGGACATGGTTACAGTCTTTAAAGAGTCAGCTGTCAGCCCTGCGGTCTAGCATGCTAAGTGTTCCAGGGCGCTGTTTATCGTGTCTGAAATTAGTTTAATGGGTATATTGATAGGGAAGAATTAATTATGCTATGGTTTAAGAATGTTTAGTTATTTCCAGACTCTTATTAGCTCACAAACTCATTTGACATTTTAAATTGTGGATGTTCGCAGTTCGCTGCCCAACTGTGGAAGGCCCCATCGTGTCACACGGCTCAACTTGCCATTTGCTAACTGATAGGATGTACTTTTTTCAACCCATTAATTGGACCTAACAGTGTTTTTAAGGTGAAAAAGGTAAAACAACAGATTCTAATCTCAGTGACAATGTAATTTCAGAGAATGTAAAATTAGTTTAAAAAATATGCCAATATGTGGTTTTCATTAGCAACAACAATTTGTATGTCTTTGGAAAACCTTTTACAAATGATTTCTATTAAGAATGCATGACTCTGTCCACAAACATGATGCCTGTTTGGAGTTGAGGTTTTAACGTATTCCACGTCACGTGGGAAAAGGCTGCGGGGCGTGTACAGAATGGTGGAACAGGGCCACGTTCCGTGTCTGAAAGAATTACTCTTAGAGAAAATACGTTGTTTAGAGTTGCTGTTGGCAAAGCTGGGTTGTAGTCCTCTCCGTAGGGGTTTTAATTTTTCACTTCGAGGACTGTATTTTTGGAATTGGGTGTACGTGCTCTGGAAATTACACGCATAGTGTCGTAAGCGTGGTGTACGTGGACACCACTGGGTAAGTGTACTGTGCAAGCACGTGCACATGTAAGACAAGTGCAGAAGCCGCATGTATTTATATGCGAATTGCACGCTAGACATGTGCGTCGGGTCCAAGCAGAGTCGTATGTGAAGGGGCCCCTAAGGCTTCAGGTGAACACGACCCTTCTTCTTCCTGGAACATCCAGTGTCTCCAGAGTTTTACAGGAGAAATATGACAAATTGCAAATGAAAAGAGTTCATTTATTAGGACAAATCGTTGTGTTTTATACAAAAAATTGTTTTGGAGGGGAGGATGTGGCGCAGGGGGAGAGCGCATGCTTAGGATGCACGAGGTCCTGGGCTCAGTCCCCGGCACCTCCATAAATAATAAATAAAACTGATTCTATCCCCCACCCAAAAAAAAGTTTAAAAAAATACATGTCTTTGCTCTGGGCTGAACCCCCCTTGCCTCTGGGCTTCTCTTTTCTCGGTACCCGGGCCAGAGTGTGGTGAGGCCAGCGAGGCGCCCGGGGTAGCACAGGTCAAGAGGGGGCCTCCTTCTCAGGTGTTGCCCTTGAACATGCGGGACCCTGAGACGACAGCGTCCTTAGGCTCTGAGTCCTGGACACCTGCCATGTCTCCTCCTCGGGGCCTGCTCTGGGCACGGTGGGTAAGACAGAGGCGGATTGTTCGATTGCTTTTTAAGGTTGTGGTTGGGGGTTGGTTTCTTGGGACCGTGTTTCTGTTGTCCTAAGTCATGTGACCGCGATGAGCTGAGCTTAGAAGGTCTTTGCTGGGTGAGAATGACGTTTCCAGCGTGTAGGTTTGCCGTTTAGCAGGGGCTTTCCCCTCTGGGCGTTGCGTCTTCTCAGTGGCCCTGGCAGGTGGGAGAGCCAGTGAAGCAGCACAGGCCCCGTCCACTGACAGCGAAGCACCTCCTTGGTCTTTCTCATCTCGATCTTGGGTTTAGCTCTTCTCGAAGGCAGGGTATCGTTTCACACAGTAAATCGCAGCTACATTTCTAGCGTCTGTCCAAACCAGAGCCACCCCGTTTCACCGGTATGTGTGCTCATCTCCGAGGGCCAGGGCAGGGCGCGAGGAGCTGGCCCCCTGCAGCAGCGTCAGGAGGCCGTCGTGGCTCCTCTCACACTGCAGAGAGCACCCCGCCCCGTCTGTCCAGTGGCTATGAGGGACGGTCCCCCCAGGCCATGTTGGGGACGTGGCTGGGCACTGCGGGAGGAAGCTCTTTGTTCACTCAGCGTGCCCAAGAGAGAAGACAGTTCTGTTGTGTGGCCTGTGCCCAGAACACCTGGCCACGCCTTTGAAAGTGCTCACAGGATTTTACAGATGGGGGCGATGCCCTGTCGTCCCCGCTGCCTCCTCCCGGAAGGCCCCGGGGGCCACGTGGACCACGGTCCATCTAGTCTGAGTCGTGCTTTCCCAGGCTCCCTGAGCACCCCTCATTCTCCCATCTACGTGCCTGCAGTATCTGCGTTGCGCTTCTGGCTTGGTGTTTTTTAAAGGAACGTGTAGGGAACATTATTTATAATTTTGGCTCCGGTACCCAGCATAATGCCTTAATCAGATTAAGTTCTAATCACAATTTGTCGAGTTGATTTCTTCTCAGCTGATTAAGTATTGCAGAGAGAGCATTCACCCTCTTGGAACTGCATGCCAGGGTTTTGTTTTGAAACACAAGATGAAGGATATATAAGAAGACCAGGACATAACCTTTTTAAAACTTCTGTTCAACTGCAGTTCATGCAGTCACTTACTTGTATCGTGATACGGGCAGGGGTGAGTGTAGCTCAGGGTGGACCGCGTGCTCAGCACGCACGGGGTTCTGGGTTCAGTCCCCAGCACCTCCATTTGTATTACGATATGACAGGTTTCCTCAAATATCCAGTCTGTGTCACGTGGAGAAAGAACTGCTCTGAATGTGAATTAATGTCGTATTTTCCCATCGCCTCCTACTCAGACACCACCTTTTTGAATGGACTATACTGGTATTAGTTAAAGTATTTCTGAAGAATACACACACCCCTCTACACAGGTGTATATGAACTTACCTGAACTGCGTGTCCCCCGTTTTCAGTAAATGTTTCTGTGTCTTTCTCTCCACACCAGCTCTTTGAGTCCAGATGTCGACCCAGTTCTGGCTTTTCAACGGGAAGGATTTGGACGTCAGAGTATGTCAGAAAAACGCACAAAGCAATTTTCAGATGCCAGTCAATTGGATTTCGTTAAAACGCGAAAATCAAAAAGCATGGATTTAGGTAGTGAGTACAATCTCCGTGAACCTCTCTCTAAACAAGGTTTAGACGCTCTCAGATTAAAACTGATGGTCCCAAACACATGGCTGTTTACTTTGAGCGATAGAGAAAATAACTGTGAAATGAGGCAATTTGGCAAAAATGAGTTTTTCTCTGAGTTCGAGATAAACTATATTTCTCTTAAGTGGCATGTTTACATAGTGCACAATATGTTAATATATATGTTTTCTGATGAGAAAGGAAACAAACACGTGTGTGTATCATGATACACTCATGTATCTTCATTCGGGAAAGAATGACGTGTTTTAACACCTTGGCTGCTGAAAAGCAACGTCCTTGCCCTCTGATGTGGCTGGTGGTGGTGGGGTCTCAAACCGGAAGAAAAAGTTTGGAGAGAAACCATTATCTCAATCCATGTCTGGAGTTTGGTTCCTTCACGACAGCTTCCTTCCACCGCTGGTCTTTGAGGTTTATTTGATAGAAGTGCTTATGTGTTGATAATTAAGGCATTTAATTGGAGAAATAATTTGAGAGAATATTTATTGTAGAAAGTATTTGGAAGCCAAATGAGAGGGAAATAACCCTAGCTGTTCAATTAAACACCAATCAGGTAGTGTCTTTTTTAAAATCCAAATCCACCAAAACCCGAAACAAAGAAAAAAGTCAATTAATTAATCCAATAGACCTGTAAACCGATTGAATGATTAGGAACCCTTGTTAATCAGTCGCAATGTGTTTACGCTGTTCTCTGGTGGCTGTTTGTACTTGAAGACTAAAAGCATTAATTTATCACGTGCATCAAAGAAGAGCTTGGCGATGCCTTGCCCGGCTGGTGACAATGTGCTAACACACCAATAACACATGGGTCCGTGAGGTGGGATGACCGGCGTTGCATGGAGACACGGCTCCTTCCCCCACTTTGATTCTGAATGTTGGCTTGATGTCCCGTATTATTTGCATGAAATGTTACCTAAGAATTATCCCCTAACTGAGAAGACCTGGGGGTGGTTGAAGCATGTCCGGCCGCGGGGCTAACTGAGCTAACCGGTCTACATTTACCTTTTAACAGTAGCTGACGAGACTAAACTCAGTACAGCGGGTGACCAGAAAGCAGGTAAGAACGGGCAGCCAGACTGTTGCCATAGAAACCGTGGTCCAAGGAGCTGCCAGTCATACTCACGTAAACATAACCATTCCGGGCTTGCTCCGACGTTCCCGTGGTCGGAAATCAAATTGCACAAGCCGAGGAAAATTTTTGGTGAGGAGAAATTGATCAGCGTGATACATGCTAAATTGAAATGTGCTTTAGTGCTTCCAAGATGCTAGAGCACCTAGAGTTTCTTAGTTATGTTTGTGGGGGGCTGTTTTGTCACACGTAAAACTGATCAAATTCCCCAACATGTGGTTTCTTATGGGAGACTGTTTTTTTTTAAGTCCTCTACCCCGTGCCTAGGTTAACACCCAAGAAATGATTCTCAGAGTGATGATTTGATTTGAAGGACAACAGCGCAAAGATAGATATTTCCCCTGAAGGACAGAGTCCAGCGTTGCTGTTACTGGTCACTCAGACACCTTAGCTCTCTTTCAGACGAAGCGTTAGTTCCTGGTCATCTGACATTCAGTTCAATCTACAGCGCATCCTTATCTTAACTTTGTGACTTTAAAGGTTTTTGGTGTTTTGCTGTGTTTTGTTTCTGAACTACTTAGGGCTGGCTTCTAAAATGCTACCTGAAACATTCCATGGAAATAATGAATTATGTTGACCTGGGTTTTACATTATAGTAGATTTTTCTTACTCTGTTATTTTATGAAAATAATCAGACGAAAGTATGTGTGACGAAAGTTAATGTGCTTTGTACAGTTGAGCACGTGTGATTTATTGTTGTAAGTCTGAAGGCGTGTTTTAGTATCTCTAGATCCGATGTGGTGCAGTTGCCCCACTTAGCACTAATGAGCATCAGTTCACCTTCGTAACCTGCAGCAGGAATTAGTTTTAGGCTTCTTGCAAAATGTGTATCCCACATGCATATGTACAGATGGCTGTGGGCATGGTTGGAGTTTTCCCGTTCTGTAAAGATAGATTATAAAAATTACATCCAATAAATCACTGGATTAACTATAGTGCAGTGCAGTTAACAATAGCCCCAGCCCTCATTAAGAAGCTATTTCTTTTATCAAACAGAAAATTCATTGAAATTCTGTTAAGAGAGCTAAAGAAAAATGCCATTTGATAGTTCACATATGCAAATTAGTCGTTAGTTTTTAGAGCTAATAGTCTTCAGTACTTTTAAAGAAGTAACCCCAATCCAAGTTGATGTTCATAAAAACCAAGCTGAGCTGCTCAGGTCAAAGAACATGACTTTATATACTGTGCCAATTAGGTAAAGTAAGGAAAGTATTTAATTTAACCCACACACTATTACTAACAGGAAAAGAACAATTTATTGGGATTTAAAAAAATAATAATGATGCCCAGATTTCAACTGAAGACATGAAGTAACTTTCCTGGTGACGAGGTAGATTTTATAATCTAATTGAGTCATATGTTTTTATAGTTTTTTTAAAGTGTTAGATCCTAGATAGAAACAGCATTTGGGGTACTAGTTGCGATCTGTCCTACCCAATTAAACTAGAAGGACTTGGGACAAAAATTATTACATGGACGTCAAAGTACTTTTGGGTCTATTGGTTTTAAATCTGCAGTGAATAAAATGTCAAACTCGACCCTTCTCACCCTCCAGTGTTGGACACTGAACACACTGTCGGTTATTTTTCTTTCTTCACTTCACTTGAATTGTTAAGATTGTCATGGTTTTACTGTGTAGGCCGAAGGCTTTTGGTCTTGTCGCAGTGGCCTCTGAGTGCAGATCGTCTGTCCAGCCATAAGCTTTTCATAATGAAAACTCAATTCCATTTCCCTTTGCCCTTGCAAAAGACTTCCTCTGCTTTTTTTCGATGAGAGAAATATTACTGGGTAGAAGAAAACTAGACCTAAGGAAAATGGTATGATTACTATTTCTGCCTTTATTCCCGGATTTAGGGATTTTGGGGGTAAATTTGCTTCCTGCCAGAAGAGAGGACAGGAACGAGAGAATGGGGTTTCTAACCAGGTTAATCCTTGAGTATAAAAAATACACAAAGTATCCTAATGACCTGAAAGGTTGTATATAGAGCCTCAAAATATTATTTTAGAATTAAGAGACATTGATTTGTGTGTGTGTGTAACTAAAACTAATCTTTTGCCCGTACTTTGTATAGTGAAAGACATTTTCAATTTTTGTAACTGGTAAATGATAAAGTTTATAATGTTAGGAATCTCAGTAACCCTCATTCAGGAATCCTCACAATATATTACTTCACAAAATCTTTGTTCCATTTCTTTGACGAATAGGATATTTACATGTAGGCGATCCCTGTTACAGAGTGAGAGGCAGCAAGCTCTGTACGGGACCAGGTAGTGAATGCTGTGGGTCTCGCAGACCAGGCAGTGTCTGGAGCAATTACTTCATTCTGGTGTCATGTGAAGGCAGCCCTGGTGAACACGTAAACAGATGGGCGTGGCTGTGTTCCAGTAAAGTCGTCCAGATTTGGCCCATGGTTTGCTGATCTCTGTTATAGATTCACAAATTACAGATGTTAGGAATATTTCAGCCGTGCGTCAGTATGGACTGTATTTCATTGACCTCCAGCATGCCCAGTGCCCAGCATCTATTGTTTTCCATGTTTTGCCAGAATGTTATAGTACATACTTACGAATTTAGAGAAAAGAGTAGATGGGTGAGCTCTCCGCTACATTCACAAAATAGCTACTGCTTATTTAGTTACACTTTCATCATTGTTTTTCTCCCCAGATTTGCTTGGGTTTCTATGTTTTAATAAGTACACACATGCACTGTTATACACATATATCCATATTTATATACATGTATATGGACATACACATTCATTGCAATAAATACTCATGCCATTTCTGGAATTCGTGATGGAAGTTTTTAGTGCTCCGAGTACATTAAGTCAGATCTCAGCTAACTACATGTGTAAATGATGCGTTTATGATCGTCTTTCCTAGCAGCATCAGATCTTTATTGGAGACACATACATAATACAGACACACGTGCATGTATACACAGATAATACACACGCATCCTTGATGAACCCAAGAAAGCACCAAATATCTGCCTTAAGAGTGTTTCTAGAACCCAGATGGAGCTGGTGAGCTATGAAAATTGAGAGGTACAATTTATTCAGAAAAAGGTCTTCACAGTGCTAATTCTAGAAAGCGTGAACGTAAATGCCTCTGAGCCGTGGAAGCCCACGTCATAAGTATCTGTCTTCTAGGCGGTGACGTACCAGGCTGCTCCTTAATTATTGGTCAGCATATGGGCTGACGGCCCCATGTAGAGATGACCTGCCCAGCCTCACCTGCCCTTCCTTTTTTTGCACCTGCCATTTTCACAGTCTAAGTAGAGAAGTCGTTCTGTAGCCTGGGTTGCCCAGCTGGTGGGTGCTGGTTTTTCACTCATCCAGATGCCAAATTCATCTACCTGTGAGTGCTAGGTCAGCAGTGATGGACGAGGCTGTCTCACCTGGTTAAAGAAACCCATTTTGAATTTCTTCTGTAGAGCCCAGGGAACTATGTTCAGTATCTCGTAGTAACCTTTAATGAAAAAAGAATATGAAAACGATTGTATGTATGTATATGCATGACTGGGACACTGTGCTGCACACCAGAAATGAACACATTGTAACTGACGGTACTTCAATTTAAAAAAGAGTCATTTTAAAGTCCGGTATAATATTTTAAAATATAATATATATCATTCTATATGTAAATCTTTAATTTGCATATCACCAAAACAAAATCTGCTTGAGAGTATCATATCTTAATTTACATGAGATTAATCTCTGTGGCCTACCAATGAATAAATTGGAATTTAAAATTAAAAAAAGAAAAAAAAGAAATCCATTTCGATTGCCCCCTAAAGCCTGGTGCGGTCAGGTCCTCCAGGAGCCGAGCCCCGGCTCTGATCCTCTGGGGGTCCCCTGCCGTCCACCCTGCTGCAGTCTTCACGGTCCCTGCTGGTCCTCCTCCTGCCCCTCCCCTGTTTCTCAAGCAGACGTTGTTCACAGGCCTCGGAGTCTAATCCTCGTCCAAGTCTGCTCTGTCCTCCTGTGCTTCTCCCTGGAGACAGTCCCTACATAGTTTCTGTTTTTCTTTTTCTTTTTTTTTATTTAATTGCAGTACCGTTGATTTACAGTGTCCTGTTAGTTTCTGGTGCGCGGGTCGTGATTCAGATACAAGCTACTCACCTGGTGTCTTCCTAGTCACATCTTGCGTTGCTCTTCCTAGAGGACACGCCCGCTTTCCAGAATTAGGTTCCAGCTGGCGCCAGGGTGCCCTGATTTTGTTGGGGACATGTGGTTTCTTGTGCTTTTCTCACTTGCTGGCTTGGGTGAACCCCACCGTAATGAGGAAGATACCCAATGAAGCTTGTTGAGATCAAAGTTTACCTTCTGTTGTCAGTAACTTTACACTGTCAAAAAACGGTTTTAGCCAACCTTCCCCTGGTCGGTTCCCTCAGCCTTTCTCCCTCTCTGCTCTTTAGACGAGCCTCTGGGTTATTCTGGGGCCTTCAGGTTATTGACACAACTCGGAGAAAATGATCTGACAAAGATTTCACCTGTTGACCCATAAATGGATGCTGATAGATTTCTTCTTATAGAGAAGATAGACCACATTTAATGAACATTTGGGGAAAATTAAAATGAGAGGCTGTCCCTTCCCTTTGTATGTCTTGCCATCCACAGTCCAGAAGTGGACACTGAGCAGACAGTTGGTTTATGTCCGTGGCGTTTCCCACAGTGCGTGGCTTCTTGGGCACGTCGTCTTCATCGCTGACTCTAACGACGCTCTGTCTTTGCACACCTCCAAGGCTCCCCCAGCCGAGACGTGGGGCCATCCCTGGGTCTGAAGAAGTCGAGCTCTTTAGAGAGTCTGCAGACGGCGGTCGCCGAGGTGACTCTGAATGGGGACATCCCCTTCCACCGCCCACGGCCGAGGATCATCCGAGGAAGAGGGTGCAACGAGAGCTTCCGAGCTGCCATCGACAAGTCCTATGACAAACCTGCTATGGACGACGATGACGAAGGCATGGAGACGCGTAAGTGCCCGGTGTCCGAAAGGACAGCCACTGCGTGCAGCTCTGCAGAGCAGCGGCTCTTCAAGTGTGCTCCGGGGAACCCTGTGGGTTCCCGGGGCCCTGCAGTGGGATCTCTGAGGTCGAAACCATCTTCATTAAGAAGATGATGGTATTTACCTTTTACACTCTTACTCTCTTGCAAGTGTACGGTTGGGTTTTCTAGAGGCGATCTGTCCCGTGATTCCGCAGTGGACTGAATGCAGAGCAGATAGAAGAACCTTCCCAGCTCGATGCTAAAGAGATTTGCTAAAATTTAACACAGGGCCATTATCCTCATGAATTGTTTTTGGAAAATACAAGACTTTTTTTTTTTTTGGTAAAGTATGTTTTCTGTCATTATGAAATTTGTCACTTTTTACAAAATAATTCATATTTTTAAACTCAGTTTTAATGCAGTATATATTGTTAGATATAATCCACATAGAAATTTTCTTTTGAGTCTTGAATAAATTTTAGGGGTGTCAAGCATCCTGAGAAGCAGAATGTCTGAAAGCCGCTGCTGTGCAGTGTCTGTAATACTGGATCTCAAGCGAACGCGTGTCGTCATCTGTGATTTTGAGAACATACATTTGTTTTGTTTCTGTGAATTACTCTTGCTTTCCCTGAACTGCGCTAGCAAGATGTTTGTGTCTGTGTGTGTGTTTCCAAATTGCAAAATATTTTAAGCCAAAATTATCGAAAGTCAGAGGTTGCAGTGAAGAAGCAGTGTGTTTTCTGTAGTCTGCTGAGAGGAAAGCGACGTTTATAAGAACGTACGAACGTCCGCTTCGGTGAGTTGTCGTTATAGTTAAGTTTCCATGGTGTGAGAGTAGCCATTTGATTTAAACGTAAGGAAGAAACTCCACAGTGTATCTGCTTAGAAGAGAAAGGACGTGAATCCTGATGGTAAAGATCACGGACTAGCTCATACTGCTCGTTAATGCTAATTCATATTTTGGTCGTTTGACTTCCGAGTGACTATGCCCTTCCAGCTGTCGGCACTGAAGCTGGGGCCACCGTCCAGAGTTAAAGCAGAGAGTGTTCCAGTGGGTCATGGTCGACTTTGGGTTTAACTTTGGGGGGACACACATCCCTAAGGAAGATTGTGGGGCAGAAGGAGGGTTTTAAGTGAAAGCCACATTCGCAGGAGACTCACAGCAGACTGTGTCATCTCGGCCTGGCGCACAGCGTGCTCTTGGCAGGATGAGCATTCCTGCCATAGTGAAACAGGCAAAGCCCAACCTGGGAGAGGGCGGCTCCACCCTCCCCCGCCCCCTCCTCATTCTCTGTCTAAATCTGGACAGGTTTTCACTCCCTCCAGCCTGTGATTTCAAATATATGCAGTCGATTCTTGCCAGATGAAGAACATATTTCCTATTTTTGCTGCCAAGCCTGGTCTCCGAGATCCTGAGTCATATGGGCTCCCAGCCGTTGGGTTTTTCCCAGCGTGTCCGCGGTTCCCTGCCATCCTGACCAGTACCTCCCGGGTGGGCCCCTCCATCGCTTGGAGATCTCGCCCCTGTCCTGGGTGCATAGCTAACAAGAGACCTCGTACTTGGGCACCTGAGTATTTGTTTTTTTAATCATTTACAAGTTAAGATGCTTCTGAACTTTTTTTCTTATTCTGGTTGAAATGTTATTTAAATTCCTGCATAAAATGCAGTTTTCTTACATATATCACTTATCTCCCACACTGCAGGGGCTGGGGTAGATAGCAGTTCAGGGCGTGTTCTTAATTCTGTGGCTTCCAGACCTCCTCACTGGTGTAGATGTCTGAGTCTGTCCCTATATAAACTTAGTGTCCATTTTTATTTGGAAATAATTAATTTAAGTATTTTATATGAAAAATTTTGTGTTCAGCAATCATCAAGGGAAAAACAAGTAACTAGACAAACTACAACTTGTGAACTGGAGGGAAAGTTCTGGATAAGAGCTGGGAGAGACACGTGACCCAGGTCCCTGCCACCACAAAGTGCTGGGTTTTCCAAAAGTCCTGATTTTGTGATGTCTTTCTTCAGACTGATCTTTGAACTTTGACTACGGTGGAAGAAAGGCAACCAAATTGTACAATTCAGATGCTGACAGAGCTTTTGCAGTGGACGAGCAGGGTGGCAGGAGCAGGGGCGTGGTCCGATGACTCACGTCCCATCCAGTTCTTTTCACTAGTTTGGGGTTTGGGTGAAGTTGCTTAAAAGCCTTAAGCTTTAATCCCCTCAGTTGTAAAACTGAAGACTCGGATGCCGAGGTCATTGATTCTCAGGTTGCATGTTGTGTGTCTGGGATGGGGGGGCTCGGGGGCTTGGGGGAGTTGGGGAGCACGTGGGAGGCCAAGCCCATGGGACTGCAAGGTCACCTGCTCCCTGCTGTCACCCCAATGGCTGTGTGCATTTTTAAATCACTTTTTGAACATGGTGCTTCTCCGTAACTTTAAAGTTTTAAAAAGGGAAGGTCGCAGTTTTTCAGATGAAGTTTTAAAAGCTCGGGTGTGGATGACTTCTTTCTGCAGTGCCGCACAGGTTTAGCGTCTCCTGACTCTGCGGCCCGGTCACGGGCTGACCACAGTCCTGCCTGCTTCTCTGGAAAGCCCGGGAAGAAAGACGCCACCAGTCTCACTCCCGCAGGGCCGGGCTTGGGGCTGGGTGAAGTGTGGGAGTCGGGGATGTTGTCATGTCAGTGAGTAGCACCTGCTTAGCCAGCAGCGCTGCGTGCACAGAGACAGGCAGCGAGCCCCTGGGTCGGCAGCGACTCGTCCCTCCTTCTCTGTGTCCCACACTGGACCTGCGTGGCCGAGACCTCCAGTGCCTCTGCAAACCCTTTGTTTTCTTTAAAAAAAAAAAAAATCTGTCAAGGCTGATGTCACTGCTGGTGGTCATGGGACCGTCTCCTTTACGTAGGACTAAGCACAGTTGTGAGAAAGGAGCTCCTCCTCCAATTCCCTCAGCACCATCCTTTCCAGAGACTGACAGTTCTCACTGCGTGGTCCACACGGCCTGTGCCACTGTCCGAGTTCCTGTTTCTGCTTGTGCCCCTGCATCCTCATCTCTGCATCCTCACCTGTGCACCCGCCCCCGCGCGCCCCCGCGCACCCCCGCCCCCGCATTCCCACTCCTGCATCCGCGCCATGTGGGCACTGTCCCTGGCGGCATGTCTCAGCCCTGCTGTCCTCATGCTCTGAGGGACCCCGGAGCTGGGGGGCTTTCTCGTATGGAGGTGGGACTCAGTGGTGGCTGCCGGTTGAAGTGAAGATGCGTGTCCCTGTTGAGGGCTGCTCTGCAAAGAGGAGCCTGTCCGAGCAGTCTTTGTTAGACGGCCGTCTGGTGAGGATGCAGTCGGTGCAGCCTAGAAACGTGCGGGGCATGGGGGGAGATTACCTGTGCTGTTCCAGCCGCCTGTTTCTGTCCCACACAGCCCTCGGCCCCTTTCCAGGGCAGCCCTGGGGGGAGGTAGGCTGGTGGCTCTTGGCTGTGCTCCTCCCTGTGGCTGGGAACAGGCTTGCCCTCTCGGCAGCTTTGAACTCACGGCACAAGCACAGTGATGTGGCCAAGAGATGGGCGGGTCCACATGCGGTCTGGTACCTGTCATCTCCTGTAATACTGACGGTCCTCCCATGGAGATGGCAGAAGCCAGCGTTTTTGTCTCCCATTTAATCCATCTGGCCTCTCCATGTTGTGTGTCTGTCTGGATCAAGAGCTTTGTATTCTGGGACCCATTATCTCCTAGGCCCTACCTGTGTTTGACAGGTCAGGGCATCCACAATCTGCTCCCTCTTCTATGCAAATCACACGCCCCGCCTGGCTCCCAGCGAGCAGCGCCTGCTTCCCCCATGATAAATCAGCGTCCGTTGCTGCCAAGACCATGGATGCTGAATAACTTTCCTTTGTTTTGTTTTTGAAAATAGCCCCGTTATCGTCCCTCAATTAAAAGTTGCCAAATCGTAAGCTTCACTCTCAGTCCAGTAACAGCTTTTGGTTGGGGTCAAGGAGAACAACAAAGCCGAGTGCCATCCTGCTCATGGCACCTCTCAGTTTTAAGATCTACCCAGTTTACTATTTTAAATGTGAGAGTTGGATGTCTTGAAAACAGGGAGAGATTACTTTTGAGTAGCTTGCCTACTTTCTTAGAGAACTCTTAACAGGGGCCAGAAAAGAGCATTGCTTTATATTTATAGTTGCTTTATGGTTAATTCAGGTTAGCAGTGTGAGGTTTGAGGAAACTGAATGTATGTTAGTGAAGCAGCTCATCTGAGAGCTTCCAGGGGAAGTTTGGTTTATTTTATGAGCTTCAAGGTAGCACATTGCATGGATGGCTCAGACTTTGCACTCTCACATCCTGCACACTTCTCACACCTTTTATGGGTACTGATTTGAGCAAAAGTAATGCAAACTAGGTCTAATTGTACCTTAAGAAGCCACATTAGATTTCCGTAAATCTGTAGAGGAAGAGTTCAGGATGTGAGTTTCAAAATCACAGAGCACTTTGTAGAAGGTTCCCCATTTGGTTAATCCGTCTTAATGGCTAGTTGGGTGTTGATCTATAAGAAATACTTATTCTGAATTGCTAAGAATTAGAATAACCTGTTGTATTTTTTTTTTTAAGGGAGGTACTGGGAATTGAACCCAGGACCTTGTGCATGCTGAGCACGTGCTCTGCCCCTGAACTGCACCCTCCGTCCCTCCCTCCCTCCAAGAATAACCTGTCTTATCCTCTTAGGCCAACTTGTATACTTTAGTATCACTTGCAGTTTAAGAAAAGGAGCCTTAATTTTAGGGGTTTTCTGAACGCAGCAGGGGTGGACGCATGGGGAGGGGCCCAGTCTGTTCCTGGTACTTCTTTTTCTAGGAGAAAAGTAAGTTAAGCTGAAAGTATGATGAAAAGTCACATCTGAAGTGTTTGAATTGTAGAGTCCTCATTTTAAGCATTTTTTGATAGGGAAAAAGTGTGTAACAGTAGGACCAAGATCATCCTTGGAAACTGAACCGCAAGTGCGTGCGCTCTGATATGCAGCCCTGTGAGTTTCCTAGGATATTAAACTTACAAATGGGAAAACTCGTTACACTAAAACTACTATAAAGTATTCATGAGTTGTGGCACCTAAAATCTGATATTGAGGCTGTAAGTTCCTGAGGGGCTGGGGGTGGTTCAGTCCAGTGGATAATCTGACACTTGAGAAGCGATGTGGTTAGTGGCTGAGGGCCACGGTGGTGTGCAGGTTGCCATGGTACCAAAGCCTGGGGGACCCACTCAGCCCTCAAGGAGTTCGAGTGGAGGGGGAGGTGGTGGGGAAAGTGCATCCCAGAAGAGGCCGTGGTTGCAGCAAGTCCTGCTGCTTTGAGTGGTCCTCAGTGGGATGCAGAGGGACGTAGGGGCACGTGCGTGGGGACCGTCTCTGGAGTAAGGGTGATGTGCCCCCTGCAGGTGAGAGTGCCCTAAGGAATGGGGTTTAAGACATAGACAGAGCATGGATCACAGGCAGCCTTGTTTAAATGGTTTTTGTTTATAATAAGGACAGTGAAGAGCATTTGAAGAGCCTCGAGCGAAAGAATATGGTTGCTGGGGAGGCAGGTTGGAGAGCGGGAGGTTGGGGACAACGTGGCAAGCAGCGGGGTTGTTGGCGAGATCAGCTCTCTGATGGTGACATGATCTGGGTGAGGGGTGATGCCTGGCAGTGCCAGACAGAAGGCAGAAACTGCGGCTGCGGGCTTAGCTGCTCACACACAAGAAGACGGATGATGAGGTTGGAGCTTGCTCATTAGCACCTCCCGCTCAGACACTCAGAATCACCATCTCACCGTGTAATCACCCCATTACCAAGTTTTCTTAATTTTTCCCCAGGAAATCTCCGCATTTCACTCCTCCTGTCCAGTCTAGCCCAAATCCTCAATATTTAATATCTGAAGATGTGAGGGTGCCCTCCCTGGTCCTACTGTCCCTAGACCTGCTGAGTTAACTCGCGGTCCTTCTGTGCCCCTTCTCACTCAGACCATGCGCTGTCTGCCAGGTGCGTCTGTCTCTGCCCCTGGCTCTCCCCTACCCCCCTCCCATTGGACTGTCATCTTCCTTCTTCAGGAAACTCCCCCCAAGCAATCTGGCTCTCCCTTGACTTTCTAAAGCCTTAACTGAGCATGGATGTTCCCCGATTTACAATGGTTCCACCTACAATTTTTCAACTTTATGATGGTTCAAAAGCGACATGCATTTGGTCGAAAACATAAGTCTGGCTTTGAATTTGGATCTGCTCCCTCGTCAGTGGTGTGCAGATCCTCTCTGGAGATGCTGGGTGATGAGAGCCAGCTGCCCCTCCCCGTCAGCCCCACCATTGTGAGGGAACACAACCAGTGCACTGACAGCCAGTCTGGTTTTCACTTTCAGTGCAGCAGTCACTGAATTACATGAGACCTTCAACACTTTGTTCTAATGTAGGCTCTGTGTTAGACGACTTAGCCCAACTGTGGGAAAAAAATGTAAGTGTTCTGAGCACATGGAAGGCAAGGAGGCTAAGCCCTGATGTTCGGTGGTTAGGTGTATTCAGTGTATTTTTGACTTGTGGTATTTTCAATTTATGTTGGGTTTATCGAGCCATTACCCCATCATAAGTCAAAGTAAATCTATATATAGAATGTGTCTGAGACTTTTTAGTATAAAGTGTGTTTTTTTTTAACATCAAGAAATTTTTGTGGATCTCCCAATATGGATTTATGATGTGAGAGTTAAGAACACTGACTTTGTCATTTTGATTTCTCAATAAATGGCAAAACAGCTTTGCTAGCCACTCACTGTTTCATCACACTTGCATATTTTTGTGTTGTTATTTGTTTTTGCTTTTCCACTTAAAGAGTCAGAGCAGTGACTTGGACTCTTTTCCCTTGACACCATAAATAATATTTTGTAGATTGTTAAAACATCCACTTGACAGCAATTCCGTCCTTGATAAAAATGAAATTCTTGGTGGCCATTGCAACAGGAGGGTTATGAACGCTGCCGTTTTCCTTGTGCAGCCGGCCCGTTCGGTCTGTTGAATTGAAAGCCTTCAGCTTCTCTGTAGGTTGTCCCCGTGGGCGGGAGACAGTCTCCGCCGGGGACCATCGTTTGAACGTGAAAATCGGTTGTTCACCGAAAACACGTTTGCAGGGTTGGAAGAGGGAGGAGCCGAGCCTCCTGTGCTTGCTCCGGAGCGCCCTCTCGGGGACGGGGAGGTGGAGGTGACACCCTGCCCGGAGCTTCAGGAACGTTTTCCCCGTCTGTTTGGAGGGATGCAGTGAGGGAAGTTACGGTGTAAAGCAGAAGTGAAGAATGAATGGTCTTTGGTGGCCAGTCTCTCGGAGTGCAGTTTTATTGTTCTGTCTTTCTACTGCTCACCCCACTGTAAACTGAGAGGTGTTTTTTTTTTCTTTTAAATGAAATAAATTTAATTTTAAAACAGTGTTTTAGGAGTCACCCATCTGAACATCCCTGCCGCTCCTGAAGCCCCTTCTCTGAGACCCCTGATCAGTGTCACCTGACTCCTTCCTGTCCTTTTCGCTGTCGCGGTCAGACCCTTTGTTCTTCATAACGTCAGTTATTATTCCCACCCTGCACTTGAGTATAAAAGCTTCTTAATTTTTCGTATCTCTTGCCAGCTTTGTGTGTGTGTGTTTTTACTGTTCTGAAAAAGCGAAGTTTTTCCATTGCCAGGAACTCATCATTCTGATGTTAAAAGTCAGGGTCCAGGAAAGCAGATCCAATTATTCGACACCATCTGTATCACTAGCTGTTCATTTCCCACATCTTTTCCTCCTTTTCGAAAGTCAGATTAGTCAACTAAAATAAGAAACAAAAATAATATATATTTATATTTATAATAAGAAAGTTCTCGAATCCCACACAGGACTCTGCAGTGCCTGGGAGCCCAGTCCGCATTTATTTTTATTACATTGTGTTTTATGAAACATTAGTCAGTAGAACTCTGTGGTGATCAGTGGATTTGCTCAATCTAGTGAACCTTTCCAGTTAGTAATGTCTCATGTTAACTCACTCCTTTTAAATTTTGTTTTAAGAAGATAGAGTGAGAAGACTGGGTAATCTTGTGTACAATTACATTTAATCCTTTGTCTTCCAAAGTAAATTGTAAATTACTCAGGAGTATGTGGGGTTTTTTTTAAAATTAGATATTTCTAATTCCTAGAGTTGCTCTTTACAAACAGGGGGCAATAAAAGCTGGTTTTCACACGATTACCTGTTTGCTCATGCACCCCACAAACATTCAGTGGCCCCTTTGGCTGAGCCCTCAGAGGAGAGTGCTTGTTTCCTGGTGAATAGCAAGTAATGTTGTCATTTTCATTTTGTCCTTCCTCTGTTTTGTATTTCTCTGGATGTTTGCACCAATTCGTTTAACACTAGTAATAAGTCTGAAGAAATCATTTAATTCTAGTCACATTGTCAGCACGGCCTAGGATGTCACTCATGGCGACATCTCCCTCCTGAGGTAAGTGGCACTGAGGGGCTCCCAGCTGCTCTAAGGTTTGACTTATACAATGTACCTCTTAGGATGCGTTCAGCTGCGTTTATTCAAAAATCCACCTCAGACCAGCTCAGTCCGTATGGAAGCGCACTGTCCTGTATAACTGGGGTCTGGAGCTGGCGTTATTGGTGCCACAGCCTGATGGTGGAATCAGAGACCCACCCCTTCCTGCCCACTCTGTCGCGCCATCCTCAAGTGCCCTTATCCACAGGGGAACTGCAGGGCCTTGTACTTCCTGGCTCGTATCCGACTGAGGGGAGTGAGCCTTCTCCCTGAGCCTGGAATGTGTCCATGTGGGGTGATGGCGTCTTTCTTGGACTCGTAACATTGGACTAGTAATTCAGCGGGGGCGGGCACCCATAGACTAGGGTGAACTTGGTAGTGAACGCACCCCTTAAGGCTGGGTTGCATTCCTGAACATGATCAGGGTTGCATTAGAAAGAAGAAAGGAAGGAATGGACTTTGGATAAGCAAGCAACAGAGATCATTTCAGTACCAACAGTAGTGTTGCTTCTCATTGAGGGGTTGGGGGAGATGAATGACCGTGTGGCTTAGAGTCAACTTTTGACAGTGAAATGTTTGTGATGACCAGGTAGAAATATTTCTTGAAGGCAGAAGCTCCAGAACTTTGAGTTTCAGTTGAAACCTAAGTCCGTTTCTCCAGAATCGTTGGCAGCTACGTGCCCTGTCTTTTCCAGACTTCTCAGTGACCCCGTCCTCACGTGATACCTTGCAGAACTGAGTAGCTCAATTTGTAACATGAACTGGAATTTTAGTTGAGCTGTATTTGCATCTGTTGAAAATATGGTAATTAGGTGCGTCTCAATTGCAGAACGTGCTGCCTTAGAGAGAATTAAGCCGCTTCATGTTTTACCTTCTTTAGAAAGAGAAACGGGAGAGTCTGTGTTGATGGGACGGTAGCTGGCAGTTCAGCGCGTGTAGAGGCTAAAACAGGCAGAAATGGGGGTCAGAAACAGAAGCTCCCACTTGTCTGGAAGGGGACAAGCATCTTCCTTTGTGCAGAGCATCTGCCAAAGGAAAGCAAATGTGACCTGGAAAGAGCAAAGTTAAGGAGAAAAAAAATGTAAATTTATACAGCATTTAAAGTGGCGAGTCACCTAAATGTAGGCGTGTGTGCAGGACTCGCGTCGGCATCTACTCTGCGAATACAACGGGTCAAACTCTTCCCTGGTAGTACGTTCCCAGTGCTGTTCTGACTTGAAAAAGTGTTTCTATGACTATTTTTTGTTTGTTTTCTTAGTTAAAGGGAATAAAAATATTTTATGCACCGTATTATAAAGCTACTATTAAATGTACAAAGACTGGTTTTAAAACTTAAATCAGTGACCTTGACTATATACATTTGTTAAAGAAATTCAGCATGTGTAACCAATTTATTTAAACTTTTAAAAACCACAGTGATTCGGCAGAGGGACAGGGTAAAGTGTTTCCTATGTTTTTCTATCGAATGATTTTCGAGTTTGAAGCATATATAGTGCGATGCTCTAAAAGAACATCTTATGTTTGTACATACGAAGCCACATATTGCTAAATATTTTTAATTAGCTGGCATTCAGAGGGATTCGTTAAATCATACACCCCCGGAAGAGTTTCTGTGAGGGTGCGCTATCTATGTCAGTGTTCACAATAAGCATAAAGAATTCTCAGACGTGCACGCGTCCTTTCAACACAGCCCACCTGCTGGGGGGCAGGACACCGGGCTCGGTGTTTGCATCTTATAAAATGAGGTCACAAAACCTCAGGTTAATAAACGGTTTAATACTAATTTCCCCAGTTTCACCTGGTGAAGGAAATGTTACATGATGTACACGAGGAAAGTACCGTGCACGTGGGAGGCTCTGGCACCCAGTGCGGCTCCAGCCTATGGTGGTGAAGGCACCGCCTTCACTCTGCTTGGAGCCAAGCGCAGACATATGCCCCGCGTGCAGCTGCCAGGACCGTTAGGCAGAAAACGCACAGAACTGCCACCGATCCTTCCATTCATGATTTATGGTAATGGTTGCTGGGGAAGACTAAGTCATTTACATTTATTGAGCTCATTTTTTTGTTTATAGTTTCAGACATTGTGCAGGGCTCTAAAGCCCATTAGACCACGTGAATAGTGCTAACAATAACAGCATAAAAATATACCAGGACCTGATTAGAGCTGCGCGAGAACAATGGGCTTTCCTGGTGTTACTGTGGCTGGGGTGTGGCTAGTTTTGTCGGGCTTAATTAGAGGAGCCTGGGCATTGTTCTGAAGCCAGAGGGGTGGTGACACGCAGGGTGAAAGTTTGTTTGCCTGGGGTAAAGGTTTACCAGTAGTCTGCCAGCGAACAGCCAGTCACGGGCAGCTGCTGTCTGCCCCGCAGTCTTCAGTCTGGAAGCTTAGAGAAAGGGAAACCTGCAGTCCTGCCCTAGGAGAGGTGCGGTAGTAGAAGTTGGTACAAAGGGGAACATGCAGGGAAAGGCAGTTTTGCATGCGGGACTTTGAGAAGAGTCACCGGCACCCATTTGTCTAGCTGAGTGGACCAGCAAGCACATCCAAGTCTTACAGCTCCTGAGGACCTTGGAGAACTGTTTTATAACGACTTGATCCATTACATCAAAGTCCAGAGCACACCCGTTTCCCTAGGTGTGGAGGTTTGCCATCAGGTGGAGCAAGCCAGCCGTGTTCACGGGTGCTGTTCGATAACCCTGTTTAGCTGTACTTACGTTCTCGTGGGGAGTGCTCCTTTGAAAAGACTACACAGAAGGAGGAAGCCCTTGGGGTTGCCGTCCTTCCCAGGCTATTCTTTCCCTGCTCTGTGGACCACACAGAAATCAGAGCCCTGAACCCAGCATTTACTTGTAAAGCTATGGATTTTCACTAGCAAGGCCCAGCTGAAAGTCATAACTGGTCTCCTTTCACAAGCCCACGTTTCCTGCTTCCATATGAATTGACAGAGAGGGAAAGAAGCAACTGACTTAAAAGCTGCCTTGTCCCTTGGAGGGGGACAGTGGCTCTGTCAGGTGTCCCAGCACAGAGGGAGGCCACCCTGTCGGCTCGTCTCCCGGGCTGCGAGCCTGTCCCAGAGTCTCTGGGCACACCTGACTGGGCTTCTGGAGTCAGTTCATCAGTATGAGCTACAGTCGCAGCACAGAGCGGCCGCGCAGGATTGACGCTGGGTTTCTGGGCTACAGCGCTGGCTGCCGGGATGAGCTTCCAGGCAAACCGAGAAGAGATGAGATGATAAATGACCCACATACATTGCTGTATGAAGCATGAAACTGAGCAGTCACAAGCTGACTTGATCAGATTGCTGCATGAGGTCTGGCTAGGGATAGCTGGACTGGCCCACCCCAGCAGAGAGAGCCCCAACCCGCAGTGTGCCCCCCCGCACCTCTCTCCCCCAGCAGAAGAGGGGAGAAGTCGGTCTGTGTGACCTTCAGAGTACCTACCGGAGTTAGACACCGTGATATTTTTACTCTTCGGCTATCCCTAGGGCGTGACCTGCTGGGATGGGAAATCTGTTGGCTCCTATTTTTAATCAAACGTGGAAACAAAAGAAATCAACACTTTTTTTTTAGTGTTATGTGAATGGCTGGCATTTTGTGGGGAAAAACAGTGTTCCTTGGTCATGGTTCTGCCGTCACCTGACGGCGTCTTCTCAGACTGTGAGGTCTCCCATCAGGACACTGAGGGCTCAGGCCATTTCAGCTGCTGTCCTGTAGTCCTGATTCTGTGTGCTGCTGACGCTGGCACTGGGGACCGGCAAGACCGAGTTTCCCTTGAAGATACACGAACTGGTTGTAGAGGTGTGTTCTCTGTGAAGGGTTTCCGACTGTCTTACGCGGTTCTGTGTTAGAAGAAGTTCAGAAGCACTGATTCCTCCTTTATTTGTTCATGCGGGGGGGAAGGTGACCTCAGATTGTAAGGGGTGACCTGGAGCCCTGACCGTTCTTATTATATTTGGAAGAAAACCTTAGGCAACTCATCTGGAAAAAGATTTCTGAAAATGGTTATTAATATGGGCATCGGATGCTTTTTAATAGAGAAATACCTAAAGTTCTTTTGTAGGTGGAAACCCACTCTAGTTGTCATTCTTTCAAAGGCGAAAAGTTGGGGGGTATGTCCTTGGACCATGTGCTTACTGAGCGTTGGTTCAGAGGATGAGCTATGGTTATCAGTGAGGAGCGCTTTTATTTGCGCAGTTCAAAGGAGTGTGAGGCTGTGAATTTATGCCTTTGTGTCTCCACCCGCCCTCTGCCCACTGGCCATGGTGTAGACCAGTGTGCAGACTTACGTGGGTTAGAACACGTACTGGCAGGCTCTGGTGATGTTGGCCTCGTGATGAAAGATAATGACGCTAGAAGGAGGAGGCAGAGCGGCTGTGAAGATCCAGTCTCCTGCGCGCAGGAATCCCGGGGTGCGGGGGCGGCTGAGGAAGCAAGCCCACTGCTGGTACTGGTGCCCACTGCTGACCGGCGCAGCTTAGCAAGTTAACGGGGGCCGCGGTGGGTGCACAGGGTGCTCAGCCAAGAGGAAAGGAGGCTCTTGGCAGGGGCTGCATGTCTTCTTTCTGCAGGGGGAGCGCACAGGAGCCTCAGGGGTCCTGCTGTGCGATGAGGGCTTGCTGACCCCCCACCGTGTGCGCCCCGCCTCAGCGAGCTGGGTGCTGCCACTGTCGCTGTTACCCTCACTGTGACTGTTGGTGTTAGTGTGTCTGTTGTCAGTGTCACTGTCACTGTTAGGGTTACCGTTGCTACTGCTGTTGCTGTTCCTCCCTGACCGGTGGCCACCCCCTTCCCTGAGGCGCACGCACACAAGGGCCCCCCTTCCCACAGGCGCACGCACACAAGGGCCCCCTCCCCCCAGGCGCACGCACACAAGGGCCCCCTCCCCCCAGGCGCACGCACACAAGGGCCCCCTCCCCCCAGGTGCACGCGCACAAGGGCCCCCTTCCCTGAGGCGCACGCACACGTGGCCCCCCTCCCCACAGGCGCACGCACACAAGGGCCCCCCCTTCCCCGAGGCACACGCACACACGGGCAGCGTCATCCACAACCGCACTCCTCCCGATTCTACTCAGAAGTAAACAGCGCTGCCACCCCTGTTGGGAATGTGGGAAGGAAAATTCTCATGTGACTTTAGCCTCCTTATTTTTGTTCCTTGGGTTCCCTGTGTTCCTTATCTTCTCTGTTCGTTTGTTTCCTTCCAAGTGGAAGAAGACACGGAGGAAAGTTCGAGATCGGGGCGAGAGTCGGTGTCGACGGCCAGTGACCAGCCCTCCCACTCCCTGGAGAGACAGGTGAACGGCAGCCCAGAGAAGACGGACAGGAGAAAGGAGAAAGCGCGCAAGGAGAAGAAAGACAGGGACAAGGAGAAGGAGAAGGCCAAGGCCAAGAAGGGGAAGCTGCGGGGCCTGGGCGAGATGTTCAGGTAGGTGCCGGGGAGGGCCGCAGGTCTGGCGCCTCCTCTGATTCCCCGGCTTCGCCTGACCTTTCGCTTTCTTGAGGATGTCATCTGAGCTATTTCACACCCCTTCAAAGAGCCTGAGAGATGCCAGCCGTGTAGACAACGGTAGAGAGGAAGGAGGGGCGTTCTGAGCCCCACTGGGGCGTCGCAGGCGTGGGGACGCAGGGCTGGGTCTCGTTCGTTCCTTCGTGCCTGTGAACAGCGGCTGGGTGTTTAGTTGGGTAGCGTGTGAAGGTGCGTCCCTGACAAGCCCAACAGAGCTTCAGTGAAACCATGCATTCATTTAACACTTACGAATTCAGTCAGTAGAGACGTCATTCTGCGTAGTCGCTGCCTGCTGCCTGATGGCTGTTTTTGTGCCCCTAAATTATACTCTCGGATTACTTAGCCGGTCATTTATTTTTCACAAATCCTTGCTGCACAATAAAAGTGACAAGTTACTCAGAAGTTGCTCTGAAACTTCTCCCATAAACGTTCATGTGAGGTGATTGATAATATTCAGGTATTTAATGTTAATTATCAAAGATCGCTTGATCGTTCCATAAATAAACCCCCTAAACATATCAAGTTGATGGTTTAAAATGGAAAACATACGGTGTAGGCACGTGAATCTTCAAAATACTCCATCTGGCACCACGAGTCCCTTCCTTGTAGCTTTTTGTTTTTAATTGCAAAACGTGCAAAAGGGTCTTTATTTTTGTAGAATTCCCTGATTTATGGTCCCGAGTTTGTGCTCCATAACTCAGGGAGCCGCAGACAAGTTGAGGACGTGGGCCCAGCCCACAGGCTGCACACCCAGCAGATGTGCCCTGGGGGACGTCCGGCTAAGTCACGGGCAGCAGCAGGAGCCATCAGACGTGGGTGACCCTCGCCTGGCCCCCCGGTGGCATCCCCCGCAGGCTCAGCACGAGCGCAGGTCCCTCCTCCGTGCTGCAGCGTCTGGGAATCTCGTCTTTCCCTTCAGTTCTCCCTGTTTGCACAGCGCTCCTTCTGAGCGCCCCTCATTAGAGCCCGCCTCCGGGACACTCAAGGTGGACCTGCCCTCACGTCCCCTTTGTCTCAGCCTGGGTGTTAGGCGGAGGGCTCTTGTTCCACAGATGCAAACTGACAGCTCGTAGCCGGGCACCGCCGTCTGGCACAGAAATAGGGCGGCTGCCCCGTCCATCAACATGGAGGGAATCTGCACCACTGTCTTCTTTAAATCAGAGTGTGAAGTGGGGGGAAAGCTGCCCTGGGACTGGCCGCCCAGCCTGGAGCACAGTGTCGTCTCCCGGGCCCTACTGTACCGGGCGGCGTCCCCTGAAGGCTGACGGTGGCAGCTTCTATACCGTGTGTGCTGGATGTGGTCTGCTCCTCCTGTGGAATGACAGATGAGCCAACTTCTTTTATTTTACAAACTATACATTATTTTAGTTACACAGAATCTGTTCCTGTAACTTGCAGCCCCTGGATAAGAGAGGCTTCACGGTAACATTTTCTTTGGGGGCCAGCAGGGTGGAGAGTGTGGGGGCCATGGTGAAATTTATATTGTTTCAAAGGGACTCTGAGCGCAACCTAACCCAACCCCCTTTTTGTGAAAAGTTGTGTAAAACGCTCTCTGATGTTTTTTCTGGATCGAATTCTCTAGGTTGTACCCACAGCCTGGAGTGAGAGCCAGCCATGACCCACTGTCACTTTGAAGGCCTGCGTATTTTTGAAAATCAGGCTTCTGTGTTTAAGTGCAAGGGCTGAAGGTTATTTTTTGAAAACTAAGCTCACATTCTCCCAGTCTTTAAGAATGGCCACGAAGAAGATCCCGGACATCCACACTTTTTGGGAATGATTTGCTGGAGTCGGTCCACACTGGCTTATGAGAACCAAATGTTCAATTTTTAGAAATTCTGGCAGCTGGTTGTTAAACCCAGACATTATTAAAAATTAGATCAGTTCTATAAAAAGCAAAGGTAATTAATACGGAAACTCATCACTCCCTTGTTGTTTTATTGCATTTTGCTGCGATCTCTGCCTTTGAGGCTGTTTACACTGGGTGTGTTTGTGCTGTGTTAACACTAAATGCTAGTGGCTTAAAGTCAGCCACGCAGGGAGTGCTGTCACCCCGGAAAGTGTACGAATTCCACAGAACAGAGCCTTTTCTCCCAGGAGAGTGCCACACTGCCACATGGGGAACGCAGGTTTATCGTGAGCGGGTTGCAGCATCTTGTCTGGTTCCCTTGAACGTGATTTCCTTTCGGGAAGTGGCTGAAGCTTCCTGAATGCTGCTCCTTGAAAATGAACTGAGAATACTCTGTTGGACTAAAATGAGCTTTTTGTTTGATTGTCTCTTGGCTCTCAATCCTTCACAGCATTATGCTATATCCTTAGTATCTGAGAAGATGCTCAAAGCATCGTTAGACTTTTCAAAACATTTTTTTTACTGCTTTCTGTGCCTACTGGATCTAATTATTTGAGACTAATAGACTTTCAGATTGATTCTTTTATGTTTTCCTTTTTTTTATTAAATAACAGGGGAATATAGTAAGATTTTAAAATCAGTCTCTTTATTCTTTTATGGAGAATAGGATGTGATTTCCTTAGCAGTGTTGCCTTGAAATAGCTTAATCGGAATGTGCTTGGGCAAATAACTTCTTAGAACGCCTTGTGAGGAGACTGAAGTGTGGTGCCCAACAGAGGCCTGCAGGTGTCCGGAGCAGGCGTGTGTGTGTGTGTGTGTGTGTGTGTGTGTGTGTGGTTGCAGTTTGTCTTGGCCTTTGGCTCAGTTGGGGGGAGGGGGTGGGGGCGGGGACACTGGCTTTCTGGGCGTGAGCGCTTTCCTCTTTAGTTGCTTGAGGCAGTAACAGTAAGTTTTCCTTCAGAAACAGGCTCACAGGCTCTCCTCCCCACCACGTCCCTCCCCACAGCCCCCAAACACGCACACCCTGTCCCTACCCCATACGCTGTCTTGATTTTTGGCTAAATTTGTTGGGTGCCAAATAGATGTATCATGCCTTCAAACCTGTACCCGAGGGAAGCGTGGCGCCTGGGGTAGGTGTGTTAGTCTCTGGTGCAGACAGGCGCCCTGGCTTTCGACTTCACACGCTGAACAGCAGGCACAGGCGTGGTCCGATTGTCGGTAAACAGCTCGGGGGGAGGGTGCTGCGGTTCTGGGGCCGCCCCTCTGTTATCCACGACGGGGCGCATGGCGTGCTCGGCTGCCGTAGTGCAGGCTTTCCTTCCCGCAGTGCAGCCTGTAAGGAATCAAGTCACAAGCGCCAGGCGTTTCGTATTTGTCCGCGTTTTTCCTCGGTCTGCCCCCTCCTCTCTCCACCTGAGGCGCTGCCATCGCCCTGATGACAGGGCTTTGTACCTGAGAAACTGAGTTTCTCCACAAAACAGGCAGCTGACTGGCTGATGTGAGGACCGAGGGCAGAGGGGAGCTGAAGCGTTGAGCCCTTGTAGGTGTCTGATCCTGGGATGCGTAGGTACTCAGATTTAATACGTGAAACATGTACTTAGCATTCTGCAACTCCTGAACTGTCACTAAAGAGGGAGCCAAGTCTATATTTTAGAAGGAGAGATCTGTTGTCTCAGGTCTTAAATGTGTCCATTTTTAAAGGAAGGCAGCTGTGCTTTTAAGCACCGTGTTTTTGCGTTAGTTTCCATCTCCAGATCAAAATAATCAACAAGATAATAAAGTCCATATTTAGGACAGTATTCTCAGATAGGAAGCAGTTTAAAATTATGTATTCCTTTTTTTTTAAGCTCTGAAATAAGTGTGATTTGATACTACTTTGCCCCCAGAATTGAATTGCCCACTTTCAAATGTCCTGGGATGGTCTGCCCTCTGAACCACGGAGGTTCCTGGACGTGCCCGGCCCGTGCCTCCGGTGCACCGTGTGGTGTGCACACAGTCGGAGGGTGGGGGAGCCAGGGCCATCACCCAGGCTGCTAAAGTGAAGTCGTGCATCCCGGCTCCCGTCACAGCTGAATCCTGCAGCCACACCGAAAGCGCTTCCTTGGGCCCCTGCGCACGGTTTTGATTCGGTTCCGCACCAGGAAATGGGTCAGTTAGTTGGAAGCCTTGTTTGGTGGAAGTCAGGTACACTGCCGCCTTTCCCTTTTTAGAAGACGCCCGTTGTCAGGACCCAGGGGCAGGGCCGGGCCGCAGAGCTCGACGTCATGGTCCCGGCGCCGCCGCTCGGGCCCCTGCCAGCAGCGCGGCCCGCGCCCTCCTGTGCTCACTAACGTGTGTCTGTCCCGTGTCTCCCGTTTAGCCTGGCCAAACGGAAGCCCGAGAAGAGATGACCTCCAGAGGCACACTGTCTTAAGAAGCACACATTGCACACTTGTCTGTCAGTTTTTTGTTTTTGTTGTTTTTTTTTTTTTAAAGAAAACAATAAATGTACTTTTAACGAATTCTTCGTGGCTGTTGACAAGTTTTGTTTACGACGCCAGCAGTTTGGGCGTTTGGTGATTTCTGTCATCGTGGATTTGGAACCTCTTTGTTCTGGAGGGCAAGCTGGGGGCTGAAGTCCAGCTGGGCGAAGCAGAGATGTGTTTCTGCCCCTCCCAGCTTCCCTCTCTGCTTTCTTGGCCCTTTCTCTTGGTGGGACCCCCGTGCTCCTGGCGTGTTTCTGAACCCAGCAGCACTGCGTCAGGTGTGAGGCTGGGGCTCTGGGAGCATGAATGTCCCGGTTCGGTTTCGTTGTGTGACACGTGGCAGGGGACACGGGCAGGTGGAGGAGAGAGTCCGTGGGCACTGAGGCGTGTGGGTCGGGAGTGGCACCCATCAGGTGATGGACCTGGGGGCCGGTTCAAAAGGGACTTTCTGGCCAGTGGGTTACGCAGTTGAGAGGAATACGGGGGCGGGGCTGAGGAAAGGATGTCTGTGCTGGGGTTCTGCTGGACCTTCCAGCTCTTCCAGCGGGAGGAAGCAGAGACTTGGGCAGACGGTAATCCGAGGTTTGCTGGGACCCAGGGCGTGCGAGCACACGCTCTTTTATGAAAATGTTTCTGGGAAGAGCTGCCATCTCCAGGTGTTGCAATCCCAGATGTGAAAGCTCCTGCCGTGGATCTTAGATGGTTCTTCCTTTGGAGTGAAGCCTTGGGCCACAAGCCTTTCCTCCTTCATGGTCCCCGCGGGATGTCAGAGAGACGACACAGTGAGCCCTGTTTCCTGAGAATGCTAGAGCCGCGTCCTGTGACAAGAGAAATGTGGGGCTGGCGAGGAAGAGCGCCGATAAGTGGTACTGTGGTACTGGGGCGGGGGCTGGGGAGGAGGACTCACCTCTGCTCTGCTCTGACCTGGTCGCCACTGGCAGCCCCACCCCGCCCCCTCCCCGGCCAGCTCAGCCCTCCTGTCATTTCAGGACGATGTGCTCATGTCAGAGATACCAGGGCTTGTGGATTGGGCTGGGGCCCAGCTGCCCTGTGGAGTGATGGGACCGGTTCTCACTGGTAAAAATTAAACACCATCCACGGCAGCCCTGCTGGTGGTTCAGGGATGCAGCTACAATGAACGTGTCGAAAATGATGCCCATTTAATGGGACGCAGGAGCAGTACTTTGTGCTGGGAAATAAACGCGCTGGAACAGCGATTTTGCATCATTTTCTTTTCTTGTCTATCATCTGGACAGAGAACAGGTCTGTCGGAGAAGTACACGCGATGGGAGGTTTCCCTGGAATAAGCTGTGAATTTGTAAATCCTGTACTTCGTATATGGTTCTTTTAATTTGAATGGAAATAGTGTAAAATGAGTGTGAGACCGACCTGTTGTCAGAGACAGTTCCAGGGCGGCCCAGAGCATCCTCCGCGAAGTTTCTTCTGGTCCTCGTTAGAGTCTGAAGCGGGGAGCCCCTGACACCTCCAGCGTGCAAGCTGACTGCAGCGGGAGCAGCAGGGCTCCGAGCGTGACGGCCGGGCCTGGCCAAGACCTTTTCTGATGTTTTTTTCACACTGCTTTTCCAGAGACCTGCGGCCTGAATACAGAACTCAGATGTCAAGGATGACACCTACTTTCTAGTCTCTGTACAGCAAACCTTTTCGTAAAAGAAATTTTTGACAGTTCTGAGATGCTAAGTCAATTTCGATTCCAGACTGTGTAGAAAATGGAATTCCTTTTTCTGCAGTTGATGTGAAAATTGAAGGCTGGTGACTATTCAGTCCTTGCTAACCCAGGGTAAATAAATACCATCTCTCCACTGAAACGTGCCCTGGAAGACGGGCTTGGCTGATGACATTTACCACAACATACATGGGAGGTCGTCTTTCTGAATGTTTTCATTTGTTACCCTTAGAGGCTCTGTATCTTTTACATTAAACGTAATGGATCAAGTACATGTTATTCCCCAGTGCGTTTTTATCAAGCCACAGATTATTATATAAAAGCAATGTTTTGATCCTCTCCAACAGTCTTTTAAAGAATTCACGGGGGAGGTGACCTCTTACATAATTGAATGTTGGATGGTTTTCTTCTGACCTGTGTTTAATAATAGCCAGTTTGGAAACAAAAGATGAAAATTGGCTTAAATTTCATGTCAGAGTAAAATAACCAGGTCTCCTCTTAACCTTTCTACTCACATTTTTTCCTTTAGGACAGACGAGCTCTAAGCCCACCCTTTAAGCTCAGAACTGATAATCCTCGCATGTTCAGCGCCCCGCCCCCTCCTGAATGGGGGCAGCAGCCCCCAGCTCCCCTTCCTGCTCCTTGCTGTGTGTCCCTTACTCCGCAGCTGCGGAGTCACCGCCTGTCCCTCCTCTCAACCCCCCGGAGCCTTCCAAGTCCTGGAGTGAAAGCAGAAAGGCTCGGTCTCCCAGTGGGTCTGCAGGGTCCATCTGCCCCCAGCCTCTCACCTCATCCCCCCTTTCCTCTGTGGACGTCACTCTGACTTCCCTGCCTCTTCTCTGAGCTGCCACCGGTCCAGCCTCTGATCCCACTCTGTCCTCCACCCGAATAATCTTTTCTGCAATGATTAAGGGTTCACTCTTGGACCTCCAGTGTCTTTACTCAACTGTCAGCTTCTCAGGGGCCTGCCCAGTACCGCAGACGGCCCCTCCCCCGGGACACGTCCTGCCCCACTTTCCGGCATTATTTTCCTTCTTCACTTACCACGCCCTGACATGCCGCGCCTCCCACTTACTTGGTTTAGTAAGATGTTGGCCGTGGCAGGGACCGTCGGCCCTTTCTCCTGGCTGTATCCCTCGTGGGCTGCCTGGTGCATCGCTGGTGCCCAGTGAGTGTGAGGGGTGCTGGGGCGCCGTCCCCCGTCAGTGCCGCCCCAGCCTCGTTGTGGGATGCCCCGAGAAAGCCGGCGTGAGTGTGCTCCAGGCCCCACAGCACAGGGCTAGGGTGCTCAGGTGCGAGCCTGTGCCCTTCTCCCTGAGAGTGCACGGCAGGTCCTGGGGGCCTGTCGCAAACGTGGCATTGCGGGCCCCACCCAGCCCTGTGGACATCAGAGCCACAGTGGATCAGGCCGGGAGCGCCCTGAGCCTGTGCAGATGGGAGGCCTTGTCCCTCCTCCCTGCTCCAGGGTTTGCCCACACATCGCGTGCGCCCGGCCCGCAGCGGGACGGGCTTGGGGACGTCCTTTCGGCTACCTCTCCTGCCCTCATCACTGCCTCCCACCAGAGTCCCTCCAGACCACCGCCCTGAACCCTTGTCTCTCCTGGTGGAGTCCAGACTGAGACAGCGTGTTTGCTGGGTGAACAGATAAACAAGTGCATAGAATTGCTGGGGACATTGGTGACTGTGACGTTCTGGGTTTCGGTGCGTTGACCACCCGGGGCAGGGCGCCTGCTTGTCCCCGTCTTGGGGAGGTGATGTGGCTTCCCGAGCCGGCCTGTGGCCGAGGAGCCGGTCCCCAGACGGCAGGCCTTTCACACTCAGAGCTACATCGTGTTCTCGGCTGTGGAGGCGCTGTTTTCTCTGCTCTTGGGAGCCGTAAGTGATTGAAGTGTTTTCTGTTACATCAGACTTGCAGAAAAGATGAGGCGCTGCCAGGTGAAATGCTTCGTGTCAGGCGGGGCCCAGCCTCCTGGCTGCGGGTTGTGTGGTCACCGGGTCGTGGACTCAAGCAAGGAGTAAATGTTAAAATTGCCTTATTAATGTCTTCCTAAGCTGCAAACGTCAGGCTCCAGGAGACCGTGTAAGATTCCATCCCTAAAGAGGCCAGAAGCTTGGTTTTACTGCTCACAAGCTCTGTGAACACCTGCCTGGAGACAGTGGCCTTGTGTCCGGCCTCCTCCTTGTGTTGGCCACCCCGCGGGGTTCAGCGTCCAGCCTGACCCCCCTGTAGGGGTGCCCCGGAGCTCCCATTTCCCACCCAGCCCATGGGCAGAGGGGTCCTGACTGTGAAGTGAGGTGGGGCTTGACCGGGGTGGGAGGGGCAGCCCAGCCCTGTGTCTCCCACAACGTGTGTCGTGTTTACAAGGTAACCGACTTCTCTTCTGCGTGGAGAACATCACGTCTCTGGCTCATGATCTTCCGGTTTATGTCATAATTCCAGTCCCTGAAGAAAGAACAGGACTTTGCAGCGAATGGAACGGACACAGACTGACTGCAGAGCACCCCCGTCTGTGCTGGGGTCTCTCTTAATTCAGAGGATGATCTGCGGTCACCTCCTGGCCCTCGGTTCTGAATCGGGCTGCTGGGCTGGCCATTACGACTTCCTTTAGGAGACGAGCCCCCTCAGGTGGCATGCGTCCGCTGCCGTGTGCGGTCAGTGAGCGCTGCTGCCCAGAGCATTACTCTCCCCGCTAATGCTCCGCATCACCCTGCAGGTGGGTGCTCTTTCTAACCCATTTGATGGATGAAGAAATGAAACCCACAGGTGGGGAGAGGAACCAGTCACCAAGGCCACGTGTGGGCGAAGGAAGAGCCGCTGGATTGGAACGCCAGCCCCATCGAGGGCCGGCCACGTTCCTGCCCCTCTGCCGGGCCCCTGGGCCCCCCTGAGCCTCTTCCCGTGTCCTGCTGCCCCAGACCTGTGTGGGGCCGAGGCTGCTGTGATCATCGCATGAAGTGGCTGTGGCTCTGAAAATGCAGGCCCTGCCGCTGGCAGGGGGCGCGGGACTGAGCACCTTGGGAACTGGCTTTTGTTCCGCCTTGATTTCTGCAGCTTCCTTCGTCTTGGTCCCTTCTCTCCTCAAAATAATTCTTAAGGACTCAGAACTTTCATTGTTAATTAAAAATGACCACTGCCCCATCCCTTGTCCACAGCCGCCCCTCGCACCTGTCTGCGCCGCATCTGGATCGCTGGTGATGCCGACAAGACCCCATTTCGCTCTTGCTCTTCCTTCAGGAGGGCCCTGCAGGCCTGGCAGCGCTCTGACCCCCTCCTGACTCCACACCATCTTGTGCCTCAGATCTTGCTGCATCTCTGCTGCTTCATTTATTTTCCTCTCTTTTTTTCTCTTTTGCTGTTTTAGTTTTTTTTAATTGAAGTTCAGTCAGTTACAATGTGTCAGTTTCTGGTGGCCAGCGTCCTGTTTCAGTCACGTATGTGCATACATACATTTGTTTTCATATTTTTTATTACAGGCACCACAAGGCGTTGAAGAGAACTCCCTGTGTGTTTTTCTCTCTCAAAATAGTTGAGGCCATTCTTTTCCCGAGAATACGTTCTCAGCCTCCACTTCCTCAACTAATCCTCTGGTGTCTCCTCTGCCCCCGTCCCTCTGGCCCTGGCTGCATCCGTGCGCCCGCGTGGGCACCTGCCCGTGCTGGGATGCGCTCCACCCTGGGGCCTCGCTCTGCTGGGCTGTCCCTGTCTCTCCGGCTCCTTTGCTTCGCGCGCCTGTCTGGGATCCTCAGCCCCAGCCTTGGCAGACGCCCAGCACTGCTTGCAGGGACTTACCTCATTTCTGCTCTTAGAGCTGATGTTAGCTGTTAGCAAAGCCTCTCAGCTGTGCTTTCCACTTCCGAGAATTTCAGGTTTCTTTTCTTCCCTTTTTAATTCTGTCTCCATTTAGAATAAAGCACTAAAAACGTTTTGAGTTGAGAGAACGAGTGCATCTACTCCTTCATCGCAGTCTAGGTTGATTCTGGAACAGTTTTAAGAAAGTAAACCTTGGTCACAGGTGCTCTCCCAGGACAGTGGTTTCCCTCTGGTGTCTTTCTGGAGCATCGCCACGCCGTGGGCACAGCACTGGCGTCATCTGTGTAGCTCGGCGTCTGCTGCACACCTGGCTTGTCCTGAGCACAGCAGGGAAGGGGGAAGGGCGATCGCCTTGGTCAGATGTGTCTCCAGTTCAAGGTGAGTGTGAATGAGCAGGAAGGCTCCCAGTGGGCCGTCACTATTTCAGCACTTCATGATAAGCGTCCTATTAAAGATTAACTTTCCCTGCTCCTCTGCAAACTGGCCAGTGAGAGCTGCAGATCTGGGGCCCAGAGGTCTGCAGCCTGTGAAGGGTGGCGGGGCAGCGTGTCCCTGGACAGGTGCTCCAGCAGGAGGGGCAGGTACCTGACACGGGCCGGCAGTGGCCCCTGGTCCTGGTTGCCTCTCAAGGGAGCCACTTCCTTCTCCCACCATGTCCAGTCCTGCCTCTGTGTCCCCATCAGCCGCCCGGTCACGTGACCCCGACGCCAGCGCGTAGTCCTGCAGGTGCATACGGTCCACAGGAGTCACGTGGGCAGTGAAATTAACTGGCTGTTTTACTGGGAAAGAACTGTTCCTAACATGAGCGGGTGGATTGTTTTCAAGTCTGGTTATGGGGTGTGTATGGGTTTAGAGTAATGGTGAGGTGAAAGCTTTAATTTGTACGTTTCACAAATACTTACCGGGGGCCTGCTGGAGCCTAGGCATGAGGCCAGCTTCGGGGGATTTGGCGGTGGGTGTAATGGAGCGCTGAAGGGCAGTGAGTGCATCGGCTCGGCCGTTGGGGGCCTCGGGAGAGGGCCTGTGGGGCCCCGGGGAGCAGGTCAGGGTGAGTGGCTCCAGCCCAGGAGGCAGAGGCAGCCTTCCTCCGGAAATTGAACCCAACCCCGAGCTCTCACTGATGTTGCGAGTTCTGTATCTGAAAGGGGTTCCGGGTTCAGACGCTTTTGACAGGATCCTCCCACCTGCACATCCCGCCAGCAACCCGTGTGCTCACCTGCAGAAGTGACTCAGAGGAACACTGTGCAGGTGGCCCGGCCCCTCCTCCACAGGCTGGGTTCTGGCACACGTGGCTGGGAGGCAGCAGAGGGCAGAGATCAAGGGCCTGGACTCTGAAGTCAGATTGCTCGGGTCCAAATCCCCGCTGGGCCGTCAGCAGCCTTACGTCTGGGGCAAGTTAATGAACACCTCTGTGCTTTCCTTTTCTCAACTGTCAAGTGTGGATAATAATGGTACCTGCTTCACAGGGTTGCTTGGAAGCTAAAATGACTGAATCTGTACAAAAGACCCCCTCCTGGTGCAGAGAACGCCCCATGTGACTGCTGGATGCCACGTGGGCACTGTTACTGCTCTGTAACTCATTCTTGGAAAATGCTGGGTGAGTCCGGCCAGTTTTACGTCTTTAATGGGTTGCAACACAACTTGAAAAATGCTGCTTAGGTGGTAGGAATCTTCCACGTTTGCAGAGGTTGGGGGGGCAGGGCGGCCTGTCATGGACTCCTGACGCAGTTAGGACCTTATCCTAACTTTGGGAAGCCATTGAAGGGACTAGCTTGATAAAATTTACATTTTTTTAAGAAAATTAAAATTTTTAATTTTAAAAATTAAAAGGGCTGAACCAGAGAGAATGCAGGACCTCTGCTGGGCCGCTGTTGGAAGAATGCTGCTCAGAGAGGGCGGTGGCTTGAGGGGACAGAGATGTGGCATCTCTTTCTCAGGAGGAGCCCAGGGGTCTTGCTTATTTGATTGGATGGAAAACAGCAGGAGGGAAGGAACCCTAAGAAGTAATTCCCAGGTCGTGGCCCCATCAGCTGGGCGGAGAGTCACTCGGAGGAGGTTCAGATTTGGAGGACGTGGGCCGCGCTGACCCTGGCGTTAACCTGTCTGCAGGTGAACGCGCAGGCGACGCGGGCCGATGGGGGAGGCCTGGCAGTGCCGAGGTCTGGGAGCTGAAGGTGCAGGAGGTGACTTTTGTGCCCCCACGGTGTCCGTGGACGGGCTGCCTGGGAAACGTGTGCGGGGAAGGGGCGGCGAGGCCTCAGCTGTGAGGACCCTTCGGATGCCGGGGCTCAGCATGGGGACTCAGTCAGCAGGAGGAGATGCTGGCGACCAGGAGAGGCCGCCGCAGGGAGAGGAGGACAGACGAGGGCGGCTGTCAAAGCCAGGGCAGGAGTGTGATTCTTTATTTTATTTTGTTTTACTTTCTTCTTTTCTGTTTTGTTGAAGTATATAGTTGCTGTACAGTGTTATGTGAGTTACAGGTGTACAATATAGGGACTCACCATTTTTAAGGATTCAACTCACTTCTGTAGTTATTATAAAATACTGTGCCTGATGCCGTGTGTTGTACACTATATTTTTGTAGTCTGTCTTACACCCAATAGTTTGTACCTCTTAATCCCCTCCCTCTAGCTCACCTCCCCCTCCGGTCACCACTAGTTTGTTCTCTGTATCTGCTGCTTTAAAGAATGAAATTCTGCCATTTGCAGCAGCGTGGATGGACTTGGAGGCCATTGTTAAGCTGAGTGAAATAAGTCAGGCAGAGAGAGACAAATACTGAGTGCTTTCATTTAAACACGGCATCTGAAAGATACAGCAGACTAGGAGTGTGCGCCTTAGGAATTAGAAGGATGTGCACAACGGTGCTTCCGCTGAGAGGCCGCCAGTGCTCATGTGCTCATGGCCTTGGCTGCAGGGGACCTGCTGACGTCGGGAGATGTCCCTGGACCATGCGGCACGGTGGCCATTGTTCCGTGCTGTACTTGAGTGTCTCCGTGTGACTTCAGTACAGACAGAACCTCCTGACGCTAATGCTTGTTCCACGTTAAAGAGATCATATATCAGCTCCTGTTTTAAGAGGGGAGGTGGGGGAGGCTGTAGCTCAGGGGTGGAGTGCGTGCTTAGGGTGCACGAGATCCTGGGTTCAATCCCCAGCACCTCCATTTAAAAAAAACTAAAACCACAAGCACAAAATCCTGTGCCAGATTTCCGTGGTCTTGAGCAGTAGAAGTGGTGTGTTAAGTGGCATGTGAATTCCAACTTCAGGCTTTCACAAGGGATTGTGGAAATCAGGGTGGGAGGAATTGATTTTTTTAAGCAAGCCATTGCCTGGCTGTCAGCTGGGGGGACGGTGCCTGGAATGGCTGGTCTTGGTGTCTGGGGGTCGCTCTTTCCCTCGGGGGGAGAGTTTACCTCCCCCGATCTCAGCTCGTCCGTGTCCCCCATGGGCAGTGCGGGAACAAGCCAGCAGGTACTGATGACTCCGCTGCAAAGTGACAACAGTGCCTCCTCCAGCCTCCTCTCCCACTTACGCAACAAGGACAGTCCTCAGGTCACAGAGGGGGGCGGCTTCGTCAAAGCGCCAGCTTTAAAATTACCTTGTGTGGAAGCCTTCCTTTGTTTGTTTTTTTGAACATCGTGACATGGAGCCACTGGGACGCAGCAGCAGCCGCCCGCGCTCCAGACCGCAGCTGTTTCCCCAGGACTCATGAGGGTTCAAAAATTTTTTTAGTAAACTGTGATTTGCAGATATCTTTTGTTTTTCAAGGCAGCCCTGCTCATGTTTTATGTTCCATCCAAGGGGCTGTGATGTTCCCAGAACGTTCGAACCAGTAATGGTTTATATGGGCCGTTGAATCAGTTATCGAGCGCGCCTGTGATTTCAGTCCGTTGGCCCTTCCTGGAGGGGCCCTGGCTGGGCTCTGCCTGTTTGCATCACACTTTAAAACCTTGTTATTATTTTTACATGCATTTTTAATGTCACGAATCATTCTGTGGATTCTTTATAGTCATGGTTGCATTCAGAAACATTTCAGCTAGATTTCTTTCTGGGAATTTATTTCCCAGGAAAGAGTGGAATTATGTGTATTTCCTGCTGTGACAGAGGTTTGACTTCTGTTATGTTTCCGGTAACATTATAAACTAAGTAATTGTTAAAAAGCAGAAAACATAACTACTTATCTATTGTTTGGTCAGAGTTAGAAACAATAACCAGGCCTTAGAAGATTATTACTAAGATTTGAGGTCTATCTTCTCATTTTTAATGAACAAATAGGAAGAAACATATAAGACGTTTTTCCTATGGAACTCTTTTTTGGGAAAAGTCCCATGTTTAAATACAGCATTATCCCTATGGGTCTCTGTGTCTTTACTGTCAGTTTGACGTGTTCACCTGCAGAGTGGACCCCTGTCTGTTTAGTCTGGCAAAACTCCTTTGAACGTTATTTTCCTTGTGAGCTGGAGGTTATCTAATTCACTAAGGCAGAGTTTTCATACTATTTCCAGGTAGTCTGGTCAGCAGTGGAAAAGGGTGTTTTCTTCCTGAAGGGTCTGCTGCGGTCCTGAGTGCGCGCAGCTGAGAGACAGCGGCTAATTAGAGAGAAACGCTGTTAACAGCCGGGCGACAGGAAGTGTGCGGCGGCGTCCTGCCCCCGGCCAGAGGGATGCCCCCGAAGTGCCAGGAGCAGTGAGGGGAGAGGAAGCTGGTTTTGACTCCAGGCTGTTGTTTCTCCTGTCTTTCTGCCGAAAGCCTCTGCCAGCTGGAATGGCGGTGCTGGCTGAGTAGGGGGCTTCATCTCAGTGGGTGCTTCTGGTCATCTCTGTCAGAGCGGCCCTTCCCCTCTTGGGAGGCCGTTGGCCCCCTCCTGCCCTCCAGTGCCCACCGTGGGCTGACCGAGGGGGCGTCTTGAGAGAAAGCTGGCTGCTGGGAGTGGAGGGCTGGAGCGGTCGGGGCATCGATGTGAACACAGGATCATTTGCAAAGACGCTGCGAAGAACAGTCTCCTTTTGTCAGCGGGGGATCCGAGCACATGGGGAGAAGCGTTGCTTCTCGCCTCCTTACCTCCAGGATCTCATCTGTGAGACGGCGCTCTGGTTGTGGCGCAGGCCCACGTGACTGGATTAAACGAGGCATGGTTTGTATCTCTCTAATTTCAAGGAAGTCTCCAGACTGGCCATCCATGGTCGTGTGGTGGCCTCATTGTCAGCAGAGTCACTGCCTCCTTTTCTCTCGGCCGTCCTGAACACAGATTTCCTTATTTTCTTAATTATGGCAAAGCATTCATAACATTTACCATTTGAGTCATTTTTAAGTGAACTGTTCAGTGGCACTAAGTGCGTTCATGTTATTGGGCAACCGTCACAACTGTCTGTCTCCAAAAGTCTTTTCATCTTATGAAATGGAAACTCTCTCCCCTTTAAACAGTAACTTCAAGTTCTCCACCCCGGCCAGCCCCAGCACAATCCTTCTGACTCCCCACCTTTCTGAACTTGACGACTCCAGGTATTTCATACAGATGGATTCATCCAGTGTTCATCTTTTTGTGACTGTCTTATTTCACTTAGCCTAATGTCCTCAAGGTTCAGACATATTATAACCTGTGTCAGAATGTCCTTCCTTTTCAAGGCTGAATAATATTCCACTGTATGTGTGGAATATATTCTTTTGTTTCTCCATTCATCCATCCACAGACTCTGAATTTGCTTCCACCTTTTGGCTTACTGTGAATAATGTGACTATGAACATGAGAGTCTTAACATTTATTCTCTCCTGTCACTTCATGGTGACATCCCTGGCATCTTGTCAGAATTTGAAGCAGGAAGAAGCAGGAAGGGGAAAAGAAACCTGCTGGTGGAGTGGACCCTTTCTAAGGGACTTCCTGGAAGTGCCACCATCAAGAGCCAGAAATTAAGAATAACATGGTGATAAAATAGTTAATATGCAGTGACTGCCTGTGTGTGCAACACACAGTGAATGTATAATTCATTTAATTCTCAAAATACATCCGTGAAGGTGGTTGCAGCCTATCAAAGAAGCTAAGCAGGTTGTCCAGGTCTGTGAGCCACGTTGCTCTGCATCACGTGGCTGGTGGGAGGCAAGGCTGGGACTTTGACCCAGGATCTGGCTCCAACGTCATGCTCTTAACTGCTGTCTTCTGTTCATGTTTTTGAAGGAGGCTGGGGAAAATAGCTTTATCTTAACCAGGCATACTTCCTCTCCTCCCAAATTGGGGCTCTGCTTGGAAGGAGGGGGAGGACAAGAGTGGACACAGGGAGGCAGCTGTCAGAGCCTGCTCAGGGTGCCTGCCCGGGAGCTGCCTCTCCAGCTCACAGTTCCGAAGCCAGGCGGCCTCCAGCCTCTGAAATTGCAGCCGCTTGGTCCTGGACTGCTAGCCCCTCCCTCGCTGTGCTGGCCCCTCCCCCCATGCTGGCCCCGCCCCCGTGTTGGCCCCTCCCCCCGTGCTCCCTGGTCAGTTCAGCTTCCCCAGAAAGGCCGAATGGGACATACCACAAACCCCGGGAAGCCCGTTTGTGTGTCCCATTGGGAGCGGTCGTGATCTCCTGACTTGGGGAGCCTGAGGAGCTCCCTGGGAAGGGGGGGGGTGAAGACAGCGCTGTTTCTGTTAGAAACTGGGCCTGGTGTTTATGAAGCCATGGTGTTTGCCAGCAGTGCCCGACTGCCTAGAAGCACCGTGCTTCGTCTTTGCTGCTGTTCTTTACAGCTTGTGTTTTGGTTGTTAGTTAGCAGTGCTGATGGCCGCGCATCACACAGCCCAGGTCTCTGGTTTTGGGGAGCAGGGTCTTTGTCACTGTCCTAATGCTGCCGGCACAACCCTGGTGCTGATCTCTGCGGCTGCGTCCCCCAGACGTAGTCCTGGGCTCCAGCTAGACCATGTCTTCCGGGTCTTAGATGATCGTCTCCATTCAGCCGTAGCCGTCTCAGAAGAAGCCTTCCCCCTTCAGTGCTGAGGAAGGAGTCCCGGGTAGGGGAGCATTTACTGGATGCAGACCAGGCACCCTCTACAGTCCTTTGAATCGTCTTCTTGGTAAATAATGAGGCTAAACGTTGAGCATAGTTGTTTGTCTTTAGCCCTAGCCCAGTGGTTCTCAGCTTCCAGGAACTTGCCCCACAGGGGACTTGGCCGTGTCTGGTGACTTACACCGTTGTCACAGGTGGGGGGGGGGTGCCACGGGTGGCGGCCCGGGATGCACAAGATTCCCCTCCTCCCCAACACACAGATGGCTCAAAACCTTGATGGTGTCAAGGTCAAGGTGCCCCCCAAGTCTCACTGCCGTGTAAGGTGTCACTGAGTTATTGGTCTTCAGATCAGTTACCCAAATGCTTTGGTGTTGTGTGTTTGGTTGTCCACAGGTCCATCCATGTCTCAGCCATGATTCTGGGCGGAAGAACCCTGCTTAAGAGTTAACGTTTGGGGGAAGGTACAGCTCAGGGGTAGAACACATGCCTAGCAGGCACGAGATCCTGGGTTCAACCCCCAGCGCTGCCATTTAAAAAAAAGTTGTAATTGCATTGACTACTTTCAAGTGTTTTACAGCCTCACTGATGTCGCACCATTTAAGAAGCCTACAGGGTGATGTTTCTTACAGTTTGTTTTGAATATGATTTCAGTGCAGTTAGTAAAGATTTTGCTCTACTTTGTGAGCTCTTAGCATGTGAATGAACATGAAGACCGTGAGGGGCGTCTGAAGAGGTCAAGGTTAGTGTAACGGGGGAGAGGATTCTGCTGTGGAGAGAATTAGGGGTTTGGAGTTGGAAGCCCTTTCTTCCCGCGTCAGCTCAGCCACCTCTGGTCTTTAACCCGCCAGCCTCCGTTTCCTCATCTCCACGTTCTGCACGTTTCATTTTAAGAACGAAGTAGAAGGGTGTATGTGCAAAGCTTTTTGAAAGTTCAAGAGGCAAATCTGTCAACTCCTGTTACTTGTTAAGTTCTTTTCTTACGGGCTTTTCTCCCCTTGGGTTAATTACTCCTGCGTTAGTTCCTAGGCCAGTCTTCTGAGTGCCTTTGCTAAAAAGGATGTATAGTTTATTTCTATCCAGAAATATGTGTATACGCATATAGTGTGTGTGCAGTGTCCTTGATGACGCAAGGTTTGCTCATTTCCCGTGGTTGTCCTAGTTCAGACCAGAACAGCAGTTCGAGGATGTCCTGTAACAGCAGGTGTAACGGGGAGACCCGGGAATTCAAAGTGATGCCAGTGGGGTTGGCGCCATTCCCTGCAGAGTTTGTTGGACAAACACGCATGCTCTGACCGAGCATTTGCCCACACAGCAGGCAGTATAGACTTGACAGTTCTCAGAAGGCTGAAGTGAGTTGGGATGAGAGGAATCCAGGCGGGGGCGCAAACCAACAAGTTCTGTATTTGAACAGTTGCTGAACTGTTAAGCCGAATAAAGGAAAATGTGGTGGTTGGCCACTAGTCAGATTTCCTGTTCCCCTTCCGGGGTGGGGAGGGGGTGTGCTGATTGGAGATGCAAGAATTAACATCCCGCGCTCTGAGCCCCTGTCACCCCACCCCTGAAACCCGCCCAGGATTGTGGATCCTCGGCACCAGCCGGATTCTTAACCACCAGTGAGTCATACATAGCACACAGTGCTGTGCATCCTGGTGGAGGGGAGCCCCGGCACAGAAAAATGCAGGATCTCTTCTAGAAAGAGCCATTGCCAGTTTTGGGCATCACAGGATCGTCCTCTGTATGTGTTAGACTCGCTGGGACCCAGGTGTGCTGTAAGAACACTGACTTGAAACACAGCTGTGCGCTTGGGCGCTGGGTTCTTTAAGAGGGTGGTGTGACCCGGGTAGACAGGGCGTGGGCACAGAGCCGCTGCGAATCTGCTCCTCTTCTCAGATCTGAGAATTAGGCGTGGCGCCCAGCCCTAATGGGCCTTGACAGAGCAGGTCAGCGCCTCAGCGTTAAATCTGCATATGCAAATCAGCTGAAAGAAACAAAGTGAAAAGTTCTGTCTCCTAATTTACTCTGCAGAGAGCATCCTTGGAAATGTGAGTCAACAGAAATGGTTTCCATCATCGACAGAAAAAGTGCTGACTGACACCTTAACTTCACAGATAATGAGATCTTTGGGGAAGCTTTAATCTTTTGAAATTTCCCGGAGCTACACGAAAAGTCTGTCCCCCCCAACTCAATGACCATGTTATCTGTCTGTCTTTGCCACTGTGATTTGCTGTGTAAACAGGTAAGGGTAAGAATATGTTTGAGCGTGTTTCAGCTGCCCCTGTAACTAGGTGTTCATCGATAGTCAAAACGTTGAATTTGAATCACGGTGCCTATTTGAGGACGAGTATTTCTGACTCAGAAAAGGTTCCCTGAAGCCATGTGTGTGTTTGCTTTACCTTCTACACTTTTACAACCTGGATGCCTGTTTAGGTATCAGACAGGCAGATGGTCACGGAAATTATTAGGATCACCTTTGTTTCAAAATACTCCTGAATCTTTGTCCTAATAGGGGAAAAAAAGGTGTGTTGTAAGGTATCATTTCGTCTTTTACTTTTTCTTCTTTCAAGTGCCCTTTTGAATAGATGTGTTTTTTGACTTAGGTCTCATTAGTATGTCTTAGAGGGACTGCCTTCGGGGCAGCACCGCTCACTAAATTGTTCTGATGCTTCTAGAAGAGGGAAACCATGGTAACCAGATGCAGGCTATGATTATTTGCCTCTGACCTGGCAGAGTGTTGGGTTTAACAAAAGAAGCTTAATAGAAATGTTCAAATTGACCCTTCTCATCACTTGGGCTGCCGGGAGCTCAATCAGTCTCTCACTGTTACCAGTTATTCGAGCAAAGGCAGCAGTGATCACATTTTTCGTAATCACTCCTTGAGCCAAATGTAATTTGCAATTTGCTGTATTGTGTCATGAAACAATAGTGCATTAAAGCGAACAGCGTGAGAATTAGGAGCGTAGTGGTAAAGAAAGGACGCGGAGAAGAGGTCGTGTGGAAGGCGCTCTTGGCATCGCTCAGAGTGGACGTGGCTGATGTCAGCGCCAAATTAAGCATTTAGAAAAATCAGAATTGTGTGTTGTTTTCACTACTTTTCAATGTGTGTGTATGTATTTTTTATTTTATATATAATAGCATATGTATTATTTATTATAAAGTCAGTGGAGTAGTTGGGGGAAACAAAAAATTTACTTTGCATATGATTTGCATTTTCATGTTTGGCATTTTGTGTTAGTGCGGTTACTTGTGTTGGTGTGTTTTAAAAAAAAATGAAGTATATCAAGCCTTATAAAAATCCTGTATGGAACAGTAATTACATTTTGACCCGTTTTTACACACAGGGAATTTATTACAGAAAATACGTCATGGGGTCTGAAATAGCTTGATGTTCGAAAAGGCTGTAACTTCAAAATTAAGGTACATTTCCCCATCTTCCGTCATTTGACTTGAATGACTCTAAGTATAGATTGTAAATACTATTTCACAATTATTTGTGTTTATCTTGTGTTTTGAAAGACTACTGTGTTTGCCTTTTTTTTTTTCCTTAAGTTTTTATATCTGGTCCCATAGTTTTTTGTTTGGGGTGTGTGTGTATGTTTTTAAGATCTTTGGAGTTTAAGGGGGTCTTGTAAAGTCAGAGTTGCTGATGTGCTGGGTTCAGGTTCTTAACTGCTGCAGTACTTCCTGTCCGCATCCTCCCAGGATGCCTGCAGTGTCCGGCAACTAGGCATATCAGTGCGTCCTCGATTCCATCACACAGGCTACCTGGGGAAGGATGCACTTCTTAGGCCATTTACTGGGGGTCCTGACGAGGCTCTTTTGTCCACTAAGGGCACATCACATGTCTGAAGGCTGCTCTGGCTTCATTAAGTAGAAGCCCGTTTTTCTTTTCTTTTCTTTTCTTTTTTTTTAAAAAGTCACTTGTTTTTTTCCTGGATGCCAAGCAACACAAATTTAGTTTCTTAAATCTAATCAGAACAGCACTGATGAAACCCGTACACAATCAAATGATGATCTCAAGTCTGTGAATTCCCTTTCAAACAGAGCCCCCCGCTATACGGCACCTACTCAAACTGCGCCCATTTACAAGAGCACCAGCAAGTTGTTGCATCCTCTTTCCAAGGCTCCCGTCTCATCACGCTTGATTACCGAGATGTTTTTTTTGCCTAAATAGGAGCTTTCTGCTTTTCCTAATCAGCCCTCTCTTCCCAATTCATCCAGCATGGCCACAAATCAGTGCGAAAATCAGTGCCCAGTCATGGTAGCAATTTCGTACAAATGCCACTGAAAAATGTAAGACCCTGTATGGGAAGGACGTATGAGAAGTGACTTTCTTCTTTTTCTCATTTATAAAATGGAGGCTGAGACATAAAAAAAAGAAGAAAAAGAAACAGAGCCAGAAACCCAGAGTACATCATTATACAGAAGCCATGCACGCACACCTTCTCGCTGTCCCTCTCTGGTTGGGTTTGGGACTCTTGCTGTCAGGCGGCAGGATTGCATGTCACCCAGACAGCATTGACTTCTGGAGTGTCTTTGAACCGAGAAATGTCGGCACTGCCCCGGAAGTGGGTCTCTGGCAGTTGGTACGACCCTTTCCAGTGGTCAAGATGAGTCCTTGTGCCCAGACTCCTGGGCTCCTTAGAAAGGTTCCTTCAGAAACAGCGTCCCTTGGATCTCATTGCTGCTGGCCACACAAGACTTACCTCGTTTGTTTCAACAGAGCTGTTTTGACCAGCTGCTCTCAGTCTAAAAGCCTGGAGTGACTGGGGCTGTCTCTGGTCCCTGAAGCTCCTGAGGTGGCTGGATGTGTCCAGAGTCGGCACCTGCTTTGCTGGATGACCTGGTAAATCACTAACCCCCTGTGCTTCCTGAGGTTTCTCCTGAACACGAGGGTGATGACACCAATTTGACGTGTCGGTTTGGGAATTAGTGAGATAAAGTATATAATAAGATTCCAGCAAGTTCTGGTTAAGTGTAATTAAATGAGCCCGAGAGCCTGCCTGCAGCAGGTGCTCAGTCGTAGGTCTCACTCACGATGTCCGCAGGGTGAACTTCGTAGGTCTGGGAATTTCTTTTTCTCCAGGAGCATCCAAGTTCAGACCCACCAAGGTCTTCTCAGCTAGCTGCGGGGTGACCGGTACTGTCTTCCTTACTGGCGCTGTGACTCTGGACAGCTCCACACACATCCCTCTTGGGGCTCAGTTTCCTTGTCTGTCAGAGACAGACGGGATGGGGCAAGTCGCTAGGCTTCAAGTCTCAGAAGTACACGCACACGCGGCTTCAGTGCACGCAGATAGGGGTGCGCTAGAACCATCTGGAGATACGTGGCTCGATTTTTATTGTCCTCAGCTAAAATTTAGAGCTTTAAGGCAGAAATCAGTTCTGAAGTTCATCAGTGGGCTGATGAGTTGAGGGAATTTGCTGTCATATCAAGAATTCAGGGAAAGATTGTACCAGAATCAATTGAAAAAGCTTTCAGAGACACTTGGATCAGAAGCCATTTACAAAAGCAGGGCTCAGTGGACTGCAGATGAATGAGGTTAAGAGCTGGTGAGTTTGCTTTGACTTGAGTGAATGTGCGTCTCCAGGCGGGCAGAGGGCTGGGCCGGGACCAGCGCTGACCCAGGGCACGGTCTTCAGTTTTGCCGCACAGGGTCTTGAGTCCGGCCCGTTGGGCAGCTGGCATCTCTCAAGGGTCTCAAGAGCCCCAGCAGTAGTCAAAGATGGGGTGGCACAGTGGCTGGACAAACACCTGTGTCCACCAGAAGCCGGAAGGTTCTAGGAATAGATAACGAATTCCTGGGGAAAGGAAGTGAGTGACTCTCGTGATGGTGCAAATATGCAGAAACGGGTGGTGATACACAGCACAGGGGACTGAGTTAGATGAGTGTGTGGACCACCCCAGCGCGGAGTCGGTGGTGGGGGTGGATGTGGACAGAAGACTTCTGACAGCTGACACCAATTTCCAATTCCAGCCATTTTCCATTCTCCCCCTGCCAGACAGTATCACTTAACCTACACATTTCTTAGGGTAAATAGTAAGACACGTCTTGTAGCAAAGCCCTCCTTAGACGTGAAGATCTCGGTAATTAGCAGCGAGAAATACCAGGTTTCTGGGTGACATTTCAATGAGGGGTTTTTTTTTTTTTTGAAGAAAATCTTATTTTAAAAATTATACCTCAACGCTTACAAGATAATTGGTTTTAGGTAGTCTGTTCACCTCTTTTTAGCTATGGCGGCAGGTCTTTAAGACTTCCCTTTTACTCTTCTGTGTTTTCAAGCTTATTAGGAAAAGCCCTTTCACGACAAAACCAATTATATATATTTTTTATTTATAGCAGGATGCTGTGTGTTATCATTCAGCCTAATTTTCCCCTAAAGCTCTCTAAGTTTAGTAGCAGTAGAAAATAGAGTGAAATATTTCCGTGTTGTGTCTACCGCAGAGAGAATTAGGTTAATTTGCTGAAAACCGAAATGATGGTTGAAAAGCAGGAAACTCTGAGCAGTGGTTAATTGTTCATGACACGTCTTTCTATGTAGAAGCAACAGAACTTTGTTGCAGTCCTGTGACTGTTGGCTGGTTTTTTCCTTGCCCTGTTCACCGGCGAGTGCACATCTCATCCGCCTCTCTTTGGGGAAGTAATGTGTATGGTGGATCCAGCAGGTGGCGGTCATCTGATTTGCAGGGCGTCATGGTGGAACCCACTTGGCAGATCACTTGGAGATGACGTTGCTGAATGAGAGCATCTCTGTGTCCTTTATGAAGACAGCCACATGGTTAAGCAGAGTTGCAATCAATTCCACCCTGACAAGACGGCTCCCCCGCTGCCGCGCTGTCTTCAGCGGCTCGTTTGCATTTTTTTCATCACACCTTCTCTCTCCACGCGAGAGAATCTGTAGAGCAGATTTTCTCTACCAATTTTTTCTCCAGCTCTCTATTTTCCTTTTTGACTCTTAAAAAAAAAAAAAAAAAAAAAAAACCCATTCCACAGTGTTCATCTGACCTAAGCGTTGACTAGCGAATTCACTAGTGGTGGAGACGTCACTCTGACATGTGTGTGGAGCTGTCACGGGCAATTGGTGGAACTCATTCTCTGCTGGGACTGGCTGTGCTTCCTGGGTGTCCTGTTACTACAATATTTTTTCAGCTCTTCTGTTTCTTGGAAAAATGACCCATTTGAAATTCATCGGTGGCTTTTAAAAGATAATAAAATAAATGTAATTGATGTCCTCTAAGTTTTTAAGAACCTTGCCATTAAGTGTTGTCTTCATTGGTTGATTTCAGCTATGAAACCGACTTTGTGAGGACGTGGGGAGCTGGAATTTTTCAATGAGCACCCCCCGCCCCCCGCCAGCCGCTGCCCTTTAAGAAGAATTAAGCAGCTGTAAATTAAGAACACTAGAATATGTTGGCAATTAGAGTGGTGGCGCGGTGGCTACTTTTCTTTTTATACTTTGGAATGGTTGGTTTATTTTTTTCACTTGGAGTCTTTATTTCATTCTGTCAAAAAATTACAGCCGAGGGATCCATTTTTACCCCAATTATAAACTAATACGCTATGCTGTTACAGTATGCCTTGAAGAAACCGCGTGATTTATTAACTAAAGCAGACATTAAGGGAAACGTCCAAATGCTAACCTGTAAGCACTGTATCTGTGGTTTCTTTTCCATACCTTAGTCTTGAGGCTACAATTTTAAAAAACAAAAGTATATAAGTTTGATAATAAATTTACAAATAATGAAATAGTATATTCCGGTGAGAGGCGGCAGCCTAGGATATTGTGACAGCAAATACTATGAGAAAAAAGGTAGTTCTTAAACATGAGTTGCGATTTACTGTGCTTTTTTCTTTTTAATCAAGTGTATTTGAGATAAAAAGCTGAAAGCTGATAGGTTGAGATCTAAACCTGAAACTTTCTTCACCAAGTAGGACCAAGATCATTTTTAAAATGATTTCAATAATAGCTAATTAAACTCAGTGTTAGGTTTGGAGCTGAAAATATTGAAGCTGCTTTAAAACATGGAGAAATCACTCACTCGATTAATTCCATATTATTAACTCAAAGGGCAGATTCTTCTTGTAAGATTGATAATACATCTTGTGTCATTTCTCAGTGTTTCTCAGCTTCTGTAGAGGGTGAATGTACATGGTCTAGGATGTGACCCAGCACAGCAAACAAAACGGGTCATTGTGGCAACACTGTGTTGTTTGGAGGATATTTATGAACTGAAAGACTAAATGGTTAAATGATTTACCTTTAGGAATACCTGTTGTTAGTGAATGTCATGTATTAAGATTTGAACTTAACACTTTCCTTGAAGTTAGAATTTAATACATTTTATATTTCCAGGTGCCTCTGTGTTGCAGAATCTTCAGGGTGGAAGTCCCTGGGGCGTTAAGGGCCGTCCACGTGCTGATGACACCCACGGACATTAGTTTGTGCAGCCCTGTCTTCTCCCCAGAACCTCTTGCAGATGTTCAATAATGTTTGAAAGGGAATGAACATTATATTTTAGATGTTGGCTTCTTCTGAGATGTGTCCGTTTTTTATGTTTGCTTTTTCATTTCTTTATCAACTCATTCTGTAAAGGCAATCATTATGCTTACCTCTTAAGCATTATTCATATGTTGACAAAAACAAAGGAAAGAAAGTTTTAATTTTATTTTTAATGCTTTGTATTTTTCGTTTTAAAAGCATAGTACGTAGTGTATCCCTTGTCAGAAGTCGTCGGTTCCTGGGCTAAATTTCTTAGGGACTTTTTTTTTTTCCTTTTTTTCTTTTTTCTCCTTTTTTGCAACTGAAATGATCTTCCAGTTTCTAAAAGGCATTAAAATGTAAGGATAGATTTGCTTTATGGAAGTTAATTTTGTAGGTAATTTTCAATGCTGTTGAGTATTGTGCATAATTTTAAAGGAATAGCGGTGGTGGTGCTTTGACTGTTACCTATTTTAACATCTTAAGGATGCTTTCCTTACTTACTTTTAGTGCAGTGTGACTTTAGTGGACATAAGCAATGTTTCCATTCACACTTCCTTGCCTAGACCAGTGCTTGAAATCAGGTTTATATTAAAGAAGAAAGACCTATGCTCCCAACCAAGACATTAATTGAGACCCCTTTTTTCTCTTTTCCTTCACCCTTGGACCTACCTTTTCACTCTTCTTTTCAATGTGATTGTCACCATCAGCCAGATTCCTACTTTGTCCTCAGAAAGAAATCCTCACTATACTGGATATATTATGAATGCCCAGCTGACTGTCTGTAAAAGACTTCTGGTTTGAAACATCTGGTGACCACATCACCACAGACGGATATTATTCGAGGTGGGGGGCATACACATTCCAGGCAGCACAGTCTGGAGAAAAGTCGAGAAAGGTAACAGCAGGAAGAAGCACTGATCCCCTGTCCGAGGCTGCGGAGAGACTGTGGATGCCAGCAGGGGAAGGGAGCGTCCTCTTGGCCGGCCTGGAGTTCCTGCCCGTCTGGGGATGTGTGTGTGGACAGTTTCTGAGGCGCGTGGTCAGCCTTCATGCTTTTGATCAGATGCAGATTTCCAGGTGGACTGTGCCACGTTGGGCCATTCCTGCTCATCCGATTGTAGAAGAGGATTTGAAGAGACTTAAAGCTTTCCCTTTAGTGCGCACGCCTGCAGTCTGATGGCAGGGTAGATGATCAGGGTGAGCGGTCCTTTGTACTCAGGACCTCGCAAACACGGCCTTGGTTGTCAGAGTGTAAACAATGATGAATGTCTCCAATAAACCTGACTGTGAAAATAAAGAAGCATAGTTGTTTAGGGAGAGATGATTGAATAGATGATTGTGGATTATCATTCTTCAGTCCTGAGAGAAACCCACTCTGATACAGATTTTTATCATCCAGCGCTGGAAGGATCTGGCACTCAGTTGTATATGTTTATGGGTTGTGAGTGTAATAAGGATGACCCGCAAGGATGTTGGTGGTGGTGTTTTTGTTTTGCCAAAGGAAAAAAATGGATATTGAGGCCATTTCCCGAAGGGTCTTTTTTTTTTTTTTTTTTTTTTTCTGGAAAGTTCCAATTTAAAATGATGAAAGTAATCTGATTGAAAACACTAACACTAGGCAAGCTCGTTTTAAGGAAGCGCCCACTTTATTGGTTACGTGTCTTTATCCCAAAACAATGACAATGCATTTTGTATATATTGACAAGTTAGAATTTTTTGTTGTCAACAGGTTTGGCAAACATCGAAAAGATGACAAGATTGAAAAAACGGGTAGAATCAAAGCGCGGGAGGCCCCCCCGTCGGAGGAGGAGAGAGCCCGGATGGCGCGCGAGCAGGAGAGGTAGGCTGCGGGCACTCCCGGAGACCCCGCGGGAGGGGAGTGCTTTTTTTTTTTTCCCCATTCTTTGTTTTCTTTTTCTAATATAATGAGGTTGCATTCCATTGATACTTATTTTTTTCTGTGTCAGTCCAAATATTGGTGGTTGTGGGATGAATAGAATGTAAAGAAACGTGAAAAGAAAACACCTTATGTTTATTTGAGGGAATAAAGTGCATTTGATTGGTTTTAGTTAAGATCTTTGCACAGGAGATGGTAGGGCTTATGAGATCAATAAATAAACTACTGAATTTATGATCACTTTTAAAATCACAAGAAATATGGTAAAATTCGGTCTCATTCATCTACAAGTATATAGTATATTATAATCATTTTAAAGCAATACTCCTCTGAAAGTAGAACTGTTTGAGTTTATGTATCTCATATAAAATATTTTGATTTCTAACAGGAATTGGGGAGGCTACTGATTTTTTTACTGTGTTGTTTTCCTATCAAACCTGCCATTTCTTTTTTCTCCTTCTGTTTCACTGTCACACTTTGTGAGACGTTTTCTGCTTAAATTTTATTCCATCACTTCCAGAAAGATTGTTATCTATTGTTGAATCATTTCATGCTGGGAACCCAAAGACCACTGAAATGAATGAAAAGTCACTTTAAGCAGACACTCGAAGACCATTTTCTAAGTGATTAGCATTTTTCTCATTATAATTCACAGGGGATGAGAGAGCCAGCTCACGCCAGGGTTACTAGAGTTCACAGGCATGGAGCAAGTCTCTCTGTAGCATCCATTTCATTTTCAGAGTTGCCGCGGAAGACTTCCTTCTCTTACTTTTAATAACTGGGGGGTCAGGGAGTTCCTGCTGCCTCGATCAAGGTTGTGAACCTCAACATGGCCGGTAGCCAGGACTCTAGCCCAGCGTCTTAGGACCACGTCTGCTGTGCTGAGTACAGTCCTAGAGCCAGGACACCTGCCACCTCTCACTTCACAGGGGGCAGAAGAACTAGACAGGGGGTCCTACCAGTTTTCTGTAGAAGTGATTCACGTTCAGATATTTCCCATCCATCTTTCCCAGACCCCTGAGGATTGTTCTGCTGGGCCAGTCTGATTCTCTGTGTGTGGCTTTTCAGGTATAAAATCTGTATAAGTGGGGAACATGTGGACTTTGTGATGCAAGTTTGGGTTTACTGTTCTGACTCTTCTCCAATTTTGAAAAAGTCATTCCACCTTTCTTGCTTCCTTGACTCTCTCTAATCCTCACCAGTTTGGAAATCCTCACACTTGTAAACTCACTGTTTTTAGACCAGGGTGTGCAGTGTTCCGTGGTGTGTGGAATACAGCATTTAAGTACTCACGAGTGCAGACGTCTCTCCTAAGAGGCTTTTCTATCCCTTAAGGAAGCGTGTGTACCAGGTAAATGGATGGACTCAGCTTTATCCACGGGCAGATGTGTGACTCTGTTAGTGAGCTGAGGGTGAGGAGGAGTCATTAGACTTCTCCTGTCTTGATGCCAGCCAAAGGGAGAGCCCCCTGACCCCATTTTTCAGATTCTAAATATTCCTTTTATGCAGTTTAAGATGAGCTGCCCTGCTTCCATGCAGAATTCTATCAACTTTTTCCAAAATACTTCTACAATGCAAAGTCAAATTTTTACAGCCAAACAATGGTTTTTACATAATGGCTGCCCTTGTATCATTAATTTGCCTAAGGCATGGTTCACCTCTCAGCTGTGCTTTCAATCTCCATGTCTGTGCCTATTATGATGTAATACTTCTGGGAACTAGGTTGATGCTAATGAATTTACAATGTCCAGGAGGCCTAGAATAAAGAATCTTTTAGGGCCAAGTGAATGATCCATTAAAAAAAAAATCAGTTAGCTTCATAATTGAAGAAAACTGCTCTACTTTGTGTTTCAGTAATAATTTTTACAAATATGTTTTATTTAAACTCATGGATCTTACAACAGCAGTATGAGATGTTGAATTGTGTAAGAGACACCTGTTTAGTGTTTGTGGTTTTGATAAGCAATCCTGCTCTGGGGTAACCTCGCTCCTAGTGTGTCTGTCTGTTGGCATCACTCCTTTTGAGAATGGAAGCTGCAGCTTCCTTGGGAAGAGTCTGAATGGAGGTAATAGATAAAAAGAAATAAACCACAGCTTATATTCTCACCACTGCCTTTACTTCACCACTGACTGGCAGGGAAGCATCTTCCATAGTGTTATTTACTTACTGTAGCTATCTGAGTTCCAAAAACGATTTTGGCTGATTCCAAATGAAAATAGAAAACCTGACATCCCTTCGTGATTAGTTATGATGTGTCCACATACCCAGCTATTTATTGGTCCATACCAAGCCATGAAACCTGAATATTACCCAATATAGAGTATCAAAAAATGGAAAGGACAGTGAATATCCTTTAAAATGTTTTTCCTCCCACGGTAAGATCTATTTAGATAGTGAAAGTAAATTAGATTCTTCGGAGCAGGGCTCTGAGATTGAATTCGACGTCACCCATGCTAACTTCCTCCCTTTCCTCCCACTCGCTGTAAGGAGGGGTCTTGAATCCGTGCTCTTTGCGTAGGAGAATGGGTGAGAAGGGTCCCCACGTGGTCTTCCCTGGCCTCAGACTTGAGTCTGCCTGCCTGAGGTCTCCTCTTGAGAAGTCAGGTGTCACGGGTGACGTTAGCTGGTCCTGTGATGTGCTGTTTGGACCCCTGGCTCGGAGCGCTGAGCCCAGGTACCCCACCCTTTCAGTGACGCTTTGGCCACCGGGAGACACTAAGCCAGGCAATTGGTGTTTGGAGCTGAGGTGTGAATCCAGTGCTTGCCGCCGCCTCCTGGCTTCTCCTTCAGGTGTGCCTCGGGGGAGGGAGCCCTACTGGCTCGTGTCCACCACCCGAGAGGCTGGGGCTCCAAGCCCCACATGGAGTCTGTGCAAGCACATGACCCCGGTGACTTCAGGGCCACTCAGCTTCTGTCACGACGCCCGGCAGTGGACGTCTCTTTTGGCGCTGTGTCAGAAGTCACGTTTTGGCTCTCGCTCTGGTGGCATCCCCACTGCTGGTTTAAGGGCATGTGAACTGTGGGGCGCGGCTCCCAGACAGCACTCAGTAGCAGAATAGGGCTCTGCATGCAAAGATGTTTGAGAAACACTTGCTTAAACCCACTTACGCCTATTTTCTTCACTCTGTCATTTGTCAGAACCCTTGTTCTGTTCCTATGCATTGTAAGTCGCCAAAATGGGACTAGAGTCATCACTCCCTAACTTATTTCTTCACAGAACATCCCCCTTCACTTCTTTTTTTCTATAAAGTACTGACGTCTCTTAGAATTTGTGTCATTTGGAAAATACTGATGGCAAGGAAGGACCACTGGTTCCTGGTTTGGCCATGTCCATCCAGCTCCTCCATCTAACTGGCTGTAGAAATCCCCAGAGCTGTTGTTTTTAATGGTGACCATAGTAAGTTTGGTGAACATCCATCATCTCCTATAGATACAACGTTAAAGAAAAAGAAAAAAAATTTTTTCCTTGTGATGAGAACTCCTAGGATTTTCTTAACTTCCATGTATAATGTACAGCAGCGTTACATTTATCATGCAGTATGTTACATCCGGAGGACTTATTTATCTCATAACTGGCAGTTTGTACCTTGTGGCTGCCTTCATCCAGTCCACCCCCCCCACCCCGCTTCCTGCTTCTGGTCACCACAAATCTGATCTGTTTCTGTGAGTTTGTCTTTGAATAACTGACCTACTGCACTCACTGTGTTGGTTTCTGTTACACAGCCTAGTGATTCAATATTTCTGTACATTTCTGACTGACCACTGTGAGGTCTAGTTGCCATCTGTCACCACACAGAGATACTACATGGTTATTGACTGTACTCCTCACACTGTCCATTTCATCCCCGAGGCTCATTTACTTTGTAACTGAAAGCTTGTCCCTTTTAACCTCCCTCACCTGTTTCCTTCCCTCAACCCTCTCTCCTTGGACAACCACCTGTTCTCTGTACCTGTAACTCTATTTCTGTTTAGTTACGATTGTTTTTTTGGATTCTACATGTAAGTGAAATCATGTAGTATTTGTCTTTGTCTGACTTACTTTACTTAGCATAATCCCCTCTAGGGCCATCCATGTTGTTGCCAAAGGCCAGATTTCATTCTTTTCTGTGGCTGAGTAATATCCCATTGTATACAGCACATCTTCTTTGTCCATTCATTTATTGATGGGCTCTTAGGTTGCTTCCGTGTCTTGGCTATTGTAAATAATGCTGCAGTAAGCATAGAAGTGCCCATGTCTTTGCAAATTAGCGTTTTAATTTTCTTCCAATAAATATCCAGGAGTGTGATGGCTGGATGGCATGGTAGATCTAGTTTTAGCTTCTTAAGGAACCTCCGTACTGTTCTCCACAGTGGCTGCACCAGCTTTCATTCCCACCAACAGTGCAGGAGGGTTCCCTTTCCTCCACATCCTCTCTGACACGTTATCTTTCTGATAATAGCCATTTTGACAGGTGAGGGGATGTCTCATTGTGGTTTTGATTTGTATTTCCCTGATAATTAGTGATGTTGAGCATCTTTTCATGTGCCTCTTGGCTATCTTGTATGTCTTTTTTGAAAAAATGTCTAATCAGGTCCTCTGCCCATTACTTGATTGGGTTGTTTTTGTTTATATTGAGTTGTATGAATTCTTCATACATGTTGGATACTAACCCGTTATTGGAAATATTGTTTACAAGTATCTTCTCCCATTCAGTAGGTTGTCTTTTAGTATTGATAGTTTCCTTCACTGTGCAGAAGCTTTTTAGTTTGATGTAGTCCTATTTGTTTGTTTTTGCTTTTGTTTCCCTTGCCTGAGGAAACATATCCAAAAAAATATTGCTGAGATCTATGTAAAAGAGCACACTGTCGGTGTTTTCTTCTAGGAGTTTTATGGTTTCAGGTCTTACATTTAAGTCTTTAACCCATTTTGAGTTTATTTTTGTGCATGATGTAAGAAAGTAGTCCAGCCCGATCCTTTTGTTTGTAGCTGTCCAGTGTTCCCACCACTGTTCATTGAAGAGGATATCTTTTCCCCAATGTATATCGTTGCCTCCTTTTTCATAGATTAGTTGCCCGTATAAGTGTGGGTCCATTACTGGGCTCTCCACTCTATTCCAGTGATCTGAGTGTCTGTTTTTATGCCAGTACCATACTGTTTAGATTACTATAGCTTTGTAGTTTAGTTTGAAATCTGGGTGCATGATACCTCCAGCTTTGTTCTTCTTTCTTAAGATTGTTTTGGCTGTTTGGGGTCTTTGTGTTTACATACAAATTTTAGAATTATTTGTTCCAGTTCTGTGAGAAATACTGTTGGTAAGTTGGTAGGGATTGCATTGTATCTGTAGATTGCCTTGGGTATATGCTTATTTTAACAACATTAATTCTTCCAATCCATGAACATGATACATCTTTCTGTCTGTCTGTGTTGTCTTCACTTTTCCTTCATCAGTGTCTGATAGTTTTCTGAAGAGTACTGATCTTTGACCTCCTGAGTTAGAGTTATTCCCAGTTATTTTTAGTTAAATTTCATTCTCTTTGATGCAGTTGTAAATGGGATTGTCTGAGTTGATTATTTCACAGAACCGTGAGCAAGTTCTGAGCCAGTGCCATGACCTTCCTCTACTGTTATGGCTTCTGTTTGGGGTACTTATGAATCTCATCTCTGACCCATCTTTTCTTTTCTTTTATTTTTTTTCAATTCTCTCTTTTTCACATAATTCTCATCTGTTTAAAACATATATCTTTTTAAGATCTAATTCTAAATTTATTCTAATTCTGTACCTATGGAAAATTTGAAAAAATAACATAAAATAGGAAAACAAAAACTGATCTGTAATAAGCTGCTGTTAGCATACTGCTCTATGCTATTCTATTTTTTCCCTATGAAATACATACTTCTTCCCATACATATTTTTAAAAAGCTAACATCTATTTTCAAAAGTTAATATCTATTTTTGTTTTGATTTATTTCACATTTTTAGAAAATCATGTTAAATATTTTCTGGAAGAGGCCAAGTTTGTATGAACAGGATGGATGGGAAGGAAGGAAAGGAGGCCTGAAAGATGATACCTTAGCTGTGATATTTGACCAGATTTCTTAGCTCGCAAATAATATTTACCTCATATGTTATTCATTTTATTAAATGAAATTTGTAACTTTAACCAGCTTACATTTTGTAGTTACTCAACAAGGGATCCTATTATGACACTATTATCTATAGCTAATCTGTTAAGTTGGAAATATTTTCAGGGAGACTGAATGCTTCTCATGGAGTCATTAAAAAGTTAATGAATTTCTTATGAAATCCTCCCAGAATATGAAGGGTATTTATAAAACTACTAAGGATTTATGGATTGAAATGTTCCATTATTCAAAGAGATAACCACCCTTAAATGCCTTGCTTTTTCGGTACCCGGCCATTGAACTATCTTTGTCCCTAAGTGATACACACCCAGCTCTTGGTAGGTCATTTTTCAACTTTTTGTCACACTTTTGCTCCCAATTCCCAATCACTTGCATTTCTCTTTTCAGTTTTACTAACTCTTCCTAATATCTGCTCTGAGTAAGTGCTTGAAAGTTTGATAAAAAAAATTTTGTGGTCTTTCTTAGTTGGTTAGATCCTTTTCAGGGGATAATATACATTTATTAGTTTTTGCAGAAAGTGATATTTTAAAAATTATGTTTCATAACGTAGTAAAGTTTAAAGTGCATGAGTAAAAATGAGTGAAATTACAGAAGGAATAATCTGTACAGCAATAATAGTTTTGTTCCCTATGAATCTGAAAAAATAAAGAATTTTCACTCATTTTGGCTTGAAACTTAGTGTTCAGATTCTCCAAATTCTGATATCAGAACCCAGATATCCTGGGTAATCTCTGCATGGAGGTCACATATTGTCATTCAAACAAAGCTTGACTTTTAAAATTTAACCTTTTAGTAGAAAAAATATATTTTTCTATCGTGTAGCAGAGTTCTTCCCATTTTCTCTGACCTCTTGAATCCCTCAGAAAAGTCAACTCTAACCAGTGAGATTAGTTCTTCAGGCATTTAAAAAAATTTATTGTGCAGGTGGACAAAATTTTTAAAGAATCTGTTAATTTTGTGGAAGTCCACTGCTAAGAGTAAACTTGGGCAGCGTGAAACAGATGTTTCCAACAGCCTGTAACCGGGGTAGGAAGGGTGTTTTTGTTTTGATGAGCGCTGTCTTAGGTGTGTTTGGCATTGTAGCGTCTCTTTGAGTTGGAAATAACTGTAAGTGCTTTGACTCTTGTGAAAGTTCGAACATAATGTGAGTGAGTGAATGGGTATTTATGAGGGGTGTGTGTGCTGGTAGTGAAATATTCTAGTGTTTTATTAATGCAAGAGAATTTTTGTTGTTTCACAACATATTAAGTACGTAAAATGATGGTAGAGATATTTTATTATTACTATAATTGTTCCTATCTCAGGGATCCCTTACCTTTGTTGAAAGGGAAAAAAGATTTAAACCCTTTAACATTAAAAAAATCAGTATGACATAATCAGTTATGAGAGTTGGTGACCACAGAGCTTAGGGAAGGGTAGGGGTTAGTGGGGCTGGAGTTAATGACAGACATTTCAGAGAGACGGTAATGCGGGGTCTAGTTCCCAAGAACTTACGAGAAATTCTGCGTCTCCCTTAGCACAGGGCTCGTGGCGGGCTCATTCTTGCACCGGCTTAGGCCCTGGACAAGTTGTGGTTGTGCTAATGGTTAGTGTTATTTCTGTGAATGCTTTTCTTTTCTCTCTTTTCAACTTTTAACCATTTTGTATTTTAAAACTGCTGTTATCTCATTGTAGCTTTGAGGGGTGAAGTTTAATTTCCCCTCCCCCCACCACACCTATTACAAGGTACCACTGTGTAAGTCAGCGTCTTAGCCTGTTCCCTTGGATTGGAAATTAAAACAGTTGTTCCTGCTCAAGCATGTATTTATTTATTTATTTATTTATTTATTTATTTATTTATTTATTTATTTTTAGGACCCATTCAGAATATGGAAGTCTTTTCTTTTCAAATCAACTTTTACCCTAATATTACACAAATACTAAAATCCCACTTAGATTATGACTCTTTTCAAATTTCGTGGACTCTGGTCCTTCTCTGGGGAATTCAGTGTAGACATCACGTAGGCAGCTCACATCTTGGTAAATGGCAGTTGTCGGCTTTGTCCAGCAGGTACACTGAAGACTGAGATTTCTGAAGTCTGCCCTTTTCCTGAAGTGTTTTGAGAGACAAATAAACAGCAGTCAGTCCATTGACCACAAGCTGCTATTAAATCGAATTGTTTTTTCCAGTTGTCTTGTAGCTTAAATTTCATTCTACCATGAACTTAGGTTTGATTTGATGAATTTCTGTAATACTGAGTTTTTTTAGAGAGAGAAAATATTGTTGGTAAAAGAGCCAGGAACTTTGTTCTCAGAATGAGGCTTCTAGATGGCAGTACAATAAAGTTGGAGGTAAAATGTTTCCCAAAAGGGTTGATTTCAAGCTCTTAAATATTGTTTTGAAGATAGTTAACAGTTAGCTAACTGTAGCAATCTGAAACTTATTTTATTTTATTTTTTGTTGAACTAATATTAGTATATTCTATCTTACGTAGACACTAAAAGTGTTTTTCTTTTCACTGAAATCATTAAAGGTTGATTTCTGTTTCTTGGAATCTTTTTCAAAAAATACACATTGGTCGTTCCATGTATTGAAGCTTTATAGCTTCGGAGGTGGAAGCATTTCGGACACAGCTGAGTGATTTCAGTGCCGCTAATTTTCCATGCTGAGAAATTGGTTCCTCACGGGTGCTTCTCATACCCGCCTAGTATCTTTTCCAGATACATAAAGACTATACTTCATGGTCATAAAAAAGTTATTTTCGTTTTACTCTACTGCAATTAGTGCTAAAAGCCATTTATTGTAAAAGCAAAAATTCTAATGAAAAGAAATGTTACCAGAACAAAAGTCTTGTGTGTTTTCTCTTCATCCTGATCATCCATTTTAATTAGAGAAAAGGGCGGCGAACACTGTGACAAGAGTCTGGAATGAAAATCATTAATTGATGTCAAGCTGAAGAGAGACTGTTAGCATGAATTTAGTGACAGCAGGAAAGAAATTAACCTTATTACTTTATTTAGTGTATTACATTATTGTGTGTTATTTTCCATGCAGGTTCAAGGCAATTTCATTATAATGGAAAAGGCTTTTTTTTTTTTTTAACAAAAAGGAAAGGTGTGAATATTTATGCTTGAACATAACAAATTGAAATGATAAATTCTTTACTAACATTTTTTAAAGTCTTAATAAAAAGTTTGAAAAGTTTTAATGGTTGTTTTAATTTTTTTAACATTCCAAGAACAGGGGAGTAGTGCACGGTGCTGTAGCCCGTCCACGTCTGCACAGCTGTCCGCCATCATTTAAACCTCAGATCGGTACTCTTTGTTTATGGCTGGGAGGGACTTTCTGGACTGCTTAAAGCAATTGACATTTATTTCTCTGGCTACGTTTTGGGGTAATCTGTTACTTCTGTCATTGCTGAGATCTGGCCTGAGATAAATTGGATGGAAAATGCTAAACAACAACCTGACTGTTCAGAAAAACGGATGACTCTTGCATCTCAGAGATAATTTGTGACCTCAGGGTCACCACAAAAGAGCGGAGGGGGGTCCTTTTATAACACTGACCGTCTGGAACCATCACAGGCTGCACTGCAAAATCCCCTCTTCTTGAGACGTTTCCTTCAACAATACTATTTTTATTAGGTAGCCAAAAATATTTTCTCCCCTGAGCCAAGCATTTTTTTTTTCAGAAATAAAAATGTTATGAAGGTGAACATATGAAATGTAATATATGCAACATGTAAAGTATGACATGTAAATATAACTTGGTTGTGTTGCAGACGCCCCCTTTTCTTTATAAAAAACGAGACATTCAAGTGCAAAAGTATGTAATAAACCATTTGCATCTTTTGTTGACTGAGTTGTCACTAAAATGCACAAAAAACACAGTGCTGTCCTCGGTTTAAAACTCTGCTTTTCAGTGCCATTTGCACAGCGAGCGAGCTTCATTAGCACTGATTTCTGGGAGGAGCTTTAAAATACACAGTGGTTCTGACTGGTAACCTTTGCTGCCCACAGGTGTGCTGTAGTTTTATTCTAAGGTTTCCATCAAAAGTATAAACTGCCGTGTGGAAAGGACGAATGCAAACAGCCTCTTTTTTTCTTTTTTGATGGAGGTGCTGGGGATGGAACCCAGGACCTCGTGCATGCTAAGCACGCGCTCTACCTCTGAGCTCTACCCCCCACCCCGAAACAGCGTTTATAACTTTGGGGATAATTCGTTGGTGATGACGAGGTAAACAATAAAAATGTAATTTCTTATGTTATTGGAGCTTAGGGGAAAAAATCAGTGTTTTCAGAAGTTACTATTGATGTGATTATCATGTTTTTCGGATTCAGTTATTACTGGTGTTTAGTAATAATGTGCAACCTTAGACAAAAGGAAACAGCTGAGAATCAGAATTTATGGCCAGCACTCAGGCCACTGAGCGCTTCTTCTGAGCCACTGGCTTGTCAGCAGTTGACCCGCAGTGAGCATGAGTTCCTGGGGAGTCTGGGTTTCGGGAATATGCAAGGGTTTTTCGGTTGCCCCACTGGTTGGGGGACACTACTTGGTGATGTGTGGCTGGGACGAGCTGTGCAGAAAGTCCTGCACAGCCACCGATTACCCTTCTCTGATGTCCCTGAACCCTGCTCAGGAGCACTGATGAGGTGTATTTAAGTATTTCCACTTTAGAGTTGAGAAATAAGGAAATTAGAGAAATCTGACCTGGTGGGTCCAGCCTGGCACAGTGGTGACAAGCTAGCTGGAAAAAACCAAGGGAGAACAAAAACGCAAATTTTGCTTGCAGTGTTATGTGACAGTTTTCCAGCTTAAAAAAATACTTATTTTGAAATAATCTTAGATGTACAGGAAGTCGCGAAGATGGTACAAAGAGGGCTCACATAGCCGTGTCCAGTTTCCCCGACAGGTACCACTTACGTGACAGTCGTACAACATCAAAACCAGAACGCTGACACTGGTACTGCCTGCAGGGGTAGTTCTGTGTCAGCACATGTGTGGGTTTGTGGAACCACCTCTGCAGTCAAGAAACAAGGGTTCCATCACAAAGATCTTCCTTTGTGGTCACACCCACCCCCTACTCACAGATTGCCAACCATGTCTGTTCCCTGTGTCTGTGATTTTGTCATTTTGAGAATGTGACATAGATGAAATCTTATCGCATGTGGGCTTTGGAGACTGACTCCCCCCACCCGATAGCATAGTGCCTTGAGATCGACTCAGGTTGCCGTATGTAGCGGTAGTCTGTTCATTTATGTTACTGAGTTCTGTGATATGGGTATTTCCTTAACCATGCACCTATTGTAGGATATTTAGGTTATTTCCAGTTTTTTTGATAATAGAAAGTGTCTGTTAACAATTGTGTACAGGTCTTCACATGACTTAAGTTTCCATTTCTTTGGGATAAATGCCCAGGAATGCAGCTGCTGAGTGGTATCATAAGTAACGTCTAGTTTCGTAAGACACTGCCAGGCTGTACTCCAGGCTGGCTTGTACAGTTTCACATTTTCAACAGCGTGAGTGAGAGTCCAGTTTCCTTGCATTCTTGATGGCAGCCCTGTTTTGTTTTCGCTGATCCCACAGGCGGGTGGTTGTCGCTCACTGTGGTCTTACTTTGCATTTCCCTAGTGGCTGGTGATGTCGAACATCTTTCCATGTCTTTAATTGTCATCTGTGTATTCTTTTCAAAGAAAGATTGCTTCATGCCTTTTGCCCTTTTAAGTAGATTGTTTTCTCATTGTTCTCATTCTGGACATGAGTTCTTTGTCAAATATGTGATTTGCAAATATTTTTTTCTCAGTCTGTACTTACTTTTTCATTCCCTTAGTGTCTTTACAGAGGAAATGCTTTAATTCTGAGGATATCTAGTTTATCTGTGTTTTTCTTTTGTGGGTCATGCTTTTGGTATCATTTCAAAGAATTCTTCACCATTGCTAGGTCCTAAAGATTTTCTTCTGTGGTTTTCTTCTAAAGCTTCATAGTTTTACATTTTACATTTAAATTTGTCATCCCTCTTGAGTTAATTTTGGGGTAAGGTATGAAGTTTGAATTCAACGTAGGCTTGTTTTCTTTTGTTTTCACCTGTGGGTATCTAATTGCTCCTGCACTATTTGTTGAAAGGTCTGTTTTATTCCATTGGCTTGCTTTTGCACAATTATGAGAAATCATTGGGCCATTCTTGCTGGCTGTTTCTGGGTTCTTTATTCTGTTCTGTTGATCTGAATGTCTGTCCCTCCATGGAAAATACCTGTCTTGATTACTCTAGCTGTGTTACAAGTCTTGCAGTCAGGAGGGGTGATTCCTCCCACTTCATAGTTCTTTTCACAATTGTTTAGCTCTTCCATCCTTTGCCTTTTCATACAGATTGATGACTACTCTTGTCTGTACCTACAAGAACCTTGCTGGGATGTTTATAGGAATTACATTAAATCTGTGTATCAGCTTGACCTTACTCTGTTGAGTCTTCCATCCATGAATGCCATATGTCTCTCCAGTTTTAGATCTTCCTTGATATCTTTTATCAGCATTGTATAGTTTTCAGCATATAAATCCTGTAATGTTGTGTTAGATTTATGTATCTGAATTTCATTTTTTAGTGATTGTAAGTCACCTGGTATTTTTAATTTCTGCATCCCTGTTCACTGTCAGCATGTGGAAATACAATGGATTTTTGTGTCCTGATGTATCCGGTTACCTTGCTGACCTTGCTTTTTAGTTCTAGGAGATTTTTGTAGACTCCTTGGGATTTTCTACCCAGACCATCATGTTATCTACAAACAAGAGCAGTTGTGTTTCTAATCTGTGTGCCATTCATTTCTTTTTTTAGACTTACTTCATTGTCTAGACTTCCAGCAATATGTTGAATTACAGATGTGGGAGCGGACATCCCTCCCTTTTTCCTAATCTTAAGAGAAAGCATTCAGTCTTTCTCCCTTATAATAGATTTTGCATAAGTGCTCTTTATCAAGTTTAGGATATTAGTTCTGCTCTATTACTGGTTTTTTGAGAATTTCTGTCATGATGGGTGTTGCATTTTATCAGATGCTTTGTCTACACCAATTGATATGATCATGTGATTTTTCTTCTTTAGCCTATTAATATATTATGTTGATTGATTTTTGAATATTGAGCCAACCTTGCATTCCTGCAATAAACATCACTTGGTCATGGTGTATAATTTTTTTATGTATTGTCAAATTCTTTTTGCTAGTATGTTGTTAAGGATTTTTGTTTCTGTATTCATGAGAAATACTGGCCTGTAGTTTTCTGTTTTATAATGGAGTGTATTCATCTGATTTTTTGTCTTTTCTATATTCTTTTGAATGTATTTATGTAATTTATGCAAGCAATGGTCTACTTCAAATATGAAAAAAGTAACTGCAATAAAGTATTGAACATTCTAAAATACTGCTTTTTATAAACAAGGCTTCACTTTTAAGTAAACATTTAAATTGGTAAATATGTAATAGAAATATTTTTTCCATCAAAAATTATCAGAATTCTTTCAAGGGTAGTTTAATATTTTCAGCTAAGACTGACTTAGGACATACAATATATCAATAGGTTGAGGAGGACTTTGTACCAAGTGGCTTAGTGAAATCTTAGGAAATATTTAAACATATCTTCAGTTCAAGTGGTTATTTAAGATCTGTTTCTTAGTTGTAACACAGGCAAGCTTTATTTCAGAATTTGATTAGATACATGCCTTCTTGTCCAGAATCTCCAGACTTGACAGTTATGTAAACATCACATGAAGTCAGTGTCATTAAGCTGAGATCTTCTTTTGCCATTAATAGAGTTACGGTGTGAATCCGTGTTTAAGCTTCCACTACCCTGCACGGCTGTATTTATATCATATACCAGAAATGTATACATATTTAGTATTTGTGTGTGTAATTTTTTAAAAACGACTTTTTGCCTCAAAAAATTCATGAGTAGAACCCAAGTGGATGCCTGAAACTGTTCCTAGTGAATTTTTAAAGCTAGTTAATAAGTGATCACTTAAATGAAGATGTAAATCACGACTCTGTCTTATTGACATGAACAGAGCTATCTGAATTGATCATTTCTGAGCATCTGTGGCATTACCTTGACCACCTAAAATGACTATAACATCATTTGTCCCATTCATCTTAGAGTTGCATGAAATAGTATGTATTTCACGGCGTATTTTGATGAATGTTTCCATACGCAGGTCTTAGGAAAGGCAGAGTTTCTCTTCTTCCAACTTGTTCTAATTTTTCAGGATTCAAGCCAAAACGCGAGAATTTCGGGAGCGACAGGCTCGGGAACGTGACTATGCTGAAATCCAAGATTTCCATCGGGCGTTTGGCTGTGATGATGAGCTGATGTATGGGGGAGTCTCTTCCTATGAAGGCTCCATGGCTCTCAGCACCAGACCCCAGAGCCCAAGAGACGGGCATATGATGGATGCTCTGTACGCCCAGGTCAAGAAGCCGCGGAATGCCAAACCTTCACCTGCAGACAGGTAGGCTCCAGGAGCAATCAGGGTATGGCTTCCAAATTGACTTTTACACAGTTTGTGACAAGGGTGTCGACTGCTCTCCACTTCTCCCACCAGAACGGCCTTTCTTAATGGACTTTAAAAAGCCATTTTGTCCAAGGGTATTGAGTTTACACAAATCTAAGCTTAATGGAGGGAACCGAAGAGATTTTGATGGCTTTTCTGATGATCCTGACGTATTTCATCTTGCTCTTAAAATGATTTTGGACGGGAAAATGAACCTGTAATATACGACTCAAATCAAAAGCACACTTGAACTATGACTCTTCTGTCTGAAGTATATTTCCTTTGGTTGCTAGGAGAGCCCCCAGTTGTGGGAGTTAAATAGGTGGGCAAAGACATGATTTGTTCCAATTCTGACTTACTCGGGCCAAGTTTTTTTTTTTATTTGGTGACGTGATTTGGTGTCATGAAGGAATCAGTGAGTGGGCTGTAAGTCTAGCCAGCCCTCAGGTTGCTTGGTGGTGGCTTCCGACCACAGGTCTGACTCTCATACAGACGGGCGCAGTGCTGAGCCTGTGTTAATGGTTACATGTTTATTTCAGGTTTTATCTGAGACAGTTTAAAAACCGATCTTTTTCCACCCCTCCATTTAAATATTCAAGCACCAGATGAAGTTGAGTTCATGAAGAAAATAGCACTCATGTCTTTCTGTACGAAGCACCTGCCTGTGATCGTCACGATAGCACTGATGCCCTCACCTCTGAATCACAGGGTCATGCGGTCGTTGCTCTGGAGTGGAGCTGGGCTTTGAGTGTTACAAACAGTAGTTTCACTTAAAACTTACGCTTCTCAGGCTTTAGCTTGCATTGGGTGCCTGGAGGGCGGCTGCTGCTGCTGCTTTTTTTTTTTTTTTTTAATTGAAATACCATCAGTTACAGTGTGTCAGTTTCTGGTACAGCGTCACGCCCCAGTCATGCATGTACATACATAGATTCGTTTTCATATCCTTCTTCGTTAAAGGTTATTACAAGGTATTGAATATAGTTCCCTGTGCTGTACAGAAGAAATTTGGCTTTTATCTATTTTTATATATAGTACTTAACCTTCGCAAATCTCAAACTCCCAAGTTTATCCCTTCCCACCCCCTTTCCCCCCGTAACCATAAGATTGTTTACTATGTCTGTGAGTCTGTTTCTGTTTTGTAGATGAGTTCATTAGTGTCCTCCTTTTTTCTTTTCTTTTCTTTTTTTGATTCCACATATGAGTGATATCATACGGTATTTTTCTTTTTCTTTCCGGCTTACTTCACTTAGAAAGATGATCTCCAGGTCCATCCATGCTGCTGCAAATGGCATTATTTTATTCTTTTTTATGGCTGAGTAGTATTCCATTGTATAAATATACCACAGCTTCTTTATCCAGTCATCTCTCAGCGGACATTTAGGTTGTTTCCATGTCTTGGCTATTGTAAATGGTGCTGCTATGAACATTGGGGTGTATGTAGCTTTTCAAATTAGAGACCTGGAGGCTGATAAACCCTTCCCCAGAATTTCAATTCCATGGTATGGAATGGAGCCCGAGAATTTGCATTTCTACCAGGCTCCCGGGTCTGATGCTGGTGCTGTAATTTAAGAGCCTCCGCCAGGCCAGACGTGGGTTGGAACGACTCCATCTGTAGCCCACGTGCTGTGTGGCTGCTGGGTCTTGCAAGCAGGCTGACTTCCAGTTATTTCCTTCGGCTGTTTTCAGTAGAGGTTTGCAAACAAAACAGGTAACCCTCCGGCAAACCCAGAGAGAAGCGTCTTAAAGAGGAGCGAAGAGAGAAGCAGGTCTTGGGGAAAACTCTAGGCATGTTACTGTTCTGTTCTTTCTTTTCAGTTTTGTGTCATTTGGTTTTAGGGTCTTTAAGAATTGTTGTATGAAAATCTGTGTGATGTTGGCTGTCACAAGCGAGTCTCCTAAGTGGACACAGGAGGCTTAGGTTTATTTAAACTCCTCTGAGGGCCCCCGAATCTGGCCCGGCAGAGTACCTCTGTGACAACCACACCGTGAGAGACAGTGACAACAAGAGCTAAGCCTTAGCCTGGCGTCCCATAGCCCCGGGGGTGACCTCCCTGGTCACCAAGGCAGTGCGCACACGTTGCGTTACTTTTACCTTTCCTGTAAGTTGTACCAAAACGTCTTCTTAAGTTCTTTCCTTGGTACCACTCCTTCAAATAAAGTAATTTGGTTCTCCCAAAAGTAAAAACCAGAAAGCAGACCCCTTTGGGACGATCACCTCCGAAGTTCACTGTGCAACTAATGTGGATGTGTCAGGCCTCAGAGAATGAGGCTGTGGTCGGTGACAGGGACATCTTCTTCAAAAGCTCGCACTTGCTTTTTGCTGTACTTGTGGAAGCCGCTTGTCGAAGGTCAGATTGCGCCTGAAGGCCGTGGATGCGCCCTGGCAGTGCTTTCTTGGGCAGAGGGACAGCGGTGACACTGGCTCTGCCCAGTGGTAACTTCTGGAGGAACGAAAAGAAAATGGTTACTGATGTGTTATTGATCACAGTTAAAAATACGAACCATTCTTGGCACCTTCTACATCTAGTTTGGAAATCTAAAAGATGGTGACTCGTGATTATTCACATCGCCCAGAAGTCCCACCTGACGGAGCGGAGTGGAAGGGACCCCTTCAGCTCCTGGGATCCAGGAACTGTCGCTTTAAACCCCATTTAAGCCCCAGTGCCTCCAAGAGTCAAAGCCGGTCCTGGAGATTTCTGCAGATTTTCAAAAGGGCTTTTTTTCCCTACGCACATGTCTGTTTTATTATGGCAAAGGTGAAAACTCCACTTTCTCCACAATAGAAACCAGTAAACTTTATCCCAACAACAACTCGGTACAAAAGAGGTCTGTTTCAAAAATGTTTTTTTAATTTTTTTTAGAAAAGAAGGAGGAGCAAAGAAAGAAAAAGAACCTTTTATATGAATTTTAAGTCCCATTTTAAAAAGTAAAAGAAACAAATCCACGCTTGGCCCCACAGCCCCAGTCTGTCACCCCTCCCACCAGGGAGCATGGAGGGGATGTCTGGGTCCTGGCCCACGTGCAGACCCGCCGGTCTGTTTGACGGGTGTCCATCCGGCCTTGTCAGCATCTGCTCTGGGCCCCAGCATCCCGGCCTGCAGGCCCCGCGCTGCGCCCTGTGACCTCAGCCTGAAACTCAGGCCCTTAGTCCATTTCCATCCTAAACCCCCTCAGCCCCACGTCCCAGAGGAGTCTGTTGTCAGGGGTACGAGTCACGCTGACCAGGGAACAGCTCAGAATCACATCACACACTCTCCAAGTGCAGGGCCCCTCCGGCCTCCCTGGAGCACAGCCCCGCCCACTGTCTGTCGGGGATGCTCCAGTGCTGTGCCTTGTGCCCCAAGGGCAACTGGACTAGAGGATTTCTAAGACACTGCCAACTCGAGAGGGAGAGAATAATTTTTTTTTGAAAAAGATCACAGAAACTGAAGTTCTGTTTGTTGTCATTATTATTTACTCAGAGAATAGGATGCCCGTCGAACAATGACACCGCTAATCCTAAAAAAGGGACTTACAGCGCCCGTGACGTGTTTCTTCATCAACCCGTAATGAATGAGTCTGGCTGGGTAAGGGCGCCCCTCGGGCATGCTTTTCTGTCGGGGGGGAAAGCCGGAGAGCAGTGCGTCTCAGACTTGAGGGCATGGGGACTCTGAGAAGCGCGGTCTCTCGATACTGCAGTGTAGAGTTAAATTGTTTTGATGATAATGTTACTTAAATATGTATGAAAATAAAATAGGACTGAACGCCTTCTGTTTGCAGCCATTATACAACCATAAAACCCAACATCTTTACAAATTAAATACAAACAAAGCAGCAAAACCATTACCTTCAAGTGAACAGCATTAATTTAATGTGGCCAATAACGTGTTTTAAACTCCAGGCCCTCGCACCAGTCATGAGCACGGTGGTGGCTGCTCGGTGGCGGGTTCTCGGGCATGTCTGTCTGCCCCACGAGCCAAGGGCTGACTCTGCTCACCCGTCGCTCTCCTCAGGTGGATCCTGCGGTTCCTCTGCGCGGATCCAGCGGCCTCTGACCTGTGCACCGCATCGGTACATCCTTCGTGCACAAGGTCCAGCCCACTTCTGGAACCATTCAGTGGAGACAGTGAAAGTAGCATTTCTCGGTGCCTCTGTCTCTGTTAACTTAAACTCAGACATTGAACCATGTTACCTACAAGATGGCCTGGAATCTGTTTATATTAACTTTCTGGAAAGTTAAATGATGGAAACATAAAGAAACTCCTCAGAGAGAGTTTCTACCCAATAAAGAAGCTGCCATCAACTAACTGAATTCCGCCCGAGTTTGCTGTTGCTGTTGGATGAACTTTACTGTTCAAATTCCTGGATTTCCCGGGAGCATCTGCCGGCCTTCCCGCGTGCACCCTGCGTGTGTTCTGGGATCTGCGTCGCTCAGCAGGAAAGCCCTGGTCTGAACTTCACTGCTTACCGTTTTGACCGATCTCGTTGAAGTGTGGGTCCGGTAGCCCCATGTGGAAATAGCAGGGAAAATGTATTAAGTGCTGTGAATTTGATGTCAAGATGGGACAGCATCTCAATTTCCACGTATTATTTATAAAATGCTTTTTATAGGATAGCTACATAGTCTGTCTAGAAATATGCCCAGGCCTGTTTAATTGGATTGACGCGTGCCCTCTTCTCCGTCTGTGTCCCTTGGTCCCAGGGATGTCGTTACTACTGTTATCAGTGCCCTCAGTGATGTTCTGAGCTTTCATGCTGGTTGACCCCAGAGAAGCCGCCCGACCCCTCTGTTTGCTATGAACAATGAGGCGCAGACTCACAGCAGTGCTGGCACACGCATTTTTGCCCTGCTTGTCACCACAGACTTGCAGGATGTAGCTCCTGTGATTCCTAGTCCCGTGCTTCCTCTGTGATGGCTGTGTCTGCAGTCTGAGGCAGCGCCTCGGTGTCTCCACTCGTCCCCAGCGTGGGAGACCCTGCTGTCGCCCACCCAGTACCTTTCTCCCCCTTCTTCCTTCCTTGATAGGATCCCAGTTTTGTTCAGGCTGGCAACGGGCCTGGTTAGAAATCCCATTTTCCCTGGCTCCCTCATAAGTAAGAGGTGACCATGTGGTGTGTTCTGATGAACGAGTTGAGTGACTCCAGTTTGGGACTTTCTGCCAGGCCAGTGTTGTCACGATTAAAATGGAGCAGACTCCGCTTTTTCCCTTTTTCCCTTCTCTCTACCTGATGGAGAGAATGGTGCCCTTAGAAGGGGCGCATCCAACAACCAAAGGATGAAGGCCACATGGAGGATGAGGGTTGCCACCTGGTCCCCTGGGCTGCAGCTCCGGTCCTGGTGTGCCCGCCCTCTACTCCGCGCTGCCTGGGAGCTGAACCCCTACTTGCTGAAGGCTCCATCCGTCAGGTTTCTGTTTCATGGAGTCAAACACCTTTCTGAGGACAGGCAGTCATGCACACGAGAGCCAGGGGAACCACCATCTTTAGGTCCAGATTGTCTCCACATTGGAGAACTTACCCTCTGGTCAAATCACTTCTGCAATATTTTGTGAATTAAGTAAGAATTGTGAAATGCTGCAGTGTCGCTCAGTTCTCTGTCCTGCCTTTCCTTGGATGAGCCTCTTCTAAAGGAATGTTCTCAGTCAGGTGTCCCCTGGCAGAGACCCTTCTTTTTCTGTTGACGTGTTTGAAGTATCACTGACACACAATATGGCATTAGTCTCAGGGGTACGTCGGACTGATTCGGTATTTGTTTACATTGTGAAATGTTCCCACAATTCACTGAGTTATCGCTTATCATGGTACAAGGTTCCAAGAAAGATCTTTTTTTTTCTTGTGATGAGAACTTTCAAGATTTACTCTCTTAGCAACTTTCAGATTTGCGACACAAAATTATCAACAGCCTGTATCCTTCTTAATTGTGCTACATCACTGTCTCCGACCTCTACCAACGATCCTGCTTGAAAGTAGGAGGCAGTGGAGTGTGATGTGCTGACGCATGAAACATGGCCACACTGCCCGGGTTTGCTCTGGGTGCTTCCACCGTCAGCGTGTAAGCTCTGTGCCTCTTGTTCCCTCTGAAAAAGGGGGCAAAGATGGTGCTCGCTGCAGCAGGCTGGGAGTGGACGAAGTCATACAGCACTGTGTCTGGTTCACACTGTTTATGTATGTATTTATTTTTATTTTTTAATGTTTTTATTGAGTTATAGTCAGTTTACAATGTTGTGTCAATTTCTGGTACAGAGCACAATTTTTCAGTCATGCATGAACATACATATATTCATTGTTACACTCTTTTTCACCACGAGTTATTACAAGATCTTGAATATACTTCCCTGTGCTGTACAGTATAAGCATGTTTATGTTGTTTATGTGTTCTATACACACCTGTCAGCATCTACCAATCTCGAGCTCCCAGTCTGTCCCTTCCCACCTCCCCCCGCCCTGGTCTGCGCTATTTAGATGTTTGCTGTTGGTGGTGTTAGTGGGGAAATGGGAGTTTCCTCTCAGGAACGCACAATGTACCCACCTGGATGCAGAAACAGGCAAGGAATGAAAGTGAAATGAACACAGACGGGTCTTGTTCCTTACGCCTAACGTACGTGGGGAAGCGTGCGCTGCAGGTCTGCTGGTGCCACTTCAGTCCTTACGTAGCTTGGTCACTAAATGTTCTCCATAAACCGCATCGTGTCGTGAACCACTTTGCGTTAAATGAGGACCTACTGAGTTCAGTGTGAGGTATTCCAGATTGCTTCTGTAGTAGAAATACTTGGAAGAAAAGTAAGTGCTGGGTCCTGGAAAATGGCTTATTTGGGAACGAGTTGGGGGAGAGTGGTGTCAGGATGTGATGGTCAGTCTCCGTCTGTTCTTTGACAGTTTGGAGGCGTTCCTTTTGTCCTCCTGTGGAATTCTTGGAAATCCTTTGTGTTTTGCTTCCATGAAGGTCTTGCTAATCCCAGGTTTCACTGCTTCATGGAGATACAGAGGCTTAAAGTTCTCAAACCTTGACGAAGATTTTGACATTTCTCTTTACATCAGATTGTCCCCTGGTGGGACAGGCAGGCAGGAATCCTGCCTTGCAGAACTATTGAAGGCTGCATCCTAGAACAGTGATCTTTCCGCTTTGGGCACGAATGCCAAGAAATGTGGGGCGTGTCTCGCCAGCGCTGCCCGCCAGCCGTCGGCGTTCTGATCCAGCAGACCTGGCTGGGGACTAAGAACTCACATTGTTAGCAGGCACCTCAGTTGACTCTGTTGCCATTGGTCCATCCACCCTTTGAAAAGCACTGCTCTTGGGGTAATCCAGTAACCAGTTGGAGCACCAGCACAAGTTGGTTTAGGGAGGTCTGCTTACAGTGCAGCTGTGAAGTAATTTATACTTCCCGTATCGGGCACGCTTCATCCGGGCGTTGATAAACACCCATGCTCACCTATGACCACGTCATCAGTTTATTCAAAAGGTCAGCCTGCGGGTGTGTTATTCGTAAACTTTATCCAGGCTGTGTTGACACTTATCAGAAAGTTTCTTTTCATGTCAGTTACACAATTTCAAGTCAAACATTTCGTATGCTTTGAATTCTAACAAAGAATTGATGGAATGCCTGTCAATACTGTTTTTTTATTTACTTTAGGGCACCGTGCAATTCATATTTTTATATTCAGATGCCGGAATCTGTAGTTAAAAACTCCACAGAAAGACAGCTCTAATGGACATTTGCTGACTGTCACCATGCAATCATTTGCCACCAAAAGAGCATTGTCCTCAAATGTAATTGAAATAAAATAGAGACCGTGCTGCTGTAAATCTAAATAGCAGGAAATAGTAGGCTAGACTCCCCCAGCTCGCTGAGGACACCTTAATGGAAACGTAAATGCCATAATCATGTGCTTTTTGCATGCATTTTACGACTTAAGAGAAAATGCTGATTTTAAAAGAAAAGACCTCGGTGAACTTGTTTTTTTCCTCCCATTAAAACTGGAATCCCATGGTGTCAAAGGAAGTCTGGCAAACACGGAAAGGCAGTTATCAAACCTGAGCCCTTTTAAAAATGTCGGGCCCTATAACAAAGCTGTGTTGGCGGCTCAAAAAGCCAAATGCCGATTTATTTGCCTCCATTTACTTAGTTTTTTAATCACTGCTCTGGGATGTGAGAACGTAATTCTCCGCTGGAGTAAGTCTTGTTGTCACACGTGTTTTGCAGGTTGGTGCCCTTGCTGATTTCATTTTGTTTTATTTTTGACGGAGGTCCCCGGGATCGAACCCAGGACCCCGGTGCGCTAAGCTTGCGCTCTACCCCTGAGCTGTCCCCTCCCTCCCCCTCCCCTGCTGGTTAATGAGCTCCACCCGGGGCCCCATCTCAGGGCCCCGGCTGCCCACCTCTGACCTTGGTCAGACCATTCCCCTCGGCAAAGGTCCCAGACTCTGTCGTCCCATCAAGAGGCCTCATCTCCAAACCTGCAGCCCCCTCCGTCCATGCCTGGACTGCCTCTGTCCCTGCTTGTTGAGGAGGCCGGCTCTGCGAGCACTCCTCTGGAGCCAGCCCCACCCCATAGGACGCCTGCCTTGTCCCTCTCTCCTCCTGGTCCCCAATTGCCTGTGCCTCTCTGACGCCCCCTCCACGTGGCTGGTCGACAGGCTAATGTCTTTATTGTGCTGTTAAAAAAACACCCCCCCCCCCAGCTATGTTCTGCCCAATTTTCCCCTTCCCTTCAAATCCAGACTTGGTGAGGAATTAATCCGGGGGTGAGGTAGACTGCTGTTTCTCCTCCCCACGTTCTGTTCCCTCCATGTGGTCGGCAGAACAATGACCCCACCCCTGCAAGGATGTCCCCGCCCTGGTGCCTGGCACCTGTGACTAAGTCACTTCGCCCAGTGGAAGGGGTGCTGCGGCCCTGACGACGTTAAGGATCTTAAAACCGGGAGATTTTCCCGGATTATCCACATGGGCCCAGTGGATCTCAAGGGTCTTCGTAAGTGAAGGAGGCGGGAGAGTCAAGAATGGAGAGACCTGAAGATGCAGGCTGCTGCTGGGAAGTCCGGAAGTGGCCAGGAGCCAAGGAGGGCAGTGGATTCTAGAAGCTGGTAAGGGCCAGGAGACAGTCTCCCCATGAGCCGCCAGAGGGAACCGGCCCTGCGGACACCTCAACTTAAGCCCAGTGGAACCCATTTCAGACTTGAGACCTCCAGAACTGAACTGTGATAACATGGAGTTCTCTCAAGGCGGTGGGTGTGTGTGTGGCTTGGTCACAGCAGCCCAGGGTGCTGGTCTCCCAGCGGCCTCGGGGACACCTGGTTCGGTGACCACGTCAGTTCTTTCCAGGTCACTCCGGCATCCCGGGAGCTCTCTTCTCTGTGGTGCTATCCCTCGGTGCCTCCTTCCTTCTGACTGCTCCTCAGCTGTCTTTTCAGAAATGCTCTTCTATGCACTCCCTAACGTTGGATTCCCTCAGGAAGGAACCCTGGACCACTGCTATCCACGTGCTCCTTTTGGTCCCAGCTTTACCTGCTGCGTGGCGCTGCTGCTGGGAGCTGGGAGCTGACCGCCAGCGTGCGCGCCCTGTGTCTCCCTGGCACCTGAGCCCCCACCACCCAGTTGTTTTTCATCCCAAGCCTCCTGTCGTGTCATCAGCCTGATCTCAGAGAATGCTGTCACCACCCACCCATTTACTCCAGACAAAGCCTTTCTCCTGCAGCCAGCCTCCCTCCCCGGACATGAGTCAGTGGCAAAGGGCTGCTGAGTTTACATTGTGGATAATTCCAGGCCCCTTCTCTACACGTAGACGTGGACAGTGGTCTTTCTTCTCCCAACCCCCGGTCTTATTCCCCTCAAACCCCTGCCTCACCCAGAACGTGAAGTTTTCTACCTAAAATTAAAATCTGACATCGCATTCTCTTGCTTGCAATTATTCTGTGGCCGTTTATTGTCCCCAAGATGCAGTCCACGCCCTCAGCTCGGTGTCTGCGGGCCCCAAAGACCTCCCGTTTCAGCCTTAACCCTCGTTACATTAGACTGTGTCTGCTTGGTTTACATCACACTTTCCCGACGGAAGACGGGTCTCAAAGTGAATGTGCAGCTTCGTCTGATGCCTGGATGAAACAAGTGGCTGTTTGGCGTTATGTGTTCTGCAAATGTTACATTTTGTCGAGTAAAAACAAGCAATCACCATTCATTAAGCTCTTCTAATATCGTTAGGGAGGCAGCGATGAAATCAAAGGCTGAGGTGACACAAACAGGCCAACAAATGAAATCTCGAAAGTAATGAAGCCATAAATAAGGTCGCGGCTAATTGCAAAGACTCCTTGTTTAATTCTTTTTGTTGATTAACATTGCCTGAAACCACAATTTGTTTGTAGAAGTAATGGGTAATGGGGGTTCTTTGGTTATATATTTATTTTAGCCCTAGAGAAAGTTTAAATATTCTGCAGAAATATAAGTAGAAGTGGGAACTTCTTTAGGCCTTGGCAGCCAGCAGGCAGGCAACCTCCAGCCGGGCGTGCGCGTCCTGTGCTGGTGTCTGTCCCTTTGGAGGGCACGGGCTTGTGGGCCTTTGATGGTGAGCTGGCCGCGCTGTGGAGGACTCCCCTTTGGCTGCTGGGTGTTCTGAGTTTTGCCTTCTGTCCTGCAGACAGTGCAGGCCTGTGGACTTGAGGACCAGTCTCCTCGGCAGTTAGTGGTCTTAGGTCAGTGTGTTTTTCTGTCTTGCTCCTGCGCAAGGATGGAACCTCAGTCAGCTCTTAATATAAATTCGTGAGGACTTAGGTGGAGCCTTGTTGTGAGGTGTGTTTTCAGCTTCTTGGGAGACTTACCAGACCTGAACCCCAAATCCATCTTTAAATTAACTTCACAGCTGTTCCAGAGCTTCTCCTTGGGCAGCCCGGCCCTCGGTGTGGATAACGGTTTGATTTTTGTCTATTTGCTGCTTCATCCCTCGTCCTTCTGTTACTGGCCCGTCGGTTGATTTTGTGTAACTTAAGGAGACGCAGCAGTCGATTAGAAATGATGTCTGTGTGGTCACGGCCGTCTGCCAAGGCCTGGCCCGTAGGCGTTCAGATATGTCAGATAGATGCACGGGATGTGGAAGCCAGCCTCTTCGTCAGTGCAGCCGAGGCAGCGGCCGGGCCAAGGGCGTGGTGGGGAAACGCACGTGTCCGTGGCGAGGGCCTGCGTCAGAGAAGATGGGGACCTGGGGTCCGCAGGATGCAATGAAACGCTTTCACCGTTAGGATTCTTACAGGTTTCCCGGAGCTTATGTGACTTTGAGAGGAAGCGAGGCGGCACGGTGCGCTCAGCCGGGGCGGGATACAGGATGGCTGCTCAAGGCCTGGAGCCAGCGCTGCCAGGTCACCTTGTGGGCCTCACTGCTGTGCGTCTGTCAGATGGGCTGTGTGTGTGTGTTTTAGATGAATGACCCTGTGTAAGGCCCTGTGAGTACTGCCTGACACCACCAGCAACAGCACCTGCATTCTATCTTTTTTTCCTAATGGACGGCCTGGGGGTTGATCCCAGGACCTCGTGCACACTAAGCACGTGCTCTGCCCCTGAGCTCTACCCCCCCCACCCCACCCCCGTGCTCTTGAGCTCTGAGGACATTTAGAAGCTAGAAGTTGGCTGCACAGATTGTTCTCGCGTGAGTCTGCTGTCTCACGATCCTGCAGTCTGTAAGCGTCTTGGGCGGGTGAGACTGACTTCGGGTTTGTCGGCTTGCAGTCCGCTCGCCGCAGTGGGCGCCCGCGGCTCTTCACGTCTCATGCCGGCGCCCGCGTGCGCCCTGCCCTGGGCCTCGGATGGGTTTGTATGACGGGGAAGCACCTTAACCTGTAGGAGCTCGGTGTGGTATTTAGCTTGAGAAGCCGCAGCTTTATTTCCAAAACGTGAGACGAAGGTGAGCGAGGGTTATGGTTTTTGAGGAGACGGAGGAGGGTGGTGCCGGCCTGGGCGCTTGCGATGCGACGTGTCCCACCCTGGAGACACTGTCTGTGTGGCGTTCCTCTGGGGTGTGAGATGGAGTCATAGGGCTGTTTTCAGTAGCTCTGTGATGTATTTAAATTAAAACTACCATGTAATTGCACACTCTTGGTATTGTAAGTGCTTTGTATTCATTATATGATAATTAATTAAAATAAGGTTCAACGTTAGTAAATATGTAGGACGGTACTATTGAGGCTTTATTTACGGTAAACGGGAAATGTCCCACATGATTTTTTTTTTATTCCAGGCTTAGAAATGATAAATCGAATATGGAAAGGAGCTAGATATTTTCTTTCTTTTATGACAGGTCTCTTTCTGGCACACGTGTCCGGGTACCCGGCGTCAGTTATGCACAGACCTCACCCAGTGAGGTCTCCTCATACCTGAGGACAGCTGAATGCCCATCAAGGAGTAAATGAACGCGTTCGAGTTGTTTTAATTAGCTAGGTGTGATTTAAGAGTTGCCGAAATCAAAAAGGCTTATTCATTTTTCATCAATAATTACTTACCATAATATTTCATTAGAGCCCGCTGATTTGCAGACCTCCTTCTGGGCTTTGATTCATTACTACTGCAGACATGATTCAACTGTCCCGCTTTCCCTCATCCTGTATTACACTCTTTCATCTCTGAGACACTGTTAAGATGTTTCCAACATTCATGGGGTTGCTAAATGATCCAACTTTTTTTTTAACTGTACTTAAAGCTAAGGGAAAGCTGTGTGTGTGTCTGTGTGTGTGTGTGTGTCTGTGTGTGTGCTTAGACAGGTCTCTTTCATCCTTTGAACAGCTGTTAAGAATGTGCATGTTTTCTGTTTCCTATGGTCTGAGAGTAAGGACCAGTTTCTGATACGCAGAAGTCGGGCAGTAAATGGTTTGGGCGCATTCTTAGGCTGTGCCGCCAGCCTGAAAGCCCAGAGCGTCTTGCGTGTGGCAGACTGCTACCTGTGCAAGCACCTGTTTTCAGGACAGTTCCCTGGCAGCGTCAGGTGCAGGCGCCCACCTGGCCTCAGATGTGCAGCACGCAGGTGTGTCCTCAGTGAGTGACTTCTGTGCTGCCCCCAGGGGGCGCTGTTTGGACCCAGCAAGGCTGAGGGACCGGTCCTCATGTTAACATGGTACCATTTTGCTTCTTAAACTGTCCATTGACTGCAGGCAACTGATCACAGCTGGAGACAGCCCATGCAGGGCGTGGGCATCTGACTGGAACCTCTTAAAAACCCCCAATTCCAAGCACCTTTCCTCAGATGCATAGAAAGTCCTAGGTGTTTTGGAAGTCACTCATCTTTTTAGAAGGATACCCAGCACAGACTGAGATTCTGACAAGCTAATGCTCGGAATGAAAAAAATAAAGAAATATGAATAGATAGTTCATTTTTTTTCCAGATTCATCATGGAATCCTCCATGTCTGTCTCCTCCAGCCGTGTTAAACAATTTGTATAAATTACATATTATTAACATTCTCCAGCTGTGCCCGTTTGGAGGCTGAGCAAAAATTGCTACATGTTAAGAAATAAAAATTTGTATGCTTCAGAATTTGGTAAATGTCTGTACGTGTTGACAATTACAAACATTTTCATTGGACAGGAAGCTTTCTTACCTTTTTACTATTTCCCAGAAAGCGTAGTGCTGACTTAACCTCTTGTCCCAGATTCCTAATGCAGAAAATTGTCTGAAAAAATTAACGAGCCACCAATAGATGTATAAATAACTACTTATGGAGAATTAAAAGAAGGCTTATGTGGCGGGAGGTGTGAGCCGCCATTAAAAATTGCAAGTCCTTGTTCGCCCAGAACTGCTCTTTACATCTTGCTTAACTCTGGAATGTTTGTTGAAACCCTTTCCATAGAATAAATACTTTAGTATATTGGAGCTAACGTGCCTTGCTTTGGGTGAGTGGGTGGATTTCAGTAATGTTGTTCTTCACCTGTGACACTTCACGATTCGGAGAAGGAGCTGTGAGCAGAGTGGACAGTGTCTCTCTTCCAGACTTTACCTTTCCCTCCGTGATCTCCGCCTGCCCGCCCTGCTTTTCAGCCCCGGTTCGCTCTGCGCATGAAGGGAGGTCTGAGTGACCACAGCAGGTGACCGTGTCCGCTGGCATGGTTTTAGATTCAGATCTTGGCTCAGCCACGGACTTGGGTGTTAGCGAGTTACTTAAGCTCTGCGAGCCTCGTTACACTCACCTGTGTTTTAATTTCTTTTGTCCCATTGTTGGACCATATGTCAGCTGTGTGCTGGTTTTTATATTTAGCAGATTTCATTCTCGATACCCGTGCCTCCTGATCTGTGTTGGAAACTGTTGGGGTTAAAAGAGAAAATACAGGTCTGACCTCTGATAGTAACGCTCTTCTAGTCTTTTGGGAGAATAACAGACGGACTCAAATAACACAGCCGGTTTTATGGACCGTGCTGTTTGTTCCCATAGCTAGACCAGGATGGTTTGATTGACTTTTTGAAAATCTGGTATGTTTTTTACCATATGGCCAAGGCCATAGCTAGAGTACCAAGCTAATGAGCCTCCTTTTCTCTGCCAGTGAACCATGAAAGTTGTTAGCAAAATGTTTTATTTCGAATCGATCCCTTTTCCAAGCTCTTGGTGATATAAACACCCATCTTAAGAGATAAAGCTCGGATTATCACGCATCAGTCATTGGAAATTTGTGGCACCAAAGCACCGAAGGCAACCAGCGTGTGAAACGACCCAGAATGGAACACACACAGTCTGGTGGGGGTGCCTGGAAGTGTCGTAAGACCACTCAAAGTCAGTTGATTGTAGGCACACAGTGTAGGTTATGTTCTTTTGAGTGGTAACACGTGAAAAATGTAGAATAAGAGAGTATGGTAATACTTAGCAATAACACGTTTTTAAAAATATTTTAAAGGTTTAAAATAGGCTGACTGTGCTTTCTTCATTTTTATAAAGGGCTCTGTACAGATAATTCCGAATCAGAACTGTAAACTCCTGCGTATAGCAGTGAAATAACATAACCGTGTGAGATTGGCGTCTAATCTAACCAGTCATTCCTTAAAGAATTCACTGCACCCCACCTTCCTCAGGATGTCAGACCGTTGGTACCTGTCATGTCTCTCCCCTCGTGTTTGTGTGTTCGTCTACACCCTTTAGCATATATATTGTATTTAAATTTGCTTTTAAAAACTCCTTTTCCTCTGATTCCATCATCACTGCCCTTTCTGGATCTGTCCCTACGGACTGATTTTTCTCCTGGCTCTGGGTCACATTTCCCTCCTTCTTCTTGTATCTAATAATTTTTTCATTGGACGGCAGACACTTTGAAGTTTAGGATGCTAAGGACTGGGTTTTGTATTTTTTTTTAAAAGAGTGTTGGGTCTTCCCTGGCAGGCAGTGAAATTGCTTGCTGACCGTTTCTTGTTTCTAGGTTGTTTCTAATCTCTTTTAGACCAGGTCCAGAGGAGCCCTCGCCCTCAGGCCTCGTTTGGCCCCATTTCCGAGACGAGGCCCCTCGGGGCCGAGCACTCAGGTGTTCAGCTGGTGTGCCCCAGGAGGGCTCTCGGGGAGCGCCCAGCTCATCTGTGCTGTGGGTTCTGGCCGTCTCAGTCTCCTCCAGTTCAGATCCATCTGTGCGACCTCAGCGCTCGTTTCCCCTCCCTGCCCTGCAGCCGGAGTTACCCCCAGACAGAAAGCCTGGGGAGGGCGGAGCTCACCTCCCTGTTCCCTTTTCTCAGGGATCACAGTCCCGGTCTTCCTCACCCCCAATTTCTAAAATCCTGTCTTTTTCTGGTCTTCCAGTTGCTTAAAGAAGGTCTTTCTGGACCACTTCTGCCCTCTTGGCTGGAAGCAGAACTCTCTTAAAACGTATTTAAATAATTGCTTCATGAGGCTTCTTCCTTCGACTCACATCTGTCTTACCCTGAAACCGCTCGCCTTTGGCTTCAGCCGCTCTCTGTTAAGACAGACTCTGTGAAGTGACCAAACTGCGAAATCTGGAGGCCACAGCGCAGTCATCCTCTCTGAAGTATCTTGTATTGATGACTGTGCCTTCCTGAGAGGGATGGGTTACAGGTCCTTGGCCTCCTACACGCTAGTCTCTGCCTTCTTTGCTGACACCCACTTTTCGGGGAGGGGCGGGGGGTTTGTCCCCAACATGCGACAGATCGCAAGCACCTGCTGTCTCATCTGGTTTCCTCCCTCTCACGCCTTCAGCTGTCACTTTATAGATGCCCACGGTCATTGTAAGTCAAGCTGATCAATTGCTGAGCACCAGCCCTACTTCCCACCCGTCTCTCTGGGCATCCTGGCAGCATCACAGACTCCACAGGAACGCATCTGGTGTCATCCTTGTTATCAGAACTGTGGCCACTGTGGTGTCCCCTTCTCCCCGCTGTTTTCACCACCACCCTCCCATCTCCTGTCCTTTCTTCCGCCTCCTTCCTTCCTCCCCGTAGTCGTGAGGTGTTGATTCTGCTTCTGTGCCCTTTGTCTATCGGTTCTCCTCCACCTGTGGCCCGTTCCCGATTCAGGGATGTGCTGTCCCTGGCCTGGTGTAATGAAGTGGCACTTACATTTCTGCTCCCCCTCAACACACGCAGCTTTGTCAGCATTACCTTCCTAAAGTCTGGTTCGGGGGGAATCACGTCTGCCCCCAAAACCTGACTGCAGAATCAAGTCTAAACTTCTTAGTGTAGCATTCTCCTCCCAGAGAACCATCACGGTCTTAATCCTCTGTCTTTGTCCTCATCAAAACTCTCGTCACTCGAGGCGGTCTCCTATCCCAAAATGAGTCCAGCGTTTCACTACCCCAGTACCCGTTATCCTTGGTTTTTTGTTTTTTTTTTTAAAATCAGCCTGGAACTGATGCCTGCAACCCTCTTTGTCTCCATTGTTAAAATCCCAATTCTCCAATTGCCATCTTCTCTGCAGATTTAGCACGTCTGGTTGGAGTGAGTCTCTCTTCTTCCTTGGATTCAGAACAGTTTGTGTGCGTACTAACGCCGTCCTCAAGAGCCTATGCCACGTCGTGAGGAGCTCTCTGTCTCCCTTCCAGTTTTTGCATTTCTGTTTTTTCCCCGTGTTCTTCTGAACGTTGTCTTTAGTGATGATGGGATGTCATGGAGGCGTACCCCAAGAGCTGTTGTTAAGACTGTCACTGCTGCTAGACAGAAGTCTCAGATGTGGGGACGTGATCACACGGTGCCCCGTGCGTGGGTTACTGCTGTAAGGAGGTCCGGACTTACCTGTGAGGAGGTGAAGACGGGGACCATGCCTTTTCACCCTCATTACTCTCCAAATGCTTTTGTACATTTTTGGAGAATTTAAAGGGTGAACGAATGAAAAAATTTGGCTTAAAATTATTTAGTAATTTGACTTATTTGTTTAAGAAGATTGCTTCACCTCGCATGTGACTTCAGCATGTAAAGATAACTGAGTTTATAAAAATTGAGAATAATAACTTTCCAATAACACGTTAAGAACATGGACTAGAACAGGTTGCTTTACAAATCCATTTTTAACCCTTTTTTTTTTTTAGCTAGGATTTTTTTCCCCCAAAATAACTATAATTCAGTATTAATAAAGTTGCATATATATATTTTTTCTTTGCATACTTCTTAAGCCAGTGATAATGATATATTCCTTTCCTGATAATGCTGGATTCAAGACCAGGAAACAGCGAGCTGGGTTTCTCCAGGGACCCTTCGATAGCTCCACACTGTCTGTTTCCTCCCTGTGCACCCACCCTGGCACCCCCGGGCGCTGGGTCTCGCCTGGCACAGCATTTTGCTGACTTCCTTTAAATGTTTCCTGTGTAAGAAACATATTATCCCTTAATCAGCTTCTTTTGAGATGTCTGTTTACACTAAACAAAGTCCTATTCCAATTAGTTTCCAGTTTTCAGCAAAAGCCCTGGTAATTAAGCGTTGTCTGGAGGCGCGACCTGCTACTGCGGGGCGGTGCCGACGTCCAGGTGTGCCAGAGACAACGTCCAGCTTGTTAGCACGTTTATCAGTTTAATTGATCAGCCACATTGAAGGGCTGTGTCCTGACATAAGGAATTTTTCCCTCTCAAACTTACACACTGTGTGACTTTGGGAAACTTAACTCCTCTCTCCTCTTGTCTGTAAAGTGAAGTAACTATATACAAGCAAACAATGAGTCACTGCCTTGGGGGGCTGTGTGGTGCAGGTGCGACAACACAGGGAAGCCGTCTGGTGTAGTGCCCGTCTGCAGTCTTCTAAATACGTAGATTCCGTTGTGGGGGGCTCAGCTCTCATGTCGGAAATAAAATATGATGAAAAGCCTCCTAGTAAAGCAGATCTTGAAAATTCGGTGAGAAGCATAGCTACTTGAAGAAGCATTCTGTTTGAGCACGTTATACATTTTTGGACAGCTTCTTGGACTTAATTGTAAACGGAATTTAATCTGTATAAATGACTGGCCAAACTCCGGAGTAAATAAAGTGAGGTCATCCCTGACTGTGGCATGGGAGGCAGCGACTCCGTGTCTGCTGCATACGCATGTTAACAGTTTCATATCTGCGTGGCATTTCCTGGGTCGGTGTTGTGAGTGTGGGCATGAGCTGGAATGAGAGCTTTCCAGACTCGGACTGTCGGTAGATAAACCACTGTTAACAGTAATTGGCGAGAGAATTTATTTCATAATGTGTGTGATCTGCTGCAGCAGTAAAATAGATTATTTTTAGATTCCCCTATAAAATTGTTTTCTCACTAGATAATTATAATTGGCTCTGTGTGTAACACAAGTTTTAAATATTTTATGTTATTAGTAACACCAGCGTAACACGGGAATTAACAAGATAGAAATGCAAATACATTTTCTTGTTTTTTAAACTGTGTGGCTGCAAATGGAGAATTGGTTCTGTAAATTATCTTTAATGTGCATACTTTTTAACAAGGTTCCTAAAGTGGTAATCATTTCTCGGTTTCCAGCGTCAAGGGGGTAGTGATGGTTTGACAGCCGTAATGTTGCTTTTGTTGGCGATGAAATATTGGTTTTCATTAAATTTTATGTTAAAAACCCTTATTTAGAATCATAGATTTCTACCATTTTAGAGCGGGAAGGAGCTTGATTTCACAGCCTCCTGTTTTGCAGAAGCGAGAACAGAGGGGTGGGACGCGGATGAAGGTGGGGGGTCCTTATCCCAGTCCTTCCAGGGAAGGCAGTCCTGGTGCCCAGGCAGGAATACGTGGTGTGGTGTCAGGAACCTGTGGGCTGCTCTGTCCCCAAGCAGGGCTGCTGCCCTGGGTGAGTCCTGATCACCTTTTTACAGATTTATAAAACAGGGCTCATCACCCCTGGTTTGCCAGTTATAAAAGAAATACGTAATCCATCAAATAAAGTACATGTGTGAACGCATACTTAGAAACACAAATCCCTGCCCGCATATTGTGTCATTCTGCTAGAGTCACCCCTGCGTATCAGCCTCTTCCTTGGCCTGTAGAATTATGTGGAGGGAACGCATTAATTCAAGGGTGTACGTGATAGCGGCTTTGAACAGTGCGGTGCGCCTCCCAGGCTGCGGGGAATGCACTAGTCCTCCACTCAGATTTTTTTTTTAATAAACAATACCCAGGTAAGAGTCTAATTGGAATTCAAGCAAGAAGAGATTTTTTTTTTAAAGAAAGAACTCAAAAGTGCACAGTCCAGGCAGTCCGAACCAGATTTCCGTTAGCCTTAGCGGGAGCAGACACAGCTGTTTGTCAGTCAACAGTGCTGGTGTGATCTGCATGTTCATCGTCCTTTTCTTTGAGAACCTGGAAAGATGCTGCGGCCTGCGACGTCCAGGTCCATTTCCTCCGAAGCTCCTGAGGTCCTGACTCCTCCCGTTGGCCCAGGAGGCGGCCCCGCGCTCCATGGTGTCCTCGCGTTCTCAGTCTGTTAGAGCTGCTCGCTCAGCATCTCGGTGCCCCTTCCCTGCGTGGTAGCGAGGCGCGTGACCTGTGCTACACCAAGGGCCCACCCTGTCCCCCGCCCTCTCCATCCTTCGTCAGCTGCGAGCTGCCGCCCACTCTTCCGTCTGGTTCTTTTCTTTGTTGATGCGCTGTTGATCCCGCCCTACCTTCTCACTTCCATGTGCTCTGAACCCTCGGCTCCAATTCTAGCCCGGAGGGCCTGGGCGCAGGTGCTCCCACCTCGACATCCCGCCCATCGGCCTCCCCTGGGCGCTGGTGCCCCTGGACTGTCTTTCGTCTGCTGGAGACCCAACCCGGGTCCTGGCGTGACCAGCTCTTCCCATCACCCATCTCAGCTCTCAGTTTCCTCCAGAGGGGTCTTTCCTGCCACCGAGGCCCCCTCCCCACAGGCCTTCCCTGGCCTGTCCCCTTCTTTGTGGACATGTGTTCCTGTCTCAGATGCTCTACTCATTCGTCTGTTTTGTTGTTTCTAGTTCTGCTTCTGGAGGAGCGCTCTCCAGGAGCAGAGACCCAGCCCCACCGTCCGCTTGAGTCTCTCTAGCTGCTAAACGGTGGCTGGCCGGCAGCAGGTGCTGGCTGACGCTTGTTTTATGTCTGTCTGTCCATCTGTCTGCATGTGCAGCGTCTGTTTATATGGGCTTATATACTTGTGGGTGTTTGCATTGTGTTTCACGTGTGTATTCTGTATTGTGTGTGTTTTGTGGCTGTATGTGTTTACCTGCGTGTCTGTACGTAGGTTTACATGTTTGCACATCTGTCTGTACGTAGGTTTACGTGTGTGTATGTCTGTATGTGGGGCGTGGCTGTGCACCCCTTGCCAGGGGAGCACCAATGTCTACTCTCAGAAAATCCAGCTGGGTGGCGTGTGGCTGACCTCTCGCTGTGCCACCGAGAAGACGGTCCCCACAGGAGCACAGCCAGCTCTCTCTTTACAGTACTTCCTGTTTCTGGTTTTCAAAGCACCTGCTTTTCACCAAATCTGAAAATCTGCCCTTGCCTCAGGGCAGCTATATTTATTTATTCATTTAGACCCCCCCCCTTTTTTTTTAATTGAAGTGTAGTCAGTTTACAGTGTTGTGTCAGTTTCTGGTGTACAGCATCATGTTTCAGTCATTCAAGCACATATGTATATTTGTTTCCATATTTTTCATCATAAGTTACTACAAGATATTGAATATAGTTCTCTGTGCTGTACAGAATAAACTTGTTGTTTATCTATTTTATATGCAGTAGTTAATATTTGCAAATCTCAGATTCCCAATTTATCCCTTCTCACCCCTTTTCCCACAGTAACCATAAGTTTGTTTACTATGTGAGTCTGTTTCTGTTTTGTGGATGAGTTCATTAGTGTCTTCTTTTTTCTTTTTTTAGATTCCACATATGAATGGTATCATATGGTATTTTTCTTTCTCTTTCTGGCTTACTTCACTTAGAATGACAATCCCCAGGTCCATCCATGCTGCTGCAATTGGCATTATTTTATTATTTTGTGTGGCTGTTATTTGTATATATATTGTATATATACACATCACATATACCCTGTGTGTAAATACACCACATCTTCTTTATCCAGTCATGTGTTGATGGACATTAGGCTGTTTCCATGTCTTGGCTTTTGTAAACAGTGCTGCTATGAACACTGGAGTAAGGTAGCTACATTTAAAAGGCTACTTATTAAAGATTTTGTTTTTAACCCTTGTATGCCTTCTAAAAATTCTTCTCCCATAGTATGTAATGGGGAGCTTCTAGAAACCGCTAACACTGAGTAACAACCATGAACGGTATGACTCCTTTCACCAAACCTGAAAGTTACCTTCCTATTAAAGTAGAGCCGTTTCGTATAAAACTTAGAAAATACACACAAAAAAAGATCATCTCACCCAAAACCAATAATTATTAACATTTTAGAGTGTATTCTTAGATTACACACACACACAGAGACTGATACCTGCACATGTGTACTTCATTCTAAACGTGGAGTCATTTTATACATAAGCCTTTACCCACCTGCCTTTTTACTTAATGCGTCATGACCCGTCCGTGCCCATAAGTGTTCTCTTACAACAGCATTTTTTAAGTGACTGCAGCGTTTCATTCCATGGATTTATCTTGGTCAAATTACTGACCTGCCTGAGTCTCCGTTTTTTTGTGTGTGGAAGGGAGAGAGGGCTGCCTTCAGGGTCTCGGGAAGCTCCCCCAGCTGCACGCAGAAGGCCCCGGGCCCCCGGCCCCCGGCATGTAGTAGGTCCTCAGGGGTGGACCCCTGCTTTTGTGCTCATCCACGTCCTGCCATCTTTCCACAACTTAAGAAGCATTGTGATCTGCCTCCATACTGTCTCTCGCAAATCCGAATATGTCGTTGTATTTTATCAAGAAAACATCTTAAACTCTAAACGCTTTCTTCACTTTGGATTAGCATTTTGGAAAGATGGTGGGGCATTTCTGTTTAAGGCAAATCCCCAGCTGGAGACCCTTTGGTGCTGCCTTAGGAGTTTCCATCTGCAAGACTAAGTTTCTCCCTCCTTCCCAGCCCGTCCTTGGCCTCTGCCCGCTCTTCCACCTGACCTTCTGCTGACGGTTGCTGTTCTCCCCGCCTCTTCCAGAAGGACGCCTGGAGTGCCCCTCCCTTGTGTCCGGACACACTCTCCTCCCGACTCTCTTATTTCTTACCCCTCCCAGGGCTCCCTGAGCTGCTGGCCTCAGAGTGGTCTAGACTAAAGAAGCTGTCAGAGTAGAGTTCTCCGGTGTTGTTTAGGAGTGCATGTGACCTTAAATCAAATGTTGTTCGATTAAACTTTCTTAGAGTCTTTTCACTCATTAGGTGAAGCATGTAAGTAAGCAAACTTATAAATGTTGGACTGTTTTTGTTATTTTGGATTTTTTAAAATATACCCATCTCTGCTTCTAATGAAGATATGGTCCCCTCTAAAATATGTCAAAGTTAAATTTCTATTCTGAAGTTATGTATATTAAAAAATCTCATATTTATGATTGTAGAATGCAGTTATTAAGAATTGGAAAGAAAATACTGCTTGGACCTTAAGTTAACGAGGTGTATCTTTTTTTTTTCCCTAAGTTTCATGAGTTTTTCAGTCTTTCTTCTAGGGGTTGGGTAGGTTAGGAGAGAACATACTTTGAAGCAGAGTCAGCTTCAAGGTGAAAATTTCTTCCCCTGACCCCCGTTTCCCGGATAGAGAGGATTTAAAGGATTCAGCACTGAATCATGTTTTAAAAGCGTCTTCTCTGATTTTGAAAGTATTTTTTTATGTTTTCCTTTAAAATCCCATATCTTTTTTTCCTTTTTTTTTTTCTTAGTCTAAACCAACTGTTGGCGGCCATGGTCTTCATCCCGGGCCCGTAGGTGTGGGAGATGCTGGGGACGGAGGGAGTTCGTCCCCCGACAGCTGGGTTGTGTCAGCGATGTGGCGAGGGGGAAAGGCGCTAACACGAAGCCGCAGTCGTCCGTGTCCCCGCGGCGGAGCGCCACGCGCGCGGAGCGACCGGGAGGGCCTTGTGGGGCCGAATCAGTTCTGCTCTGAAGTGCAGCCTGGGTTCTGAGGGAGAAGTAGGCGAAGGTCGGGATGTAATTACTCACTAGGGGGCTGGCGTCTGGTGCCAGAGCCGGTTAGCAGCAGCTCTGATTAGGAATCAGGAAAGACAGCTGCTGAAATGCAGAGTGAAAAGAATTGTATTGGACGAGAAAGGCGTCTTTTGAATCCGAAAGAGAAGGGAAGCATCTTTGGGAAACATCTGAATATGCATGTATTTTAATAACCGAATGGCTGGAGGTGAAGTACAGTGCGCTGTCGGCTGGAGTGATCTTCATGATTAAATGAAGTGCCTTTGTTCAGTTCGTGGAGATTTTCCTGTTGGCTCCTCTAGGCTTTTTCCTCGTTTGGCTCCATTGTGATGCAGTGTTGCGTCCCTATTTGTGGGTTGAAATGTGTCAATATTCATAAACTAAATTCAGGAACTGTCTTCCCAACCACTTGGGCTGATGAAACACCACTTCCCAGGGTGCCGCCAAGCCAGGAGAGGCACAGAAAGAAGTGCATTCAAATGCTAAGTGTGAAAGGACAGTGTTCTTTATTATACCGAATCCTGAGTCCAGGGGGGACGAACTCCTGGGAGTCTTACTATTTCAGCAGTGTAATTTCAGATCAGATTGTATAGAAGAGTAACGCCATAAGAAAATGCTCACAAGTAAATCAGAACTACAGAGTCAGATTCACACGTGTGTGTTCATAGCTTATAAAATCAAAAGATGTGTCAGGAAGATTTACTTTCCGCCTTCTGAAAGCTGTTTGAGAGACCGTGTGGAAAGTTAAATAAGTTTTAATTTTCCCATCATTAGTTAAACTTTGCTAAGTAGCAGCGTTTCTCCCATTTCTACAAAAGGTGGTCATGGTTGCTTAAGGACATAATAGCGCAGAAGGATGCCTGTCCCTTACGTAACTGTGTGAGCACTAAGTGAAGTTGTATTTATATTCGCATTTGCAGGACAGTGAGCATTTACCCAAATACACTACAGAAAATTATCAAACACTTCTCCATGTGCTCTGGCTTCAAAGGAAAGCTGAGAATTTTCACCCAATTATTTAACTCTAGGCAGTGTAATGCTTACACAAAACAAAGATAGCGTTCTGTACCTACACAGTGGATCAGAACAGCTTCCTTCCCCCTCACTTTGAACCATCTGTTTAAAAGAAACTCAAAACCCTTGGGAAGCAAGCCTCCAGTCTGCAGTGAGGAGTTTAAAGACACAGGCCAGTTCTGACGACCCCGCACTCTGCACGCAGCCCTGTAACGGGTCTTGTCTTTGCTGTAAAGGGGGCGAGGTGTGGCCCTGGCATCCGTCACTTATAGCTTCTCTGCTCTTAGCAAGGATTCTGCAGTTCTCTTTCTGCCACCACATCTACATTGTTTTAACATCTGCTGCTAGATATACACTGGCAATAATACTTTCCAGGAGTTAAATGATTCTTGAAGTTTCCAAATGCTCTAAGAATCATAATTCTCGGCCACCCCATCCACCCCCCCCCCCCACCAATAACACGTTTGCATGATGGAAGTCACTCAGACTTACTGGAGAGCAGACTTGGATGGCGCCAAGAGCATTGTGAGAATCGTTACCCACGTTATTCCTGCTTGAATCCCACCAAAACTTTTGGAAGTTTTCCCTTGGCTCAGGGATTTGGGCCTCTACATTTTCCATCCTTCCACATCAGCGGGCCCGGGGCTCTTCCTTCCTGTGAGCTGGGGTTGCAAGGCAGCCCTCAAGACAACTTGTGCATAACGTGAACAGGAGGAACGACAATGAAAACCTCGCTGGAGGCGAGAGGATCATTTTCATCATTAAAGCTTTTACTTACTCTTCTTGTCATGTACTCATTATAGGAAAATGCTATTATTTTTAGTCTTACATGTGACACAGTGAGACAAATCTCCTGGTCTTTGTTAGAGTTGTGGGGACACTGTAGCACGTGTGGTATTGACAGGGTCCTGGTCAGGCAGCCCCGGAAGCTGACGTGGGCGCGGCTGGGGACCAGAAGTGAGGAGGCAGCTGGTGCCTGTTCCTCCACGTGGTTTCCTTTGGTTGATGTCAGGTCACCGGACAACAGGCTGTGAAGCTGGTGGACTCTGTCCCTGTCCCCTACATCTTACACCGTAGGTGGCTCGCCCGAAACAGCCATCGCAGACCCCAGCCCTGGCCTCCGACTTTGGTAACGCTGGATCGAGCAGCACGTTCACAGTCTTTTCTGCCTGTGACCCCAGCGTTTACCAACTACCGACGGATGACACTGCCCAAAGGAACCCTCTGCTTGTGCAGGATTTTCTTGGTATCATCTGCTTCTCGTAAAATAAAGACCTTTAAAAATGTATAAATGTTTCTATATGGTTGGACTCTCTCAGAGAGAAATACTGTTTGGAAGCATTTTAGCTGGAAAATGCAGTGAAGTGGTTGTCGTCAGCCATCTTCTTAGATCCAGTGAAAATCATTTCATGCTCTGTCGACTGGAGAAGACATGCAAATGCAAAAGCAGTTATTGTAACCTGGACTCTGGTAAATACACACCCGGGCTCGCGTTTAGACCAAGAAGAGCACAAATGAATGTCCTTAGTCAGGACTTGGTGGGATCTGATGTCAACGCCAGTCACACACACACTCACTCCAGTCACACTCTCACACACGCCAGTCACACTCTCACACACGCCAGTCACACTCACACACGCCAGTCACTCTCACACACATGCGTCTGTTGATGTCTCATTAGAACTCAGTCTCTGAATGGCAGTGGTAGTGAACACGGCATTTGATAAACCCAGAAATGAATCAGAAAAAAGTGAATTATCCACAGATAGTGATCAGTTGTGATTAATGCCACGTTCGTTGCAGAAATACTTGGGAGCAGGAGAGAACAGGACAGAGGCCACGGATTTGAATGGGGTTTTATAAAAAGTCCAGTTGGGGGGCTGGAAGAGAGCCCACGACCTTCCCCCCCTGCAGGCTTGCTTCGTCCTCACCCCGCGGGGGGCTGACTGCACACCTCCCTTCTGCTGCCTCGCTGTCTCCCCACACAGTGTTTTCGGGAAAGCTTTTCGTGACATTCCAGCCTATGGAATTAAAAGGATTTGTATACTTCTGTAACAGAATAATCTTATTTTTTTTAAATGAATGCAGAAAGCATAGCAAAACTTACTAAATTCCTGTAAAGTAGGAGAACAAGCTAACGAAGTTAGAGGTCTGAATTATTGAATCTTAAACAAATGTAATAGTAATTTAATTACTTTCAGATTTGTGGCGTTCCTTGGAGAAATTGCTTTGGTAAATAGATACAGAAAAATTTACAAATAGCACGTCAGGGGGCAAATAAAGCAGCATTTCTGAAGAAGTCACCATGGGCTAGGCCAGTGGTTTCTCCCTGAAGTGTGAGTGTGTTATGAATCTGCCTTGCAAAGTCATTCTCTGTGGGACATAAGGAGAGATATTTCTTTTTTATTGAAGTGTTGTCAGTTTATAATTCTTAATCTCTGGTGTACAGCAAAGTGATTCAGTTTCTTTTCATATTCTTTTTCATTATAGGCCGTGACAAAGTATTGGCTATAGTCCCCCGTGCTCTACAGCAGGACCTTGTTGTTTATCTGTTTGATACATAGCGGTGTGTGTCTTCAAATCCCGAACTCCCAATTTGTTTCTCTCCACCCCTTTTCCCCCTGGTAACCATAAGTTTGTAGTTTGTCTTCTCTGTCTGTGAGTCTGTCTCTGTTTTGTAAGTAAGTTCATCTGTGTTGTCTGTTTTTGTTTTGTCTTGTTTTTTTGGTAGGGGGAATACTTCATTTCATTTCTTTATTTATTTTTAGGGGGTGCCCTGTGGATGGCACCCAGGACCTTGTGCGTGCTAAGCACGCGCTCTATCCTGAGCTACACCCTCCCCCTGTGTCTTTCTGTTTTTTTTTTTTTTTTCAGATTCCACATGTAAGTCATATCATATGGTATTTTTCTTTCTCTTTCTGACTTACTTCACTTAGAATGACCATCTCCACATCTATCTATGTTGCTGCAAATGGTATTAATTTATTATTTTTATGGCTGAGTAGTATTCCATTGTATAAATATACCACAGCTTCTTTATCCAGTCATCTTGATGGACATTTAAGCTATTTCCATGTCTTGGCTATTGTAAATAGTGCTGCTGTGAACATTGGGGTGCAGGTGTCTTTTTGAATTAGAGTTCGCTCTGGATATGTGCCCAGGAGCGGGATTGCTGGGTCATAGGGTAGGTCTATTTTCAGTTTTGTTTTTTTTTAAGGAATTTCCCTACTGTTTTCCACAGTGGCTGCACCAAACTGCATTCCCACCAGCAGTGTAGGAGGGTCCCCTTTTCTAAACACCTGGGAGAGAGATTTCTGATTTTAAAGTTATTTGTGGTGTCACTCATTTACTCGTTCATTCCTGCATTCATTCACTGAGCAAATACACGGTGAGGTTGTTGTGCTGGGGACCCAGTGGTGAGCTCACCCAAGTCCCCGCCTTTCACGCCCTGTGGGTTGGAGTTAAGGAAATATGTTTTAATGAATAAATATTTAATTATAAGTTATGCTAAGGATGTGATCAGGGTGCTGAAACACTTTGGGAAGAAGGAGATTTCTTTGAGAAGACGCCATCTGGACTGCACCCCAAAGGATAGAGAGAGGCCAGCCGTGGGGGACAGGACAGCCCAGGCAGAGGGAGCCGCATGATCCGCTGAGAGGCAGGTCAGGGGGTTCCAGAAACTAGAAGGCAGGCAGCATGGTCTGGGGTGAAGTCGGAACCCGAACCTACTCAGGCAAAGCTGACAAGATGAACTTCACTCCCAGTGTCGTGGTGGAGCCATGTGGTGTCTTTAGATGGTGAGCAGAGTGTGGTTTATAATTTTTGAACAGCACAACAGCTGCTCTGTGGAAAGTCGATTATAAGGTGGGTGTGTCGGCCAGGAAAACAGAAACTACACTAGACATTTCAAACGGTTGGGATTCAGCATGGGCCTCGTTACACAGCGGGCAGAGTGGAATTAGATGGCAGAGACCATCCTGCAGGTAACAGGGCAGGAAGCGGAGCACGAGGTGGCTTCGGAGCAGAGGCGGTGGGTAAGCGCCTAGCACCGTGGGCCGCGGCGGGCGCGGGAAGGCATTGCCCTGTCCGGAGGGGAAGCAGCGGAGGCTCGGACGAGCTGGTGGGCTGGGAAGTGAGGAGATTTGCGATTTTGGACCAGTAGGACCTGCGGTGATGGCTTGGTTTCACTGAGCAGGGATCGGATGAGCTCCCAAGCTTCTGACTTGACCAGCTGACTTGATGAAGGAGGGGCAGTGGGAGGAGGGTAAGTGCGGAGTTCAGAACACATGGCGCTGGAATGCCAGGTGAACAGTTGGGTTTGGGAGGAGGGTGGGCAGAGCTGTGTCAGCCAGGGATACGGCTGAGACACAGATTCGGCTGACACAGCTCAGAGCACCAACCTCGCCAGTGGGAACCGCAGCTTTCAGATGTAAACTCTGGAGATGGTGTTGTAGTCCAGGGAGAGGATGGAGGAGGAAGGGCTAATCCTGAGCCCTGAGAGTCCCCAGTGTTGCGAGGTCAGTGCAGGAAGGGGAGAGGGTGGAGGACACAGGCTGGAAGGACTCGTAGGAGGGAGACCAAGAGAGAGCGATGCTGTAGAGACGGAGACCGGAGGGAGGCAGTGGCCACCTGATTGTCGGGGTGGGGAGGCCTGAGACGTGGGCAGACGGATGGGGGGCCAGGGGGCCACCGGCCTGAGGGGAGACTCCGCAGAAGACAAGGACACTCCACTCTGACACAAAGAGTCAGACGGGACGGAAGGGCCAGCTTGTCTTCTCAGCTCAGGGTCCCACGCAGAGCTGGGCAGGACAGCGCAAGATGAGTGCCCGTTTGACCCTCCGTGTGCGAGTCCGGGCAGCTCCTCACGCCGACTCTGCCGGTCGTGAGACAGGGGGCCCGTCTACGCGTCCAGGCCGCTTTCTCCTCAGTGTCCTTTGGGGACTGAGTTCCCGCTGTGCACGTCACCCACATCCAGTGTTTAATCCTGTTCGTGACCACTTTCTTCAGTCACACGGCTCCACAAATGGTCGCAGACCGGGAGTCATCTCAGAAATGACGCGGTTGGGACTTGAGAGCTAATGACAGGCCTGCCTTTCCCAAGTGCCGGGTGGACCCGCATCACAGCACTTAGCAGGCCTGCTCTGTGACCAGGGCTCAGCAGTGTCGTCGTCCGTGACCTGATCAGGCCTTGCTTCCTGCCGGTCACACCCGGGCGAAGCCAGCTTTGCCGAACGGTTAGGGTGAGAAAACTGCAGTTGACTGGAGGCTTCAGAAACGGACGTTTGTCAGCTTTATCGAGTCCCAAGCGTCCCATCTGGGCTGAAAGAATAATTTTAAACAATTGCTTAAATTGTTTACAATGTTGTGCCAATTTCAGGAGTACAGCACAGTGATTCAGGTACATGTGTGCATGTTCCTTTTCATGGGGTTTTCGTTACAGGCCATTACAAGGTATGGAATGTGGTTCCCTGTGCTCTGCAGCAGGACCTTGTGGTGGTGTTTGTCTGTTTTACACACAGTAGTGTGTGTCTCCATTGTGTATTTTAAGATGTTTTCTCGAATAACACCTTCCTCTGCTCTCGGGTCAGGATTGGAAACGGACTGTTTGCTAAGTGATTGATTAGTATTTGGACCTCTATTAGATTCTGTGAAATGCCTGACAGAGCCCTGAGAGTTTTAGACTTTTATCTCTTACAGAAGTTTTCTGCTTGCTGCCGTAATTAGAGGGATAAGAGCAGAAATCCTGCTTCTTGGTCAAAGTGCTATTTTTATAGCCGGACAGAACGTGCCTTGTTGTAATTTGCTTCCCAAAAGGCCGCACTACTGTTCACTCAGGTTGTGTTTAAGAAGCCAGCTCTCTTGGGCCACGTGTCAGACGTATCCCTAATGAGTTCAGTGACATCCCCGGGCGTGCTTCTGTTCCCTGCTGATAGTCGGCATTGTGGGAGCAGACCACATTAGCTGGCGTTCGAGCACAGATGCCGAGGTCAGGACACTAACAAGGGGGAAACGATGAAGATTTAAAGCAAAGTCTGTGTCAGAGACCGGCAGGCGGCTGTCTGGGGAGAGTGGGGGCGGGGAGGGGGGTCTGCCCAGAGGAGGACATGTTTGCCTGAGACAAGTTTTCTGTGTGTCTCTGCCCTGAGAAAACCATACGAGTGAGTGATGGACCTGAGAGATGGTCATTTGCCACTTTGAACGTGGAGTTTGGGACTATTCCACAGACAGCCGTGACTTTCGACAACAGGTCGAAATTTAATGACCTTCAGAGGCAACTCATGTATTTCCAGCTAGTGTGACTTCAGGAAATAGTGAAGATCAGCAACCAAAAGTTGAGTCTTCATAGCAAGTAGTTCACAAATAAATTCTCTATTTGTCTTTTAAGATTGTGACACTAAAGCAGGTGTCAGACAAAAGGGAAGAAAATCTCCTATGTTTTATATATGTATTTTTTTTCTGGAAAAGTAGAGTTTATAATTTCATTTATTTCAAGAAGTGTTGCCAGGCATGTGTATAAGTGGATGTCGGGTCTAAGCTGATGAACTGGCAGCTTTGGGGCCAGGACGAATCTCTCCTTTGGGTGCAGGCAGAGGAACCTAGGAAGGAAAAGCGACCTTAGAAGAGGTTGGTGGGTCTTTTTTTTTTTTTTTTTTTTTTTTTTTTTAAGTTACTGCTTACGCACTTTCTTCTCTGCTTTTTCAACTTACCGGCATTTTAGAGGGACTAGCAAAAGGGGGTTTTGTTTTCCACGTGGCTGGTTTGCTTTGAGAAGGTAAAGGGCAAAATAAGGCAAGACATCCAGGATCCAGCTGAGTCAGAGAAACACAGCCTGAAGGAGATAAAGTCGTTCCAGGACCACGTGCCAGCGTCCAGAGGGAGATGCCCGGTGTGGGAGCTTCCAGCGTGTCTCCCCTCAGCAAATACCTTGATAAGAACTACATCGAAGTGTCTTTTCACTATTGATTTTTGACAAATGTAAACAAAATGCTTAACTTTACCAACGCGAATTTAGAGAAATCTGTCTTCATAGAGCAGTCGAGGGTGGAGACTGCGGTGAGATGGGCCCGGGACACGGCGTTCGGCTGCCGCTGGTGCAGTGGCCTGGGTTGGGCGGCGCCCGACGGGCGGCTTTGCTCTCCTCCCAGCAAGTCGGCAGGTTGGGGCTTTCCTGGTTTCTGTGGCCAGGGTGGTTTACTTTCTGTTGTGTGTATTTCTTTATTGGTTGCAGTCTTTGATTTGTGGCCACTCAGTGTATTAAATAGAGCCAAAAGGCCAAATGGTTTCCTTCACTCAGGGCCTCCTGGAGCAGGTCAGGGAAGGTTACCCGGAATGGACATGGCTGTATTTGAGTTTTCTCTCTCACCTTATTGCTGACCGAATGCCTAATTATGAACTAAAGCCCTGGGGTTTCAAACTGCCTAAATGTACATAGGAATTAATAGGGGAGCCACACGAGAAGTAGTGGTTCACGGGCAAATAGTTCACACTTCCCACTTCTCTTATGAAGCCAGAGGTGCTCAGGTGGGCAAACTGGATGAATCGTTTCAAGTGAAAGAAGTTTCTTTTGGTGCGTGAGCCTTCACTCATCCGTTCTTTGGTCATTTGTCCACTTAATGCCCAACAACAACCACCAAATAATAAACGTGGTTCAGCTGTGTTGAAAGCCACAGAAACGGGGCAGAACGTGGTTTGTTATCTTGAGCTTTCAGTCTGGCTGCACACACCCAACCAGAGAAGGGTGACAAAGGGACAAATGAACAAGAGCAAAGCAGTCCTATTAAGGAGACGGATCTAGGCTTGACAGTTGTGGGATGGTTTACAAAGAAGAGTTTGCTAAGCTGCCTTTGGAGAAACAGGCATGAACTGTGGCGAGAAGGGGAGGTGTCCCATGTAGCTGATGTGGAGAAGCTGGGCATGGGGCCCGCGGCCAGGTGGACGGTGAGACGGAGCAGCTGTTCAGGGCGATGAGACATTGGACCAAGAGGAATGGGGGCGCCAGTTGCTGGAGGTTTTGAGGAGGAGGAAATTGATAAGGAAACACTGGCCTTAACCCTGGGATGCGGTTAATTTGGATCTAGAAGGAAAAAGGCACAATCACAGGCAAGAGAAGCGATGGCAAAAATGAAACAGAAAGGAGAGAGAATGCAGAATAATTCCAGAGTTACCCTCCAGACACAAAAGTATGTTTTAAAAAGATTTAGGTATAGTTGATTTACAACGTCATGTTAATTTCTGGGGTACAGCATAGTGATTCAGTTTTACATACATACATATTCTTTTTCACATTCGTTTTTATTATGGGTATTCATTATAGGTGTAGACATTGAATCTAGTTCCCTCTGCTGTGCAGAAGGACCTTGTTGCTTATCTCTTTTATATACAGTAGTGTGTGTCTGCTGATCCCAAACTCCTTATTTATCCCTCCTCCCTCTTTCCCCTTTGGTAACCGTAAGTTTGTTTTCTGTGTCTGTGAGTCTGTTTTGTAAATAAGTTCATTTGTATCATTTTTTAGATTCCACATATAAGCAATATCATATGATACTTGTCTTTCTGTGACTTACTTCACTTAGTACGATCATCTCTAGGTCAAAAGTACATGTTTTTAACAAAAAGAAGGTGAAAGAGATTCACGTGATGGGGAGGGTATTTATCAGTATACATTGGGGACATGGGGTTCGTTCTTCTATTTTTTTTATTCATCTGTTTACAAATTTTTTTATCACACACCAGACTATTCAACTGTCGTGCTACCTAAAAATCTTTATCTTTCCCTCCTGTTTTCATACTAACCATTTTCAGTAATTTTTTTGAGCTATAATTTACATACCATAAAATTCACCTGTTTGAAGTGTACGATTCAGTTATTTTTAATAAATGTATAGAGTTGTGCAGGCATCACTGTAATCCAGTTTTAGGATGTTTCCATCATCCCAAAAGGTCCCTCACTCCTGTCAGCTGTTAGTCTCTATTCTCATCCTGAACCCTAGGTGGCCACTTAATCTGTGTTCCATCTTACAGATTTGCCTTTTCTGGACATTTCATATTTCATCTAAGTGGAACTATAAATTATAATTTTTTAATGTTTGGTTTGTTTAACTTAACTTAACGTTTTCAGGTTCATCCATATTGTAGCACCTATTAATAATGCCTGCCTTTTTATTGCCTCGTAATATTCCATTGTGTGGACGTGCTATATTTGCTTATTCACTCATCAACAGATGGATATTTGGATTTTTTGCAGTGTGGGGCTATTAGGAATACACCATTAGGAACTTGTGCATACAAGTGTTTGTGTGGACACGTGTTTTCTTTCTCTTGGGCAGATATCCAGGATTGGGGTAGCTGGGTTGTATTGAGAAAGTAATGCTTAACTTTTTAAGAAACTGCCACACTGTTGTTCAAAGTGGCTCATTTTACATTCCTACCAGCAATAGATGAGAGCTTCAGTGTAGTCACATCCTTGCCAACACTTGCTACTGTCTAGTTTTTTTTATTATAGCCATCCTCGTGGGTATGAAGCAGTATCTTATTGCGATTTTAATTTGCGTTTCCCTAGTGGCTTCTGACATTGAACATCTTTTCAGCTGCTTGTTAACCACTTGTATATCTTTTTTTTTTTTTGTAAACTATTCATATCTTTTGCCTCTGTTTCACTGAGGTTGGTTGTCTCATTATTGGGTTATAAGAATTCTCTACGTATTCTGGATATACATACTTTTAACAGGTGTATGGTTTGCCAGTATGTCTCACAGTTTGTGACTTGTCACTTTTCTTAAAGACATCTTTTAAAATGCAGAAGTTCTTGATTTTGATTAATTTATCACTTCCCCCTTTTCTTGATCATGCTTTTCATGTCCTAAGAACTCTGTCTCTAAACCAAAACCTTGAAGATCTTCTCTTACGCTTTCAAGGAACTTCACAGTTTTAGCTCTTACATTCTGGTCTGTGGTCCATTCTGAGATGATGTTGTGTATGGTGTGACATGAAGAACGGAAGTAATCTTATCTGCATGTGGGTGTCCTAGCCAGCAATTAACTGGAGATAGATAAGAGTCCGCCTAGAAGGCCTCATCCATCCATCCATCCATCCATCCATCCATCCATCCTCGAGGACCCAGCCTGGACAGCTACGTTCTCTACGATGTGTCAGCATCCTCTCTTCTTGACTGCGGTAGAACTTGCTTCTTCCCATGTCTCTGTCATTTGTCTCTGGTCAAGTGTAAACCCTGTGCAATCATAACATTTTTATGTCTGTCTCCTGCATAAGAACCTCTTCACCTCCAGAGCCTCGGAAACCTACTAGGACCTCAAATATTTGAAGTTGGATTTGATAAAGTATCAAACGATGCTCTACGAACCTGGAAAACCTCTCTTTTTTTCAGAATTTGAAACACACTAGCATTTGAAACAACAACGACGATGAAAATAGTCCAGGGAACCAGCTTGTTCAGGAAAAGGAATCAATCATTCCAGCTGACAGGCCCCAGATCTCTGCAGAGCTGCTTTGTAGCTCTTTGAGATACACGTATAAAAAGGGACAGTGATTTGATGCAACTTGAACAGGGTGATGGATAACTGCTCCAGACCTAATGAAACAGCACATCTCAGCAAGCTGGAAACCCCAGACCACTGCAGGCGTGCAGCTGGTCCGTCTCTGGCATTGCCTCGTGGTCCTTCTGCGCTGGGCTCTGCCGAGGGCGTCCTTGTCCCACATAAGGAACTGCACCCCTTCCTTTCCCCTGACCTGCACGCTTTCTGCCGTGGCCCCAAACACACAGTTTTTCTCCTCCACACGTTGAGGCAACAACCAGGGCCTTAGGGATTTATTTTAGATCTGCTGCAATAAGGGTGTGTTTATATTTCTTTGTAATCAGGGGAGAGAGACTCCATCTCACTTTCTGCATGGATATTTACTGAGGCTCTAGCGCTGGGTCCTGGGGAAGGACACGTGCACACGTGAGTGAGACCTGGCCCTTCTCCAACAGGGGGTTTCAGTATGTTTGGAACCTTGATGAAAGAAGAAGAAATATCCCCCAATTCCCCCACATGCCTCTGCAAAATCTGGAGAGATTTCCCCAAATCCGACTGAGGAACAATCTTCCCCCACTGTTAATGTGAGCAGGATTCAGGGAGCAGTGTATCTGGGTATTGATCATCTTAACGATGTCTTATGAGAAGCTTTTAAGTCAGTCTCTGAAGGTTTGTGGGTTTGAGACCAGGAACATTGGGGCAGCGATGATCCTGAGATCTGATGTGGGTCCCTGGAGCGAGACCTCTCCCCCGGGGGTGGCCTGCTCGGGAAATCTGTCAGGCAGCAGGGATCACAGGCGTCCTCACGGTGTGAGAGCGAGCTTCTTAACACCCACCTCTGTGCCGTCACCTTGCCTCTAGGGTAAAACGCACAGCGTGGAGGAATGACTTGCAACCACGAGAATCTGGGTTGGGGTCTTGGGGCTGTGGGCCCTGGAGTACATCGCCCGGTCTCTCTGAGCCCCAGGCCCGGTTCTGTGATAACGGTGTTCACGCCGCTCTCTCAGAGAGGCTGTGAGCGTGGGCTCGGAAGTCTAGGCCTGGCACGTAACAAGCTCTTCATAAGTGGCTGTCGTTCTTAATGTGTGTGACGATTTCTGTGCTGACTTGGACGTGGTTACGTTGTGTTCCTGTAATCTCCCCGGAGCTCCCTGTGCCTCACGTGGTAACCTGGCTTTGATTCTTTTTCATGCTTGGTTTCTTATTAAAGAAACCCCGTGTTACAGTGTATCTTCCATTCCTTCACCTACCCCCTGGAAGACGTGAGTAATCTCCCGAGATTGGTCTTTTTCCCCCGGCCCATTTAAAATTATTTATTTATTTTAATTTTTTTTAATTGAAATCTAGTTGGTTTGCGATGTTGTGTTACTTTCCGATGTACAGCGTAGTGATTCAGTTACACATATACACACTCCTTTTCATATTTTTTTCTCTGTCGGCTATTACAAGATACTGAATGTAGTTCCCTGTGCTGCACAGTAGGAGCTTGCTGTTTATCTATTTTATACATATTAGTATCTGCAAATCTCGAACTCCCAATTTATCCCTTTCCTCCTCTTTTGCCCCCCAGTAACTATAAGTTTGTTTTCTATGTCTGTGAGTCTGTTTCTGTTTCATAAATAAGTTTGTCTTTTTTTTTTTTTAGGTTCCACATGTAAGTGATCTCATATGGTATTTTTCTTTCTCTTTCTGGCTTACTTCATTTAGAATGACTGTCTCCATGTCCATCTATGTTGCTGCAGAAGGCATGATTTTATTCTTTATTCCCTAGCCCATTTTTCAAAGCTCACTCTCAGTATACTGGCTCAGTAGCACCTGGTGTGTGATCGTGTTCAGGTCCCCCCTTTGGCGCAGGTTGTTTCGATCTGGGGTCAGTTCTATGTTGCACTGGCTTGCGCTGTCGCTCTCGGGTCCTCCATCTGGAACGTTCTCTCTCCCTGCGTCCCATCTGTGTCTTTTCTGACGGTGCTGTGTGTGCAGTGTGGCTGGATGTCTTGAATAATGCCCTGCATCACCGGGTGCCTGTGGTTTCCTCGTGGTCCAGGAGCCCCGGGCGGTGGTGGGAGAGCGCAGCCCAGACTCAGGCGCATTCAGTCCCGCTCCCTCTGTGACGTCACGGGTGCTGCCCCATCTCTCAGAACGTGTGTTGCATCTAGAACACGGGGCTTGGATTTACTGTGCTGGGACTTAGGCAGTGGAGCGTTAGAGCAGCAGAGGGCTGCGAGGCAGAAAAGCTCCCTTTAAAAGTGGAAGTTAGGGAAAGGCGTTGCTTGTGGGTTCTGTTCCCTGAGCCAGACTCCTGGTCCAGTCCTGGGCCTCTGGCAGGCCCTTTCTGGACCCCAAGGATGCTCGCGGCCCCAGGGTAGCCCTCAGGTGAGTGAGGACACTCGCTCCGCTCGCCGCCACCAGGTGGATCCCTCCTCTCGACGTGCTTCTGTCTGGTTGGGCCAGAAAGCTGCTCCTCTCCTGTTGCTTCTGCTGTCACACCCATTGCCAGAGCAGCAGGGTAGACGGAAGGTTCCTGAATCCTTAAGCTGTGTCCCTTTGGAGCTGATGCTGTCAGCCCCAGGGGGAGGGGCACTGCGCTCTGCTTTCTGCAGGAGGGGCAGCTCCCCGTCCTCCGTGGGCACGTCTCAGCTTTTCCCAGGTCACACTGAGGACGAAGGCTTGTGCTCAGATACCTGGGTCACAGTTGGGGCCAGCTGCATGCGGGGGTGAGGGGAGCTCATGCAAAATGAAAACCCGGGGCCCCTTATCCGAAATACAACAGTGCTGTAAAAGATAACGAAAATTAAGAGCTCCTTTCTTCTCTAGTCTCTTTTCTGACTTGTCATGATGTTTTTAATCTGCTAGTGACTTTTCTTCCAAATAAACACTGACATTTTAACTCATTAGCATAAGTTTTACCGTTCGTCTTTATACTGCACAGTGCCTGTCTTTCTATTGTGGTCAAAACCACGTAACATAACATTTACCAGCTTAACAATGGCTAAGTGTTCAGCTCAGCTGTGATCTGTGCACTCACACGTTGTTGTCCATGACCCAGGCGAACACAGGGGCATTTAACCCGTGCGCAGCATCACTGAAATTACATGATTTTGTTTCATGAATCATACACACATGTACTGCATTGTCGACAGAACAGCGGAAACACTGCACAAAACCAGCTCAGCTGTTTGTCTACCCTTGAGAAGTGTGCATTCTGCCCACACGCTCTGCCTCTGACTTATTGACGAGTAAGGAAGGAGTAAAAGGAAGAGGAAGCTGTCTTCCCCTTCCCTTCTGAGCCCTCTTTCCATTGTAAGTGTTTGGTTAATGACAGGAATTAACACCGGTAGGGAGGGATACCGTAGGGCTCCTTGGTCATTCCTGTTTCTTAGAACGCCTCCTTTCTGCATTCGAAGCAAGTCCTGGTTTGAATGGAAAGCGTGGCCTCTGGGGGCTGTCAGCTCGTGCTCGGGAGCGCACAGAACAGTGTGGAAAGGGGGCGGGGAGAACCTGGGGCACGCGCACACGTTGCTTAGACCCCCGGTCCTCACATGCACACGCATCAGACTTCACTTCCACAACACAGGCTCAAAGATAAATTAGCAGGAATTTCAAGACATTGGAAGCAGAGCCCTTCTGCAGAACGGGCCTGGAGAGCCTGCCTGGGTCTCACACCCCTGGAGCTGGCCCTGCTCCTGGTAGGTAGTTTACACGGCACTGCAGAAGGGAAGGGTCTGGGCACTGCGTTGCTCTCGGGAGCCCCTTAAGTCAGACCACCTGGAGTCTTGAGGTCAGTTTCTGGGAGTCTGACCCGCCCCACCCTTATCCCTTTCCTCACTGTCAATAGCTTCCTCCCTCAGATCCCAGATGTCCCATGGCAGTTCCAGGAGGTGGCTTGGATATGTTGTCTTAATCAGAGCACATTTAATTAATTCAAACTGTTCTGTGAGTCAGAGAGCTATAATTTTATAAGATGTGTAAAGCACTGGTTACTCCATGAACATTTTACCAAATATGTGCTGGGAGGTGCATACTCACAACTGTGGCCTAAGAAGATGGTATCATCAGCCCATTTTACAGCTTAGGAAACTGAGGCCCTGGGCAGGTAAGGTGGAACTGGGCCGTCTTCATTTACACCACAGATCTCTATCTTCTGACTTCAGAGCTTTGCCAATAACCCCTTACCAGGAGGGCTGAAGGAAAACTTCATTCTCTGCGAGTCACCAGTCCCCTTTGAAGCCGGTCAGTGTTTGAGCTTAAAGCCTAGACTTACCCTGTTATCCAGCAATCCCGCTCCTGGGCATATATCTGGAGGGAACTCTTAATTGGAAAAGATACGTGCACCCCAGTGCTCACAGCAGCACTATTTACAATAGCCAAGACATGGAAGCAACCTAAATGTCCACTGAAAGATGACTGAATAAAGAAGCTGTGGTATATTTATACAATGAAATACTGCTCAGCCATAAAAAGGAATAAAATAATGCCATTTGCAGGAACATGGATGGACCTGGAGATTGTCATTCTAAGTGAAGTAAGTCAGACAGAGAAAGAAAAGTACCATATGATGTCACTTATATGTGGAATCTAAAGAAATGAGACAAATGAACTTATAAAACAGAAACCAACTCACAGACATAGTAAACAAACATATAGTTACCAGAGGGTAAAGGGGGTGGGAAGGGATAAATTAGGAGTTCAAGATTTGGAGATGCTAACTACTATATATAAAATAGATAAATAACAAGTTCATACTGAATAGCACAGGAAACTATATTCAATATCTTGTAGTGACTTAAAATGAAAAAGGATATGAAAACGAATATATGTATGGATATGGGTGACTGAAACATGATGCTGTGCACCAGAAATCGATGCAACATTGTAACTGACTATGCTTCAATTAAAAAAAAAAAAAATCCTACAGGTAGAATGCGCGCTAGGTGTGAGGTACCACGTGTGACCCAAGTGGAGAAACGTGCATTATTTTGAAGGTTGCAAATGGATTTTTAAAGTGGGACTGTCCCTTTCGCTTACTTTTGGAGATGGAAGTGCTCAGGGTTCACAACATTTTTTTTCAAAAGCTATCGGCAGCTTCGTATTTTTTTTTAAATGCAGCGTGCCACTCTCCGTCACTCTATAGTTCCCCTGCGGTTGAACATTTTAATCAGCTGTTTTTGTGCTTTAAAGATTTTTCATTTGATTTACAACTTGTAGGAGTGGAGTTGCAGTGAGTAATCAAGGAGAATGCCACACAGAGGACAAAAGGAAGGTGAAACACAGCGTTAATAATTTAGTTTCAATAACCTTAAAAGGTTTACTGTTCACTTTTAACCTTGTATCCAAAAAAGCAAGCTCCTGCAGTGAATCATAAAAATGTTTCTTTTAATTTGCAAGTCGTTTATTTAAGTCCATTTCCAGGGATTGATGTTTTCCTTCAACAGAAAGGTCGGGAAGCAGCGGCAGCTCCTCGATGCGAGCCTGGCTGTCGGAGGTTGCTTCGCCTTGGGTGGGAAAGATCTTAGGGTTAAACACCTGCAGAGACTTGCTTTTAAAATGTATGGATTATTAGAGCATCAAATTATTAATTTCATAACATTTTAGTTAGTGTGGCCACATCAAAAGAGACACACTGGCAGAGAGGCGGGATGGGAGTGGAAGGGACTTTGGATAAGGACAAATTGACTTAAGAGGTTTACGGGTGCTGTTTAGAATCTGATGTCAAGACGAGGGGCTGGCTGGGGCCAGGCTTGGCGAGGAACTTTAAAACACTTGCCAACTAGAATTTTAACGTCTCTGGAGGACTACTAAATTAGCAGAGAGATTTTTCACCCAGATCTCATTACCAGCCCTATTAAAACAGTCCCCGTTGAACACCGTGCTGTGCTATTGCCTGGAAGACACCGGGTGCAGGAAGGCGCACTTGGTTTCGTAATTAGGAGAGATCCATATTCCAGCTACCGTGCAGGAGCCAATGGCCTCTTTCTTGGGGTTTGTCCTTGTCTTTCACTGAGAAACATGCACCATAATGAACAGACGCGATCTTTTCTAGGCTTCTTGTTTTATTTCTGGTAACAGCATTCATCGGTGCTTTGCTTCCAAGTTTCTTGGGAAGTGTCGTGTGGTACCTCCTCCCCCTGGGTGGGGAGGTTAGGATTGCCGTGTGGGGTTCACCTTGGAGAACAAGAGGGGCTGAGAGCAAAGGTTACTGGATTCGTCCATTTTGGTTCGAATGTTGTAAATGGGCAGACCAACCGAAAAGGGGAATTAATCATTCCTAACCCTTCCATAGATTTTGGTTTTTAAAGGTGAATATTGAAAGCAGGTTCTCTGTGCATCGCTTGTAATCTGCTTCTGGCCCAAGCCTTGCAGTTTCTGCCCGCGGTGATTTGAACTGCATGTTCAGGGTTGGTTGACGGACTTTGGAGCACACGCTTGGGAGATCCGAGGTGTGATGAGAACTCGGGCAGGCGACCAGATCTCCCCTGGGCGATCCCTGTCCAGTTTTGTTCTTTCACCTTCTGCATTGGGTACACCTGCAGTCAGGGCCTCTGGCAGCCAGTGTGACAGCCGTGTACCAGGTAGAGAAGGCACCCTTTCCTCCAGACACACCCCTTCCTCTCTGTATGGCGTTTTACTCGAATGGGACACTTTTGTCACCTGCCATAAAATAGTCACCACAGAGGCAGACTGACATTATCTGTGATGTAACAGTGCCCAGCTAGTCATGGCGCACTTATGCAGTGCACAACATGGGCAGCTGTATGAGGGAAACCCCAGGGAATGGTGAGAAGGGCTTCAGAACCATAATCCTGGCTCTGCCACTCCCTGGTGGTGTGGCCTTGAGCAAACTGCAACTTCCGAGACAGTTTCTTTACCTGTTAAAGATGAGACAGGACTTCCCCACCAGGGGAGCCTCTCCTGACTCCACCCAGACACACACACACACACACACAGAGTGACATTTGTTCCTGTCTTTTCTGTTGTCAGGCTCCTGTCTTGGTTTCCATACTCAAATCGTGAAAAGAGAATTTCAGGGCTCAGGAATTTTCCTCCTAACATGCTCTTGAAAAGCATCACCTCAGGTCATGATGGGCGCCATCATGTTTCTTTCTTGTGTTTTCACTGTTGATTTGTCCAGTTTGGGGGTGTGACTCTGTGTACTTGCTCTAGGACAGAAAACTGTCCTTGTTAATCCCGGCTGGCCGCCGTTATTGGCGTCCATTATTTAATGAGTTATCACCCATGGACTCGCATGAGTCAGTCTGGAGCCTCCTGTGGCCACAGAAGTTACAGAACAGGCGCCGAAGACTAGAAGTTGGGAATGAACGGGTCCCCCCCTCCCGCCCGTCTCCCCAGCAGGTCTGCCTCGTGCGCCCTTTGGCCTCAGTGCGCTCGGCCGAATCAGTCGGTACCGCGGAGCGTCCCTGACCCTCGTGTCTGTGCACTTGGTCTGGGCACCACCTCGACCTGATTCCTTCCTGCTGGACTCGCAGCTCTTTCCACTGGAACTTGCTTGGACGCTCCAGCTCTTCTGTGAGCCTCCCTCTCAGCCCGTGCTTGGCCCAGCTCGCTCACCATCTTGACTTGGAAGATGCTGGCCCGGTTACATTAGTGGAGGAACCCTCGGTTCATGTTCAAACGCAGACCCGATCTGAAAAGAGCCCTGCAGCCTGTCATTCCCAGGTGCCGCTGATCACAGATGAACCAGGTTTTCACGCTTCCTCTTCCTCCTTCTGCTTCCCAGTCCTCCCCTCCCCCGCCCTCCATGCCCCCCTCCCTGCCCCCCAACGCCCTCCACGCCCCCTCCCCCACCCTCTGTGCCCTCTTTACCCTTAAGGTGGGATCTCATCACCTGTTACACTCTGTTAAAGGTCACTTTAAGGATGCCCATGAGAATGAATTGTCATTTCCAAAGGCTTACAGGAGTGTGGAGACTTGCACAGGTGGAGCGTTCCCCCTAGTGTGGAGAGCGATTCATGTGCCCTTTCTGCTCTAAGAGTCGGCAGACAGCTGGGCCAGGACTGGACCGTATCGGGCCTCAGCACTCACCATCAGGTGACGATGGTCGCATCTAGTCTGCCCTCCTGGAAGCATGGCCAACACCCAGGGACAGGACAGCAGCTGGTGGCCCACTCGAGCCCCAGAGGGTGATGTCTCAGGCAGGGCCAGAAGTCACAATTTCAGACTCTCATTCTCTGTGCTGGAAATGTTCCCTTCCTCTGACGCACCAAATCTTCCCACCCACACTCGTCTGGGGAAGAGGAATAATGCTCTGATGAGTAGTCACTGGAGGTTTCATAACTAAAGAAGTCATTTTTCCAAAATATAGTTCAAGAAGAAACATATGTTTAAAATGTAGAGTTTCTCTTTCTCAGAAGAATGCCATTGGGGATAGAGTTTAGCTCAGACCACGTGAACCAGAGCAATTTCCTCCAAAGTGTCATTGTCTGTAGCATTGATCTTAGCGTCCACGGTCATAGAAATCACCATTATGGTTGTCACATGTGAGGGAAGTTAACCAAGCCCTGTTTACATTACTGCCATTTATAAAACATTTAAAACAGCTCTGCGGCTGAACAAACATTCAAGAGCCCAGAGGATCAGCCCATCACTTAAACTTCTGGAGACGAAACTTTCCAAACCATTTCCTGCCAGAGGGACCCAACAGCAAAACTGCAAACTCTGTGCCCCGAGATGAGATGGACCGAATTAGATTAAGCCGCTTACTGTTGACAAGTCTATTGATCTGGGTTCAGCGCAGTTTCCTGTCCCTGCCAGCAGTCAGATTGCCGCGTACAATGGCACAGTGGCCTGGTTTATGTGAAACCGGGGACTCCAAGCATCAATTACTCCAGGAAGGCAGTGGCACTGGGAGATAAGGTTAAGCTGCTTGCAGTGTTGAAGACCGCTGAAATCCAAGCAACATCTTCCCTGTCAAAAATGTTGCTTCTGAATTTGACAGTGTTCCATTTGTAACATTTCCAAAGAGATCATCTGGTGTTACTCTCTGCAGGTGGTGTGCAAAGAGCATTATGGATACTTGTTGCAGAAGCAGTGTAACCCGCATGCCCAGTTTCATGCATGTTTCTTAAAGATTTGCATAAAGAGATGGAATTGGGTGGCGTCCTCTTAGACCACAGCTGTGCCCACGGGACAGGGCAGACGATGCCAGAAATTTGACATGGATGGTGTTTTTCATTTGGGGGGACCACCTGGGCAGACTACCCTCTACCTTCTTTGTGTGATTTCTAATAGTTACTCATGTGTTTTCAGAGAGCACTAACTTTCCTAAATACTGAATACTACATCTTTCATGCAGAAGGCATGAAGAATGCAAAAAACCCCAATGGAAAACACAAACATCACCTCCCAGTGATAATTATTTTGTGGCTTTGGGTAGAGAATTTCAGGTATTTTTTTAAAATCCCTCTCTCTCCCTCTTCTCCTCCACACATATACACATACATGCAAGTATTTCTTTTCCTCCTTAAACTCTCATTGAATGGTGGAGATAATTTATTTTCATTTTCTTTCTTTCTTCCTTCTTTCCTTTCCTTTTCTTTCTTCTTTCTTCCTTCCTTTCTCTCTTTCTTTCTTCTTTCTTTCTTTCTTGTTAAAGGAACTGTGACTTTTCCTTCCTTCAGATACTATAGAAAGGGGAGAAGTTGGGTGTGTGTTTATATACTTCTGCAGAGAATGACAGAAAGGCAGTGTATTTCTGTGGAGTTGGGACTGTTCAAAAATCCTTGACGGGTCAGCTCTCTAACTGTTCACACAAGTTGTTAAGTTTCATACTGAACATGTGACTCTTTTTTCCTGTAAGAGACGTTCATAGAGCGAGTTCCATGCTTCCTGTTGAGATGTACGTGCTATGAATTGGGTGAAGGGATACAATCTTTGAAAGTGACATTTCAGCTGCTTAGCATGACATTTTATATATTTTCCAACACACATTATCTCAGAAATATCTCCCTCACTTTATTACAGGTAGAAACAGAGTTTTATATAAAACTTAGGAAATCCCTTAAATATGGTGCTGATGAAAACCAGACCTGGACACTTGACAAGTCTGGTCACGTTTTTACTAATTTAATTGTATTTTCCAGGCTGACCTCCTGAGATTGACACGGTCCCAGTGAGGCTTTGCAGCATTCACAGCATTCTTTTCCATTTCATATCCTCCAAGAAGGAGGCAAAATGGATGTATTCAAAGTGTATTTAGCATTTATTGGCATGGTTTTAAGTCTTATCTTTTAATGAGATTTTAATTGGTTTTAATTGCAGAATTTATGCAAGGTGCCGGGAATGCCCGCGGGCAAGGGGGGCCCAGTAAGCGGATGGGCCCCTAAAGTTGATGCTGACAGCACGTTGGTCAGCGGCCCGCGTGTGGTCGCCCCTGGCTGGGCTCGTCCTCAAAGGAAAGCAGGCCTGCTCGGGTTTGCCAAGGAGCAGACTCTTTGAAATGGTGAAAACTCATCTCATAGTCTTCCTTTCCTACAAAGTTCTGACTTTGTCCAGTTTTTCATAATTTTCAAAATGTCACTTTCTGACATTAGACTTCTCCGGAGAAAGGGTGGTTCGAGGCCCCTCGGTGTGCAATACTCGCAGGCCTTCCTTATGTGACCAGCAGTGTAGACAGCGCCGTTTCCTCTTTGTCTGGTGGCGGCGTTGGCCAGAGGCAGGGTTGGTGGGAGCCCCGCAGGCCGATCTCTCCTGCAGCCTCAGAACAGGCCCCCCGCCCCTCCTCCCCAGCTCTGGCCCGCAGGGGCGTCATGCTCGGGGCAGCTCACCGCAGAGGAGGGGGCGGCAGCGTTGCTGGGCGCCCTCGTCCGCATCACACGTACGGCTCCGTGGGGCTTCTAGAGTCACACACACCCACCCGCTCCCAGTTGGTAGACCCCGAGGAGCTGTAAATTAAGGCCCTCTGCTTAATCAAAAGAGCCCACATGCGAAAAATCACCCTGAAAATTTACCCCGTAAAAAAATCACAATAAGTGGAAAAGCAGAAAAAAAAGTCAGCAAAAAGTGAATAGTCTGTCACCATGTAAAGAAAGGGTCCCGGGATGGGTGGCGGTGGTGAGCCTGAGGGTGGTGGACATGGTGGTGGAGGTGCGTCTCTTTCCTGGACCCCTGCGACAGCTTCCTCACTGGTGTCAGTCCCCAGTTCCTCCCCTCTCCAACCCATCCTCGACAGGAGGGTTTCCTTTTTCTTTTCTTTTTGTTTTTTTTAATATATTTTTATTGAAGTATAGCCAGTTTACAATGTTGTGTCAATTTCTGGTGTACAGCACAGTACTGCAGTCTTATAGGAACATACATATATTTGTTTTTATATTCTTTTTCACCGTTAGTTACTACAAGATATTGAATATAGTTCCCTGTGCTGTACAGAAGAAACTTGTTGTTTATGTATTTTCCATATAGTAGTCAGTATCTGCAAATCTCGAACTCCCAGTTTATCCCTTCCCACTGCCTTAACCATAAGTTTGTTTTCTGTGTCATTGCATCTGTTTCTGTTTTGTAAGTAAGTTTGTTGGTCTTTATTTTTTTTATTAAGATTCCACATATAAGAGATATCATATGATATTTTTCTTTCTCTTTTTGGCTTACTTCACTTTGTATGATGATCTCCAGGTTCATCCATGTTGCTGCAAATGGCATTGTTTTATTATTTTTATGGCTGAGTAGTATTCCACTGTATAAATATACCACAACTTCTTTACCCAGTCAACTGTCGGTGGACATTTAGGTTGCTTCCATGTCTTGGCTATTGTAAATAAGGCTGCTATGAACTTTGGGGTGCATGTATCTTTTTGAATTAATGTTCCCTCTGGATAGATGCACAGGAGTGGGATTGCTGGATCATATGGTAAGTCTATTTTTAGTTTTTCGAGGAATCTCCATACTGTCTTCCACAGTGGCTGCACCAAACTTCATTCCCACCAGCAGTGTAGGAGGGTTCCCTTTTCTCCACAGCTTCTCCAGCATTTATCGTTTGTGGATTTTTGAATGATGGCCATTCTGACTGGTGTGAGGTGATACCTCATTGTAGTCTTGATTTGCATTTCTCTGATAATTAGTGATACTGAGCATTTTCTCATGTGCCTATTGGCCACTGGTATGTCTTCATTGGAGAACTGCTTATTTAGGTCTCCTGCCCATTTTCGGATTGGGTTGTTTGTTTTTTTTTTCTTATGAAGTCGTATGAGCTGCTTATATATTCTGGAGATCAAGCCCTTGTCAGTCTGATCTTTGGCAAAAATTTTCTCCCATTCCGTAGGTTGTCATTTTGTTTTGCTTATGGTTTCTTTGCTGTGCAAAAGCTTGTAAGTTTAATTAGGTCCCATTTGTCAATTTTTGCTATTACTTCTGCTGTCTGGGTAGCTGCCCTGGGAGAATGTTGCTGAGATTTATGTCAGAGCATGTTTTGCCTATGTTTTCTTCTAGGAGGTTTATCGTGTCGTGTCTTATGTTTAAATCTTCAAGCCGTTTTGAGTTTATTTTTGTGTATGGTGTGAGGGAGTGTTCTAGCTTCATGATTGACATGCTGCTGTCCAGTTTTCCCAGCACCATTTGGTGAAGAGACTGTCCTTCCTCCACTGTATGTTCTCGCCTCCTTTGTCAAAGACTAACTGACCAAAAGTTTATGGGTTTTCTGATGCACCAGAAGTGTTTCTCAGTGCCCCTCCCACTCCCCCTTTAGCTAGAGGGTCACATCTGGGCCTCTCAGCATCTTACGATGAACCGAGGTCCGTCCATGGTCCACAGTCCTCTCCCATGGCTGCAGCCTCATCCCCAGCCCCACCGAACTCTCCACCCACCTTCCCGTCACTCCCTCCTCCACGAGGGGCCAAAGAACATACAAGACATCTTGGTCTTGTTTCCCTTAAATATATTTTGTCTTCCAGTTTTGCTGAGATGTAATTGATGTACGAGTTTGCGGTGGGCAGCGTAGTGATATGACTTTACATGCAGCATGAAATGATCATCGCAGCAAGTTTAGTGAACACCCATCTTCTCACAGATACAAATTATGAAAATAGAAAAAGAATTTTATAATGAGATCTCTCAGAATCTACTCTCTTAGCAACTTCCCTATATAACACACAGTAGTGTTAATTGCATCTGTCATGCTGTACCTGGCACCCCGAGTACATTTATCTTACAGCTGGATGTTTTTACCTTTTGACCCCCTTCATCCAGTTCCCCCCCAATCCCCACCTCTGATAACCACCAACCTGATCTCTTTTTCTGTGAGTTTGTTTGTTTGTTTTTGGTGTACAGTTGACCTGCAACACCATGTTACTTCCTGTTACATAACACAGTGATTCGACATTTCTGTACATTTCAAACTGGTCGCCGCAGTAAGCCTGGTTCCCATCTGTCACGTACAGGGGTACTGCGTGGTTACTGACTGCGTTCCCCACTCTGCACGTCTCCTACCCATGACTTGTTTATTTTGCATCAGGAAGTTTGTCCCTCTGAATCTCCCTCACCTATTTCTTGCTCCCTTGTATTTTTAACATTTTATGGTTACCCCTGGGGAGAGTTATTTCCCTCTCAAGCAGGTCCCTTTACTGAATAGCTTTCCAGCCCTCCCAGCCTAGCAGAGTATTCTGATGTTTAAGGATGGAGACAAAGCTGGAGAAAAGGAAGCGGAGAACAAAATAATGATGCTGATTTGGGCCAGATGAGACATCAGGGGTCAGCTCGAGCCGTGTGGAGGGCGGAAGGCTGCTTAGGGAGGCGCTGGTAGCCACCAGGTCCAAAGAATCGGGCCAGGTAACAGGACTCCACGGTCTGACCTGAGATCATCGGGGAGGCCATAAGATACATATCAGCCAAGTTGTGGGACTCCGGGGAGATAAAGGTGTGGAGGGAGGAGCCATCATGAGGCCTGATCCCCAAGGAGGGCTCCTCTGATCGTGCCCTGAATTCACCAGGGTGGTAGAGATGGGAGCCGCTTCTGTAAGCAAATACAAGACCGGGAGGAGCGGGCAGAAGTGTACGTGGGAGCTAATCTCCAGCCAAAGTGCATGGAAACAGAAAGGACAGGCCAGGGCAGGGACAGATTGTGAATAAGTAACATCCCCCCACTAAGCCAAAAAGCAGCGCTGACTTTGATGGAAAGGAGGAGACGCCATGTCCCCGATGTCCCGACAGCAGGAGCCGGGGAGGAGGGCTGGGGCTGGGCAGGGTCCCTCGCAGAGAAGGGGGCTCTTGGGAGAGAGAACCCCAGCTCTGTTTTCCCACCGGAACTTTGCTTCCCACCGTCTCCTTCTTTCTCCCTCTGCCTCTTCCTGCGTTGCCTTGGTCCTCAATCCTCTCTGCTTGACGCCCTCCCCAGTCAAGGGCATTTCTAAGCGGACAGTCATTCCCTGATGTCATGGCTCTGGTCTGAGAGAGGAAGCATGGACTTGGCAGGGAGAAAAGGGCCTGCCCAGACTTTGGGGTCAGAAAGGCCCAAACGGGGCACAAATCCTTACTCAGCCACTTCCTGTCGGTGGGACCCTAGGCATTTCCGCATCTGTGGGTTGGGGTGATCACACTGACCTCATGGAAGGGTCAGAATTCATGGTCCAGGGAAGAGAAGGAATGTTTGTCGGTGCCCGTGGTGTGCCAGCCACAGACCAAAGGGCTGCGTGCGTCCTCAGGTCCCCTGATGACCCCGCGGAGTAGGTGTTACGTGACGTAACACACTCACTACCTGACCCGGCAAGTAGGAAACGGGACACTGGGGCGGGGGTCGCAGCAGGGGTGACTAACCCTTACACCAGCCTATGTCGAAAAATTAAGTCAAGAGGAAATTGTCCTCTCGTGAACGGCCCTTGTGGACTGGATTCTACTTCTCTTGGGCACCAGGGGGTTGGTGTCATCCCAGACCAGCGCAGGTCCCGGGAAGGGAGTCTGGCTGTGGCTGTGTTGGCACTGAGGCAGGGCACCACCACGGGTCCCTCCTGCGTCACAGCCACGGCATCTCCACAGGTGGCAAGTTGGTGATGGCTAAGATCTGTCAGGCGAGAAGGAGAAATTATTTCCACTCTGCACCTCTGGGTGGGTCTTTCCTCGCTGGGTGGAAGGCCCGGGACACGCTGAGCTGTTCCAGATGCGGCAGGAGCCCCGGGCGCTGGGCAGAGGCGGGTCCCAGCAGGAACACTCTCCACGTCATCCAGCATGCACACGCGAGCTACGTGGGGCAGTCCGCTCACGAAAGAGCAGCTCTGTTTTATGAGAACCCATCACCGAGGAGTCAGACCAAAGCCTGCCTGAACAGAGGAAAGAAGTCAAACCCAGACCCCCCAGTCCCGTTCCAGTTATTCAGCTCCTCTTCCACCACCACCTACAAACACGCGTGCACACGCACATGCGCAGAGCTACGAGAGCTATTTTCTCCTGTCGTATGTTGGGAAACCCTTAGTCCTGGCCTTGCGGTAAGCACAGGACAGACACGGCATCATGCAGTTGGTCACAGTCTGGTATGAATTCTAGAAAACCTTTCTATCCTTGCAATATGTGAGTAAGTTTAGAAAGATACATATTAAACTTCAATAAATCTCTCATCTACCCGGGGTAGGAGTTTTGGTAACTGACGGATAAAGATTACAGGTGAATGACCATCAAACTGGGGACCTGTTTGGGATTTCTGTCCGCGAATGTCTGACCAGTTTTATCATCACCACAACTTTGTGATGAAAATAATAATGTCAGTGGTAACTGGTAACAGCTAGGGCTTATTAAGCACTTGCTCCTGTAAGAATCTGTGCGCCTCTTCTCATTTTGTCTCCACAGCATCCCTGTGAGGTGGGCACTTTTTTGTTTTTTTAACCGTTTTACAGCTCACAGAGTTTGCATCAACTTAGCTGACACCGCCAAGCGCCCCCAGCTACGAGGTGGTGGAACCAGTGTGGGGACCCAGGGCTCTCTGTCTGGTTTCTTTGCTCTTGGTTAAGAAAACTGAGTTGAGAAAGATTTTCCCTACTTATGAAAGGTGTTAAGTTTTTCCTTGCGTGGTTGTTCCTCCCCAGCAGGTTAATACTAAACGGTCAACTCAGTGTCACTTACCTCACAAAGAACAGCATCGGCCACGCTTTGCTTCCCAGGCCCAGACGCCAGTCCTGGCTCTGACGACATCCCCACGTGACTCCCTCCTTCACCCCTCAGCTCTTTCACAGCGTGATGTGAAAGGAAGTAAGATTGAATCCTCTGGGCTCCGGATAACCGGATAATAATCCTCCAGCTAGATATTCTGCTCGACTTTGGATGAGAGGATGTTTCCTGTGAAATGAAGTTTGCTTCTCATTAAAACAACCAGCACATTCATATACTGTTCACCTCTTGACCCAAGAAATGGAATTTATTTATTTTAATTTTTTTTGGAGGAGGATTAGATATTTATTTAGGTATTTATATGGAAGTACTGGGGACTGAACCCAGGACCTCACGCCTGCTAAGTGCGTGCTTTACCCCTCAGCTACACCCTCCTTCAAGATATGGAATTTAAAAGAATCAGGGATTCTTCAGTTACCGAAGTAGAAAAAAAATCCAAAGTCATTTTTTTCTCTTTTAGTAAAATTTGAAATGACAGGATTGAACCATTTTTACCATTTTTTTCTGGGGAATGGGGGGGTGTCAGAATATCGCATGTGGACGTCTATTCTGCATTAGACTGGTCATCCTCGTCTTCAGATGTTAGTACTCTTCCGCTTTTGTCAAAATATTCGTGTCAGACAAGTATTTGTATCATTCATATCAAATTCGTATCATGTCGTTCATATCAGACAAGGATGTTTCTGAAAGGTGGTGGGTGAAGGACCGATGTCTGGGAACACAGCTTCCGCTAGTCGTGCCGTTGTCCAGGGAACTGTTGCATCCTGCCACCTTAACTGCATCTCTGCTCTGCTTGGTCCGTCATCCACAACCTGGTACAGAAGAGACTCACAAGAAATCAGCCGTTGGCGAACCAGTGTCACGAGGTGTGGTGTATTTGTAAGCAGCCTTGTTAGGGACGTGTTGAAAGGCAGGCATCCCCCGGTGACGCTGGCAGGGAGTTTGAAGATGGAAGACAGGGCTATCATATCGTTAGCTGTGTTAGAGCAGAACTCACACGTACTGCTGTTCCCCCCTTGGGCAGCTGAATAAATAATCACGCAGAACCCCCCCAATCTGGCCCAGCGCCCCCCACCTGGGCCCTTGCAGGCGACGTCACATCACCACCGTCCTTCTTGCTGGTCACTTGTTTGATGACTTGTCACTTTTGCACTTTAGAGAATGGCTCCTGATTTGACTTGAGTCCGTGACAAAGATTGAAGTTTTTGAAAATGATGCATCTAAGAAAAAAGTAAACTTTATGTTCATGGATGTGTGTTTTTTTAAAAAATGCTATTCTGCTGATTTAGAGCTAAAAGTGGCCCATCAACAGCCATGGTCCTTACAGTTGTTTTACACCATAGATGATATTCAAGCTTTGAAAAACTGGGGAAGTGTGGTCTTTGCGTGAGAGTCCCAGGCACATTTTGTCCAGAGTATGTTACTTTTTTTCCTCTTATACAAAGTTAGGTCACTGCCTCTTTTGACATAAAATGTCTATTTTTGGGGGCGAGGGAAAAGGACTTTTAAGAAAAAATCAGGTATTTGAACTTTTCTAATAGACCCTCAGTGTCCACTCTGAAGGGAATTTATATCTTAAGAACGAAAATCACTCTGGTTATTTTTATTTAAAGTTGGAATTGAAAATTTTTTAATGAAATCCTTTTGATGAGTAACAGTTGGAAATCCCCATAAGGTTTACTGTGTACCTTTAGTAGTGGGCGCTTGGGGGATTTGTAAAAAGGGGAGAAAATCACCTTTTCTTGGTAAAAGAAAAGATGGTACATGCATGTAGCCCTCCAGTGACTCTCAGCCTTAATGGTGTGACCAGCTCTGTCCTGAGGCTGAAGCTCAACCCCGGTGTCCAGCCCGCAGCGGCCGATCTCCAGCCCTCGCGCGCCCGAGGACGGGGCGCGCCCACCCACGCGGGAGGTGCCTTCAGCAGGCTCACCGCCTTCTCTGCGTGCTCACCGGCTCGCAGATCCACTTTGTCTCCAGCAGTTAGTGCGGGAGGTGCTTACTGAGCACACTGCGACTGTGCTGAGGTTTATTTATTTTATTTATATTTATTTTTTACCCAAGAGTTGTGGCACAAACAACCGTCTGACTGGGAAGTAATCGGACGGCTGAACCGTAATGAGATCGAGTCCCTCCACGAGGCAAAGGGCAGCAGGTTTCAGGAGCGAATTGCTGGCGGAAGCTTAGAGAGTCTTGTCCCTCCAGTTAAGCTGTGAACGGGGGGGCCTCGCCTGCCCCAGCTCCCCACGCGCAGACCAGCAGCTCACCTACGGGCCCTCACACACCCGGCAGATGGTGGCTCAGAAGTGGGCTCGGGGCGAGGGACAACCACGTGGGTGTCGGTCCTGAAACTGCGTCTGCTCCCTGTACCGGTCTCTGGAATTCCCAGAGAGACCGCAGGTGCTCTCTGCCCGCATTTGGGAGAGCTTCCTCCAGAAACGTATGGATGGGACAGGCCTGGGCCCCATAGGCCCTCCCAGACCCCAGATCAGGAGTGGGGGGCGTAACCTGGCGTGGGGGCACCCTCGAGGCACAGCCCACCTGCCTCCTGTTTACTGGGTTTGCTGGAACTCAGTCACTTTAGCGCTGCCACCTGAGGTTGATAATCTGGTTCCCCACCCCGTCCCGAGGATCTGGGATTAACAGCCAGGCAGTGGGGGTGGGGGCCCTTTACCAGCCAGAGTTCTCTACTCGCCGCCTCTGGGCCATCCCGAGGGCCCACGTCCCACCCCTCCTCACCCCCGGCACTCCTCACATCTGCTTCTGGACCCCCCTTCTCTCTTCCATGAGATGGAAGTGAAGGTCCGGTGAGGGGACGTTGCAATGACTGTCAGGTTGTGTCCTGAGTGTGTGTTCTCCACATCATCCGCCCCCAACCCCCACCCTGTGGACCCCTCCTCCACGTTCAGCATCGCCCTCCGCCGGGCCTGCTGAGGTTGGGTGACAGCAGCGCTCAGGTGCTCAGCCTGGGGAGGGAAGGCTCTTCAGAGCACATGCTGCAGGGCGCCACCTCCTCCCAGTCGAGGTAGCCAGGGCAGAAACCAGCCAGAGGATCCGTAGATCTGCTGTGTTCTCTGGACCCCAGATGAGGTTTACAAAGTGGGGCACCCCAGCAACAGGACCCAGGGGTGAGTCCTCGCAGTTACTTCTTCCTTCGCCGCCCGGGCTTCACCTTCTCTGTCACTCTGTCTTCTCCCTCCGCCCTCACCTCCTCCAGGCTCGGCATCCTTCTCCCAAATCCCAGCCTTGGTCGCATCTGACGTCTCCCCAGAATCTGAAGTGGTGACTGTTCACGGGGCTACTTCTGAAAACCCATCAAGAGAACGGAGTTGGGAGTGTTTGCTGTTTCCAGAAAGAATTTTATTTAAAAACACTACCAAAAGATTTGAATCCTGTAAGAATTTGTTTTCTAATACATGGAAAAGTTTTTCCTCATTCCCCCTGGCCTTCGTGGCATCTTAAGAGAATTCAGGCCGACCCAGGAATATTTTGCCCCTGAGCTCAGAGCTCAGTATAACAGACTAAACATAGTCCGACTGGGCCGGTTCAGCCAGCAGGTGCTAGAGTTCTCAGCTCCCAATTCTCGCCTGGAAGCCTCAGCGACTTCAGCATCAGGTGCCTCCTAGTTGAGAAATACGAAATCAAAGGTTTTTTGTTTTTTTTTTTTCTTTTTCCATTGTTGAATATGCAACCCACCTAAGTGATTTCACTGGAGCCCCGAGGCTGCCGACCAAATGTGCTTATGATGCAAAGATTTGCCGTGTGCTGTTTTCCAGTTTTTTTGGAAGATGGTTGTCCCCAGACTCAAATCAGGCCTTACATTCGCCATAATGATGCTGGCACCGTCGTTTTGCTTAATTGTGGTCCACTGTCTAAGCCTCCCTTTCCCTCGAGTCACTGAAAGTTTTATCGGAGTTCTTTAATATGATTGTAAACATTCACCAGCTTGTAATTAGATACGAGGGGAGCAAATCCAGAGTTTGCCAAACAATTTTTCTGCTTACAAAGTTACACATTTCTGACCCTGAAGCCATAACGTTGATGTCATGGTGGGAAAGTCTTAGGCTGGCTAATGTCCACATCAAGAAAGATCATTTGAAAATTAATTTAGATCCTCCTATAACTTTCACTGAAAAGGTAACATGTTACCACCATTGAAATAAAACACCATCAATGAATGTGGCTAAATCAAGTTTTACCTCCCACACACCTTCTGCTTTCCATGTGAGACCTAGGCGTGGTCGACGCATTTACTATTCAGAAACCTCTAATCCAGGGTTAGAAATCTAGTTATGAATAGTCTAACTCCAGTCTAGCTGCCACTGCGTTTTAATCATAACATGAGAGGCATTTTTGACTCATTCAGGACATCCTCCAGTGTGGCTCAGACACCTCCCCAAATTTTCTTGCACGTGAACACAATGTTTTCACATCATCCCTGCTTCATAACTTGAGTGTATTTTCTGCTGTAGCAAAACCAGTCACTGGGAGATGGCAGGACTCCTGTGTGTGGATTCCAGGCGGCGATGTCTCTGGCACTATTTGGGACCGCTGGCTTTGGAAGTTTTGCAGACAATGCGGAAGGCTAGGGGTCAGTGGGACTTACCAGCCTCAGGACCGCCTTCACTGCTCTGAGTCTGGGAGGATTTCTCTGTAGGAGCTGAGGGCGATTAGCCCATTTTGTCTTTATTCTTAAGGTGCTTGGTTCATATGTACTGAAGTGTTTTGCTGTTCCATCTCTCAGTAGAGTCAGCGGGGGACAGAGCCCCCTTTTTCTTTATAACCACCTCCAAACGACCTTCAGAATTAAACTGCCCTGATGTCTTGGCACCGGCCGAGGGAGAAGCTGGAGATGTGCCTCCCAGGTTTGCAGCTGGCGGCAGGGCCTGGTGGTGGGGACGACAGCATTAGTGGTCCCTGCCTTGGTTGTCTTCAAATGCGGACCTCGGTGGAGTCCAGCTCTGGCCCCTCTGAATGCCAGACATTCTGTGACAGCTGGCTCATGATGGCCACTGTCATCGGGAGGATTCACTTCTCTGTTTTTCTCTGAATCTCAGCCACTTGCCTTTCATGTGTGTATCACAGTAAGAGAAGGGGGTCCATGTGTTGTGGCTTAAATATTGCCAGCAAAGTGACATGTTACACACACATGTAGACCTATTTTCTTTTTTTCCCCCATGACGTTGGCGGTAAACTCATGAAAGGAATGGATTCTATGATGTAACTGAATCAATGCGTGTAAGGAAGGTCACCCTGTGCACAAGCGTCATTGGAAATAAGAGGAAGAGAATGTTTGTCTTACTGAGTTTCCAGATAATGCGGGGGAAAGGTTTTGGTCGGCTGCCGTGGTTCTGGTTCTGGACCCGCCGTGTGGAGTCACGTAGCCTCTCTGTGCCTCTGTTGCGTCCCTCACTTACACAGTGTGATGTGATGTTGGGACGAGAGGTGATGCTTTCTCCTTCCAAAGAGCAGAGGTCTCCATCTTTGCAAGCTCCGTCACACTTCTCTATGAGGCGGCAAAGGGACGTGTAACGGACATTCTTGATAAGTCTTCAAACTACGTTGGAAGCTCTCTGGCACCTTCTCACCAACAGAGCGATGCTCTGGGCTTGGGGGTGGGGCTCCTCGTCCTTCACCTTCGCCTGCCTAGTTGGTGCCCTGCACACTCAGCATGAGCAACCATGCAGGGAAGTCTGCTGAATGGACCACATTTCTGCCCTCTGGATGTTTAAGGTGATGGGAGCTCTGTACCCTGGCTGTGGGATACTTACACGAGTCTCTCGGTGTATGAAAACTCTTTTTACTTTAAAAATGGATTCAGTTTATTTAAAATTTATTTTTAAAGACTTTTTAAAATAACTTTTAAAATTTTTATTTATTTTTATGAAGGGAGGTAATTTATTTTATGTATGTATTTATTTTCATGGAGGAACTGCAGATTGAACCCAGGACCTCATGCATGGTGAGCACGCACTGTACCACTGAGCTGTACCCTCCCCCCAGATTTATTTTTGAGGTATTAAAATACATTTTCATTTGAAAATGACTTTCATTAATTAATTTTATTTTTAAATTAATTAAAAACATTATTTTCCCCCACTGGGGCTACTGGGGATTGAGCCCAGGACCTCATGCCTGCTAATAGCACATGCCCTCCCCCGTCAAATGTGCTTCATTTTTAATTAGTTCCTTTTCTTCCTTGATTTTATCGTTATTTAATCTCTTGGTGAATAAAAATTAATTTTATTTTCTAAAAGGAGAGCTGATATTTTTGGCATACAGCTCTGTGGATTTTAATACAGAGAACCACAAACAGTCAATTCTACTCTCTGGCGACTTAAAATTAAAGAACAAAGTCTCCCCTTTTGAAAGAGTCCCCGTCAGCCCTCTGAAGCCATAAACCCACAGGTGGACTTTCTCTTTCCAAATAATGTCAGCCCTCTTGATACATGTGGCTTTCAGTTCTTTTTAATTTTAAACTCTACTTGTCTGTGATTTTCTAATCGTTTACTTATCTAAATAATCTTTTACTTATGCTGAGATAAGCCGCTTCCTTTGTTATGAAATACTGTTTTTAAATAATGAGAAAATACCTATTTCCTTCCCAGAAGTTTCTCACAGTGGAAATAACATCTGATGTATCAGCATCTCCTGGGAAGTGGGTCCTGACGGTGGGGTTTGTGAGTAACGTTCCTCAAGTGCATTGAACTTTGCCTCATCCCAGGCCTCCCTGCTGTGGGTGAGCACTTCCTTCCTCGCCAGGTGGGACCCGCATCATCCCTGGGGACAGAGACCCGATGGGAGCCCCGTTCTCACTCTGTCTCCAGAGCACGCCTTTCCCGCATCAGGCTGCCTCCTTGTGAGCGGATACGGTGATTAGCGAACTTGGCAGGTGCATGTGTGTCTGTTGCACACACACACACAGGCACTCACACGTGCACTGGAGGGAGAAAAGGGGAGGTTTGCCAACAAGCTGCTGAGGAGTTTGATGGCTCTTCTGTCCGTCAAAGGGCAACGGCTGATCCAGGACATCGCATGCCCGTGTGGCCCTCACAGCCAGCTGCAGACCATCTGTGTTGTAGCCGCGGTGTTGGCCTGGGGCCGTGATTCCAAGACGCAGCGGGAGCCCTGGGGGGACAGAGCAGTAGCCTAGTGACCCATGTTTCGTCTCTCCTTCCCATGGTCACTGCTTGGTGTCTGTTGACCCTCAGCCCCCCAGCTAGCCCGGTCTTTACCGCACATCTGGCCAAGTAGATTGACCAGCCCCTGTGAGCTCCGATACCTTATCATAATTCAGTAGGTGCCAAGCTGTGTGATGGATGCCCGGAGAGCAGCAAGCAGTTTCCTTTTTCTGATCCGGTCTGAGACTCCTCACCTGGAAATGAGAAACGGCAGGCAGACCCCACGTGCTGACACAGAGTCCTTTCCTGATGGGTTCCTTCTCTCCAGCGTGGTTTCAACTCCTCCATTTGGGGCAGAAGTTCCACAGGTTCTTCTAACCCTCCCTCCCAATCAGCAAAAAATTCACCCACTCCTGAATAAGTCAACATCTGCGGGCGTCTGTGGTGTACTTTTCCTGTGCTTAGAGGTTTGGGGAACCAGCACTCTTGGCTCACTCTTCCTGACCCTAACTGCGCTGGGTGATGTTAGTCAGTGACTCAGCCTCTCTCGGTTCTCCTCCATGAAGGAAGAATCATGGACTCCTTGTCTCGTGGGTTGTCTTGGGGATTAAGTGAGACAGTGAATATAAGATGCTTAACACAGCCAGAGATCAAAAAGTTATCACTCTCATCGCTATTTGTAACAAAGATCACACGATCAGAGCCTCAAAGATATTTCATTTATAAAATTCCACTCTTTGGGAGCAAGTCTTAGGCATGTGCTTGGCATATAGAACTTTTTCACAATTTTGATTACTGCACTGTCTTTAAAGACTTTCTACTATCATTATTGTTAAGAGCTCTTTTATGCATGTCAAAGTCTAAGAGAATTTCTCATTCTTTTCATTAAATAATAATAGATTCACATTCTTCTGTAGTCAGAGCTTAAGTTGGCCCAGGAAACAATAGTAGAGAATTCAAGCAAATAACTAGTTCATTTATGTTTAAAAAAAAAAATCTTTGATGTGTTAACCCGGAGTCCTGAGTTTTCCAGTTCACTCCATACACACCTGGTCTAAGCAGGAGAGCAGAGCTGAACCATTTTTATGTCCCAGAGTAATTAAGTGCCCGTTAATGATGTTTACATTGTTGAAGGAATACATGTCAGGAACTGGGAGGCTGGTAGTTTGGGTTTTTTTGTTTGCTTTTTTGTTTTAAGTTTGGTGGAGGTGGGCAGGCAGTCTGTGTTTTTCCTTAGAGAAAAACAATACATTACTTGCAAAGATTGCACCCTGAACAGGGTGCCAATGGGACGAGGAACAGGAGGGTGAAGGCTTCATTCCAGCTCTGGTCCCATCAGTCCCTCAGACTGAGTCATTAAAACATGAAGACCATCTGTGAATACGCAGAAGCCAACTGAATCTGAAAAACCCGTGTTTTGCTAAGAACACATAGTGTTTGGTCACTGCAAGACACTGTTCACGGTTATGTGCTAGATGTCCGTGCATCTGCATGTGTACACACACTTTAAATTTGGAAAAGAATACATTGTTTCAAGACACTGAAATAATTTTCAAGTTAACTTAGTTTGGAGCTGAGGATTTCCTCATCTGGTGAAGAGAGGTGGGAAAGGAAGGGTGGTAAAGTATGAGGTCTACCTGCTTCCAGACACAGCCAGCCGTTCCCTGAGAGGGATGCGCAGACCTCACGCTGCACAGTTACACCATGAGCACAGGAAGCAGCCAAGGGAGGCGCCTCCTGGGATGTCCCACAGGTACTGGCTGTCGCACTGGTCTTCCCCTTAACTTCATCAGTCATCCGAGCAGGAAGGGGGCACGGTATTTGTAACTTTAATGCAGGCCAAAAGTAAGTACCACAGAATGCCACTGTCATGAGAGTCCATGTAACAGGGTGAGCTCCAGGCTTCCCCGGAGAGTCTGTGTATTTCACACATTGTTCAGTTTCAGACAGGAGGTGAGATCGTCTCTGCATTGTATCCAAGATGGTGCTAAACACAAGAACCATCCACAAGATAAGGAGATTCAGAGATCTGGAAAATAAGGGTGATAAAAAGGGATGTTGCAGCAAAGTGTGTTACAGCTCAGCTGTGACAGCAACTTGGATGTGGGCGAGAGACCAAGCGGCACTCAGAGAGTTGGAGAACTCAAGTTTATTATGCCAGCGGGCCCAGAGGAGTTAACACTCCAAGCTCTGGACCCCATCTGTAGGTTTGCACAGGCTTTTACAGGCTACCAGCCTAGACTTTGCAACATTATATGCAAATAAGGTGTAACAAGGTTGACTAATTAGGAATGAGCTTTACAGAAATGGACCAATAGGGAGTGATAGAAATGGACCAGTCATGAGTGAGCTCAGGGAACCAATAGAATCTTAGGGGTCAGTTCCACTTTCCTAGAAGCAAACCGTTTCAGAGGCAAAAAGTGAGACAAAGCCGCAGGGACAGGGAACCGGATGGCGCCGGCAGGAGGGCAGGGGTCCTGCCGATCTTTTCCATGGGGCTTCCCATCTCAGGGACCCTCACCTTGGGGTGCTCTTTAATTAGATCTGACAGTGGGTAGACTATCAGACAGCTGGCCAGCCTGTTCCCAGCCACACCCTCTGTCTACTGCGGCGTGTTCAGAGCCGAGTCATTCTCTGTGACCCCACCAAGCACTCCGGCACCAAGCTCCGCCGGGGTCACTTGTTTCTACAAAGTGCAAGCAAGGGGCTCCCGGGCCAGCTGCAAGACTGATGATGACAACAACTCAGATGACCTGGGGATGACTAATTGGGCTGAGAGGGTGAGGGAAGCCGAATGCAGATCAGTTCTGGGATAGCTAACGTTTCCTGAAAGTGTGGTCCGGGCTCCAGCACCGCGTAAGCGCCCTCCGTGGATGCAGTTTTTCTCCACTTCACTTTCACAACAGCTCCGTGAGGTGCCTGCCGCTGGGACCACATCTCATAGATGAGGAAACTCAGGTTTAGGGAGGTGGCTGGTGCGCTTGCCCAAGGTGGCGAGTGAGCGGCGGGCTCTCCTGTGTGTGGGAAGGCGTGGGCACGTCTGTGTGCGGTGAGTCTGTCCTGCTGTTTGCTGACATCACGCTCCTTTTCCTAAGATTTTGGGATGCTTGTGCCCACCTACGGACTCTGAGTACTTTTTGAAGTGCTGCTTCTTATGGTCCCTTCTGTCCATTCTTGTTTGCATGTAACGTATGATGCCTTATGTTCCTAACTGTATGAATATACCTTGTCTAACGTATGATGCCTTATGTTCCTAACTGTATGAATATACCTTGTCTCCCAACTGGTTTCTCGAGGGTGGTGATGCGTCTCCTGCCCTGACACATAAACACGCCGTGTTTGTTTCTGATGTGTAAGCTGACGATTGGTCTGTTTCAAAGAAACCCTCACTGACAGGCAGGTAGTGAGTTGCTGTGTACTATCTGCTGATAATTAGCACCTTGACGGGTGTGTGTGTTCATAGCAGGCTTTCTGAAGATGTGCTTATGACACGTTATATTCACAGAATGCCTGTTCTAAGTGCCAGACGCTGCTTGAACAGCAGAGGAAAGAACAGGCACCTTGCTCAGCGTGGTGAAGAATATCCACCATCAGAACTGATACCGCTATCTGTCTGAGCCTGAAAACGACACATAAAAAATAAAATTTTAAAGTTGGGATTGCATTAGATGAAAATTGAAGGAGGAAGCCGCAAACATTGTCTCCACTGTGTTCCACTCTTTTGCAACTTATTCCATTTGATTAATTATTGGTGTGCTTTTCCTTGCAAGACATTGTTTGGCTCATTTATTTGTAAAATGAAATAACTCGGATTCTCCTGTTGACTTAGCGTGGAGAGATTGCTTTGGTGCATCTTGAAGTATCTGAAGACAATTCAGGAAGGTACAGAATCAGGACTGGGGACTCTTCTGCTGGGCCAAAAGCAGCAACTCTGGTTTACAAATAAGCGGGTGTTGGCATTTTAATATAATAGATATGTTTATAAAATTTTACTTTCTCTGATATATGTAATCACATGTGCCATAAAATTTAAGTTTCTAAAGACAAAGTTTTCTTAAGCCCTGAGATAAAAACAGTGTTTCTTTTTCCCTCTGCTGGAAGCCCATGGGTGCCGTGTCTCCAGGAGCCCTGGTGATACCTTAGATGTTTGATTCACCATCCATCTCCCGTCATCCACCTAACAGCACTTTGAGAATGGGAGGGCGAAAGCTTTTTTTTCTTTTCTTTCCCCCAAAGAAAAACAACAACATAGCTTTGGCAAGTTGCAGGGCATTCATAGTGATTTCTTGGGTTATTTTAGGAAGCTCAGTTCTTGCTGATTTCCGGAGACCACAGCTGATGGATAAACACCCTGATGTGTTTACTTTAGAGAGAGCGTCTCCAGCGCAGCACCTGTTTTTGCCTTCTTGGTGAGATCTTGGTTTTCCATCAGGAGGACTGAGGCGCAGGGAGTCACGTGGCCAGCAGCGCCCACACAGGAAGCGGCTGGAGCCTGCCATGCTGGGAGCTGCCTCGCCGGGTGGGGCCGGGTCGCCCTTCCTGCTCTGCAGAGGCAGCTTCCACTCTGGCTTCACAACTGTATTCAAGTATAAACTCCACCCACCAGTTAATGTCATTTTGCCGCTAGAAGATTGTCCAAACTCAAAACTCCCACTCTGCTTAGGTACGTCTTCTTTTGGCCGGGCAGTTTCCTTCTGTGAGGCTCTAAGCGGCAACCTAAAATGACTTGCACCCTGTAGAGGGGAGAGCCTTCTAGAAGCGCAGCGGTTCTTTCTGAAGGTTGGGTGGGAGCGCTCCCTGCCCCTACCCAGTGAAGTGAGAGCAAATGTCAGTGGTGATGGCACTTATAGTTTAAGTGTGTTCTGTTGTTTTCCTCTCTCTGCAGCCATGCAGAAATGGCTGCTGCAGGAAACCCATCAGGTCCCCAAGGTCAAGGTCACAGGGAGGGGAGCACCCCTTAGTTTGCAGTGTTAGTGGAAATCCGAGGCATTGAAAACCAGGCAGGTATCAACAGCTCCATCTCTGCAACACAACCCGCTGAATTTTCTCCTGTGAAGAGTGGCCCGAACTGCTCCTCCAGCTTCTTGTACCGACGGCGGAGTTATTGCGGATATAAATTTAAGCTCAAGAGGAGAGAAGGATGTGGAGAAAAATGCAATTAGCTGGAGTGAAAGTCATGCAGAATGAACTCCCCATCGCCAAAAGAAACAGTCTTTAAACTGGGTGAATCTTCAGAGTTGATCAACTACGTCCTTACTGTATGAGAAGATGCACTTTGCAAATAATATCTTTCAGGAGGCGTCATCTGATTGAGAACATTTCATGTTCTTATTAAAGCAGCGATTAGAAGTTTGGAGTCTCTTTCATCGCTGTGATTAACTTGCAGGGGGAAATCTGCCTATCGCAGTATTCATTAAATGAATCTCTTTGTGTGTACAAATATTAAAAGTTGTCTTGGAAGTCGTATAGGTAAGCAAGGGGAAATGCACTGTTTGTTTCCTCGTAGAGTTGACATTTTTATTTAGGGGAAAAAAAAATCCATGAATTTACAATCTCTTCCTTTCTAGGTTTTTCAACATTTCTTGCAAATTGTATGCAAATGAATGCAAATCAGCAATCCTCACTAGCAAGCTGCTTCAAAGTGTAAAATGCATAAAATTAAGATGCTGAGAGAAACGTGCATCCCATTAAGGTAGCATGTAAAGAAATGTTTAAATTCAAATTAGATACTTCAGTGGAAGGAATTACTTGTTTAATTCAAAAGATGTTTTGTGTAATTCAGAGAAGAATTGTTCTTTAGCCGTGTTCCCATTGCCTTCAAAAATCAGTTTCAGGAGCTGGCACTGGCTCGGCTGAACTTTAAAATGGAGTTTAACTGAAGAGTGAGGATGCTGTAAAAGTGCGTTCTAGGTCTAATGCCTTGACCTCCAATAGACTGGAGAGTCAGGCGTGATCATTTGCGAGAGAGGCTGGAGGTGGGAAAATCAGCTTGTCCCCCTTCACATGAATTCCCCACGTACCGGGGGCTGTCATGTACTGGGTTCAGAGAAAGCCTCAAGACACAGACCACAGCCAGCCAGCTCTCCCTGGATGCTAAGGAAGTCCTCCATGAAGACAGGAAGGATGCCAGCCCAAACCGTCTGCAGGCTCTGCCAGCCCTGCCAGGGGCAGGGGAGGAAAGGGATTTGCTCTCCAGCTGGAAGCCTCTAATTCAGTGGAAGACGTTTTCGCAAAGTGTGAAGCAACAGGGAAGCTCTTGGAAAATGTGAGCTGTGTTGAGAAGAGACAAACTATCTTCTGAGACTGGTCCTGTTTCTGCCCAGGCACGACCACCTAAAGGCAGACAGAGGAGCGGACAGGAAAACGGCTTAGGCTGGTCCTCCAAGTGCTTGATTTTGAAGCATTCCACTGAGCTCCACCGAGGTTCCGCTTCACATGGTGAAGCTCTTCCCTTCCACCCAGTTATGTGTTCAGACCGAGATTTCCACGGAGCCATGTGTTAGCCCGGAGTATCTATTTCCTGGCTTCGGAGGTAAAAATAGTTTCTTGTTAGGAAACAGTTTGGATCACACGCCGTGTGCAGAGCTCTCTCTCGGACGTGGTCTCCCTCGTCTGGAATCCCTCCGCGTCTGCACTGGAGGGGTGCTGACGCTGCTTCTTCACTGGGGGGCAGGCGCCGTCCCATCTGTTCAGCAGGGGCACAAGTCCTTCTGATTCAGTGCTAGTCTCTGATCCTTCCCTCCCCTTGTCCCCAGACCCCATGCTTACCCACCACCCCCAGCCCCGGGGCTGAAACATGTACCATACTGTGCCTTTGGGACTGTGAATTGGAAAACCTCTGGTTTGGGACTGATGCCTGTTTTCCATCCAGCAAGTCAGTTAAGGTTTAATCAGAAGGCTCATGGCCGTTGGAACAAACGTTCCCTCGTTGGACCAGCGGATCTTTGTGAGATGGACCTTGGAGTCTGCCTTCCGGTCTGTCAGTCCTCCCGCCTCTCTTGCTTTGATTCCTTAGTGCTTTTGTTGCAGAGGGTGGGCGGCGTGAGAGGATGGTCACGTCCCAGGTCTCAGGCAGGCTCCTGGGACATGCCCTGCCAAGTGAGGGTCCTTGGCATCTCAAAGGAGAGAATTCGAGAGTGAACCAAAGTAGTGTGAAGATAGACTTATTCAGGGAGATGCACACTCCGTGGACAGCTTTTATGGGCTGGGTGACGTCATGTGCTAACCAGGCAGAGGCTTATTCCAGCTCCTTTGGGGGAGGGGTGTGGGTCCCCAGGAATCAGGCCACTGCCCGCATTTTGGCCCTTTCAGCCTCAGAACCATCCTGGCACCCGTGGGAGGGCCATTTAGCAGCAAAATGTATCACAATGAGCATATAAGAGGTTCACGGTCCACCGGGATTCGACTCTTCTGCCGTCTTGGATCTGGTTGGTTCTAGCCAGTTTATGTCCTATCCTGTTTTCATCAATGGCTGTGTCATTCTTGTAATGGTTGTGCCCTGTCCCCTTCCCTCCTGTGTCACTTTCTGGGCCTGCCTCGCCACGGTCCCGGCGCAGAGCACCCCCAGCCGCCCGCCTGGAGCTGCTTTCCTGCAGGCGTCACATTCAGCCCCGTCAGCGTTTCCCAGTTCAGCTCGGTGACCTTGCCCCATCTGGCCTGTTCCCCACCCTGTCTCTCCTGGTTAGTGATGCCTTACTGTGCCCTCCTCTCCTGCCACGTTGCCCACGCCATCGTCAAGACCTTCTTTATTTCTCCCCTAAACTCACCTGCCTCTTGCCACCTACCCCGTTGCTCTTTCTCCTACTGACAAGATGGGTTTTTCCTTAAACACAAATTGGCACATCCCTGAACAAACACTTTCTGAGGCCCCGTCCTCACTTTTGGGCACGGAGCGGTCTGGTTCCACCTGTCCTCGCTCTGTTCCTCCCCGTATGCTGTGCCCAGGACATGCAGAATGCCACGTCCTCCCACCTGTCTGCCTTTGCTCAGGCTGGTTCCCTGCTGGAAACGCCCCCTCCCCACCGGTGCCCCCATGACCCCCCGGGAACCTCTGCTCATTTCCCTGCTCCTCCATCATGCCCTCTGCTGCGTCCTGGTCACAGCATTCGTTGCACAGAACCCAACGCCGCTGCTTCCCGGTCTGTCCCCTCGCTGGGCTGTAAGCCCCTTCCTGGTGGGAGGGGCATGTCGGGTGAGGCGTGGTGCCTGGGGACAGGTGACAGCAGGGTTCTCAGCAGCACGTTATGCTCCTAAAAATGACTGAGGCTTTCAAAGAGCTTTCTGCTCATTGTGTGAGTAAATATCTATCGATATATATATATATGCTATTTGAAATGTGAACTAAGACATTTGAAGATTATTTATGAATTCATTTAAAATCAAGAACAATAAATTCATTACATGGTCCTCCAAAGCAGACTTTTTGATAAGATAACTTTTCTTCAAAACGAGTATATTGAGAAGACTGACGGAAAGCGCTTTGTTTTGCGAATGTCTGGCTTCTGAAGAGAAGACGGCTGGATTCTCGTAACTGCTTCTACATTCAGCCCGGTCCCTGGGGGTTTCCTTTTGAAGTATGTGAAGACAGTCCACCACGGCTGTCAGTAGTTTTCTACCAACACTGAGCAGTGCTGGCTTCCTACCTGCTATTGTGATGTGAAACCTGAAGCCACAGGCATGAACTTCTCACTGTTACCTTAAAACTACTGATCTCTCCTGATCTCAAAACCCCTTTTTCATCCCTGCGTGATTTACTTACATCAGGCATTGGTCACTTGGAACATAGAGGTCCTCTGAGTTCTGAAGGCCTTCCATTGGGCGGTACGTTTTATTCTACAGCAAGAGAAAAAGAACAGGAAGCTGTATTAGGAAGCTGCCAAATTTGTGGTGACAAATGTAAGCTTATCAAAGTTTGAATTTTTACTTAAAAGTCCGGATTTTATCAGTGCCATCAAATACTGTCAGTTCATTTTCCTCAAAGGGACAAGTCCATGCTTTGTTCATCTTCAAGAAAACACCTTTTCAATACCTGTCTGAATAACAGGTTTTGGTCAGTTGCTCTTTTTAAGTAAAAATGGGGTTGGGGAATGCTAGTTCAGCTTGCAACTCAGTCACGTGTGCTTTTCCTTGAGACAAACATCATGATTCAGTATGTGTGTAACAAACTGCTTTATGTATACTTGGCAATCTTAGCAAAGAGTATTAAAAAGATGTGTCCTTGGGGTCAAGACTTACTAATGTTAATATTGACCACTTCATCAAGGTTATGCCTCAGTGAAACTGGCCTCCGTTGTCCTTCACGTGCTTGGAGAGGGCACACGACCACCACCGGTGTCGTCTGGTGCCCCGCCTTGATTTGTGCAGATCACCAGCTGTTTACCCCGCCCCTCGCCCACGTCCCTGGTACCTTCAGTGCCAGGGGTAATCCAGTGAGAAGGCAGATGATGCCTTAGCATCATTATAAAACAGCTCTCACCTTGTGGACCATTCAAAAGGATCTGGAGACCCAAGAGTCCACAGACCACACTTGGGGCACATGGGGCCAGCGGTTCAGGGCCAGACCCTTGGCCGGGGCTGCAGAGTCAGTGCTGCAACCAAGAACCTGAGAGCCAGAGCCACGGGGTCAGGGTTGTACTCTGGGGTCACCCTGGTGGCCACAGAGCAGAGCATCTTCTGGGGAGTTGGGAGGTTGGACCTGGACATCATTACCCAAAGCAGCCATGTGTTTTTGAGCTGCTGAGTGAATGTGTGAGATTAAGTGACTCCCCTTCCTCCGCTCTTTGGAGTGCTGTCTTCATTCACGTCGCATCCCATGGCACAAATAACCTCGGCTGGAGGTGCTTCTGGGCGATGCTGCTTCTGCTCTGTGGGTATTACCCAGTGGGTGAGTCTGAGCACAGACGCACGTATCCGTGCATGGAAACCTGGAGGTACCGGCACCGCTGGCCACCGTCCTCCCGGCCTGTGCCTCCCTGGCCCGGGTCATCTGTGTGTTTTATCATCAGCGGTAACTCCTTGGGCTCCACACGTTCGTCCTGTACCAGACGTGGGGCATGTTTGTTTACCGGGGAGACCTCCCACGCAGGAGAAGCGTGGGAGCCAGCGCTCAGCGACAAGGTCCAGCTCAGTGTATACGCGGGAGTCGTCACCAGTCACTCTCTGCGGCCCGCAGCCCTCGCTGAGGGCGCCGTTCAGAAGCCCTGCCTCTCAGCTGGTCTTTTAAAAATTACTAAACAAAAGGCTGTGGATCTTCAAACTCAGCCGGTCCCATTGTGATTGATCTGAGCCCATTTTTAAGGTAATTGATGACATTGCCACAGCCGAGTCTGTTAGTGCAAATAATTATTAATCAATATGCTCTCAGCTCTTCCTTCAGGAGATAATTCTAACACATGATTTATTCTGAACGTTTCCACTGAGCTGCTTTACAAGGGGGGAATCGATGGGCGGGTGGTCTGAGGCACCTTGATGGTTGGCTGCTCTGCACCCTCTCCTAGCCGTGCCTCCCGCTGGGCCGCCGGCCCACCCTGGCCTGGGTGACGGGGACGTGCCTCCCACTGGGCCGCCGGCCCACCCCGGCTACGGTGACGGGAAGGTTTCCACTGCGTGGGAGAACAGCAGCTCATCTCTGATTGGCTTTGTTGATTGACCTGATTTAGTTAAAGGCCTTAAACACAAAGCCCAGTGGCTTCACTTTGGGGAGTCTAGTTAGCGCTGCCCCAGAAAAGTAGGAGCCTGTTACTGATTTCTGTTGAGTTGGAAAGCAGTTCACTGCTGTGGGTCCTGAATATCGTGTAAGTTTCCAGGGCAGCCTGAAAAGCCGGGAGTCCGGCATCACGGAAGGAGATTGCGGCGGGGAGCGTTGGGGGCGGGGCTTCTGTGACTCCCCAGAGGACTGCTGTCCTGGAAGATGCTTCGTGAGGTCCTTATGCGAAGCCTTCTAACCTGGGACTCCGTGCTTCGTCCTTCCGGGCAGCGTCTTGATGAATGTTGTGGTTTGGTAATTTTCCCTACAAGACGAGGTGCAGAGAAGATGGCCAGCCCCAGGAGCGAGCCTGCCTTCTCTCCTGGCGGGGTGTCTGCGCGTCTGTTTTGGTTGTGCTTGTGGGAGGGACGGGTGTGTGTGGCCTTGGCCTGGGACTCTCAGACGTGATGCTGACAGATGGGGACTCTAAAGGACATCGCAGAAGCATTGAGATGCTCTGTTCCGCTTCCAGCCCGATGCCATGCCTCTTGCGCCTCTAAATGGCCAGATGTGAAGCGTTCAGCAGCCTTCGAGGCCAGTTCTTTGAAGGCTTCCCCTCCCTACCCCTGTTCCCTCCCAGGACACCGAAGCTGGGCCCAAGCCTCCACTTCCCGATACACCGCAACCCAGCTCATCGGTAGCAGCTGGCACAGCAGCGTGTCTCTGGAAGGAGATACTCGTAAGCGCTGAACAGAGGTCATGCTGTCCATCAGACAGTGGGAGGGAGCAAAGGCGGGCTCTGGAAGGACCTGGGGGATTTCAGGAGCGAATTCAGTGGACAGTTTTGGAGTGTCTGGCTTGCAATTAGCACTACGGGGAAGACCAAGAAAAACAAAGCCCAGCTTCTGCCCACAGGAAGCCACAGTCCTGTTGGGAAGGGCTGGAGAGGGGAGGGGAGATGGTGGACGTTCAGGATACAGGAGAGAGGGCTGAGCCCTGGAGGGCTGGGGGAGGCAGACCGCCAGGCTCTTAATGTCCAAGAAGAGGAAGGAGAGGCCGGTGGGTCATGGGGGCCCTTGAGGTTGACACTGTCTGTGTCCCCAGCGCCCCCGTCCCCCCAGCAGCTCCTCTGGGGATAGTAACTCACTCCGGGCTGGTCAGAGGGAAACTGAGGCATAAAACCTGGGGCCAGCCCTGGTCTCTGTGATGACTTCTTCCAGAATGACTCAGAGCTGCTAGTGGTGGCTGAGGGGCTCAGAAGTCATATTTTACCTGTATAAGCAGATCCACCTGGTGAGGTCTTGCTGGCGTGGTGCTGACAGGGGTCTAGGAAAGGCGAGTCTCCTTCCAGAAACACACCCCCCGCCACCTGCGTGTCTCCTCTCGTGTGGCCGTGGCCGTGCTTGTCAGTTGAGTTGAGGAGGTGAAAGGCCGACCCTTCTCCACTTCTGCCGGGGGAGGGGCTCCCTGGCCCAAGTTCAGGACGTGCACCTTGACCGGCGTGTGCCCTTGGGCACATCACCCACCCCTTGGAGGCAGTTTTCCTGTCTGTCAAATGCGTGTCATGCTTTATTGGTGGGCTGTTGGGAGAGTTAAGCGGGGCGAATTTTAAAGCACTTTCTGAACTGTAAAGGCTTGTAATGTAATATACCAGATGGACACACGTGCGTGTGTGTAAGATAACACGTAAGGTGTGATTTTTACGTTCTCTGTCTTACATTCCCCTTACCTTCCCTGGGCCCCATCAGGGTTGCCCGTAGCTGTTCCAGTTCTGAGATGAAGCCCCAACTGGGAGCTGTGGTCACCGCTGGCCCGTCACCTTGATACCAAAGTTCCTTAAATATCTCAGAGCTGAGAAGTGGGGGAGAAGAATATCCTGAAATTAATGCTGTGTCTGAGATCCTTAGGGAAGTTGAGCAGATATCCAGCAAGTGAAAGAATTACTTAAGATGGCTCCTTTTTCCCCCTGCGTTTTTTGTCTTTGTTTCTGTTTTTGATACAAGAAGACTCATATAAAGCATCTCCTCCTTCCTCCAGCATGTTTGGAGACCCCTAGTAACAGGATACGCGAGAGTGTGTCCCAGTGCAGAGGAATGGGATTCTCAGAGACCAAAACACATTGCAAAAGATGTTTGTGGTCAGGACCAGGGTGCTGCTCACATAACCTCCCGATTGTTTTCCCAGGTCTAGAGTGACAGTCACAGAGACACAGGCAGAAAGTTCAGGTGTAAACATGACACGTTAACGGCTCCTCCAGTCTACCTGACGACATAAACCCGGGGTCTGGGCCCTACGAGGGATGGCCATGGTGGCGCTGGCCGGCTCCCCGTTATTCTGGGGAAGGGGCCCTGCAGGTGGCAGGCAGCCCTGTTTAAACAGGACAGAGGAAGACTGCAGAACCTTCAAGGACAGGAAGTGGCCATAAACACTCCCCACAGTGGAAGCAGCTGGAGCCCGTGAGGTGAGCAGAGTGTGATCGCTCAGAGTGGACTCCGGCCGGGGCCTCCCCAGTCCACCGAAGGACACAGCCAACTGTCCAAAGAGCCCAGACCTCTGTCCTATCTCCTCCCAATGGTGAGAAAGCCAGACAGGAACCTCCTTCCAGGAGTGGGGATCTGCCTTAAATGATCATTTCTGATTTCTTCTGTAGGTTTTGAAGTATACGAATCAAAAGTCCCAGGATAGATCTTTGAGGGAAAAAAAGGAGAAATCCGAAGTCCCGCACAGGCTGACGTGCAGGCCTAGGCGATCCGGGTTGTAAATCCACGAGCCATTGTAACAGAGGGAGACCTGGTTGGGGAGGCTCGGTTTTCTTACAAGGCGTGAATGAGTGCCCCGGGCAGTCTGCCCCACTGGGAAGCAGAATCATGCCAATAATTTGCATTTATACAGTACGCACTGGCTTGTGGACCTATAAGCGCTTTACAAACAGTAATTAATTCTCTCAATGCCGCGTGAGCTAGGGGGTGCCTCCCGTGACTCCTCCTGAAGGAAAGCTGGAGGTTCTTGCCAGAGCGGAGATGCGAGTTAGTGGGACGACATCTCTGACTTGGGAGCCGAGGAGGTTGCGTGGAATTTTTATGAGAAAAAGACAGCAGAGGTGGCATGTGGATCAGCCAGTCTGGGGAATGAACCTGGACGCTATGACCCAGGCTTGAGTTCTGTCTGTGAATAATTCAGTTTCTGTCCTGTGATGCCAGGCCCTTGTTGTGAAGGGTGTGTGTGGCTGTCCGGCCCCTTGCTGGTCCCTCTTCATTGTCAAAGCTCTGGGTGCACTTGGTGTGGAAGCCGAGTTAGGGTCTGGGCGCAGCTCACTGGTGTCCAGTGTGGGAGGACACGCAGCAGCCGGACTGCACTGGGAACCGGCAGTACCGTAGCTGCTCTAATAGTTCAGAGGGCCATCTGTTCATTGGTTTATTCCCTCGGTTGCTGCTTTATCTGATAAACACGGGGTTTTGAATTTCCACGTCCCGTTGGACATCGGGATTAGCCCCAAGGACGGAAACACGAGAAGAAGCGACTCGTGCCCGGGGGTCCGGGGGCTCAGCTGCTTTCTTTACTCTCCCAGGTCAGGTGAGTGCGTTCGCGCCCCAGCTTGCTTCTCTGACAGAGATGTTAGGCTCATTGGGATGTTTTGCAATTTGGGTGTAATTTACCAATAAACATTGTGGACTTGAATTTCTTGTGAGAAAGACACACTTTGCATGGAAGAGAGTAACCGTGGGGCCTAGAAGATCCCCATTACGTGTGCAGTGAAATCTCTCTCGTGCTGGCCTCTTAGAAGGCAGGTAGGGGTTTGTGAAAAGTTCAAATTTGAACTTTTTTGTAAAGAAATATATATATATATATTTTAAGAACTGTGCTTTGAAGCTAGACCAACAGCGTGACGCTTATCGCTGGGACTGAGTTTGCTTCTACTGGGAAGAGATTTGTCTGTGGCCTCCATCCCCTGGAGGGCACATGTGTGCTCTTGAAGTGCTTAGAACTGGGCAGAGCAGTTGTTTCCCATGCTAGATTCTCCTTGTGTCCGATTTTTTTTTAATTGGAAGTAATTGCACAGCAAGCCTTTATCGCTGATTGCACAAGCCAGCTCCAGGCTGACTCTTCCCAGGTTATGAGGATAGGCGGTGCAGGAACATTGAGATCTGTCTTGTGTTCACGCGCGGGTTTGTCAGTACCGTGGTGCAAGTCAGATGAAATGGCTACATCACGGGAAGGGGGTGTCAAACCGTTTTCCCTTCAAGTTAGTTAGCATATATAGAGAGATCTACTTGGGGAAAAAATGTACATATATATATATATTTTTAAGTGTTTTTGAACTCCAGGAAAAAAAGATGAGATTATGCAGTTGTTCCCAAAGTCTTTGTCGAGCCGGCTGTCAGGACCGGGCCATGGCGTGGGCTGAGGGAGAGGCGAGCTCTGTCCGGTGTGTGCACAGGACCAGACTCGCCCAGCCCGGCGCTGGGCCTCCTCCCAGCAAGACCCACACCTCTTTCAGGCTCTTGCCAGCTGGTTTTGCTGTGCAGTGGTGTTGCGCTTTCCAGATCGAAAACATCTGGCTTTTCACCAGCCGCGTGTCCTCAGAAGGAGAGCAGCGTTGGCCGCAGTAAATTCAACTAATTTTTCTCTGACACACGGACTTGACCCTGATGTGATAAGCTGGGGCAATTTCTGAGGACGATTCTTGTTTCCGACTGCACGGCTTTTCTCTTGTTGCCCTGCCTGTGGAAGAATCAGGGTTTGACCATTGGGAGCTGTGTCTTTGTTGGGGGGCTTTCAGATGCGATGTCAGTAGCCGTCGGTGAAAGTACCAAGGCTTGTCTGCGCAGAGGGTCAAACATGGGGTTTCCTGCAGCGACGTCCTGAGTTATGAAGCTGCAGAGCAGTCCCACGTGACCAGATGTCAGCAGGTTGCAGAAAGATGGCTTGTTACTGGGGGCAGTTAAGAGCACTAGACTTCGGGTGTTAACTGATTTCTGAGGAAATAAAGTGAAATTGTAAACCGTGGAAACGTTCGTATTTACCTACCAGACGCACACTGAGAACCAAGCACGAATGATGTCGGCGGGTCTCTTGGCTGTGTTTACCTCCTGAAGGCATCCTTTATGGCTTGGCGGCTCTTTTCTTGGTGGGGAGATTTGGGGACTGAAGCTTCATCTTCGCCTCCCTCTGAATTTTAGCACGGGAATGTTTTTCACTTGCAAAATGGGCATTATTCGGATTTGCATTTTTGAATGGCAGTATCCACACCAAACGTGGGTTAATTGGATCGCAGCTTCCCACTGAGTGAAGGCTTCAGAGCTGACTGACCCGAGCTGGTAATTGGTCTGCTCTTGTCATTGGTCTTGGTGCTCTCGCTTGAAGTGTCTCAAGAAGTTAATGACCTGTTCAAACAAAACCCACTAGAGAACAAAGGGACGGGTCAAGCCAGGGATACTGATGCTGTGTCCGTGCTAGTTCTGCAGCACGTGTTGTGTGCCGGGCGTGTGTCCGCGTCCTCATCCCATCAGGATGGCAGTGATCATCCTTCTCCTCCATCAGGGCGCAGGGAAGGGCAGCAGGCGGTCCCAGGTCACACAGTGCCTAAGTTCCTGTGTGAGCTGCCTCCCTGGGGGCCAAGACTACGTGGGAGACCGGGTGATGCTGTTGACTTAGATTGTGAAGAGCTCAAAAGGCGGGAAGGAAACTGCCGTCCTTGGGTGTGCCGAGTGAGCATGGAGCCCGGGGCCGAGCACTCATCCCCTCGCTAATGAGGCTTTTCTCCACGAGCACCTTTGTTGCTGCCCCAGGGCTTTGTACCCGCTGCGCCCACTGTCTGGGGTTCTGTTTCTGCAGCTCACCGTATTGACAGAGGTGTATGTCCTCCCCCTCGGAGAGCCCATCTGACCACGCCACCCCGACAAAGCTGTGGCTCCAGCCGCTCTGTAGGCGGCGCCCCCTGTAGGTGCTGAGAGCTGGCCTCTCTCATTTCTCTGCCTGCCTCGGTGTTTGGCGCTCTGGACTCGGAAGGGGTATTAGCCAAGGGCCGGCCTGAGCGTCCCTGGCCCACTGCCCGCACGCCCACCCTCCTCCTTGACACGATCCCAGAGGAAGCAGTTGAAAGCTGGGCTCTATTCAGAGTATCGCTTGGTTCTGTTTGACAGCCATTGTGACGGTTTTCATTGATTTTGACCCTGGACTTACTCAGGCTTATGAAAGAGGAAGACTGTGTGTTTTGTGTAGACTGGCTGGGTCAGAATCAAATAGCACGAGGAGATAATTTCCTTTAGGACAGATGTTGCCAAGCATATGGCGTTCAGCTTGAGTCATGGGAGGCAAGTTGAGTTACGTTATGAACAAATGGGCTCTGAGGTTCTTTCTGAGTCTGGGGACATTTATTTACCTTGGATCGTTATGGAGGTTTTCTGGACTATTTTTCTAGAGTTACCGTGATTAATATTTAAGTGGTGTGTTTGCATTTTGAATTGATTTATGTGAAGCTTTGCTCTCCGTGCACGAAGGCCCCCAGGTTTCTCGTGTTACCGCCGTGATGGAAACCATCTCCCGGGCCCACGCCGGCCACACTCCGAGGCCATCTCCAGTGGGAGGGGGGCCATGTGGCCGTGTATCCATCACAGCAGCAGCAGTCACCCCGAAGTATTCCACCAGAGGCCCATCCTCAGGGCCCCGTGCTCTTTGTAGACACCGCCACTCAGGGCCTCAGTGACCTGCAATAACTTAAAGAGCCCACTGTCTGCACTCAGTGCGCGCACGCTCACTGTGAATCACCCCTGTGCTGCTTCTCTGTTATTTCTGTGGCAGGGGAGACAGTGGCATCTTTCTGCTTTCCTTGCGTTCCTGTCCCTCGGTCCCTGGGGCACTCTTGTTAAAACTGCGGGAGCATGGTACTCGCGGACCACCCTGCAGACTAGGAAGAGGGCAGGTGAGCATCTCTGGGACCACCAGGTTGCTTTTCCCCATCACTCCATCACCGAGCGTTCTTTTTTGGTGTTGGCTGATGCCAAGACCCCTGCGTCAATACGACAAGTATTCATCAAGCCAATTTCAAAATGTTGGCTGATGCCAAACTCTGTAAACCCCAACCCGCACGCCTCGAAGTCCAGTGTCGCGGGGCGAGCTTGGACGGGGGCGGGCCGTCTGCCCTTCGCTGTGATTGCAGGCAGTTCAATAGAAGCGACCTAGGAAAGGAGGATCTGAGAGCTTTGCTTTCTTACCCCTGTTTTTCCTTAGGAGAAATTCTCACGATAAAGGTCAGCGTACGTGAAGCCATTCTCTCTCATGAGTTTCTTTTTCTTCACAGAGACATTAAAATGCATTATCTTGTCTGAAAAAAACATAATGTTGGCGCCCACATCCCTCTGGTCTGGTGGAAAGTAGGCTGTGGGCGGAGCTGGCTTGCCCACCCCCCACCCCTCACCCACCGTGGCGCCTTGACTTACGTAACCTCCCCTTTTGCTGCTGAAGTCTTAGGGTCTCCCTCTGCTGAACTTGGATTCATGAATAAAAGGAGCCAGCTTGACTGTAGGTGATTGTGTGGAGGGAAGCTGATGGGCACCCTGGTATTTTGGTGAAGTCTTGGCGTACTCACAACGCGTCCTTTATCCCTTTGTCTCTCTGGATGCACAGTTAACAGAGACCTGTAGCTAAAAGCTGTGCTGTTCGAATTAGGTCACTTTGGTCAAACATAAAAATTTCATTTCTGTTTTCTTTAATAGCAAAGACAGGAAATGCTCCTGCAGACACTGACACATATGCTCCGCGTTACGTTTCATTAGGATGGTTCAGCTCAGGACCAGTGAAGTAATTTGTGCAAACCATTTTCTAGGGTGGGAAGCACTTGAAGAAATGAGAGCAGCCGAGGGCTGGAAGTCCTCATCAGGGAAGAGCGGCCGCAGCAGATTGAGGAGCGAGGGCCAGGGCCTCCCTCTTTCTGGTGTCGCTGAGTTAACTGTGAGGGCGGCTGTCGCCAGAGCTCTAAAGCGGCTGTGATGTTCCCCAGCCTGGCACGGGCTTCCTGCCCTTTCAAGGGAACTCCTTGATCACGCATTCGAGTCAGACGCAGCGGCTGGAGAGCAGCTCCTGTGTTCTAATTGCCCAGTGGGTTGAGGTTTGGGGACAATAAGTGGAGATCAAGGAAGGGTCAGGCTTGAAAGCCGGCAACCCAGTGAGCAGGCCAAATTGGAGAGAATAAAATGATAAAGGATGGATGGCTTTTTCTTTCTAATTTATTTTGTCTAAGATACAGGTTTTCTTTCTCAAACATTTTGAAGTCTGCTTGATGAATACTTGCCGTATTGATGTGGGGGTCTTAGTCCCATCTTTTCTCTTACTCCATCAGATCTTGAATGAAAATCAGAGCTCTCAAAGAGGTTTGGACCAAGTACGCGTCCACAGAAAGAAAAGCAGCTTTGGAAGTGTGCGGGGAGGGGCGGGGGGTGGTGGGGAAGGCGTGGGTCAGAGCATGCCTGTCGCCTGGTTCCTGCCTGCTCCCGCCTTCCACGCCCGCTGTGCCAGAGCGCAGTGTGCAATGTCTAGTGTGCCTCTCATGTCATTCATTCATTTTTTACAAGAAATTTTAATGGAGTTGCTGGGGATGGAACCCAGGACCTCCTGCATACTAAGCACGTGCTCTACCACTGAGCTGTACCCTCCCCCCGGTTTGGTGTGTTTTTTCAATACTGCATGTTCTTTGGCTACTTTCTTGCCTTCAGTCTGCATATGTAGATGTAATGTATATACATATGTATGTTTATACATACAAATATGCATAATGTATATGTGTGTGTATATACACACATATGTATCTATGTAAGTATACACACACGTATATTTGTATCAATGCTAGCCTTAGATTTTAAGATCAAGACATTTATAATAAAAGCAAATCATGGCACCGAGGCCTCCAATCCCACTCCTCCTAGGAAGGATTTTGAAAGAAAAACCTTATTTGTGCAGCATTGCAAATCACTGCCCGCAGACAATCATGTAACCAAGGAAAGCCCTGGGAATTCAGTCGCCTTGTCATTTGGGGTTTTATGATTGGCTGACTGTCATCCCCACAGCAGGGCAGACCCCTTGCCAGCTTTTTTTCCCTTAACTGTAGTCATTTCCAGGTCTGATTGCGCCAGCCTTTGCAACTCCAACATCCCTTCCCCCCGAAGTCCAGGCCTCTTCCAAGGCGGCTGCTGGTAGAGAGTGATAGGCCCGCCTGAGATGGGGGGGGCATGTGGAGACGGGCACAGGTGGCAGGAGCAGCCCCAGAGACAGAACACAGTGCCGCTGGGCCCATTATTTTGGTTGGAAATACGTAAGAAAACCTGTCCTCAAGGTGGAAACAATAGACAAATTATCTACTTCCACCATCAGCTAATTGAGGCGGTCTTTGTCTCTCCATAAACAAGTGGATTTTCTTCTAACGAGCACTTTTACAGATTGAATCTCCAGTGCTCGGTGGCCCTCCTCCCATTTAATTCCAGCTCATGAAAATTTTTCTTAATAACACTTCCTATTCGTGATACTTAAAATCCTTACACTTGCATCCCCATGACTTTAAAGTCTGTGGCTGTCATTCAATTGCTGGCCACTTTTTTTTTAATTGGAATTAAAATTAAATGGATTCAACTCTCTTTTTATGTTCTTGCATCTAATAAAGCAAGGACGGGCGGTGGCAGCTCCAGCAGTCCGCAGGCGGACAAGCCCCAGGAGTCCGAGTTGTTTTAGGAGCGTGGCCACCGCCTCCTGTTTTATCATAACCTCTTAATTTAAAATCATGTCAAATAGATGCCTGTTAGTCCCCAAATAGGAAATACTTTCAGAGAAACGTGTTTGTTGACTATTTGAATTACCTTCTCTTTATCTCTTTGTGGTTTGTGTTCAATCAGCGGATGGAGGATGCTCAGGGATTGAAGTCACTGTTTGAAAATTAACTTAATAAACAATGAGAGGAAGAGAGCAGTGTGCGTCTGTGGGCTCCAGCACGAGAACTTAAACACCTGTTTTCTGTTCAGCAATGTAAGGGGATTTAAGTGAACTGACACATGGGGGTTTAACGCTGACATTGTTAATATAGTTTTACTTTAAAATTCTCACTCATCCCATAAAGTTGCTTGTTTTAAATTCCCTCTGTCACATGCCCAATATTATTCACTCTGCATCACCTTCTAATACAAGGGGAACTGGTAGCTTATTAGGCTTTTTAAAATCCAGCACATTTGTTTATTATAAATTGTCTGATACTTGAATGTCTGCACGTGAGATCCCATTGCTTGCCTGAGGAGTATTTTCCTCCGAATGGAAATATATTTCAGTCTTTGTGGCGGTGATGATGAAATTGCTTAGAAAGCTTTTTGAATCAGAAATTCATCTAGACGGTTGAAACGAGCGAGTTTATGATCAAGTCCCTGGGGCCCCTGCCCTGGCACATGGAAGTATATTCAAGTTTATTTTTAAATTCCTTGATGGCTGGCATGGTTTCTTCTGGTGCAGACACGAGCACGCATGCGCACACACCAGCAGAAAGTGTGAACGGGGCTCTCCCCCACGTCAGCCAGGCGGTTTTCTGAATGAGCAGCGAGCCTGAGATTCGCATCTTTCTTTAGAGTCATCAAGAACAAAGCCCCATCATCCCTCAGCCCTGCGGGCGCCCAGCTTGCCGCGAAGTTGATGTGGATTTTGTGTATAGAAGGATCTGGGGAAGCAGGCAGTTCGTTTTGACCACGTGCAGTTAATGGGACACATTCCGACTTAATTAGTTCTCATCACATTGTGCGGCGCCGCCAGGTTGATATCATTAATAATGATGATGGTGGAATAACATCAGCGTCATAGATACCCAGAGCTCCAGGGGTCAAGTGAAGCATTTGTGTCTCTTAAGAATACAGCGCATTTTAAACTAATTTTGAAGGGAATTTGTAGGATAAACAAAAGAAAACACTTGAAATCAACTCACGCTGTTCCTTCCTGTGACACCTCCCCCAGTAAGTAGCTATCCTTTATCATTTTTTCCTCAATGAAACTATATATAGAAACTTAGTGTATAAAGCGAATCAAAAGAGTCATATTTTATTAGTAAAAATTTAGTGTTAAGGTCAAATGTGTTACATTTGTTTCTTCTTAACATCAGTCACTACAAACACTGAGTCAACTCTGTGAAGTCCTAGGATGCTGAGAAACGTTTGCTGGGAGAACATCCTCTCTGGCCAGCATCCAGACTCTCTGATTTGATGCTTTCTTACTTTCCCCACGTCCTAAATTCCTGCCCACGTGTCCCTTCTGCACCCGCCAGGCAGGTGGGCCCCCTGTGCCCTGAGCGTCAGGGCTTCGTGACTACACACCCTCAGCCTGGAACGCTCTTCCCCTCCCCTCGTTTTCCACATTTTTCCTGACCTTTGAGACCTTATTTCTTGTAATTAATACCATTTCATAGCATCTCTTGCATCAGCGTCCTTGGCTCTGTAAGGCTGCTTAACTGCTTACACCTGTGTGTCTTGTCGTCCCATCTCATTTGCAAACGTCTGTGGTTAAGAAAGAAAAAAAATCAGCCCAGTTCCCATACTCAGCCTAGCACAGTGCTGTGTGCACGGAGCTGCTGTTCAGTGAATACTTGAATTTATGACGGTTGTATCTTCAAAACGTCCATTCTGAGCAGTGCGACTCCAACAGATAGCTCTTGAGTTTACTCTCTGCGGCCATAGGTGGGCTAGGGCACCTTCTCCTAGAAGGAGAGCATGGTTATAGTCTGTGACACCCGCTTGGACAGCCATCCGGCCAGCACATGTGCTGTGGCTTCCACGGCCAGCCGCGCAACGTCCTGGTGGGAGGAGAGGCCGCCTGGCCCTGCCCGAGGGGACCGGCAGACTGGCCGCTCTCTGGCTGACGGGGCCGCACCAGCCTGGTGCCCTTCATGACTTGGGCTGAGAAGAGGACCTTCTGGGTTGGAGCCCAGGTGCTCTCATGTGGAAAATGAAAGGCGGTGACCAGGTGGCTCCTTCAGTGTCAGGGTGGGTGAGTGGATTTTCCAGCATCTGGGATGACCTTGCCCTTGGAGATGCAGTGAGATATGATGGTCTGGAAGTTGGAGGGGTTGTTGCTAAGTGCTTTTCCTAAAATCGCCACCGTGTTGGGGCGTGGGGTGCATGCAAAAGCCAGCTGTGTTCAACTTTAGTTCACCTCCAGGGATAAAGGTAGCATTCATTATCTTAACAAGTTCCCTGCAAAACTGCATGCATGAAAGATAGGCCCATCCAGCGCCTGGGGGAGGGAAGAAGTTGCACATTTTCCATCCAGGCTTGTGGGTAGGTCGTGAATGTTTTCTCAGAACATGCATGTTCCCTTCCCAGCTCCAACCCCAGCCCCTGCCCTCAGTCTCGCCCTCCAGGTGACAAAGAGAACCGGCTCCTTATGTCCTGAACAGTGTGACTTCTGACCTCGCGGACGGGTTGGGCGGGCATGGCTGTTGGTACAGCCTTGAAAATTATCAGCTGAGCTTTGCCGGGACCTTGCATGGTCACGAGTGTGCAGTGTGTTTCCTGGTCAGCTAAGAAAGCACGCCGAGGGCTGTGGGGAGTTCCAGAAGGAAGAAGACAGCCCACACCCTGCCAGAACTTGACATCTAGTGTGAAAACGAGACCTCCAGGTGTGCAGAATGGGCGTGCACAGAGGCCAGACGCGGCTGACTCACCAGAGTCACGCGGCAGACAGAAGGTGCTCAAATTCACATCTCTCTGATGTCCAAAGTGATTTGGCGGGTTTTCTGAATGAATTCCCCGTCGGATCAGGATGTGAAGCAGCCGCAGAGCTGGTGATGATGAATATTTACCGTTTCCTATTTGTTTTCTCATTGTTCGTGGGCAGTAATGAATACATTACTTGTTACTTCTAATCAGTGCCTATTGTCATGTAAATTTCAGAGCAATTATCTGTACCTTTTCAGCAGGGAATTTTAATTCCCATTTACATGATCTTGCTTGGAATTTATTTATCAATCAATCACCAAACAGGCAGGGCTCTCAGGAAGCCCAGAGACCTGTACACACGAGATTAAACGACTCGTGTGGCAGGCGCGGCCTGGGGGATTACGTCCTTGCTGCTCAGGTTGGGTCTGTGGACCAGTGGCATGAGTGCCACCCGGGACCTGGTTATAAATGCAGACTCCCAGGCCCCAACTGAGACCTGCTGGATCAGAGTCTGAATTTTCACAAGACTTCCAGGTAACACCCATGCATACACAGCGGTAGGAAGCTCTTTTTTGAGTTTTTCACACTAAGCCTCTCATGTTCCGTTCTCACCTGGTTCCGTGCGAGATCCTTACAGAACTGTGAAGGCGGGTGCTTCTGTGTATACATATAATCACTGCATAAGTAATTTTCCCCGAGCATGATGCAGCATGGACTAGAGCGAAGGTTTGTAGTCTTATGGATGACTGATTTCTGGCCGTAGTTAAAAGTTAAGTGAATACCTAAACTATTTTCCCAGCTCTTGGAGTTTTTCAAAAACTCAAACCATCCTTTGGAAAGCACGGTTTCCCCTTTTATATCTGAGTCCATCTGAATTCAATTTGGGGGGGAAATGTAAGCCACATGTTCCTGATTCATTTACACTTAACCCTTGAGAAGGTTGTGTTACAACAGCAATTGCCTGTCCAAAAAAATCTCCAGCTTTTGGTAAATCCTTCATAAGGGCAGAGAGATGGGGAAAAGTCACTGGAAAGACCCCAGAGGAGTTGGGCTTTGGGTCCGGGCTCCGGGAGGCTGGTCTGTGCAGCTGTGTGTGTGGACGGCTTCTGTTTTACGCATCTCTGGCGGTTAGTGAGGGGAGGTGTGGTGGTCAGGGTGGCTGGGGGAATTGACCGTACAAACTCATGCTGAAAAGAAAGGGGATGTGAGCAGGTCAGGCAGTGCAGCCAAAATCCACACTGTCACTGACCATCCATGAACATCTCTCTCCCTTTCTAGAGATTGAGTCCGTATCACTTTGTGAGATTTCTGTGTCGTGTTTTCTTTTTAGTGGAGGGACTGGGGATTGAACCCAGGGCCTCGTGCGTGCTGAACAGGGCTCTCCCCCTGAGCCCTGCCCTCCCCACCCCAGATTTCTGTGTTTTGACCCCTGGCAGAGACCTGGTCTGTATTTCCTGTTAGCGACCCCTTAGCCGTGCTGACAAAGTGGACAGCTTGCTGCTGGGGCAGCCCCACTGGGTGATGACCCAAAAAAGCATCCTTGGTCGTCTCTTTGCTGAGTGTTGTGGTCTGAACTGATGTATAGCCAGAAAATTCTAAAAACTTCTTAAGCTTCTTTTTACTTCTTGGTAAAGCTTGAGTTCTAGCTTGCCGATTCCTGTAGTCATTGTGACCCCTTTTTTCTCCTGATGGATGGATAGTATGTAGAAACACGTGTGTCTACGTGTGAGGGTGTACGTCAGGAAGAGAGATTGCGTGTTCATGGCGGGGGGAGTGAGGAGCAGTGAATCGTGTTTTCTGTTTAGACACCTCCCCCTGCATTTAGGGAGTTTGTTTTCATAAGAGGGCTGGGCTGGGTTACAGTTCTTAGTAGCCAGTGATAAACCTGAGTGTGTTTTAGTTCCACATCTATCACATTGTTCTAGGGAGCCAGCAGACACATATTCATATGACAGACGCTCTGATCCAGGCTGGAGGTCTCACTTAAATATTTGAAATAGCTCCTTGGCTCTGAAGGCAGATAGAAGCTACTGAGGTTGTGGGGTGCGGGCTGCCCGATGTCCCCTCTGCAGGCTTCTGCATGATTGTCTTTGGTGGCGGGACATGATGCCTTCAGACATGCCCTACCCTTTATCTGCAAAGAGACCTTTTCTCCTGTGTCATCAGCTGCCTGACTCTGCCCCCCAGGATTCCCCTGGGTCCGTCTGTGAGCCGTCCCTGTGACCTCTGTCCAGGGTCAGTGTCCACCATCTGTGCTCCCCACCCATTCTGGGCTGCCACATCCCAACGTCTGTCACTCTGATGTGTAATTAGCTGTCCCTGTGCTGTCTCCCCCGAGGTGCTGACTCTGGGGAGCTCTGTGCCTTACTACCTGCACCAGGTAAGCACCTGCGTCAAGTAAGCATCCGAGCTGCTGAATCGACGAAACTGTGACATACATCGTATCTTGTAAACTATCTTATGGCTACCAGAGGGGAAGTGGGCAGGAAGGGATAAATTTGGGAGTTTGAGATTTGCAAATGTTAACCACTATATATAAAAATAGACTAAAAAACAAGTTTCTTCTCTACAGCACAGGGACCTACATTCAGTATCTTGTAATAATCTTTAATGAAAAAGAATATGAAAACAAATATATGTCTGTATATGCACGACTGGGACATTGTGCTGCACACCAGAAATTGACATGTTGTGACTGACTGTACTTCAATTTAAAAATATAGTATTTTAAACCAGCTCTTAAATTTTTTTTTAATTGAAGTATAGTCAATTTACAATGTGGTGTTAGTTTCTGGTGTACAGCATGTGATTCAATTAGATATATATACATATATATGTGTATATATATATATATATATGCACACACACACTCATATATACTCTTTTTCACATTATTTTTCATTATAGGCTATTTATTGTAAGATATTGAATATAGTTTCCTGTGCTGTACAGGACCTTGTTGTTTATCTGTTTTATATACAGTAATGCATGTCTGCTAATCACAGACTCCCAATTTAACCCTCTACCACCCATTCCCCCCGACCCCAGGTAACCATAAGTTTGTCTTCTGTGTCTGTGAGTCTGTTTCTGTTTTGCAAATAAGTTTGTTTGTGTTTTGTGTGGTTTTTTTTTTTTTTTTAAGATTCCACGTATAAGTGATATCATATGGTATTTTTCTTTCTCTTTCTGGCTTACTTCACTTAGTATGACAGTCTCTGAGTCCATCCATGTTGCTGCAGATGGCATTATTTCATTTGCTTTTATGGCTGAGTAGTAGTCCATTGTATAAATATACCACATCTTCTTTATCCAGTCAGGGGTGGATGGACATTTAGGTTGTTTCCACGTCTTAGCTGTTGTAAACAGTGCTGCTGTGAACATCAGGGTGCGTGTATCCTTTCAAATTTGAGTTCCCTTTGGATATATGCCCAGGAGTGGGACTGCTGGATCATACGGGAAGTCTGTTTTTGGTTTTTTAAGGAATCTCGATACTGTTTTCCATACTGGCTGCACCAAACTACATTCCCACCAGCAGTGAAAGAGGGTAAACCAGTTCTTAAAAGCTAAACGTCGCCTAACAGTGCTGGACTTAAAATGAGTGCATGGGATGCGTTTGTAAGGATGCTGCGAACAAACGCAGTGTTGCTGGTTCGTGTCGCACAGAAGGTGAACCTCACTTCGCTGCGTCTGGTCGGGGCTCCTCTGGGCTGGCCGCCTCGCAGCTGCCCCCCAGGGTTCAGTCGAGGCCGTGTGGAGGATGCAGTGACTCTCCCTGACCGCTGAGGCTGGCGGAGGCTTCGGGCAGAGGCAGCCGAGGAGCTTGGCTCTGTCCTTGGGCGTAAGTGCCACATGGTCGCCGTTAGGTCAGCACACTTCGGTTCTTCAGGTCAAAACAAAACTTGAACTTTTAACTCCAAGTTTATCACCAGGCTATCCAGCTTCCCTTGGCGTCTCCTGCAGGTCTCCTCCCAGGCTCTCTCCTGTCTCCTTTTGCCACCATCAAGGGAAGCCAAGCGTCCACCCATGCCCTGCCCTGCGCTGCCCTCCCCTGCAATGGTGAGCTTCTGGAAAGCAAAGATGCACGACTCGTCTGTGTGTCTCCTGCAACGCAGAGTACATAGAAACTGAATTTTCAGCAGCTGTTCCTTTCTGTGACCGCCTCGCCCCAGTTGGTCTGAGATTAATTCTGAAACGTAGCTGGTGAACTGAACTCCTACACATAGGGGCAAGTCTGGGTATGGAAGAGGCTTTTTCCTCAGTGGAGTTCAGCCCCCAAATTCAGTGCGAAAAAGCAGCCCGTGGAGCAGAGAAGGCTCCGCGGTGTGCTTTTCAGAATTCTCCGTCAGCGAGGCAGCAGACATTCAATGCAGGCAGCGTTAAGCCGTGATCCGTTAAGTGCATTTCCATGGGGCCACCTAGTAGAGGAACGTGGCTTTGTCGGTGTTGCGATTAGGGTGCCAGCACCACCAGGAATCGCTGAGAGAGTTTTCTGTGTGGGTGTCGTGAATGCCTCAAACTGGTAGAAGTCCTTGGATGAAGGAAAACGCAGAAGTGGGAGTTGGGGTGTTGAAATGACAAAAGCAAACCACATTTGAAATACGTTACCGACCGCCGCGTCTTAGGCGCCCGACTGGCAGAACGACGCCAGGACACGGGTGTGGACCATCGATGCTATTTCAGCAGCCGCCTCGGGGCCAGCGCCCTGCGCGGGGCCCTTCAGGACGATCGGAGCCACGCACGTCGCCTCAAGATGGCTTACAAGCCATGGGCCTGTCCCAGAGATGTCCCCCGATGTCTCAGAAAGGGTTTGGCGGGGTGGAACCACGCAGCAATGTGCGGGCTTGAATATTTAACATCAGAACCAAGCTTTGGCAACTTGCGTTGGCAGAGCCCAAAAACATGCCCTCAGGCCTCTGGATGAAAGAAAAAAAAATAGGAACTTACTAATACATCTTTTATACTAACCTAACTTCCCAGGGAAACGCCACCATTGTAAAGAAAAGTGTGCATCAAGGGCTGATGTACTGTGCTTTCAGACCGCATACAAAGGTGCCACTAAATAACCATTCCTGAAACAGAGTGTCGTCTGTGGTGCATTAAATTATTAACATTTCTATTGGAGGAGGCATTTTTCATAAAATATTTAAGCTACAGATCTCGGAACGCTATTTCGGCAGCCGATACCAAAGCTATAAAATGAAGAAAGCTCACATGTTACAGCCTGTCAAACATTCAGCTTTTTCATTAAGGAGAAAGGAAGGGAAGGAAAACCGAACATCAAGCCATTACCAGTGACGTGACCTTTGCCCCAGAAGGTCCATGTTCAACATAATCCTCTTGCGCCCCGGGGAGGAGCGAAGGCCAAAGGGCAGTCCCTTCTGTTGATGGTGGTACATGATTTCAGGACACAGGGTCAGGGGACATTTCAGTTAGTACCAAGAGTCTGTTGTTGGACCAAAGGACACAAATACGTGGCTATTAAACTAATTAAATTAGAAAACAAATTAGAAATCCCTTAGTCTTATACAGCTACCTGCCATTGCTGAGGGAGAGGTGTGTCCACGCAGAGACAAGCTGCTCTGTGTGACGGCGGAAGAGCACATTTAGAATGTACCCCAGATCGACTGCCCTTCGGGAAGACGTGTTTCTCGTTCCCTTGGTTACGCTTTCGATGTGCTTGCTGATTTTTTCATTTCTGAAGATGTTCTTTTTTCCATTGGCCTGAATTTGGCTTTTTTCCCCCCATTTTCTGCTACTAACTGTAAGAGTAATTTCATGACTTGAGAGTATTTTAAAAAACACATCTTCAGAGAATGAAGAAGCTTTGTCACTCATGGAGCACCTTTTCATGAAACCACAAACCACTCCGTGCTCTTCCTAAGTGTGGAATGGCTTTCCTGGGAGCCTAACTGTGCAAGGCACCACGTGCAGCCTGGTGCTTCAGCTCACCACACCCCAACGTGTGGCCGAGGCCAGCAGTGATGGTGGACGTTCTCAGGGACCCCAAGGTGCTCAGTATCATTTGGGGCTAAGGATCCTCTGTCATCAGCAGACCTTGGGGAGGTGAGGTCTGGATGAATAATTGCTAGTGAGCAACATTTACGAAGCTGCTGTGGGGAAGTGGGACCGCGTGGCTCTCGCACGGCTTGGGCGGAGGCGGAACTTGGTATCTGTAACTCAGCTGAACAGGAAGGTCAAGGAGAGCTTATTAAGCTGAGATAAATCAACCAGGAGGCACTCATGATGTGAGAGGAAAACAACGCAGGTGCGGACGCCCCAGGGACTCCCCCGAGCGAACAGGGGCAGAGGGGGCGGCGTGCCCGCAGGAGGGTGGCGGAGGGCATGGGACCGAGACGGGAAGGGTGGAGTTATCCTCGTGAAAAAGCACGGTTTTCGCTCTTGAGCCACGATGACGTTTGCCCGCATACAGCGCCTCACTGAATGCTGGGTACTCGGTGCTGTTTCAGTAAAACACAGTCTGGCTTTTCAAGCATCTCATTTTCCTGACTTTAAGATAAGAATGTTCTGGTGTGCTGGAGGTGACGGAAGGCCACCGTGCAGGGTGATGTCCACTTATGGAAAGGGGAGTGGAGGGGCTGGCTGGCTTCAGCTGCAGGCCTGGAGGGGTGGAGGGGGCTTCATTCAGTTAGAGAACGGAGATTCTCTCAGCCTGTACAGAGAAAGCTGGATGGAGGTCCCGTTCTTATTCTCAGAACCACAAAGGGTTTTACGAGGCTGAGTCTGACCAATTTTTTTCCTACTCTTCTAGAGGCCAAAATAAGGATGAAATGAGTTTAAATTAAAGGAGGTTTTTTTTTTTTTTTTTTCGGTCTGTATCTTAGAAAGAACTTGGTGAAATGTTAGAATGGGATTCTGATGGGGGCTATAGAATCTTTAATGGGAGAAAAAGACTCTCACCTGTTTTAAGTAACATATTCAATTGGCTAAGGTCAAGGGTCAAGGCCGGGTGATCTCTTGGAAACTTTACATTTGGTGACTTGGTAACTTCTATGGATGTATTCAGTCCATTTGTTTCAGAAATCCTACTAAGTGCCCCCTTTTTTTTTTAACCCAAACAAAGGACTATAAAAATGTGTGTGTGTGTGTGTGTCCATCCAACGAGGAGAGAACGTAGAAACAGTACTTTGTGAATTTTGAAAAAGCACCATTCTTTCTGTGTAAGTCGTTTTAGGCTGTTTGCACTCAGTGAAACTACAGGTTATCTTCAGCAGTGGCTGTAAAATGTCTGTAAAGCTTGTGGCTGGAATTTGCTTTAATGTTTCTCAAAGTTTAAAAAAAAAATTTCGGCCTCCAGTTCCGTCTGCCTCAGACCGGGGAGCCCTGTCTCACATGCACCCGCGTCCTGGTGGGTAGAGCTTTGCTCGTGGAAAGCTTTGGAGTCCTCCTTCCTAGGACATCCAGATAGACCGCGGCGTCTGTGTGCTGTCAGCGTATCCTTATGGCACTGAATGACTTGGAAGTACCCCTTTGGGGTTAATTCCTGGAACTCACAGACAGAAGTCAACTGTGATCTGTTCCGACGTGTTCAGTGATGTTAACAGCTCCGTGGAAAAAGCTGCCTGTTTGACATAAACGGAAACCTTCCCACTGCTCTCTGACAAGCCCGTCAAAGGCAGAGCGAGCCTTTTCTTCATTGTTTGGTGGTTCTTTGTTTTGCATACGGAGCCTTCCGCAAGCCCCCTACTTCCCTGCTTTAGGGAGAGCCTGCAGTGGTGGCGGGGGCCGTCCAGGGCGTTCCGCAGGCCGGCTGAGGTGTGCAGTATCTGCTGAAACCCTTTCAGTCTCCGTTTGTTTATTCTGTATATATGAGGAAGATAATAACTGTGCAGAGTAACAAATGGAATAATAATCCAGATAATTACTCTGCTCTCGGTTACCTCTTTCTTTCAGGTATTTATTGTTTGGGGAACCCTGTGGTATGAACAAAAGGAGCCCTTACTGCAGAGTGTTGGCGTCACCCACTGGACCCTCCCGTCCAGATTCTGCCCAGAGCATTCCTGATTCTGACTCCGCCGTCCAGGGGCCCCCACCCCACCCCACCCCACCCCCCACCAGTGCCTGAGCAGATCTGATCTCTCTGAAAACCTCTAACGCAGGGTCTGCCAAGCCTGACCCACAGACCGGGTGTCCCATCTTGGGGGACGTTGTCTGCAGTACTTGGTCCCCCACAAAGGCAGGGCTGAGTAGTTGAAATGGACTGTTTGGCTGAAAATGTTTAGTCTGTGAGAAAAAGTTTGCTCGTGGCTCTCAGCCCCCGGTGTTGTCTCCTGTGTCTTCCCCTCTCCTCTCTCTTCTTCAGCTGGGCACCATGGGTCTCAGCCTTTTTCACTAACATTTCTTTGTTTTTCTTCTTTTTTTTTTTTTTATTGAACTGTTCTCAAACTTAAGGTTACCAGGGGAAGAAGGGGTGAGAAGGGATAAATTGGGAGTTGGAGAGTTGCAGATACTACTGTACATAAAGTAAATAACACTCCTTTTTTTTTTTTTTTTTGGATTCAACCACATCATCGTGCCTGTGTTATCTTTTTATTGCATGCCCTTTCCTGATCTTCTCAAAGTCTCCTTCTCTTTTGGCCTGTTCTATCCTGCTCTTTGTGGGACTTCCCATCCCAGCCCATGGAGTGTCCAGAACCCTGTGCCTCTCCCCCAGATGCAGCATCCTCCAGGATGAGGGCTCAGCCCTTCCGGGGTGTGGCTGCTCTGAGTCCCAGCCTGGGCGCTGGCCTTAAACCCCTGCCATCTGCAGTCTGGTGGGTGACAGCTCACTTGTCTCTGAAGTCAAAAAACAAGATTTTCGATTTGATTACCTGATCATCACAGAAGCATTTGCATGAATCCACAGTGCCGTGAAAAGCTGCCTTTCTTGGGCATCAGGAAGAATCCGGGTTTGGTTCTGCTCAGGTGGAGTCTTAGATGGTTCTTAGCTTTAAATGCCTGGCTTTCCCTTAGAACTCAGCCTGCCGGTTTGGGATGCGTTTCCAGCTCTGGAAGTGATGGGGTCTCACTCAGATCCCCGCGTGGCGGTGGCCTCTCCAAGCAGCTCACCCCGGGGTTGAGGGGGGGTGTCTGAGTTCTCACAGTCCCGTCTGAAGGGTGTGGCCAGGCTGGTCACTTTCAGAGCCCATCTGAGGGCACTTCTGTTGCAGTGGGCCCTTCCAGCCTATCAGGTCAACGTTCAGTGGAGTTTTTCACTAATCATTTCAACCTATTTCATGAAGTCAGAATTCGGGTGAGTGTTGCCTCAATCCGGGTACACCCTGTTTTTCTCCTTCCTGGCCCGTAACACAGTGCCAGCTAAAATGTATTGTACAGTTGCTCTACAGGACAAGAAACGCCTGCTCCAGTCACCTCTCTGTGCCCGGCTCGTGGCTCGTAGGCTCTGTTGGGGGCATGCGAGGACTCGTGTGGGTACCAGCACGTGAGTGTCATCGCCTGCTTCTCTTCCTCTGGTGACCATGTCTTACTCATCTTTTCATTCCCCATGGGTGTGACACGGTGCCGTTCCCTCACCACCTACCATAGAGAAGTTGGAATGAATCCATCCCTTACCCTCCTGGCACTGAATTTCAGTTGAGTGCTCGCCCAGGTCACGCTAACTCAGTTCTCTTTTTCATAATGCTTCTCCCGATTCAGGCCTAAACACGAACCCCATGTGGTGGTTAAGTCTTCCTTCTCCGTGTGCTCCCTCACTCGGCCCCAGAGGCGGGGTCGCTCCTGTTCCGACAGGCGCTGCAGTGGGCTAGCGGCTCCTCGGCCCTTCCGTCCCGCTGGTCAGCAGCTCCACACGGAGCGGGCACTTTCCACGTCAGCAGGACGTCTGGGGCCCACTCTGTTATCCTCTTGCTTTCTTGCTCTGTTGGACAGGAATTGCATCGAACACCAAAAAACAGTGACAGAAGATGATACCTTTTAAAGGCAATCTCTGCGTCTTGTTCAGTGTGAGAACACAGCCCGCAAAATGCAGTGTGACTTACACAGCAGCTCCTCGCCTTGTTAGATCTAATTTCAGAGCCTCAATTGCCCGTTATTTTAGCGCTTTTTTTTTTTAATGTCCCCAAAGCAGTGTTGAATCTGCAGCTTCTCGATGACTGTGGTGCTGGTGAGCTGTTTGCACCAAGCCGCAGACTCTTCTTTTCTCAACTCTAACTTTTTATTGAAGTGTAGTTGCATGTGTACAGCAAAGCGATTCAGTTATGTGTATACGTACACACAAAATGTATTTTCAGATCCGTTTCCATTACAGCTCATTACCAGAAACCGAATAGAGTTCCCTGTGCTCTACAGTAGGTCCTTGTTGTTTATCTCTTTTATGTATAATAGTGTGTGTCTGCTGATCCCAAACTCCTAATTTATCCCTGCCCGCCACCCTTTCCCCCAGTAACCACAATTTGTGTTCTGTGTCCTTGAGTCTATTTCTGGGTTGTAAATAAAATTTGTCATAGACTCTTTTTTGAATATAAGCAGTTGGGGGACACTGAGCTCAATCGGTTTTGGTTTTTGATGAGTTGTTAGTTCAGCATATACTTTGTCATGTGCTTAATGTGGTGAATCTTTCCAATAAACAAAGCTTATTCCTTTTAAGAACTAACAGTGTTCCCAATGTTATCTGGGAATTCTTTTAAAGTAAATCGGATGATCCCCTAACTTCCTCAGCAGTTATTCAAATGATAATTGAACCTTACTTAATGGAGCTAGGTCATCTATTTGCATTAATCATTTCATTGGGTTGCTAAGATAATAAAGAGTGGATTGCTCCTATATTAAGTACTTCACATAGTTAAAGTATGTTTCTATAAAACTTCTGTAGTCAACATTTCTCGCTTCTGCCATCATGCCCTTGATGCGTTAAGATACTATCTTAAAATTTTTATTTTTTTATTGAAGTATAGTTGGTTTAGAGTGTTGTGTTGATTTCTGGTGTACAGCATAGTGATTCAGTTATACATGTATATATACTTTCCCATCATAGGCTGTAACAAGGCACTGAATGTAGTTCCCTGTGCTCTACAGTAGGACCTTGTTGTTTATCTCTTTTATATATAGTAACATGTGTCTGCAAATTCCGAGCTCCCAGTTTATCCCTCCTCCACCCACTTTCCCCACTGGTAACCAAGAGTTTGTTTTCCATGTCTGTGAGTCTGTTTATCTTATTTTAAACACAAGTTCCTGGGTGAATAGGTTAGGACAACTGCACTCCATATAAAAGCCACTCCTCGTGTAAAGCCCGTGGGGTAGTGGTTAGAAGTGTGCGTGCCACGTTTTAATCCCTGTTCCGCTAGCAGCCAGCTGTTGCCCTTGGGCGGTTACTTGACTTTTCCAGTTCTCTCCTCACCACTTCATCTGTTAAGTGTGCGCCCTCAGCCTCACTTTCTACAACAGTGAGGGCTGGGTGCCTGGGGAGGGTCTTGTGTGTGGACGAAGCTCCACAGCTCCCATAGCTCTGTGTGTATGTGTGTATACGTATGTCTGTGTCAGCTGTTTTACTGTGGATATGCAAATGGAAAAGGTAGCATGGAGAATTGACTTGGGCCATCTGTGTTCTAGGTTTGGGGACTGGATAACTGTGTAGGTTGTAAATTGGGGAATTCCTATTTGGATTATCCTCTGTCCTGCAACTTTCAGCTTACCTGCCTTTTTTCCAGGTGTTACACAGATGTGGAATAAATACAGTCAGCCTTCTTTCTACCTGTGATTTATTCGGTAGTTATCCTGAACTTGACTAAAAGTCTTTACACACCTGCCTCTGTGCACACACTGTGGAGTTTTGTGACTAACTACCGCACACACCGGCCTCACACCACAGCAGCTCTCTCCTACTCAGAGCAGCCCCTCAGCATAGGGACTAAAAAGAACGTTTGGAACTTGCTCAGGGTCTTATAGCCGCTAAGTGACAACAGAATCTAGACTTAGGTCCTTCCAGAAGCTTACAGCGAACTAGATGCTTGGCTCCTCTGTCTCCAGAAGCACATGCCACTGTTTGTGCGAACACCCTTCACCACAGGTGAGGTTGGGAGGAACTGCTTGTTACTGATGACAAATTCCCACCTTTGAAACTCTGTGGTCCTTTGGTTCTGTGACCTCTGTTTCTCTTTCGACTAGAGAACGCACACACCACAGTTCATCCTCAATCTTGGAAATATCTGATGGAACGGTACGGCTGGGGTCAGGATCTCCAAATTCTTACCCACCCCTGAGCCTTCTCACCTCACCTCTTGACCCACCTTGAATAGGTCCAAGAGTTGCGCTGTCCAAATGGAAGGCACCAGCCACATTTACTTCTTAAATTGCCAAATAATTAAAATTAAATGAAGTTAAAAACTCAATTCCTCCACTGATTTAGCCACGCGTCAAGGGTTCAGTAGACCCACGCGGCTAGTGGTGACCACACTGTGTGGATGTTCAGCCCTTCCGTCACGGCGGAGTTCTGCTGGGCGGCGTTGTAGAGGGACATGTGCACACTCTGTCACTGAGGAGGATCTGGCCCCTGCGCTGCGGCACACAGGACAGGCTCCCTCTGGCCTTTCCAAAAGTAGCCTGGGCTGCCCAGAGTCAGGCCTGGCATGGCTGCTCCTCTGTTTCTTCTGGGCTCACCTACCTCCTGCTAGTCTTAACCAATGGGCAACATGCAATGGAAGAGAAGAGAGAATCAGACACACAGAAGTTACCTGAGAACCGCCGGAGTGCAGATGCCAAAGGGAGGAGAAATGTGAGAGAGTGTTCCAGAAGATTCTAGGTTCTTTTTCCGTGAAAGCTCTTTCCTACCTGTTGGGTCTTAAAGACTCTCTATGGCCTTTGAATCATATCAAAGCTTCTCTCCTGAGATGAAATGAGAAATGGACAGCTTTTAGGTTTCAGAACATGGGTCACCTCCCATTGTCAGGCTGTGAGATCATCTTAGTAGGCTGGCACTGGCAACTTTTACAGAGAAAGAGATAGACAAGAATAGGAAATATTAGAATGTATTAGAAGGAGAAATGGTTTTATTTCATAATCTCTATCTCAGTTATATATTTATGTACATTTATTGTACTAGTCACTGTGTAGAGTGTACTTTTTATTGTGGGTTTTGGTCAGAATCTGAATAATTCTGGGTTAGAATCGTAGCTAACACAATAAAGAGAATTCTTTTTTTCATTTTCTGATGCCCATTTCTGTGATGGTGTTAGACGTGCTTTGTCATGTTTTAGGTCATCCTTTTCTGGGTATCAGAACCATGAAAGATAAGTGATCCATTTTGGGTGTGTGGTTGGAGTGGGGGGCCCTGTGCAGGAAGCACATGATGGTCTCAAATCTTTTCACATGAGTCACCAGTTTGGAAGTCTTGGAAATACAGGATAGAAAGAGTTTTACTGTGCAATTTGCAGATTTGAGTAGAGGGGAGCCTCTCTGGTCGGCTTCATGGTGGGAAGTACTGTGTGTGTCCTCGTGATGTTCTGTGTTCAGAGGTGCAGACACAGAACTCTTGGAGAAAGGAGGAACACATCCTGGGAAAGCCTAGACCAGAGGCTCTCACCGATTCAACAGGCTCAGGGAGCGCTCACTTGCCTAATACTGGGTCACCGCTAAGGGAATGAAGGTGAAGGTGACAGGGCCCTCCCACGACAAGCTCGCTGCCTCACTCCGGAAAGAGCCCGTCCAGCCAGCGGACGCGCACAGGTAGTGTGACACCGGTGTGGAGGGCTGGGGCGCGGGTGTGACCTGGCCCGCAGAAAGGTGTCTTCCTCCTTGGGGCCTTGGCTGGTCCACACAGGCGCTCTGCGTGGCGTCACCCTCATCATCCCAGCCAGGTCTGAGCATCTCTGTCGTCCACGGTGCCTGTTCCAGCGTGAAGTTCCCCGGGCTCCCGCCCAGCTACTCCAGGCTGGTCAATAAGTAGCTGTAAAATGAGATTTTAAAATTCAGCTTGAGTCTTTTCATAGCTGAAATCATGATTCAGCACAGGGTTTTTGTGGAGTTTTTTTCATGTTGCATTCATACTCAAGGGCTGGCTTTTTTTTCCCTCCTTTTTTCCACTGAAAGGATGCTAACAGGCGGAAATTGAGCAGGAGGAGCCCTCATTGTCACCTTTTTCCTTCGCGGAGGTATTTATAGTAAGAAGATTAAAGGTGCAGAAGCATCAGAAAACCAGAGAGACAAGGAACTGAGGAGCGCAGCGGGTGGGTCTGAGGACCGTGAGCACCCACGTGGCAGCCGGGAGGGGCCGCAGCCCAGCCCAGCTTGGCCATCGGGGCTCCTGGGGCTGCTCCTTCTGAGGAGGAATTGGGCAGTCCAGGCACCCTGCCCTGGGGCTCGTGAGGGTAGAAGCAGGGCCTCCTCCTGCGGAATCTTGACCACGACTTACAGGTCCCTCCTGCGTTTTCCAGGGGGAGCGCCTGCTCGGGGCCTTCCCCTAGGCTGTCCCGGCTAGCTCCAACTTAGAAATCAGGGCATGTCGTTTGACCCTGAGCCGTCTGTGGGCGGAGAGTGTTTGAAATTATGGCTGTGCCATAAAAACATGAGGACTTGCGGCTGTGCCATAAAAACAGGAAGTGGAACCTGGCGGTGTGATACCGACCTCCTGCCTCCGGCCACGTGCCTTGCACCGCCCTGCCCTCTCCCTGCTCAGGCACCATCTCAGCAGCACTGGAGGGAGGCGGCATCGTGGTCAGAGGTGTGAGCCACGGCCCTTTGGCCTGTGCTCAGCAGCGGTCATCGTTGCCCTGCTTGGGTGGAGCCATGAGCTGTGCGCGGTGGTGCCTCACCTCCCTCCTACCTCTGAGCAGACGGTGGGGTCAGATTGTCCCCCTACAGATGCTCCGTTCCCAGATGATCTGTATGTCCACCTGAGGCCACACTACCCCACTGAGTTTCTTTGCTGCCCCATTGCTGCTGCCATGGGAGTCCAAAAATTAGTATAAATACATGCATATATATGTATATACACACACATGCACAGAGACATCTTTAAAGGGCTTGTGGTTTTTGAGGGTGGAGAAGGGGAAAACTGTCAAAAGGATAACTGCCCAAAGGGTCATCTTCTGCCCTGGAGGGCCCCCCATCTTCGGAGGTTCCTGGCTTCAGGTCCCGAGCCTTCCTGGGGCCCCGCAGCCCCTCGGTGTCTCCGCTGATGAAAGCTGGGCGTCCGCCTCTTCCCACCTGCTAAGTCTCATCCCGGAGCTTTCCAGCTTCTAAAATCGGATCGTTCATTTATTTTGGGCTCCTCCATTGTCATTCTTTTTATCCTTGTGGTTATAAGACTTCATTTCTCTGTTGTGACTTTAGTGGAGTTTTAGAAGGTGTGTGTGCTCGCTCCATCCTGTTGGGTTGGGTTGGGCTGGGCTGGGTGTCTCCGCCTTTCTGAGAATCATCAGCATCCAGTCGGGGAGCCCTGAGCTGCTGTTTCTCAGCCCTGCCTCGCCTCCACGTGGGCCGATCGCACAGCTGGCCAACATCCTTCCCTCGCTCCAAGCCCATCCCAAGTCCACAGAGTCCGCAAAATCGGACGTGACCAAAATTCTCTACCTTTCCTGAAGAATTGGTCACTCCTTCCTGTTATTTTCACAAAAAAGTATACATTTACTTTTTTTTAAAATTTATTTTTATTGAAGTATAGTTGATTTACAGTGTTGTTAGTTTCAAGTATTTATAGCAAAGTGATTTAGTCATGCACACATATATATTTATATATACACATATTCTTTTTCAGATTCTTTTGCATCATAGGTTATTACAAGATATGGAATACAGTTCCCTGTGCTGTCCAGCAGGTCCATGTTGTTTATCTGTTTTATGTACAGTAGTGTGTGTCTGCTAATCCCAGACTCCTGATTTATCCTTCTCCACCCCTGTCCCCTTTGGTTACCATAGTTTGTTTTCTATGTTTGTGAGTCTATGTGTGGTTTGTAAATTAGTTCATTTGTATCATTTTTCTTTAGATTCTACATATAAGTGGTATCATACGGTAATTGTCTTTCTCTAACTTACTTCACTTAGTATGATCTCTACGTCCATCCATGTTGCTGCAAATGGCATTATTTCATTCTTTTATGGCTGAGTAGTATTCCATTGTGTGTGTGTGTGTGTGTGTGTGTGTGTGTGTGTGTGTACCACAACTTCTTTATCCAGTCATCTGTTGATGGACATTTAGGCTGTTTCCATGTCTTGGCTATTGTAAATAGTGCTGTTAAGAACATTGGGGTGCATGTATCTTTTCAAGTTAGAGTTTTCTCTGGATATATGCCCAGTAATGGGATGGCTGGATCATATGAAAGTTCTATTCTTAGTTTTTTAAGGAACCTCCATACTGGCCGCACCAATTTACATTCCCACCGACAGTGTGGAAAGGAGGGGTCCCTTTTCTCCACACCCTCTCCAGCGTTTATTATTTGTAGACCTTTTAATGATGGCCATTCTGACTGATGTGAGGTGGTACCTTGTTGTAGCTTTGATTAGCATTTCTCTGATAATTAGTGATATTGTGCTTGTTGGTCATCTGAATGTCTTCTTTGGAGAAATATCTATGTCTTCTGCTACATCTACTTTCTGACTTAAGATCTCATCTGTAATTTTGTTCCTTGACTGTTGAGTGCAGGAACCATTTTTCACACCTTGATGTTCTCAGCAATTTGGGTGGTACCTGGAACCTAATAGGTGATTTGTAAACGACAATGGTCATTGTCGCTCTGAATTAAAATTCCAGAAATAGATTAGAGCAGTTTTAAGTCTCAACTTACCTTCTTCTGTTAACTGGGGGAAACATTCTCAACCAAAAGCAGTGAGAACCAGCACCTGGAGGCGGAGGCTACCCAGCAGGTGCGGTGTTGGGGGAGGGGCGGAGGGTGCACAGAAGGAACCACATGCTCCTGCTGCCTCTGCCACATCTCTCTCTCCCTTGTATTGAAAACGAGGGGGTCCTGTGGGGAGAGGCAAACTCCGGATGCTCTAGTTTCCTGCAAGGGGAGGTTGGCCCCGGCAGCCGGTGATTGGAAATCATTGCAGCTGCTCACCTGCTGCTCTTGCTCTGTATTGATGAGGAAAGTCAGGTGATGCCCGTCTAGGGCTGCCTGTGATGTCTTCAGCTCCGAATCCAGGCAGCCTCAGTTCCAGGCATCCCGAAGTCAGTCCACTGCCCGGAGAGCCCCGGCTGGGTGCTGGAGGGTTCACCAAGGGCTAGAAAATTCGCAGTATTTCCTTTCCTGCAAGCTCACTGAGGAGAGAGCTTCCCTTGTGTTTGCCCAACACATAGTCTTCTTATTTTACGTTTCCTCGGAGAGTTTTCCATGGAAGCCTCGGATTCTGTTTCCCGTCTCCCAGACCATCCCCATAATGCCTACTGTCACTTAGGTGGCAAGTCTGTTTGTCAGAAAAGTCTAATTGCTTTATGTGTGAGGACATTAAATGGTGATAAATTTATGTATGCAGCTGCTCCATTACTGGAGAACAAGTTTTATCTCCTAATAAATTGATGTTTCTTTTTAGTGTCAACTAAAACCAAAATTTACATCCGAGGAAGTGAACCTTAACATTAAATAATTACTTCACTGCCACTAGTGGTAAGAAAGGGTCTTCACCACCCAGCCCTGGAAAGGCTGGAGCGAGGGAAGTGGTTTTTTCCTCTGTTAATTGTTTCTTGAAAGCAGAATTGAACAGTGGCTTTAATTGAAATAGGAATGGAAGTTATGCCCTTTTAAAGCAGATACTGTAAATAGTGTCATCATTTGGAATGAGTTACACCATAAGGGAAAAGACTAAAAGGCTTATTTATGTTGAAGGGTTCGGGGAAGAAAAGAGCTTCGTTTTTGGTGGTTTGTCTGGAGTTGCATTTAAGATAATGGAATAGACGCTTGAAATTCTCTGGACTTTGATTAATATTTAATGCGTCTTTTCGACAAGACTTTGAATTCGACTGACTCCTAATAAAAGATAGAGCTTGGACAAAGGGCGTCTATCAGTTTGACTTACTTTTAGAGGATCTGAATAAAAATGGCCAGAGGCTGGGTTTCTTCTTATTTTTGTGTTCATTATACCAGAAATATAGTGCTCCTTTAGGAAAGATTACATTAAAGACTTTACTTGGCTGGTCCCATGTGGGACAAATAAGAAATAGTATTATGTTTACTTTAAATTCATATTATGAACTGAAAGTTTATTATACTTGCATGTGTGTGTATGTATATGTGTATGTGTTTGCGTGTGTGTGTGTGTGTGTGTGTGTGAGAGAGAGAGAGAGAGAGAGAGAGCCCCCCCGGCACAGATTAGAAACCTTTTCCTCCAATTTCTACCATCAGGGAGATGTTGGCAATAGCGTTAGAACACTGGCGAAGTTGGAGCAGCCCTGGGCTAAGAACGTACACGTCTGTATCGTCCTAAGTCTTCTGTCTCCCAGTTTGTTGATGACCTTGGTGTGTCATTGTACCTCTCTGCACCTTGGTTTCCTCATTGATACAGCAAAGGAATTGGTCCCAGTGATCTCAAAGCAGCCTTATAATTTGACTGTTCTTTAGTTCTAGAAGCAATGGTCCTGTGATCATGGTAATATATATCCTGGAGTAGAGTCCATAGCACGAGTTATTTGACTGTCAGGTGTTCACGGCGTGCTGTGTAACAAACACTCCTCACAGTGTCCTTTTCTTTACTGCTAACCTTCCCAGCTGATGTCTGAACTAGAAGACAGGAAAGCCAACAGTTCAAGGACAGACTGGATGTGGTTCTATGCCAGTTCCATCAATTATCTGGGAAACGACTGAATATTCCTTTTTCTAAAGCCGGGTTTGTTTTGTCAATGGCATTTGAATAAAATGTTGCATGTCATGATGGAGATCAGTGCACACCCAAACACTTAATTGGGCAATCTGTGATGTCCTGGCTCTAGCATTTTGGAGTAGTTCTGAAGCTGATGGCATGACTTTTTTTTTTTTTTTTTTTTTTTAATGACTCTGTTAGCTGCAGGGAAATTTTTTCAAAGTAATGGAAAGATTCTGTGAAAAATTACATAAAAAGCATGTTGGGTGTACAGGGTAAAATTTACAGGGTTTAACTGGAAGACGTCCTTCTTCCTCTTCCTCTGTAAAACCGTTTTAGGTTTAAAAATAAGTGAAAATATTATGATATTTAGTTGGCATGTTCATTTCTTGTCAAATTTCTAAAAATTTCTTAGTCTATAGAAGTTTGTGTTCCCTTGGATAAGTAATACATAGACTGTATTTAAACTCGTTTTATAGTCATTGCCGTCTGCTTTTACTGTTACTGTAAAGACACAGAATTATTGTATCTTCGCTTATGTGATCCATTGTTGCTGTATCATGGTGTTATCTGGCCCCAGCTCTGTGGTCAGAAACATAACCTCCAATTACGACATTGCTCCTACGGGAAAAAATGATTCGCCTTACGATGTGGTTTCTAGGAACATGTGGTGAAATGTGGAGAATGCCTGCCTTTTAAAAAATGTAAGCTTTTCAGCCCTTTATACCATCAGTTCTGACTTGGCAAGGTGTGAAGAATGTGTCTTAGATTGGAGGCTGTTCACGGATTGGCTGTGAGTGGGGCTCAGAGCCCCTCCCCTCCGTGCGTACAGAAGGGACAGCAACGTACACGTCAAACTTAAGCGTTAGTTGTTTTTGTTTGTTTTGGGGGGATAACTAGGTTTGTTTGTGTATTTATTTAAATGGAAGCACTGGGGCTTGAACCCAGGACCTCCTGCCTGCTAAGCATGCACTCAGCCCCGAGCTCTCCGCTCCCTCGAACTTAAGCTTTAATTGGAAAGTTGGCTGCATATATATACCCTTACGTTTGGGGGATGAGAATTTTACTTAAAATGTTATCAAATAAAACATCTCTCTTCTCTGTAATGCCAAACGTCTTGATCTGCCAAGCATAGTCTGCTGCTGTATGTTTACTTTAAATTTACTGATAAATCCCCTTTTACCCTAAAAATTCAAAAGCTCATTGTCCTTTTTGCTCTTTTCTGTCATTCATTAGTGTTACATCATTGGTGAACTCTTTTAACTTAGTACTTTAATTACTTCTAAGATCCTGCAGAGATCTTAGTTACAAGCTTCTAAATTACAAGGACAAAAAGTAAAGCTTATTAAGTTTTGGGGAGGTGCTTTTTAGGAAAGTGCTTAAATTAATTTGAGATGTCTTATCAACTTAAAAAAACCCCCATCTCTTCCATAATAATATCCATTGGGACTTAGAAGTTACACAAAGAAGTAACCCCTCTGCAGAGACACTCAGAGCACAGCCACCCTGGTCAGGGCAGGGCTCGTGGTGTGCTCTTCCTTCTGTCCCTGTTAGGAGAAGAGGTGAAACAAGGAACATATTTGATAACAGATATTAATCTAACATCAAGAAAATGAGAAGGTTAATTTTAGAGACTTAGAAAGCATGGTCATGGCACCAGCACATAGCTGTCATGCTCAGTTCAAGCGAACAAACATTTAATTTACTTTAAGGTTTCTTTCAGTTAGTGAAAGCTTAGCTCTCATGAAGGACGCCAGAGGGACAGCCCTGAGGACCCTCGCCTTTGTCCCGAGCTCAGCAGATGCCGCCTGCCAGCAAGCAGCCCGGGGCGCACCTGGAGGGGCAGCGGGGCTGGGGCCGGGGCCGCACCTGGCGGGTTGCCCGAGCTGCTGCTCCCACAGGGAGCACGTCTTTGTACCCCGGGGGCCCCCACTTCATAAGCACAGCCCAGTTCTTTTTGCTTCTCTGTCGCTGCTACCCAGCCCCAGCCCTTCCCTAACAGTGTGGCTGGATTTGCCTCATACACTCAGCCCTCTTCCGCCCCCGCGCGCTCTCGGGTCTGCGCCGCTGCCGGGGTTGACGTTACGCCTGTGCGTGCGTCGACGACTGCGGGCCTGCCTCCCGTCTCCCTTCTCTACTGGGCTGCGGGCCCGGGTGTATGACGAGCTGCCCTGTGCCTCTCTCTAGAAGTCGTTGTCTTCAGTGTTCAGGAAGTACTGGTACTGGTCTGAACTCATTCTGCTCGCTAGTAATGGGGAGATGAGGTGCTGGGGCAAGGAATAATGGCTTTATTCAGAAACCAGCAGACCAAGAAGATGGGGGACTAATATCCTAAAGAACCATCTTACCTGAGTCGGAATTCAGGCTCATTTTGTACTAAAAAGGGGAGGGGTGTGGTTGGTTGTTGCAAACTTCTTGGTGTCAGAATCCTTTGTTCTTACGGCTGCCCACGTGGGGCAGGTCATGGTGTCCCTGTAAACATCCAACAAGACAAATGTTATTCTCTGTCGTGCAACTTTCCATCTCAATATGAATGGGCAAGTGTTATCCCTGTACAGGCCAGAGCCTTGAGACTGGTCTCTCCTGTCTATTTCAGGATCTAGGCAACATTCTTTTACAGAAGGTGCAGAACCAGCATGACTGAGCCCAGGAAACAGAGCCCAGGGTTAGAGCCAAAGGAACAAACCCAATATGAGGTCAGGTTTGTTCTCCCTTGTGACAGTACCTGGGTTAGATGATTTCTTAGACACCATCTCACATTATTCACAAACATAAGCCAAATGTTACTTCTGTTAGAAGAGTCAGAAGAAATAACTAACTACTCAAGATAGGAAAAGAAATTCTCGGCTTTCTATTCCATACTCAGTAGACTGGTCATTGTGACCTCTAGGAACTGTGGTTAGTGAAATAATATTTATTCTTGTAGGAGTGTTGACCACCTAATTTCCAAAAGTTGTTGGAAGCAGTTTTTAAAATAGTTATTAAAATGAAGTTTAAATGGACACCACAAGGTAAAAGATACATTAGAAAATTGAGTAACTCAGTATAATTAGATATTAAGTTTTTCTCAGAGTTTCCTGGTAGCCAAGGCAAAAAAGGACAACATAAAATCCCTCTTTTGTGACAAAAGGAAATGTGTGAGTTTATTTGGAGAAGTGCTCTCATTAGCACTAAATTCCAGGAGTCAGTTTTAGCATACACTCTTGTAAAAGGGAATCTGCATAACAAAAGGACCATTTTCAAATGTAGGGCTGGATAAGATTCATGAATGTTTTATTATGATCGATTGTACGATAAATAGAAATATATGACATCATCTGAGAAACACCATCTCTGGGATTACACATTACATGTACATTTTCTAAAAATAAAAAATGTATAAAAGTTGGATCATGTTTGTAAATATAGGGTTGCAAAAAACACTGAAATCTTCACATTATGAATCATTTTTCACATTGATTCTTGACCAGTGTTTAAGGTATAACATTATATTGTAAAGATATTTTCCTGGGAATTTAAGCTAATATAGTCTTGAAGTATTTAGATTTCTGGATCAATATCCTTGTTCTTATTGTGAACAGTAAAATGTTCATAGGTTTTGTAAATCCAAAAGAAAAGGGAGCCTACCAGAAAACGGATAATCCTGTTTCAGGAAATTCCCCAACAACATCTACCTAAAACTGCAAAATTGGCTTAAGATTTATGTTTTTATCCCGTGACTTTTAAGAAAAAATGCTCAAACTATCATCAGGGTTTTTTTTAATTGCCATTTTTGGTAATATTGATTCTGTGAAATACCATACTACTGTATTTTTCATCAATTATAAGATTGACACTTTTCACAACTTGAAATCTTTGCTATCAAGGTATTTCTTACCATCAGTGTCAGTTCAATTGGCAACATTTTCTTTCTCTCTCAGAGTTACGTAAAATGTGTCAGGATATAATGGTTTCTCAAGTTCTGTGAAATGTAGTTGTAATTGTGTACTTCATATATACTCCTTACATTTTAGTTCAGTTTGCAACACACAAGAAACAGACCTTATTGATTAAAAGAAGAAAAAAACTTGATTCTGGCAACTGAAGGGTTGTGGATTACTTTTCCAAAGTTTTTGATATTGTTATGGGAAAGTTGGAGAATCAACTCCTTAATGGAATCCATGTTGTAATAAACCCTAGTGACTTGATGGAAACAATTTTGCAAAATTTACAGTTAAGTATCACATAAATTTATGTTTATCAAAAACACCCTCAAGTTTATTAAAAGTTCTGCATCTTACCTGTCTGTTATTCCATGGACTCCATACATCCTCATAAAGTTCTCTAGATAATGTCACACCAAGACCACGGAGATGACATTTTGATGTCAAAACAAAATAGTGTAGCAGAAACCTATAGAAACAATGTTGCAGTGACAAAATGAAATGTCAGTGGATGTCTATTGTAGCATAATGTCAAAACAAAATGTCAGCCCAACTCCATGGAGACGCTGTTACGGTATCAAAATGAAACAATATCATGCCAGCCTGTAGAGACATTGCAATGTAAGAAAAGACAAAACAGAATGATATGGTGGAGATCTGTGACGTAGTCTCAATGTAGCTTCACGTCAGGTAATTGGCTTGTGGCAAATGTGGGTAATATTTCAGTATATATTTTCTGAATCCTTTTTCAAGTCAAGAAAATATCCCAGATTGTTTCTTGGGTATAAATGCCTGTTAGAAGATTGCTGGTGTTTTCATCCAGATCCATGCCCGTGTCTGTGTCTGTGTTCATTCTGGGTTCAGCTGCCAGGGCACATACATAATTAGTTCTGTTTGGTCTTGGCTTAGCTTCCCTGCACACTGGTGCTTGGACATCAGTTGAACATAAAGATACAGGGAAGGCGGTGCTCCAGTCTGCCTGGAAAGGATCATACTGAGTCTTCACAGATGCTTTGCTCCATTTCTGTCTCCTCTGTCCTCAGGTATGGCAGATATGTAGCTGCCACCACCCCTGCCTTGGGGAGCCTCCAGCCATCAAGGCTGGTTTTATAGTTTTTACCCGAATTCCCATGCCCTTGGCCCCGTCTCCTTGTGACTCAGTAGTGCCTTGGCTAGGTAGTCACTCTACTGATTTCTCAGCTCTTTGATGTTAATTGAAAGATCAAAAATTCTGTTTATTACAGAAAAACAAATCCTTATTAAAATCTGTAATCATGTTAAATTAGGATTTTTTTTTTCTTCCCAGAAGAAAGTTATTTAAATTAGGAAGGTGTCAAAGTAAAATCTTTGGACAACGTTTTAGACATAGAGAAGTGGAAATTTTACCATATGAGTCACCTTATAAAAGTCAAAAGGTTTTTATCCACATTTTAAACAATTTGTGTCTGCAATTCAATATTGATTTTTTTTTTTTTTTAGAAACTTAAAAATCTCAGAAATTGAGAGAGGAAAAAGTCAAACTAGAGAAAAGAGTCTCTTCTATGTATACTGTGCCCAAAAAAGAAATACAGAATTTTTCTCCTTTTATTCAGCTACAAGAATAATTTCAAAATCATATTGAAGCAAAATGACACAGTAAAGTCGTGATTAAGCAGAAGCCAGCCAAGCAGATTCACAGGTACCCAGTGTTTGCAGATCGCATTTTCAGGGGAAAGAGGCAGATACCTACAGGGCTGCTATTGGAAGTTTGTCAAAAAAAAAAAAAAAATCAGCGAGAAAAGTGAAGGACTTTGGGGTAATAGCTGTGGTCAACAGAGTGTGAGTCGTCTCAATTTCTTCCTTTTTTTTCTACTCAGAATAGTTGGTAGGTAGTAAGAACTAAAGGTCATGAGCATCTTCAAACTTTTTTTAAAAGTTAAACGATGCTCCTCATTGCTTCTTCCCAAGATAGGAGAGACTTCAGTGCTTTTTGGAAGAATTTTCTGACACAAGGATTGAAACAAACAAAAAAGGGTTTTTGATAAACTTTTAGTTAATCAGAGTATCAGTTCTTCCAAGATGATGATCATGTGGGATCTTACACTAGGTTCAGTTTGCTCGTATCAGTCCTCACATACGAGCCACACAACTGTCTCCTGGAAGATGACATCAGCTTTGTGCGTGGTGGGGACGCTGGGACCTGGGGCTGTGTTGTCAGCCACGCCTCTGTGGCTGGGGCAGGACTGCATGGTGGGAACAGTCACGACACATCCTTTCCCCTGAGCACCAGGAGAATCATTTTGAGAGATCCATTTGGGAGCTGGTCACTGTTTGGCAGGAGAATTAAATGTGGAGGCCAGCAAATATTGAAGCAGAGGATTAAAAATTATAAATCACACTCACTACATTGACCAGTGGGAGTAAACGTGTGTAATAAACATCTAAAGCCAAACTGCATTTCATCACGTCAAAGGAAGGAAAACGATTTTTGAGGATTACTGTCAGAACGTGTGTTCGGGGGGAGAAAGTCTGGGGGACTTGGCTAAAACATTAAAATAGGGTTTACTTGTATTTGGAGCTTTGTAGATTACAAATGCAATGCTTCAGAAATTTAGTCTCCATCTTTGTGTGTATATATATTATTATTAATATATATAAAAATATAAAATATAACATAAAAACATTCTGTAAAACGTGTGTGTGTGTATATATGTATAAATATAATCTTAAAACGTAATATAGAAGTAATTCTGAAGTGTCTCAAGGAGTGGCAGGTGTTACCCAGTTACTAAAGACGACAGCCGTGATGCTGCACACCAGAAATGGACACATTGTAAACTGACTATACTGAAGGAAAAAAAAAAACTATGTTATCATTTTAGAACATTTATACCCATGCCTTTCATACACTGGAAAAAATAATGTTAGTATCCATATACCTGTTTTATTCTTGAAAAGACATTTGATCGACTTGAAAATAATTAAGAATTAAAAATAATACAAACTAGAAAGTCCAAACTTACTGTAGAGAATGAAGATATTTCTTCCCCTTTTCATCTTGAAAATCACTTCAAATCGGCAAAAAGAATAACAGAAATACTATCTCTATCTTTGATGAAAATGAGGATGTCTTCTTATAACCATACATGATGACAGAACAGCCCCCAGGACGTCAGGAACCAAGTCGGTGCCCTCCGGACCACATACTGGCAGCTTCCCCTCTAAAGGAACTGATGGCCTCAGGGAAGGACCCCTCATCTCCTGACATGTAGGACTCCCCAGCCAAGAAAGGGGCTCCCTGCCCAGCCCTCCTGGAGTGACGTGTACCATTTCACAAGCCCCATCCAGGCACACGAGGATGAATCTGCTTTTTAGTGCGTCGTTCTTAAGTAGAAGGCACAGGCAAGCGTATCAAACACCGAGGAAAGCCTTAATTATGGAAGACAGACCCAAACAATAACAACAAACTTAAGAGAAGGACTTGGAAGAAACAAAAATTACAGGGAAGAGAAGAAAATGTTTAAAAGCTGTAATACCCGCCATGAAATGAGAAAAGATACCGCAACCATCAAAACACAACGAGGAGGCTACTGGGGAGGGTTATTAAGAAAATGTGAAAGAACTCTTGGAAAATAATAAATACAACAGCAGCGTTAAGAAAGACAATAGGAACCCTGGTGGGTAAGGTTGAGGAGATCTCCCTAAAAGTAATAAAACACGAGACATAAGACACAGAGCAACTTGGGTGGAAAGAGGAAGTTCACTTTGAGGGAGGGAGGTCCAACAGTTAACATACATGCTTTCCAGACAGAGAGAGAATGATGGGGAGGTTCTTCGAGAAACAGCATAAGAAATTTCCCCAGAACTGGACACTTAATATTCTAGACGAAGACTCACCTTAGTTCCCAGAAAAATGCGTGAGGCTTCAGAATACCAGAACTAAAGAGATGATGCCTTTAAAAAGTGTACAGTAAAGCATTGGGAATCAGAATGTTAGATGTTAACTCAGCAGCAGCTTTGGAAGCTTGAAGTCAGTGGGGCCCTACCTTCAGATACTGCCGTCCATACCTCGCTACACCATCAGTGAGCAGTGGTGGTGGAGTAAATATATCTTAAGCACGCAAAGATACATTTTCTGCTTCTAACACATCCCCTTTAAGAAAGCTACAGAATGTACGCGCTCACAAGTGCCAGGGCAAGGATGAGGAGAGGTGCTGGGGCTTCTGTGCAGAGAAGATCACCTTGCAGCCTGGGGCGTGCAGGGGAGCCCTGGAGGGTGGAGAGCTGAGAGAAAAACTAGAATTGATAAGCTATGTAGGTTCGATCTTGTGGAAATTTGTAGTAAAAAGCCATAGAGAGGGAGACAGTATTGGCCAAATGATATCTGGTAAAGGACTGTCACCCAAAGTATACAAAGAACTTTTAAAACTTAACAGTAAAAAAACCAACAGCCTAATATAGACCAAAAAAGAGCCAAAAACTATAGCAGGCACCTCATCAAAATGATGCAGGTGTCAGACTGGCCTGTGAAAAGATGCGCCACGTCGTATGTCATGAGGGAAGAGCACACTGAGAGAATAATGAGATACCACTTACATACCTATTAAAATGGCTAAAGTCCAAGACACCGACAACACCAAATGCTGGTGAAGATGTGGAGCAATGGGAACTCATTCATGGCTGGTGGGAGGCAAAATGGTACTGGTACTTTGGGAGACAGTTTAGTGATTTCTTCCAAAACAAAACATTTAACTGGAGTGAATTTTATTTTATTTTTCTAGTTGAAGTATGGTCAGTTATAATGTGTCAGTTTCTGGTGGACAGCATCATGTCCCAGTCACGCATATACATGCATATATTCGGTTTCATATTCTTTTTCATTACAGGCTATTACAAGAGATTGAATATAGTTCCCTGTGCTGTACAGAAGAATTTTTTTCTATCTGTTTTTATATATAGTGGTTAACCTTTGCAAATCCCAAACTGCCAAATTTATCGCTTCCCACCCCTTTTTTCCCAGTAACCATAACATTGTTTACTAAGTCTGCAAGTCTGTTTCTGTTTTGTGGATGAGTTCATAGTGTCCTTTTTTTTTTCTTTTCTTTTTACATTCCACATATAAATGATATCATATGGTATTTTTCTTTCTCTTTCTGGCTCACTTCACTTAGAATGACAATCTCCAGGTCCATCCATGTTGCTGCAAATTGCATTATTTTATTCTTTTTATGGCTGAGTAGTATTCCATTGTATAAAGATACCACAGCTTCTTTATCCAGTCACCTGTTGATTGACATTTAGGCTGTTTGCATGTCTTGGCTATTGTAAATAATGCTGCTATGAATACTGAGGTGCAGGTGTCTTTTTGAATTAGAGTTCAATCCAGATATACACCTAGGAGTGGGCTTGCTGGGTCATAGAGTAACTCTATTTTTGTTTTTTGAGGAATCTCCATACTGTTTTCCATAACGGCTGCACCGAACTCCATTCCCACCAGCAGTGTAGGAGGGCTCTTTCCTCCACAGCCTGTCCAACTTTTATCATTCATGGACTTTCGAATAATGCCCATTCTGACTGGTGTGAGGTGATACCTCATTATAGTTTTGATCTGCATTTCTCTGATAATTAGCGATATTGAGCATTTTTTCATGTGCCTATTGGCCATTTGTATGTCTTCATTGGAGAACTGCTTGTTTAGTTGGATTGAGTTGTTTGTTTGTTTATTTGTTTCTTACTAAGTCATATGAGCTGTTTATATATTCTGGAAATTAAACCTTAGTCACATCACTTGCAAATATTTTCTCCCATTCTGTAGGTGGTTATTTTGCAAAACAAAACATACTCTTACCATAAAATCTAGCAGTCATGCTCCTTGGTATTTACCTAAAAGAATAAAAAATTTCTGTCCACACAAAAAGCTGCACACAAATGTTTGTAGCAGCTTTATTTGTAATTGTCAAAACTTGGAAGCAACCAAGGTGTCCTTTAGTAGGTGAACGGATAAATAAACTGTGATACATCCAGACAATGGAATATTATTCAGTACTATAAAGAAATGAGCTATGAAGTCATGAAAAGACGTAGGGGAAACCTACAGACAGAGTATGTTACTGAGTGAAAGGACACAATCTGGACAGGCTACATCCTGTATGAGTCCAACTCTAGGAGATTCCGGAAAAGGCAAGACTGGAGACATAAAAAGATCAGGGGTTTCCAGAGTGGGGAATGGAGGAAGGAATGAAGAGGCGGAGCCCAGAGGCCTCTCAGGGCAATGAAACCGCTCCCTAGGATGCTGTAATGATGGACATACGTCATCGTCCACCTGTCTAAACCTGCAGGATGTGCAGCACCGAGAACAAACCCCACTGTAAACTACGGATTCTTGGCAATAATGAGGTGTCAGTACAGGTCCAGGAATTGTAGCAACGTCCCGCTCTGGTGGGGGTGTTGACAGTTGGGGGGGACCTAGCATGTGTGTGTAGGGGGGTCTATGGGATAGCTTCCTCTCAATTTTGTTGTGAACTTAAAACTACTCTTAAAAAAAGTAAAGTCTTTTGAGGGTGGAAAATTTAGAGACGGGCTCTGAGGAAACGAAGGGGGGAAAAAAAAACCATGAATGTCAAGGGAGAAAGGAAATGTACAGGTAACGCTTCACTTGAATTAGCAGTAGACAATATACAGACAATGTAAACACAAAAACATTGTTGCAAGTTGTGCTGGAATTGTATTGGGAGGACCTGGGAGTGGGAATTGAGGTTGCAGTGTTCAAGAGAGCCAAGGCTTCACCTGCCTTCCCAGGGAGTCAGCAGATAGTGTTTTGTTTTGTTTTCTTCCTGTTCTGTTGAGACATAACTGGATACACGCTGTGTGAGTCTAAGGTGGACAGCGTGAGGCTTTGACTTGCGTGCATCACGAGATGATTGTCACAGTAAGCTTAGTGAGCACCCATTATCTCATGTAGACACAAAGTTAAAGTGATAGGGAAAAAACAGATGTTTAAAATGAATGAATCAGAAGATGGTGGTATAAATGTTTTATTCAGAAATACATAGTTAAATACCAGAGGTATTTGGTTAGATATGGATTTTTGTGAAGTCCTTAGCTTTTGTTTTGTGCAATGGGTCCTAATGGTCATTTACTTTAAGTAATATTGAATATGGTGTCAGACATCACTAAGGGGAAGAAATGGACCACACAGGGACTATCGAGGAGAGAGCCGCACAAACCAGGGGTGACCATCAGGCGACTCTGACCGCCTCGTGTTGAGTTCAAATGATACGTCATAGAAAAGAGCTAAAACTCTTAGGAGTGTACTTTGAGGGGGACAAAATGTGATGAAGTAGGATTTTTTTTATTTTAAGCTTTTAGTTGCATCGTAAAATATACACTTACATATGTGAGTGTCACTGTGGAAAAAATATAATTTACAAAAGAATGATGCAAGCCATTTTCAAAGACTATCAATAGTTCCAAACCCATATAGTCACACTTTTTGTGTTTCTCATAACAATTCACCAAAACGTAAAATGAGATTTTGAGTTGATTGACATCTGTCTTATTTCTCTATCCAGAGAAAGAGTATGTCAGTTGGGTCATGGCCAAATAGTGAATAGAAGAAAAGCCTAGAAAATTATCAACTAATAACTATGAAATTAATTCAGAGCATAAAAAGAAGTAAAAAATTAATCACCAGTCAAGAAAAATATTCCAATGATCTTTAAAAATGATTAAAAATAATATATGCCAACTCTTTATTTGGGCTCATCTAGTGTTCTTTTTTTTTTTTTTTTTTTAGAAAATGAATAAATTTGTGTTTCTACTTTCATTCTAGTTATCAATGTTTCAGAGTTAGCCACTTATGAAACCCATAGGCACTGTGTCTCCTGTTACATTCTTTTCCACTTTAACTCATTTCAGAAAACCCATATAGAATGTAGCCACTGTTTAGAATTATGACATGAGTGTTGAGTACTGCATTGCATTGGAATTTTTATCTTAAAAAAAGCTTAGTTTTGTATAGTATTTTGCAATTATGCTGTCATTAAAGACAGAGAATGCAAAAACAAAGGAAATGTTAGCCTTAAATTCTATGTAATCATTTCATGATTAAAGAATTAAAGTAATGGTTCTGTAATTGGTGTCTCTGCTTGTCTGATAAAACCTCTGTCATATGAAGAAGAACACGATAATCGTTTTATTTTGCCATCAAAACCCATCAGGTTTTGTAATTTAATTTCCATTGCTCCTTTATTTCAAATTTCCATAACACGTTCCTGCTTTTCACTCTTCTTTTAGTTCTTCAGGGTTTTCTCCTGTAATATTAAAATCCTTCTGCTCTTTATTCAGATGCTCAAATGTGTATTTCAGTTGGAAGCACAGGCTTTAACTCTGGGTCTCAACTGACTAACCTATGTATCCCCAGCGGTTTTACTGAATGAAGAGTATAATCCATAAACTTTCCTCCACTCTCTAACCCATTAGAATAACCTTACGTGTCCTTGCCATTTAATAGACAGTTTGAGAAAAATCACACAATCTGTGAAAAGCAAGTGCACTTTGGGCATTAACCCCAAATCATAACTGCTGCTTGCATTGTGCAAAGAAAAAAATGACATGTGGTTTCTTATGGACAGTAACATTTTATTATCGAGTGCATTTAAATTCATAGGTATACCTGGAAAGCATTTTCTCTCCCATCATTCGTTTGAAGCCATGCAGAGTTGCCTGCTAGGGTGCCAAGACCCTGCTTCTGTCCACAGCTCAGTCCACGTGTCTCACGGGGGCCTGGGGAGGGTCCACCTGGATTTGCCCACCATTCCTGGGGTTTTATTTTTTATTTATTTTATGGAGGTCCTGGGGGTTGAACCCAGGACCTCGTGCGTGCTGAGCACATGCTGTACCACTGAGCTGTACCCTCCACTCCCTCTCAGGGGTTTTAGATTCTAACATTCACCCTCACACTGTTCAAAAGACTATTTAGAAAGGTTTCTTAGAATATGATCTCTTTGAGAGCGGCTTCATATTGATAGCTTTTTTAATCTTGCTAAATATTACCTTTGTGCCGAGTTTTAAGTGAATGCATCACTGGAGGTATGTCTACAAGACTGAGCAACCCTTTGGGGTAGAAATCAACTTAGATTATTTCCGTGAAATTTACTAGTTGGGGGAGCCACCTCGGGCTCACAATGGAATGTCTTTTCTCGTATTTTTTGCTGGGTCCTGAAATTATGTCTGTCTGTGCATGTGTGTGTTCTTTGTAGCTGGAGGAATTCCCCCAGAAAAAGTAAAGCTAAATTTTGCTCACTCCTGCCTGAGCCCAGTGACAGGCTAATAAGGAAGAGTGATGAGAGTAATAAAATGGGGCGAGGGGGACATTCCTAAGATTTTGCTGTTATAAAATGATAGCCCTGTTACCAAATGACCACAGAGGGGCTCCGAGTGAGACCCAGTCCCGAGTTTGTCTGCTGGTGAGAGGTGACCCTCCCCGTGGCTCATCACAGACGCAACAAATGCAGAATGAACAGCTCTGTGACCACCCTTTTAGCCCAGAGAACATAGCTGTGTGTTTTTAATTTGTTGTGATTTATTACACTAAAATTGGTGTGAAATGGACAACAAATTATGGGTGTCAGAATCTGAAAATGAATTTTACCAGCTGAGGAAAGTAAGTGCCTCTGGGATTTGCATAAGTTCCTCATAATTCTTTTCATATTACAGATGATGAGTAAAACTGAAAATAAACTGAAAATGGCATGATTTTTCCTAAGTAGCTAATTTCACATGTGCATTTAGACATATATAAATATAGACATTGAGTCTCACTTTAGACTTTCTCTATAATTCAAGGTGCATTGTACCTCCCCCTAGAAATATTTGCCCAGAATCCTTATAGGAAATATTAAGACCATTTGTTACATCTCACAAATATCTGGGATTCTCTACAGAAAAATGCAAACATTATACAAAGTACTCACCAACTTTATTTTTCCACAGCGCAGACTTGGAAGAGAGAATTTATACTTACATAACAACATGAAAGTGCTAAGATTGAAGAAAGATCTAGCCCCCAATTTCAGACGTTATAAGTACCTTCCAGCATTGCAGAAATGCTGCCCTTGTTAGAAACTAACTTTGCATACATAATTAATTTGAGCACCACACTCCTGCTTCACAACCAGAAGAGAAATTGAATTCAGGTGTTTGGTGAACATATGGGGGATTTACTGTGAATTTATGACCTGTGGTTTGAGTGTAAAACCCCAAGATACTTGCTGATAAAACTTAATGAAGCTTGTGCAGAGGAGCTATTTTTATTTGTAGTTTGGTAATTGATACATTTCTTGGTTTAACCCTCCCACCCTTTCTCCCATTACTCATAAATCTTCCAGTCTGAGAGGCAGACCACAGCAGAAAGCCCCAGTCTTCTTAGCCAGGTCAGGCTAATGCATACCTAAGCTGAAGTTCAGAGTGTGCTTTGTCACAGCATCATAGCCTGTTCCTTCCTTCCCTTATCACCCCCGCCTTTTTAATTGAAGTATGGTTGATTACAAAGTATGGTTGATTTATAGTTTCAGGTGTACAGCAAAGTGATTCAGTTACACATAAATGTTCTTTTTTTTTAATTGAAGTATAGTCAGTTACAATGTGTCAGTTTCTGGTGTACACCACAATGTCCCAGTCGTGCATATGCAGACATATATTCATATTCATATTCTTTTTCATTAAAGGTTATTATAAGATACTGAATACAGTTCCCTGTGCTCTACAGAAGAAATTTGTTTTTTTAAATCTATTTTTATATATAGTGGCTAACATTTGCAAATCTTAAACTCCCAAATTTATCCCTTCCCACCTCCTTTCCCCTGGGAACCATAAGATTGTTTACTGTGTCTGTGAATCTGTTTCTGTTTTGTAGATGAGTTCATTAGCGTCCTCGTTTTTTCTTTTTTTAGATTCCACATATGAGTGATATCACATTCTTTCTCTTTCTGGCTTACTTCACTTAGAATGATGATCTCCCAAATCCATCTATGTTGCTGCAAATGGCATTTTCTTTTTATGGCTGAGTAGTATTCCACTGTGTAAATATACCATAACTTCTTTATCTAGTCATCTGTCAGTGGACATTTAGGTTGTTTCCATGTCTTGGCTATTGTATATAGTGCTGCTGTGAACATTGGCGTGCATGTATCTTTTTGAATTAGAGTTCCCTCCAGATATTACATACATACTCTTTTTCAGGTTCTTTTCCATTATAGGTTATTACAAGATATTGAATACAGTTCCCTATGCTCTACAGAAGGTCCTTGTTGTTTATCTGTTTTATATACAGTAGTGTGTACATGTTAATCCCAAACTCCTAATTTAACTCCTTCCTTCCCTTTTCATTTAGCAGTTTGTGCTTCCTTGCCTGCACAGGTGACAGGAGGCAAACCATGGGCCATGGGAGGAAGTACTCCAGGTTCCTCTAGGAGGAGCAAAAGTGTTCAGAGATGGGCACAACATAGTTAAAACCTAGGCAACATTGAGAGGTTTTCTCCCATAAAATAAGCACATCTTCGGGGACGGGAACCTGCCACACACCCCCTAGCTGTCTCTCTCTGCTGCTCTGTCCCAAGGATTTCACAAAAAATGCTCTGGATTTTAGTGCCAGGAAAGGCCATACATGACGCATGCTCCATTTTACCATATGGAGTGTAATGGGTTTAATGAGGAATCTATGTTCAGGCACTAATTTACAGCAATTAAGAACTCAGTTCTGACATCTGTAGATGATGACTACTTCTCTGGCGATTACAAGATCAGGAATATTGTATGGAATTGCTCATCAGTGTAGAAGAATATCTAAGTGAGACGGGCATTGTTTACCTGCAGCCTCTGAATGGCACTGGTTCCTGGTCCCTTACTAGTTCAGTGACCTCCTGTGCCCCCAACACTTTGGTCGTCCCTGTTCAAGCACTGGTTTGTATCCACTTTATCATGCTGACAATCTGTCTGTTTTGAAAGGATTACTACTCTGTACATCCACACAGGACATCACTGTGAGACATTGCTTAATGAGCCAAAACGCTTTTGGTCAGTGCCGGCTGCCTGTTTCCAGAGATCTGTGATGGGTCTGCCCTGTAGATGTTTTTTTCGGTGTCACTTTTTGCCTGCTCCAGCCCGGGTGTCTGTTTTAAGTGACATCCATGAAATCACTGAATTTTAGACTTGCCATTGGTACTCATAAAGGAACAAAAAGCTTTTCCGTTCCTAGGATGCAAGAAGAATGAATCCAGAGGGAGGGAAATGTGCTCTAATTTCTCTCCAATGAAAATGTTTCCAAAAAATACCTGTACTTTTGCAGGATGGGTTGTTCCCTTAAAGTGCTGGATCTTTAGTCTTTCTATCTGTGTAACTACCAAGGAAGTCAATAAAAAGATACATTTCCCTTAAATAAGTTGACTAAAGCACAGGAACCTCACAGGAAGGTTGAGCTGTTACCTGCGGACATCGCCAAGCCTTGGGGAAGTCGGGTTGGCAAAACAGGATCTCTGAGCATAAATGAATGGCATCTTGGAAACTTTAATTTACCGTCTCCTTTCTAAGTGTATGCAATGCAGACCGTAAGATGATTTGGCATCTTGACTATGGAATCCCAGGATCTGGAGAGGATGAGACTTTGAAGTGCGTGCTGGCAGATGGGGGAGAAAGAGTTCCTGAAGCAGAGAAGTTGGTAGTTTTCCCTTCTGGTGTGCCCATGGAATACCTGGGGGGAGGTGACAGAAGTCCACCAACAGGAGAAAGCTTTCAGTGTGGCACTGTGCTATTTCCACAATCTCAGACATGATTTGGAAATTGACTTCCACGTTTTTTTAATTGGGAAAAAGAATAATGTCCTTTGTGCATCCGCCGTAATTGGATGCCAGGTGCAGGTGTGAGATTCACTAGCGTTTGGAGAAGAGTTCTGTACTCAGGCCAGAAAGTAAATTGCTGGGGCTGAGAAATATACAGCAAAACTGAAGAGGCCAAAGGTAGGAGCCAACGTGGTTCACCGAAATCTTTATTGTGTACCAATGCCTTTGCAGTTTGGGGGTTTGAAGGAGTTCTGAATCCTTGGCAAACTGAGTAAAACCCGCCTTTACTGGGAATATCTCCTTGGGAGTTGTGTGTTGAGCCAGATCCTAGCAGGTCACCAGTCTCCGCCACAAGGAGAAGCTGGGATGAGCCCCTCAGTTTTACCCGACGATGGGGTTGGCAGGTCCCTCCTCACCACACTCTGGGGAACCCCACACGTTGCTGCCTTGGCCTCATGGGGGCTGATTTGCCAGGACCACAGAGCCAGAGTGGGGTGTCTGGGGTGATGTGATGGGGAGGTGGACAAAAGTGGCACCTTAAGCATTTGGATAGATTTCCACGGGGCATTCTTGGCCGCACACTGGCATCAAGTGGAATGTGCACTCTGTCGGTCTCAAGTGTCAAGATGAGCAGCGACCATTTTTCAGTGGCATTTTCTGCGATCGTATTTATTTCATGCAGTTTTTCTCAGAGACCAGAGCTTCAGAGTGACTGGCCGTATAAACAATGGCAGCAAAACTTGTTCACGGAGTGAGACTCCTCTCTCTTACTCTGTCCTCTAACCAGCAGGCTGTGCAGTGGGCAGTATTTGTTTGGGGGCAGCTGTGGGCAGAGCACAGGTCTGTGTGCCCTTCTAGGCCACTGTGTCTCATTTAGTAAGTAGGTACAACCCCGTCCCATTGTTTAAGGTGATGTGATGGTGATATTGGGGGGGATGGGGGGTGTGTGTGTGAAGGAAGGGAGGTAAGGGAGGGAGTTGGTGTGTCATCTTTGGTCGCAGTGAGACACCAGCGAGCAGACCCACCGTGCGATCACACTCCAAACTCCCATCTGCATCACTCACATCCACTGGCAGAGTCGAGTCACATGGCTGAGGTGAGCAGCAGAGCGTACGGGTGTTCTGTTGCTGCACGACACACTCACACAGACTCAGCAGCTCAACAACCCTTGTTCATCGTAGCTGTTTCCTGGGGTCGGAGTCTGGCAACAGCCAAGCTGAATCCCCAGCTCAGGGTCTCATCCTGGGGCACTCAAGATGTCAGCCAGGCTGGGTTGTCACTTCCCTGCTCCTGGACTTGTTGTCAGTGTTCTGTGCTTTGAAGCTGTGATTCGTGGTGTCTTCCTCCTTCAAAGCCAGAAGGGAGAGGGATGGACTAGTGAGACGGACCCTGTGTTATTCTAGAACCACATCCATGTCATCTTGTGCATTCCTTGGCCTTGGCCACAGTTCACTGGATAGATGCAAGTTGCAAGTCCCACGCAAACTCAAGCCTGGGGGTTGCACAAAGGTGTGAATCCCAGAGGCAGGTGTCGGGGGACACCCAACAGTCTGTCCATCACAAACATTTGCTGAATCCACCTGCCGCGGGGAGGTGACATACAAAATATATACATGTTAAATGGCTGGAATGAAGGCAGCAACTGAAGAAAGGGAAACACCTGCCCACGTAAGTAGCAAAGACTGTAAATCAGTAGTTGGGGTCAGAGGACAATGATCACTGAGGAACTAAAAGGCACAGATGAACAGGGGCTGGAGCGGTCGGGAAAGGCTAAGGCAGGAAGTGCACTAGGAAGTGCACGTTGATCTCTTGCTTCCTGGCCGAACTGGAAAGACGGAACGCAAAGGGGAGCGTGTTACAGAGAGAAAATGCACGTTTATCTCCTCTCTTCCTTGGGGGCATCTCCTCTTTTATCCCGGAGACGAAACTCATTGCCCCTTCTGCGCATGCGACCCCTGCCCCCCCCTGTCTGCCCCCCCTCCCCTTTCGGTCTCTCCTTCCTCCTGTGGGAAGGAGCGTGTGTACCACGGTGGCACCTCCTTGCTAAGAAGGGCGAGTGGTCGTGCTCCCTCCCATTGACTTCTGGGTCTTAGAGCTACACCCTCTATTCCAGCTTTTCCAGATTTCCTTTGCATAATTAAACCTACAAATGTTAAAGTATTTTTAGTTCATAAAGAATTAATCAGCTCCTCTCTCTCAGGATATGCTGGTCTGAAAAGGTGGGGCAGACCTCAAGCCTGCAGGCCAGCATGCGTGGGGTCAGGCGGATCAGGCGGTTTAGAAGAGGCAAGACTACATGGGCAAGCCCAGTGGGGTTTCTTTTTTTTTCTAATATTTGCTTCTTGGGTCTGTTTCTAGGGGACCACTGGCCTTATCTCGGTGCAGGGACAGTCAGTAGCATAGAAGTGCAGCGTGTCACACAGGCAGCATCTGCAGAATATAAAGTGGAGGCTGCAAGCTGGCCGGAAACAGACACGTTTTTGGTCTCACCCTGGATTAAAAAAATAAAATAAGCCAACACTGAAAATTGTGGGGGGCAGGGGACCTGGAATTCTGACTTCTCTCCAAAAAAATTAGAAGGCAAGACCAGACCCAGACCCCTTCAGGGGAGCAGTCTGCTGGGAGGGAGAAGCCCCCCCACCCCCGGCCCAGAGCAAGCCAGTTCCTCCCAGCTGTCGCGGGGAGGCCGTGGGGGCCCGGCCCGGCCGTGGCGCCGCAGCGCCGCCTCCGCGTGTGTCCTCGCAGCTCCGAGGGACCAACTCGGACTGCCTCGCGGCGGCGGGGCTCGTCGGCCTTTTCTGACAAGCACCGCGTGAGCAGCGCTGACACCCGCCGTGCCAGCCGTCGCCGTTAGCACGAGCTGGGTGGTGCGGCCGTCACCGTACGCGCGAGCTGGTTAGCGTGACCGTGACCGCGCCCGCGGCGGGAGGGAGCCGGCGGCGGCTTCTGCCTGCCCTGCTGGCCGCCGGCGTCCAGGCGGGCGGAGGCTGCAAGGCCGCGCGCTGTGCGTGCCCCCACCCCCCGACAAGACAGCACCTGCGCGTGGTAACTGGACCGAAAGGCTCACGTCCCGTGTAGGGCAGAGTCAGGCTGTACGTGTGCGCGGGGAGTCCAACCCCCGTGTGATCCAGCGTACGCGTCCTTAACCCAGGCAGAAAAAAATCCCAGGTCACTGCTGAACCAAAACCCTCTTTATTTAGTTTAAAATACATACGTGTGTGCACGTGTATGTGTGCGTGTGTGTACACACCGACGTGTAAGGAAGGCTACCTGCTAGTGCTGGACACAGAGTGTGGATTTTTTTTACACAAAAAGCATCTCTGTCCTTCCCTCCTCGTCCTTCCTGCCTGTAGACTCTCAGGAAGTTACAAGTTCTGCTGTCTCACTCACCCAGCTGGCCAGCTTAGGTAGTACGTCTTTGTTCTCTTCCTCACCAAAAGTGATGAGCAACCTTAAGTTGGCAGTGAACCCAGCTGAAGCAGGATTCAGCCGCTAATGCTAATGAATATTTAAAATTTCCTTGGGCCTTCCTGGTGGAAGAGCCAACCAAGAACTCACCAAGCCTGGGTGGGAGTTACTGGTCCTGAGGGACTGGCCTGAGAGGCAGAACTAAGTGGTTGCAATGGTTCCATCTCGACGCCAGGCTCTCACCTTCAGACCGCCAGCTGGTCTTCCCCAGGGTTGCTCGACCGGCTCCCATCTTTGGAAATCACCCTCAGTCCGGAAACCTTGACAGCCCTTCCCCCGGCTTCAACCCTCAGGTGCTTGGCCAGTCTTAGCTGGTCAGTCTGCTTCCTCTAGAGTGTGAGGGAAGCAAGGAAGAGCAGGTCAAACGGTGGTCTCGGCAGCTGCTCAGATTTGGAAATCAGGGCAAAAGTGACTCACGGCACCTGTCTCATCCCATGAGAGACATGAGGTCACTGGAATTTAAAATTAAGGACCCAGGGTCAACTTCCCTTGCTGGGAGACTGCGCGTTCAAGTCATCACAAGCAGGAAGAAGAGGTCCGTTTTCATCAGTGGATTGGACTTCATGAGCTTGCTGGGGGGGGGGTGAAAACTGCGCTGCATGGAAACAACAGGGAGATGGTTCTACTTAGACGTGTAAATACTTGGTCAGGTGAGCCTCCTACAATCTCCCCGTTAGAAGCTGTGCAGTGTGCCAGGGACAAGAGAGGCTTGGGTCTCTCCTAGAAAGAAGGAAGCATCGAAAGTCACGTTCGCTGACCTGTCCTTTGTCTTAGGAACCTACCCTCAGAGCTGCACCGTTCACGGTTTCCCACGGAGAGCGGGGAGGTGGTGGGTTGGGCGCTGCACTGGGAAGACGTCATCGAAACTGTGTCTGTCCGATTGCGTTGAATCTGTAGGTTGCTGTGGGTGGTGTGGTCACTGTAATGATGCTGATTCTTCTAGTCCAAGAACACTGTACATCTTTCCATCAGTGTCTTACAGTTTTCGGAGTCCAGGTCCTTTGCCTCCTTAGGTAGGCTCATTCCTAGGTATTTTATTCTTACTGATGTGATGGCCAATGGGATTGCTTCCTTAGTTTATTTCTGCTATTTCATTGTTAGTGTACAGAAATGCAACTGATTTCTGTATATTAATTTTTTATTTTTTAATTTTTTAAACATTTTATTGAAGTACAGTCAGTTTACAATGTTGTGTCAGTTTCTGGTGTGCAGCACAATGTTTCAGTCATATAGGAACATACGTGTTTTTGTTTTCATACGCTTTTTCACCGTAGGTTACTCTAAGATATTGAATATATAGTTCCTTGTGCTATATAGTATACACTTGTTTATCATGTATATTAATTTTGTATATCATATATCACTTATATATGGACTCTAAAGAAAAATAATACAAATTCTCAAAAACAGGCTCACAGACATAGAAAATAAACTATGGTTACCAAAGGGAGAAGGGCAGGGGAGGGATAAATTAGGAGTTTGGGATTAACACTACTACTGTGTATAAAATAGATAAACAACAAGGACCTACTGCACAGCACAGGGACCCATATTCAGTTTCTTATAATAACATATAATGGGAAAGAATCTGAAAAGAAAATTTATCCATAACTGAATCACTTTGCTGTACACCTGAAACTAACATTGTAAATCAACTACACTTCAGTAAATAAAGAAAACTTAAAAAACATGTTACCTGTTCAGACAAGCTAAGATACTGCACATACGATTTAACAGCCAGTAGGAATGGCAGCCTCCCCGGCTCAGGATGCTGGAGGGGAGGTTTGACTCTGTCCCCATGTGTGGACAGAAGCCTCAAGTGGTCAAGAGGCACGTTTCTCAGACCCCTTAGCCTTCCGTGTTCTCAGGCTGATCAGTTCCAGAGACTGGTCAGAAGGACAGAAGGAAGACAAGCGTTTGCTGACCAGGGAAATAGTCCAGTGGGCGGTACTGACAGGACATTCCAGAAGCTCTGGTGAAATGGACAGAAACATGAAGGTGATCGGAAGCCACCCGGGAGACTGAATGATAGAAGATCATCGCTTGCTCTTGGAAGATGTGCCTAACGTGGCCCTGGTTGTGATCGTTTTCAGGCTGAGCTTTTCAGTTCTTCAAAATGTGTGAAATTATACGAAGCAGAGGTGAGTTTGAGAACTGGACGCACTCCTCCCCTGTCAGACCTCCTCCCCTTGGCTGCCTCTCACTGGTACATCTCCCGAGAATTCAGATGTGTGCTGAATCCCCTCGGCCACGTGTCTTCACTGAAGAGATCCATCTTCCAGGGGCCGACAGCTTCCTATCCCGCCAGCAGCTTGCGGAGGCATAGGTGACAAAAAGCAGACTTGGTCCTTGTCCTCGAGAAGTCTGAAGCTGTTAGGAGACTATATACCTAAGGTGCCTGAGTAGCTGTCCCGAGAGGATGTGATCTGGTGCTTGGGGAATGGAAGAGTCCAAAAGCACCATGACATTTCAGATTGATTTACTCTCGGTCATACCCATGACTCTTGTGAAAGACAGTTTTAAAACGGTGTGTGATTTAATAGGGGAAGGCTTTGGTGTGTGCTTTTTACTAAGTGATACGACATGGTGGGTGAGATGCAGCTGGACGAGTGGCCAGAAAAATCTGGATTCTGGTCTCACGTTCCCCACTGGCCAGGCTCTGATCTCTGAATGTCAGTTTCTGCCTTTGTGTGTGTGTGAATGTATGTGCAAGAAATCCTGCCTTCTGCTCCTGTCTTATAAGCTTTCTGTGAGGATAAGACAATTCAGAGCAGTAAAAAAAAAAGAAGACAACGTTATTATTAACTAACTGGTTCAATCAAACTGCCACCTGAAGTTGTTTTTAAACTGCTTTTCATGTATGCTGTGAGGGTTGGATTTCGTGTATACCTCTGATAACTCAGAAAGAAGGACTTCATATAATAACATTCTGAAAATAATACTGCACATTCATGGGGGCTGCACTGCATGGTGTCACCTCGCGTGATTGTCACAATGGAAATGATTATCACGTGCACATCACGTACGTAAGAGCCCAGCCCAGCGGCATTGCGGGTTTTCCTCTAAGAAGGTGGAGGAGCTGGGACTGGCCCCGGGTATTTCTGACTTTTAATACAATGTCCTTTCCAAAAAAGATTCTGCTGCCAACACCTTGCCAGATTACAGAAAGGAAATGAGGCTTTTAAGGAGCTGCTGAAAAATGAAATGTCTAAAAATACTGCTGGGCCTCCTGAGTGTCTGTCGGAAATAACTTCAATAAGTCTTAATCATCAGAACAAAATGAAAACACATTTTAAATGCCGAGGTATTGCCTTAAAAACGCACTCCCTCCCGACCAGCGCCGCGTCACTGCAAGCTCCCCTTTGCACCTGTGTTCATCGCTGCCCGTTTTCTCTGTTAGCAGCCGATCAGCTCCTAGCAACCACGACCGGATACAGCGTCTGCGGCAGGAGTTCCAGCAGGCAAAGCAGGACGAAGACGTGGAGGAGCGACGGCGGACCTACAGCTTCGAGCAGCCCTGGGTGAGTGGGTGCCGGGGCTCGGGCAGCCCTGGGTGAGTGGGTGCCGGGGCTCGGGCAGCCCTGGGTGAGTGGGTCCCGGGGCTCCCAGGAGGCCCCGTCCCCGCAGCGGGAGCCGCTAGGCGGGACCTGAGGCCTTTGACGCGAGGCCAGCCGTGGCCAGGCTGCTCTGCCCTGCAGCGTCTTGACCTCCTCGTCTCCATCTGGGTTCCATCTTCGCTAATTTTGTTGCTCATTTCATTTTATATCTCGTTGCACCGTCTGTCCATTGCCTGGTAGGTTCCACTTGCCTCGTGACAAGACATGGCAGGAGTGGTCTTCCAACTACGTGTTTTTTTCAAGCTTAGTATTTTTCTGTATACATTTTTGAGTCAGAGCCCAGGGAAATCAGCCCAACACATCTATCGTGTATCCACTCTCCACGAAGTGCAGTATTTAGAGATTTGTTTTTTTTGGCAGGGGGAGGTAGTTAGAATTATTTATTTAGAGGCGGTGCTGGGGATTGAACCCAGGACCTTGTACATGCTAGGCATACGCCCTACCGCTGAGCTGTACCCCGCCCCCCGCCAGTACTTAGACATCTGGAGTCTTCCCCATGCCCGCTGTGTGTTTGGTGCCTCCCTGTAGCCCTTTTCCAGCCGTCCCTCCCACAGCCTCCAGCGTCATCTCTACAGCAAAGCTTCGAGTGGCCTGTCGGTGCCCACGGATAAAGTCCAGACTCCACAGCGTGGCGAGCTGACGAGTCCTCCCCGACCTGCCCCAGACTCGGGCTCTGGCCTTGTGTTTTGCTGGAGAGATGATGGCCCTTCTGGGAAGGGAGGCGTTGGAGCACATGTGGGGGTTCGAGATGGACTTTTGAAGACCCTCTTTGGAAACCTGAGCGAGAGTCTGGTGGAGATGATTTCATAGGCGCTCGGGGTAGGAAGAGCTAGCTGAGGGTATTAGCAAGTCCGGTCCGTGTGGTCATGTGACCATGGCCCGCAATGCTTTGAGGACTGGGAGTAGAAAAAATAATTTTTTAGGTTAATTCCGTGATGAGGATTGGCAAGACAGGCATGGCAGGAAGGCAGGAAGGCGCTCTGGAAGCCTGGTGAGGATGCTGGTGGAGCCCAGCCCAGTCTGAGCCGGGTGGTCAGTACAGCTCAGGGAGGCATCGCCCTGATGGCCTGGGAGGATGTGGGGGTGGGGCTCGGCACAGCGGCCTCTGGGGCATAAAGCCTGGGAAGCTGTGGTCCAAGGAGTCTGCTTCGGGAATCCAGGATCTTGTGGGTGGCACAGTTCTGGGCGATGTTGGAATCAAAAGGCGCCATCCATGCAGGTGAGCTCCTGAGCTGAGGAGGAACTAGGGTCCAAAAAGGTGAGTTCAGTTCAAAATGCGATTACACGTGAGCGTTGGGAGGGGCGGAAGGGAGTGGTGTGAGAAGAGGCGGAAGCAGAGAAATATCCTGGTTTATTTGGGAAAGGGGACCAGCTACGTGGCTGGCGGTGGGACGAGTACCTGCTTATCCTCCAGGGAAGGAGAGGTGGTGGGGGTGGGGGGAGGAGGAGCCTTCGATGCGCGATTGAAAGTCTGAACAAGGATGATGTCAGGATAGGATGCCCACCCACCGGCCAGGTCAGAAGAAATAGTTTATTTTTTCCCCCGGGCCTCAGTTTTCTTATTTGTAAAACCAAGAGGGTTAGAGCAGCTGATTGTCAGTGACTAAACCTTCAGTTAGAGTGAAAATTTAAGAGAACGTGGAGCGTGTCAAGTGAAGAAGGTGTCAGCAGGTCTCTTCCCGGTGAACAGAGGCCTCCGCAGACCCGGGTGACTGCTGCTGGGGGCAGAGCTGCGCCAGGTGTGGCCCGCGGACCAGATCCCCTGCTCCTCCCAGGAGCTTGTTACGCCGCCCACTCCTGGGCCCTGCCTCAGGCCTGCTGGGTCTGAACCTCCAAGTCATCCTGTAAGACGCTGAGAAGCCCTGCTCCAGGGTTTAGAGCATCACGAGGTCCTTTTTGGTCCTAAAATCCAGCACCCTCAGAGCACTCCTTAAGAAGCCAGAAACCCATAAAGGTTCTGATCTGGGATGTGGTGAGCAAGTCGGAAGTTGTGAAAGGTTAGTTTTGCAAATCAAAGAAGAAGGAAGCATCGGAGAAGCCATGCCACTTGGAAGGCCCTCACCTTGGGTCAGGTGAGGAAGATGGGGCCGTAGAACAGGCAGCCGGCAGTGTGAGTCCAGCATCGGAGCAGAATCTCAGGAAACCAGCCTGGCTGACCCGGGAGGCTGTAAAACAGGTGCCAGAGGTTTACAGGCCAAGAGAGTCCAGCTGTCCTCTGCCACAGCGCCCCAGCTAATAACATCGCTTTCAAATGTTTCTTTTTCTAGATGACAAGTAAACTGAGTCATTCCTGTGGGGCGCGACAGAATTCTGTTACTCTACTTACATTGTTTATCGTAACGACTCAACCCATTCCTGCTGGGTTTCTTAAAGCGGGCTTCTTCTGTCATGCGTAGTAGACAGCCTTTTTTAAAAAAATTGAAGTATATAGTCAGCTACAAAGTGTGAGTTTCTGGTGTTCAGCACAAGGTCCCAGTCACGCATATACATACACATATTCGTTTTCATATTCTTTTTCATGAAAGGTTATTACAAGATATTGAACATAGTTCCCTGTGCTGTACATAATAAATTTATTTATTTTTATATATAGTGGTTAACCTTTGCAAATCTCAAACTCGCAAATTTACCCCTCCCCCACCATCCCCAGTAACCACAGACTGTTTACTAGGTCTGTGAGTCTGTTTCTGCTTTGTGGATGACTTACACTTCCTTAACTATGTATATTTGCACAAAGGACCTGAAAGCAGGAGTGAGGACAGCGGCGACCTGAGGGACGAAGAGGCACCGCGTATGGAAGTGGTCCCCACACACGCCCAGCTCAGAGCTACCCAGCCCCCGCGGGCTTCTCACGCCCCCTGCGGCCCAGGAGGGCCAGTGTCGCTCCATGTTGCTTTCCCTGGGAATGTGGGTTTCAGACCAGCATGTTCACACGTTTATTCTGGAATTCATTCTCTCACTCATCACATTTCTTGAGTGTTTCCCATCTTCCGGTCCCTGTGTCTGGTTCTGGAGAACAAAGAAAGGAACGCTCTGTAGAGTCGTGGTCACAGGTGCTGGTGGGGGTGTGGACAGTTGAACTCAGAGGAACCACATCCACATCAGGGTAGGTGGGCAGGAAATGCTTGAAAGACCACCTCTTTGAAGTCGGAATATATTCTAAGTATGTAACTTTGAGAAATGGAAACTGATCTTTGGGAAAGATTGACTGGGGTTATTTCTGGTCAGTGAGAACATCCACATGTGTGCTCTCCAGGTTCTCTGGGGGCTAGATGAGCCTTTCCTACTTCTTAGCACGAGTTCTGCACTGGGAGGTGTGGCAGTGATTTGTTATCTACTTTGGTTTCTTTATAAGTTTGCATTTTTTTTAATGCAGGGCATGAACATGTTGGCATGTGTTTCTATGTTACCTGCTTAATAGGAACAATCATATTGGGAAAAAAATGTTTGAGGATGTCTTGTGCATGAGGAAGCCCCACTGCCGAAGGTCACGGGCCAAATTACCATGTATCAAAATGCCGTAGGAACTTCTGGACGACAGCGAGGCTTGTACTGTCATTTCCCGTGATGAGTGAGTAGGGAATTATTTGGATGACAGGCTGATTACCTTAGGGATGGAATAATTTCCTAAATTGTCGGCCAGAAGTTGACCTTCTCATTTATTTATTTTTTTTCATTTTCAAAACAATTGGCATCTTGCTGTGTCCCCCCCACTCTGCGGATCCTGTAAATGAGCTGCAAGTGACTGTAATTCTACTTAGGCTGTTAACTTTCATTCCAGTTCACACTGTTGCCTTATTAAGGGCTGCTCCATTGTTCAAAATGGAGCTTGGGCTGTGGGTTTTTTTATCTGTTTTGCACCACGAGCTTTGAGTTTCTTGGAATCTTTTTTTCTTTTCCCCAATGTAGTCTGACCTTGAAAGGTCACTGTCTTTTGGAAGGGAAGAGACCATGATCTCACCCATTGGAATCATTTGTAATCATTTTTGTTTTAAGGAACCACAAACTTGCCTGCGAGCTGTGTGTACAGCTTAGACCCTATCAGTTGAAATTGCCATGCTTTTTAGAATTATTGGGGTAGGGTGGGGAGGGATAAATTGGGAGTTTGGAATTAGCAGATACTACTATATATAAAATAGATAAACAACAAGGCCCTACCGTACAGCACAGGGAACTATATTCAGTATCTTGTAATAGCCTATGATGAATAAGAATATGAAAAGGAATATATATGTATAACTGAATCACTATGCTATGCACCAGAAAATAACATTTTTAAAAATTGAACTACAGTCAGTTACAACGTGTCAGTCTCTGGTGTACAGCACAAGGTCCCAGTCATGCAAATACATACATATATTCGTTTTCATATTCTTTTTCATGAAAGGTTATTATAAGATATTGAATGTATTTCCCTGTACTATACAGAAGAAATTTGGCTTTTTGAAATCTATTTTTATATATACTGGCTAACATTTGCAAATCTCAACTCCCAAATTTATTCCTTCCCACTCACTTTCCCCAGTAACCATAAAATTGTTTACTCTATCTGTGAGTCTTTTTCTGTTTTGTAGATGAGTTCATTAGTGTCCTCTTTTTTCTCTTTTTTTAAGATTCCACGTATGAGTGCTATCATATGGTATTTTTCTTTCTCTTTCTGGCTTACTTCACTTAGAATGACAATGTCCAGGTCCATCCATGTTGCTGCAAATGGCATTATTTTATTCTTTTTATGGCTGAGTAGTATTCCATTGTTTAAATATAATACAGCTTCCTTATCCAGTTATCTGTTGATGGACTTTTAGGTTGTTTCCACGTCTTGGCTACTGTATATAGTGCTGCTATGAACATTGGAGTGCTTGTATGTTTTTGAATTAGAGTTTCCTCCAGATGTATGCCCAGGAGTGGGATTGCTGGATCATATGGTAAGTTTATTTTTAGTTTTTTGAGGAATCTCCATACTGTTTTCCATGATGGCTACACCAAAGTACATTCCCACCAACAGTCTAGGAGGGTCCCCTTTTCTCCACACCCTCTCCAGCATTTATCATTTGTGGACTTTTGAATGATGGCATTCTGATTGGTGTGAGGTGATACCTTGTAGTTTTGACTGGCATTTCTCTGATAATTAGTCATATTGAGCATTTTTTCATGTGCATGTCTTCATTGAAGAATTGCTTCTTTAGGTCTTCTGCCCATTTTTGGATTGGGTTGTTTGTTTTTTTCTTACTAGGTTGTATGAGCTATTTATACATTCTGGAGATTAAGCCCTTGTCAATCTCATCATTTGCAAATACTTTCTCCCATTCTGTAGGTTGTCTTTTTGTTTTGCGTATGGTTTCCTTTGCTGTGCAAAAGCTTATAAGTTTAATTAGGTCCCACTTGTTAATTTTTACTTCTTTTCTACTGCCTGGATAGCCTGCCCTAGGAGAACATTGCTGAGATTTATGTCAGAGAATGTTTTGCCTATGTCCCAAAATGAACACCCAACTATACATCATTAAAGAAACAATGCTCACACAGGAAGGACAATTAGATACGTCACATAGAAAAATATCCAAGCCGATGACTTTACATACAGAGAGAAGCTGCAGAGAAGCTATCCAAGTGGCTCTTTTCAACTCATCCATTTTCAAAATGTTCCCTCTCAACTCCAGCAGAACAGAAGGCACCTGTCCTTGGGCTTTTGTTCAAAATAATGCTTGGGCCCAAGGGACTGATTTGTGACATAAGAGGTCTTTAGATGAGCAGAGGCCCAGAAAATGTCCTGAGCCCCATCACTGGAGTGAATTCTCCCCCAAGCTGAAGGGAGAAAGAGAAGAAAGAGAAGAGAGGAAAAAGCTACTTTCCCCCACGTAGTGCCCAGTGCAGCATAAATAAAGCAGCAAGCTTCTTTAAGTCTCCCTTAAGATAATGGAACAACAGCTGAGGTTAGGTTATTATCACAGAGCTCAGAGATGGACAGGACTTAGTGTTGCTTTTAAAAGAATTAAATTGCAGGCTGCAGATGTAAGTATAGTTTGCTGTTAAAACTTTGCACGTACCTGAGCGTTGCCCACGAGCAGTCTTGCTGGCTGACACGGCTGAAGGATGGGATAATGGAACTTTTAATAGCTGTGTTGCTCAATCCTTTCCAGCCTGGCTGGTAGTGACTGAAAGCGGTTTGGTCCCCCAGATAGGAAATTGATCGCCTGCCATGTGAGTACCTTCTTCTCCCCCCAGCTTCCTTCCCAGCTGTCTGTCCTTAACTGTGGGTCATGTGCCCCTTAGGAAACACAGATTTGGGTGATGTGGCAATCAACGTGTTAAGGACAGATGTTTCTGTTTGCTTTGTTTTTCTCCATTTTCCTGCCTTGGACTTTGAACGGCTCTTCTGACTGCTTTTGGGTCTGACATGGACGGCCCTCCGTGGACCCGGGGAAGCTGGAGGCACGATGTCCTCTTTTTGTCATCTTCTTTCTTAAGACTTATGAGGGCCCTGCTGTCATTTCCTTGTGTTGGGCTCTGGCCTTGACTCAGGAAATGCCTCCTCAGTGGACAGCCTCGCCATGTGCAGCGTGACTGCGTTTCAGGTCGGGTGGATGTCGCCTCCCTGGGAAATCGACCTGGAGGGAAAGCCCCTCTTGCAGCGAAGGCGCACCCCTCGGGCATGACAGGGGGTTTCTGCGCTGCTGCAGAGTGGCCCCGACCCACCCTCCTGCCAAGGTCCCACCCCAGAGCCCTCAGGGGTGCAGTTCACGGGGCCGCCTTCCACCATCGGCCACCCTAGAGGGGTCCTTGATTTTCAACCTACCTGCTGATAAGACGGAAAATAGATCCAAACCCCTGGTTGGGAAAGATGAGACGAAGACAAATGATGTGTTAAGACCAAAACACATATTTATAAAATCTTGATGAGGGAAATTGGTAGGCGCTGCAGTTTTTCAACCATTACTCACATCATTAGTGGCAATTAAGCTTTTCAACATTCAGAGCCCACGGAGTTCAATCGATCGCTATGTAAGCACAGTGTGTGGCGGGTGGAGGGGAGGGCTCGGAGGACAGGACCTGGAGACAAAAGTTAACTTTGTTGATCAGAAGTTGCCCGCAAGTCCACTGCAGAAAATCGTTACCAGTGTTGGCAGCGGCCACTTTAAAACAGAGTAAGCCACTTAACGCTCTTTGCATGATTTATGGGATAAAAACTATTTCTTCGCCCTCCCAGATCTTTAAATTACCATCTTTATCAGAGCATGGAGTCCCTACTCAGGTTCCAGCGCATTAAATTGCCACAGGACAGCACTGTTTTTTGTGTTACTGCCCTCTTTGTCACTTTCATCCTAGGTTTTCGTCCAAAGCACACAAACTTTGTGTATTTTATTTTTGTTTTCTCTACCTGCCCTGGACATAGGTAACATTTTGAAAATTTTTATTATTCATAATTTAAGTAGAAAACCCACCCCAAATGATCATTTATAAGACTATATAATGCATGTGTGTATGTGAGTACATACAAGTGCACACACACATATGCATAGTGCTCTTTTTCTTATCTGTGTGAAGAAAAATTAAAGTATTTAAAAATTATTGAATGTTTTCTGTAAATGTTAATAAAATGAATGAGTTTTATTTTGTAAGACACATCTGCTTTTTACATGAAGCTCTGAAAGTCTGATAATATCACCCAGTTCTAATTAGAACCAAAACTTTGTACAGTGTATATTTGTTCTTTCTTTAGTCCATTAACAGTTTTGGTTTTGTTTTGTCTTTTGTATTATCTATTTCGGAAAAATAAGAATGACTTCACTTGAGGGAGAAAAGTGCTTAATGACTTAATTTAGTGAAACACTCTATGGAAGGTATTTTCCAGTATTTTGTCCTCCACTAGTAAGGATGCCAATGGTGGGCACCTTTCCCAAGCTTTGTATGATTTTTATACACTATAAATAGTATCTCTCTATAATCATGGCACAGACTAGTACTTTGCCATTCATTTACAAAGGCAACCTGCGTAGTTTTCCCTTGTGATTTTTTTTTTTAATTTACTTTAAAAAAAATTGGGGGGGGTCATTAGGTTTACTTATCTATTTATTTTAATGGAGGTGCTGGGGATTGAACCCAGGACCTCACAGATGCAAGGCCGGCGCCCTGCCGCTGAGCCGTGCCCACCCCCCGACTTTTGCTTTTAAACATAAGCCATGAAAGGAGTCACGTACCATGGTTCTCTGGGGTCCTGCGAAAGAGATCACTACGTATTTATTTCTGTTTTACAACCGCTATCATTATTATGGCCTTGGCCATCTTGGCAATTTTTTTTACTTGAAAGCTCATTGCTCATCACCAACTTCATCCAAAACAAGGCCAGGGTTATTTACACTCTGTACTCTTAGAACAAAGCCAGCACCTTGTCATCCCGTGACTCCCAGGACCATTACAGTCCAGCGTCACCTGTGTGCTTCCCTGTAGAGGGGGCGCCTTGTTGCCGTCTTGCCCTTCTCTCTGGGGTTGCAAATGAGCTCTTTCTTCATCTCCACCTTTGTGTGATTCTGGACTCTGGACACTCTGTCTCTGCTGCGGGGATGGAGACCACAAAACCACAGCGCCTGAAGCTCGGGGTCATTGGCTGTACCGCTGTTCCCACAATTTACATTTTGAGGAGATCTTCACTGAAGTCATGCATCAGGTTATTTTGATTCAGGCCAAGTAGAAAACTTGCCAGAACAACCTTCTTTAGTGGTTGCTCTGGGCCCGTCGTGAACACACTCTTCCTCGAAAACTGGCCCAGTTTCATCACAAAGACGAGAGTGCCTCTAACACCCTGCCCATTCGCCTGCTCTGCAGAGAGAACGAGGAAGTTCCAGTAGTGAGGCTGAGGCCTGTACTTAATCAGAGTGAGCGAACAGAGCGAAGTGTGGCAGTTTGCCGAGGTCCAAACCCATTTAAGTTTCCAGATCCCATCTGATGATAATTTCATTACTGGAGTTCACCCAGAGCCAGCTCGCACTGCTGAGAAGGTGAACAGTGTCAGAAAACACACCATTGTGGAAACAAAGTCCCCTCAACTCCCCCCACCACCACCACCCGCCATCAGAGTCAAATTTTCAGGCCTCTGGGAGCAACATGTTAAAAATACAGCTGCAATTTCTACCAGACCTTGCATTTCCTTTTCCGTGCTCCACCAGCAGCGTGTCACAGAGCAGCACGAGTGTAAAAGCTGGGTGTTACGTCCTACAGCTGAATGCCATCTCTTTCAAGACCTTGGCAGGTAGCTGTCGCTTAGCCCGGATGGGAAGGAAAGGAAAATGGGGTGCTTTATGAAGGTGTGTGCCCTCACTTTGCCTTCCCTGGCCAGGGTCTCCTCGCAGGTTTCCTGGGCTCACCGTGAACAATAGACCAGTCCCGCGCTCCCCTGGGCCGGCGTCCCCGAGAGGGATGGAAGGAACTGTCTCCTGTCACCTGAGGAGCACTGGCCTCCTGCTTTGTTTGCATAAGTGTTCGGCAAAGTCTTTTCTTCGCTGAAGCCACCGCTGACAGGCTGTTTGAGCGGCACTGCGGAGTGGGTCTCTGAACACACATCTGTTCTGATGCGTGTGGTTATAAACACGCGCTAGTAGAGACCGGGGTGTTGTAAAGCCTAATCGCTTCTCGCGGAATTTTTGTATTGGGATATTTTTAATACGCTCGCCGGCGATGCCCACATGCTCTGAAATTTTGTCCTGTCTGTTGCTTTACTGTTGTCTACCAGCCAGTGAGACACGGCTGGCCAGGCCACTTTCAGGGCGACAGAAGTTGCTGTCTTTCTCTTCACACAAAGTCCCACCAGCGGGGCTGCTCTTAAGTACCAAGCACACGTGTTCCCCGGCGATGCCCCAGACAGATGCAGAGGCTCGTATTATTTTAGAAAAGTATTATCAGGTCCAAGTCCACCGTTGGCTGTAAGAGACGCGGGGGGGTGGGGGGTGCAGCTCAGGGGTAGAGCAGGTGCTCAGCATGCGCGAGGTCCTGGGTTGAGTCCCCAGGACCTCCATTAAAAAAATTAAAAATTTATTTTAAAAAATCAATAATTTGTTAATAACAGACATTCTTTTCTCAGAAAATGCCTATTGCACAACACAAAGCGGGCCGAGCTCGACAAGCACCAGAAAGGGTTACTTAGGGGCGCATGCCACTGATGCTAGGTGAACCGCTGTGGGGTGTTCTGTAAAATTAGAGGTATCGGTGTCTATTTTGAGCAGAGCCACTTTCGTTTCAAAAGGCCAGCTCTCAGAGGCGAGCTTAAAGCCATCAGTGAGAGACTAGAGCGTCCGCAGGGCACAGCCCGGCCGCACAGCGGGTCTCTGGCTGCGGTCGGCAGAGGGCCGGCTGCCCCAGGTACTCAGCCAGGAGGAGTGAGTTTCTCTGCAGCATGTAATTAACCCAGGTAAAAATGCCACTTCCTGGTAACTCAGGCAGAAGGCACTAGCTCACAGCCCAGTGCAGAATCCGTGGACGCGCAGGTTTATTCTTTGGATCAGCGTTTCCGTTCGTGTGTGGCCGCCATCCGTGGACCGGAGGACCCGTGTGCATGCCGAACGGGGCCTGGCTTCAACTAATCTTAGTTCATAATGTAACTGTCATTCTTTCCTAAGAGACAAATCAGCGACCTTGTATCCTGCTGCTAGGCTAGAACACGGAACAGCCGCGGACTCCCCAGCACGGCCAGCTTGCGCCTGCACCCGCGGACTGTCCCGCTTGCATGAATTGTCGCGAACTTTTCTATCTTTTGGCATCTACGTCTAGCCTTCTGAGCAGCCGTACTCTCTTCCAGCTGAGTCTAGCGTCAGTATTTACCAAACCTCACTAAGGAAACTGGAAAGGTGACCTCTGCGCTGTAAACCATCCTGAAGCCGTAATCAGAATTTAAGATGACGGGGTTTGTGGGGTTCACAAGGCCAGTTAGACGCCTCTTGAGAAAACTGCACGTGCTTTTTCAGAATTTGCAAGATGTCTCTGGGCCGGTCCCGCGCTCCAGCCCGCCCCTGCTGACTGTGCTCTCCCCCCGCAGCCCAGCCCCCGGCCGGCGGCGCAGAGCGGCAGGCACTCGGTGTCCGTGGAGGTGCAGATGCAGCGCCAGCGGCAGGAGGAGCGTGACAGCTTCCAGCAGGCCCAGCGTCAGTACAGCTCGCTGCCCCGGTACGCCCCCCACCCCCACCGCCCGGAAGCCCCTCTGTGCCGCCCGCCGGCCTCCCAGCCCGGGGGCCAGGACAGGCCCTGCGCGGCGTGGCCACGTGGCTCAGGATGGGAGGGCGGTGTTCGCGGAGATGCCAGCGTTGCCCGACCCCCCAACCCCCCCACTTCCTCTTCCACCCCGCCCCCACTCTCCCCCCCAATCCCCAGCCCACGCCTGCCCACGCCCCCCACCCCCACCCCCTCCCAGCTCCCTCCCCAGATGTGATGCCACCTGACACCTGAAGGCTGGGCTTAGGGGTCAGACCTGGTTCTGGTGTGGGCTTGGCTCCTTCCCCTGTGGCCAAGGGCCGGACAGACTCCTCATCAGGAAAATGGAAAGCCAGCTTCCCAGCTGCCCAGCTCCGGGGTAACTGTGGGTCTAGAACTCTCTAAAAGGTAAATGCACCACATCTGGGCAGGGCCAGTGGTCCTGAGCCTCCCACTCCTGCCGCCCTCCCGTCCCTGTTTTTGCTCAGAGTCCTGGGATGCGGCCTCACTAGCTGACGGCCAAGCCAGAAGGGCTTCCATGCTGGGCTCTCCACAGGGAGGCACCTCTGCTCCTGCATCCTCTGCCAGAGGCCTGGAAAGCCCTCTGGTACCTGGACCCGAACTCAGTGAAATAACAGCTGTTTTCCGCCTAAGTATTTCCTCCGCACACGGTACACAAGGACGGTGTGGAAGAGCATTCAGCTTCCCAAACGTCCCCAAACAAGCCTCTCCTAGAATCACAATTCCTATCAGCATTTGTTCTATTTCAAAACCAGGGGCAGAAACCAACTGGGCAGAAACAGTCCACTTACCGTGTTTACATCACGTAGATCATCTGGGGCAAATGCTTACCTGAATACCTGACTGAGATAAAAGTGATCTTGATTCAATTTCTGGTAACGGGGAGTCCCTTTAAATGCGGGATCATTACTCCGTCAACCCTGAGGGACAGACCACGCCGACCAGGGTCGGCCCTATCCTCGGGGGTGTAGATGAAGGTCTTACCGGGGGCCTCCCCCGCCCGCGGTGACAGCGCCGTTCTCAGCTGTTCTTTCTCAGTCCGTAAAGCTGTGTCTCCTCTGAGCACTGGAGCATTCTTTCCTTTAAATAGAAGAATAAGTTATTTAGCCCAGTCTAGGGAAGACTCACAGAAGTGTAGGTCTGGACAGGACTTCGGAGACGTCTGAGGGACACTGAGGCACTTCCCTGAGGTCACACACTAGCACAGAATGCCGCCAGCCTGCCCGCACCCTCAACCACTGCTCTTCAAGGCTCACTGCTCCCAAGGGCTTTGTGCCCGAGTGTGGCACACGAACAGGTGGAGACGTTGGGTCCACTATGCTCTCCTGCCCTTCGTGCTGTGTGGGGGGAGGGGTAGAGGAGGATGAAGAGGGAGGAGGGAAAGGAAGAGAAGGTGGAGGAGGAGGAGGAGGGAAGAGGACAAGGAAAGAGGAAGAGGTAGAGGAGTGGAGAGGGAGGAGGAGGAAGAGGGAGGAGGTAGGGAAGGGGGAGGGAAGAGGAAAAGGAGGAGGGGGAGGAGAGAGGATGGAGGAGGAAGAGGAGGTGCAGGGAGGGGAATGGGAGGAGGAGGGCGGGGAAGAGGACGTGGAGGGGGAGGTGGGAGGAGGAAAGGGACCAGAGGGAGGAGGAGTGGCCACCCTAAGCATCACCTGTGCATCAAATGCGCGACACTGGGTACTTCTGTGGGAGACCAGTGGAAGACCCCTCTGCCCAGCCCATTGGCTTGGTTCATCCATCCAGGGGTGTGGATGAACCGACACACGTGGCGGCCCTCGTGCCACCGCCAGGCAGGGGTGGCAGCACATCACGGCCCACGGGAGCGGAGATGTCTGGATGGGGCTGCGACCTCTTGTTGGCCAGTATCTGGCTCCCTGCGTTCAGGCTGTGTTGAGAGTACCTGTGAGAAGTGGCGAGGGCTGGCCGAGCTCTTCGTGTGGGAGGAGATGGCGGGGGCGGGGGTGGAGGGGCCACCCCCGAGGTCTGCGGACAAGACGGAGGCAGGGCTTCCCCGGGGTTTCTCCTGCTCCCCCCTACAGTGGGCCAGGGGCTCCATGCTGCGGGTGAGCCTCCTTCCCCTCTGGTCAGCGCTAGCTCCCTCACGGCTCGCCAGTTCATTCCGGGTGGACGGAAGAGGGGAAACCCTGAAAGAGCTGTGTGAGTTGAGGGAAGCGGGGCCGGCCAGCCTCTACATCACATTCACCTCTCAGAGAGGGCAGGTGACCTTACCTGCGGGGCTTGATCACACGTCACTTCTGGCCTGCCCTCCGCATCTGCACAGCCAGCTGCAGGCCACGGACTGAAGAATGCCTGTGTCCAAGCGGACCCATGCGGCTCAGCCTCGTGCATTTCCGGGGTCACCTGTGACTCCTCAACCCGCGTCTCTGAGTGGGGACGGTCAGGGGCTGCGCACCCAGGGGGCTCCTTGCGGAGCCAGGAGCTGGAGTCAGAGGAGGGCCATGAGGACCCGCATGCGTGGTAGTCCGCGCCGAGCTTCTGCCACGTGAGAGCCTTCAGAAACATTTGCCCTCAGCTCTTTAGATGTGGACAATTAGTGGAGTTTTGTCCAAAGAAGTTGCTGTGGCATTTGATGCCAGAAAGATCTCACACACACACACAAAGCTCGGCTGCAAAGCAGAGCATCAGACAAACGGTCAGGACTCTGTATGAGGCGCGCTGGACAAGGTGGTTTGAATTAGGGTGCGTAGCCGCGCTGGGCAGGGGCTGGGGGCAGTGAATTCTCGCCCTGATTAAGGAGATGTACAGGCAGAACTCATTTCATTTTGAAATGTCGGTGAGAAACATGAGATCACCACATAGTTCTCAGTCAGATGAGGATTTTTTTTTTTAATTCCTAAATTATTTTTTTTTTCTTTTAAATCCATTTTTAATTCCTAGCTCAGTTCCTTCATAGCCAGGAGGCAGCTCTGAATGTGAGTGAAGCGCGCCCCACCATGAGGGTGGGCTTCAGGCAGGGCCACTAAGGGGGCAGTCATTGCCAAACCAGGCTGTGTGCTTTGCAGGGACTCAGAACTCTCCGGTGAGCTCGCTGCAGGGCCAGACAAGCCTGGGTGACGGCTGTAAAGACAGTCACGGAGAGGAGTGAAGCCTCGTCGCCGCCATGCTGCCCCGTGGCCCCCGCGTGGTCGTGGGACCGTGGGAAGCTCACTTCTCGGTCACCGAGGGAGGGTTCCCCTGTCACTCCTGCGCCTCTCTCTGCTCCTTGAACTCTGCTGATCCTTCTGACTGAGGATGGAAAGCTAACGTTTCAATTTTTTTCCATTGGCTAGAAGGACACTCCCTCTCCTTCCAAACCCAGAGCCTGATTGTTGGAGGCAAAGTTAAAGTCACCCATTAGTTACCCCTGTACTAGGGGGCACTTTCCCGAGCACTTTACAGGTGTTACTTAATTCCTTTCTCCCCGTAACCCACCGAGGTTACAGACTCTGCCTGTTTCCCAGAGGAGGCACCTCGAGCCCCGGGAGGACGACCTCTGGGCTGGCGTGGCCGGCGGGCGCGGGGTCGGAGCAGTGTCCGCGGGCCGCCAGCCCCGCGCCCCAAGCCCGCGCTGCTAGCCTTCCGGCAGGGGGACGCGTAGCCGTGTGCTGCTTCCGCGCGCGCCTCTACCGCCTGCCCACTTCTTGTTCTCTTCCTTAATCAAGGGCTTGCTGAGACGCTGGCTTCCTTTCTGAGGAGATATATACACTTTCCCCACACGTCTTACTTTGAACCTCAGGGGCGGGGTGGGGGGGTCTGTCTCTCCTTCTCTCTAAACTGCCTCATTTGAAGAAAATTTTACCTACAAGAAATTCTTTCATAATTCCCATCCTGAGCAAACCTTTAGTGAATTCTCAGTGTGTTTGACTACAAAAAAGACTGTCTTCCTGGACCGACTCAAAATGCATCTTCTGGTGCAGAACCTCGTGGGGATGGAGGTAGGGATGGAGAAGGCCAGCGGACCTCTGTCGTCCAAGGATGTAAAGCCTGTCTCTTGTTATCCTTAAATTGATAGCTAACCCAGGAGGGAATCCCACTCTGTTGCTGTAACATCAGTAACATGTTTGTTGCTTAAAAGTTTCATGATTCACGTGGAATCCCTTGGCTCCATGCGGGAACCTTCCATCAGTCATGGCTCGAGGCAGAGTAATTTATGACTTTTTAAGTGAAGATAATCAGCGCGTTTTGCAAATAAAGCCTTCACCAAACCTAAGGGTTCTTGCTCGGGCTGATCGTACCAGGGGTCTGATTCCTAAAAGGGAACAGAGATCCTGTAGACACTTCAGTTAATCAGTCATACCCAGGAGTGATACTAGCCATTAGTTATCTTCCTTATTGAAAATACTCTTGACTACATCGTAGGCCATATGGAAAATGGGCAGACTTCATCCTAAACCACGTTCATGCCTCTTCTGAATGTTCAAAAAATGCAAATTGCTTCATTCCTGTGGGAGACCCAGTGCTTCACGGACCTTATTTTCTGTCTGCCAGAGTCTTTCTGTCGTGTTGTGTGTGATGTGAAAGGCTGAGCAATGCCTACTGTCACCGAATGATTTTCTTATTGATAAATGGAGCAATATATTTTGTTTTTATTACTCTGTTCTCGTTCGCGCTCTTCCATTCTCAAGGCAAAAAAATTAGGGCATGTCTTCCTTTCTGTCCCAGAATTGTTTTACTTTATCATAGCCAATCTTATTGTAAATTCATAAAAGCATCTAGAGACTTGATAGTAAATTAAAGATGTTTGAAAACAATAATGTTTCCCGAAAATGATGTGCAACTTTATTGCCGAAGCGCTAAGAATTCGAAATTTCTATAGGACTCTGATTTATTTCCCCATCCTAGGATGACAGAAAGTGAGCTAAGTTCTCCTGGCCTTTGGTGATGATACCATGGGCAGGAAAATAGTGCTCACTCCACACACGTCCAGGGTCCGCAGTCCTGATGGGCATGTAGTCTGAAGTGTGTCAGTTGCTGACATGTACAACTTGAAAGCCGGAGCTCTAAGGGGCTGCCTGTTGCATTTTTAATCACGAAGGCACGTAGACTTAAATCTTTCATAACTGAACTCATGCTGTGATCCGTAGCAGGGACTGTTAGCCACCATCTCTGGCAATATGGTGGCAATGGTGTGAAATATTCGTTTGGCTTGTTGTTTAGAATTGACTTGTAATGTTCTAAAGCGAGCAGTTACTGCTGTCGAAGCTACCAGATCTCTCACCCTCTGATACAGCATCTTGCCAATGAGTCTAAACTGCAGGAGCGATCGTTACCCTGAGCAGCCCCCAGGGTAGCTGCTGCATGTTACTCTCCCCCGGTCAGCGTTGCTGGTGAGCTGGTCTCAGACTTGAGCTGCCTGAGGACACTAGCGTTTGACCCCTGCAGCCCCATCCCTGTGTCTGGCATGTGACTGGGATGCAGTGCCGTGTGCTGGGCTAGGACGCGCCACTCGGGCTCACCCGCCCCCTCGCGCCTTTCCCCCCATCTCCCCCCACCCCCAGCCCCGCACTGACCTCTGGGCTTTGCTTTCCAGGCAGAGCAGGAAGAACGCCAGCTCCGTCTCCCAGGATTCTTGGGAGCAGAACTACTCCCCTGGGGAAGGCTTCCAGAGTGCCAAGGAGAACCCCCGGTACTCCAGCTACCAGGGCTCCCGCAACGGCTACCTGGGCGGCCACGGCTTCAACGCCAGGGTGATGCTGGAGACCCAGGAGCTCCTGCGCCAGGAGCAGCGGCGCAAGGAGCAGCAGGTGAAGAAGCAGCCCCCTCCCGAGGGGCTCGGCAGCTATGACTCGTATAAGAAAGCCCAGGACCCCAGTCACGTCCCCCCCAAGGGGCCCTTCCGGCAGGACGTGCCGCCCTCCCCGTCACAAGTCGCCAGGCTGAACAGACTCCAGACTCCCGAGAAGGGGCGGCCCTTCTATTCCTGAGCCAGAGGAGAGCGGATGCTGCGTGTCATGCAATAAAGGACATTTTCCTACGGAGACTTGTCCTGGGGGAGTTTTTTTAAAACCTCGGTGGTACTACGGAATATTTCTCTTGTTGGTATCAGTGCCTTTAAGCAGCGTGGGCAATTCAATGGAAGGCCTTAATGTCTTTGCCACTCTGTCTCAAGTGTCTACGTCATGGAAGGATTTCCCGCCATCTGACAATCACCTGTTCGAGGCATTTATATGCTCTGCATCTCTTGGGTACCCAGGATCCTGGCCCAGCCCATGAGATGTCTAGGGCTTTGGGTACCTCCCTGTACAACTCGTGGTGACAGGTAACCCTGAAGCCGAGGGTGATGCTGTTCCCTTTTTCCCCGTTAAGTTCCTAGGATGAGGTGACGTCTCTGTCTCTGGTGGATGACAGTGGGTGGCATTCACCAGACACTGGGGCTCCACGGTACTTCCTGGCACAGTGTTTATAATCCTTTGTACCAGTGTGGTTTCCCTTTTCTTTTTCAGCTCCTTGTAACAGGAAAGGTCCTTCATCTAAAAGAAACGAAGCCATATTCCAACACTGTCTGGTTATCAGGGGGGTCCTTTTGTAACTGCCTTATAACTCAGTGTTACCAATAAAGTGACCATTCTGTCTGTGTTTATAAACACCCTTGCTCAGTCCTGTTCCTCACACACGTGTTGAGTTCCCCACAGCTCTGCGTGGGGAACGTGGGAGGCGGGTGTGAGCCCTGGGAGGGAAGGGCCACCTGCCCGTGGGCCATGTGCGTCACGCCGTGGGGGGTGGTAGTAAGGACAGGAGTCTCCCAGGCTGAGCATCTGGCCCAGCACACCCAGTGTGTGTTTGACAAGTCAGCAGGAGGCGCACAGCACAGGACAGGGACAGATACTCCTTTTGGGATTCCAGAAACGCACATGCTTTCTCTGGTTTTTAAAGTCGGTTGGAATTGATGTTTGTCTATTCAGCCACCTGCTGTATCTCTGCCTGGTGATGCCATCCATGCTTCTAAATAATTCTTCCAGGAAACAGAAAAGAGAAATAAGAGGAAAGCCATTCCACCCCCCACAGAACATTCTGGTGTCCTCAGACAGTGGTAGCAAAAGATTGCCCTCCTGTCGACACGTTAACGGGCGTACGGGTCAGGAGGAGCCGGGTTGCCAAGGGTTCCCATGTTCTCATCTGCTGTCTGAACATCACATTGTACACCCTGGCTGGACTGCTCAAGTGCCTGCCCATCCCGATGTGAAAAAAGCTTGAGATGAAAGCTCAGCATCCTGTGAACAAAAAAGAGAAGGAAAAAGAAGAGACGTGTACTGATACGCCTAATTTTTTTTACTGGCACACTATTTTTGTGTCCACTTGTTTGTAGAACCCGTGTGAGGTGTCTATCCCCTACCTGCATCTGTCTCTTTTGCTCCTCTGTGTGACGGTTCCATTTGTTTGTAGAGCGTGGTGATGTTTAAGCGACGTGACCGGTGTCAGCGCGGTGACCTCGGGTGACAGCGGCTCCTCCTCACAGCCTCCCCTGTGCTGTGAGAAACAGCTTTCCCTGTACATGTGAGACGTCCAATAAAAGGCATATTCCTTCCTGTTCTCTGTGGTGTCTGTAGTTTTCCTGCAGAAACTCTCCTAGCTGGGGTTTTTTTTTTTTAAGTCTATTAGCAGATGTGATTTTTTTTTGTCCATATTTAGAGAAAGTTGAAAGATTCCTCATTTCTGTGTACCAACACGGAAATGGGTGATTGTTTATTGGAGCACCTGAGGAGCGAGGGGACAGAAAGGAGAGAAGGACCTGATTGAGGAGCCTACTGGGAGGCCCAGGCCGCCCAAGGCAGCCGGGAAATGCTGAACGAAGGAGCCGATACACTAGAATAAATGAAGGAACAATCACACAGGGAGTGGTGTGGCATTTCCATGGCTGCCCGTTGCTCCCTGTGGACTATTTCATAAGCAGACATCCTGGCTGAGTCCTAGCCATGCGCAACTTGAGCCCAAAGAAAAGCCCAAGTTCAAATCCGCTTCCAAACTAGCCTGGCTCTGACGTGCTCGTTGATATTTGCACGCTGTCACTTGGCTCTTCCCGGATTATACATTGAAGCTTTGCTCTTTCCTCCAGAGGGACACTCGTTAACATCTGTATGGCGCTTCGAAGGCATAAAGGGTGCTGCATCCCTGGGTGGGTCTGGTGCACAATTATGGTCGTGGTCCCTACCCAGAGGGCAGTCTTTGCCAAGACGTGTCCAAAATGCCCTCCTGTGGAGGGCGAGCATCACTGATTGTCACAGCAACCCTCACCCTGCCACTAAATCCAGATTCTGTCACCTCAGGATTAGTAACGAGAAGTGTACGGCAAGCCAAGGCGATAACACGTCTTCAGCTCTTACATGCCTACAGGGTGTGGGGAGGCAGAGAAGCGAAGGTGGACAGATCTGTTAATTTTCTCACTGACCAGGAGGCCCGTCGCAAATGCTGAGACTCACAGGCTGTTTATCCCAGCTGACAGTGAGAAGCAGAGCAGGGGAGGCAAGAGTGAGTGTCACGGGGGCCCAGATGACAGAGGATTTGTAGATTCAAACTGACAGTCTGAGCCGCCCGGAGGGGTAGAAATAGATGGGGTCAGCAGAGAAGTGAGAAGATAGCCAACGAAGCAATCCTGTCACATGGACTGGCCTCTGCTCCAGAACATTCCACCAGGACCTGCCAGGACCACTGGAAGAGCACGTCCATGGGGAGAAGTCCCAGGTCACGAAAGGGGGCAGGTGGCAACCCCAAGGCCCTCGCAGAGCTGAGTTGAATGGAGTAACTCAACTGCCCCTCGGAAAAGGCGGTCCCCCTGTTACATTACTGCCCCCCTTAGCCCATTAGGACTATGCAGAGTCTGAGAAATATTCACATGGAACTACAAATTACAAAGATAGCGTTATATAATGTTGGTGTCTTAATATTATATATATTTATTATATAATTTATGTTTAATGTATTTATTATTATATATTAATATAACGTATTAAATTATTCTATGTAATTTAAGCACCACACCCACCTCCCCTCCTTGTGGTCCTTTAGACCAAGGACAGCTCCTAGGGGACAGCATCCTGTGGTTCCCAGGCTGTGTCACTAAAAGGAAGGAGAGAGGGACCTGGGATTCTCAGGTTTTCTGCCAAGGAAGTCAAATATATTGACTCAGAGACAGTAAACCAAATGAATTTAATTTTTCTTTTTGTTTTTTTGAGAATTAGAAGTCCTTTTTTAAATTTACTTATTTTTAACATTTTTTTAATTGAGTTATAGTCAGTTTACAATGTTGTGTCAAATTCCCGTGTAGAGCACAACTTTTCAGTTACACATGACAAATGAATTTTGTTTACAGTCAAGTGGGTGCAGTTGGTTTTATTGCAAAGCCTTTTTGAAAGGGGGCAGAAAATAGGCCCAGAGAGCTGACCACTTGGTCGGCAACGTGCTTCGGCACAGTCCACCAGCACCGTGAGTCTGCACACGAGGCCAGGGGAGAGCAGGGGCCCCGAGGCTTCTCAGTCCGCATGATTTACCCCAAAAGGACAGTCATCTACTGACTGCTCCTCGTCCTCCATTTTCATGAGAAGGTAGATGTGTTGTATACGCGCACCACAGGTGCACGGAGCACATGTGAAATGTACACGCAGCTCTGCACCTGTCTGGTCGTTTTCACGTGTCTCTCATTTCATCCTTTGAGTCCTTAAAACCCAAGTCTTGCCTCCAGTGTAAACCAACCCAGGATGAAGCAGGTGGGGGTTGGTTTCTGGCTTTGTTTGCTAGTCATGGCCAAGGAGGTCATGGCCCTCCAAGCCTGTCCCATCAGGGACGTCCTCCTGGGATACGGTGTATCATAAATTCAGGTGTCTATTAACAGGGCTTTTTTTTTTTTTAAACAAGATTACTCTGACAATGACATGTCAGGTAAGGAGATAATCTTCTTTTCTTACTTCAGAGACAGGATATCATCTTAATAAGGCAGCTAATAAGAATGTTCACAGGTCAGAAACTGAGAGTGATGGAGATATTTTAATGGAAAACCACTGTCAGCTCTGAGTAATGATTAGATCACAAAGCTGGTTGAATTAAATTGACTTTTTCTTAATGTGTGGAGGATGAGGGTTGTGATTCTGAGCATAAGCTTTTATTTTTTTTTAAATAAGAAACTGACATTTTACTTAAGATTTCACGGGGAAAAGCAGGGACAATTATCTTGCACTCCTCATAGAAGGAACTTATTTTCCCATTAGATGGCTTGTTCCCTCCAAAATTCATCATCTTCCCAGCCCACATACATCTTCCCCTGCCTCCTTGTCCGACAGCTTTCACATTCTGTTCAGCAAAGTAAAAAATCTGCCAGGGTCCCCTGTCCATAAATTTAGTGTTTTTATGTCAAACCCCATAGTGGAGAATTTCATTTTTATAAAACAGTCCATCATGGGTCAAATAAGATGAAACATCTTTGCTAAAGAGGAGAATCACCTTTCCTTGTGAGTTTTTTTTTTTCCTTTCTGAGTTTTAATTTACATGAGTTTTTATTTTCTCATTTTTAACTTTCTAAAGCGAGTTATCCGTGCATTAGCCTGTCCCTCCCCAGGCGTGTCTATTTCACAGTGGACCCAGGGGAAAAGTGCAAGGAACAAGGACAAAGGTGTCCCACGGCGAGGGGAAAACATTACTCATCTTTCATCTCTAACAACTTATTTGCTCACAGGATCAATTAAATGTGTGAAAAACAGGCTTTTTTGCTCAACTAACTGCCGAATCACCCGACACTGTTGTTGGCTTGGGAAAGTCATTTGGCGTGTGTCCCCACCCCTGCGCAGCCCCGAGGTCTGTGATGGCCTGAGTCTCCTGCAGGGTGTCACCCACGTGGTGACGGCGCGGTGGCTGGAAGGTGATGCTGGGCTGGGAGCCCCTCTCCCGTCTCTGAACGCACGTTGCTGCATTGCTGGGAGGCGCCTTCTGAAGCTGGAGTTTGGCTTCTACAGGGGATTTCATGATGGAAATATTTTAAGCACAACTTTGAAGATTTTGCCATTAAAAACAATCTCACGTGGCTCAGGGCCCAGCCAACTGCACGCACCACGGGGGAAGAGCCAGAAATTGCTGGCAAGGCGGGGGAAGAAGCAGTCCGAAGTTCTCAACCCGTCGTGACCTTGGCTAATGACCTGGTTCCAGGGCTCGGTTCATATCTGATTTGGTTTTACTTGGCCCTCGTTGTCTGTGGTTGTTTGTTTCTGTTGGGGTGAGATGGGAGAGGAAACATCAGCTTGACAACCCGAGGCGGTGGCAGAGGAGGGCTGGCCTGCATGCTGGGTATTTTGAAATAACACAAACCTTTGAGCTTGGCTTGTGGGGCCTCACCTTGAATTTGTCCTGCTCCTGCCCTGACTTGAAACTCTGTTTCCAAGTCTTCCTTAATGTGATCTGCATAGGTTGCCTCCCATCAGGGTCCAAGGAGCTCACCTTCTGAGCAAGCAAAGCGTCTCTGCAAAATCTGAACCAGCGACCAGCGTGCCTGGCAGCCCAGCCCCCACGTTACTTGGGTGACTTACACACGCCGGGCTTTACAATTTGCACAGCATCCTCTTTTGCATCTCCAAACCCTGTGAGGCAGGTTAGAGAAATGAGCGTCTGATTTTACACATGAGGGAACTGGGACTCCCAGAGTTTGTGTCTTGCTGGCTGGTGAACAGCCCAACTGGAACACAACACCCACTGTCCTGAACCTTTGGGGTCTTAAGGGTGTCACCAAAAGGAAAGGGTTTTGTTTTTAACAGTTTAAAATTCCTTACTTGATGGTAATTCACTGATTGGGAAAATAAACACACTGTATAATGCACAAAGAGTTATGAAATCAGCTTTGCCCTCAAAATAAATTTTCTTAACCATAATACTATTGGCGTACATTTAAAAATTCCATATGTACACATATTATATACATTGTGTGATATAATGCTTATATAATGGTTTACCTTAGTCCAAAAATGCACTTTGAAACAGACACCGCCAGGGATCCAAGCGGATCTGCAGCCCCCACCACCGGGTCCCTTGTTGGTAACCGCTGTTCTACGCTTTGGATCCTTTACTTCACTATTTAAATCTCTTAGACCAGAAGGTATTCATTTCTAAGCCAGGTTTTAATGTTGAGAAGAGCAAGAGTCCTATGAGATTAAAGATATTGACTTTTTAAAAAAAAAAATGAGTAGGGTCGGCAGCCTGGTAAAAGCAGGAGGTCAGAGGGGCCCCGGCAGAAATCCAGTCCTGGCAGGCGAGTTTCTGAAGCAGATGCAAAAAAGACCCCAAATGCTGATACCAAATAGAAAAGATCTCTGGGAGATTGTGCAAAAACACAATAACAATTTGCATTAAATCATGGGCTGTTTTCAGCACAGATGGGAAAAGCCTGTTACAAAATGTTGTAAGACATTTGCGGCGGGCTTCAAGCTGGACAGGCATTAAAAACATTCTTAAGCTGTTCACGTTGGAATAAAAATGTAAATCCTTTTTAGGGAGAAGTCTCTCTTTACCTATCATTTTTCTTTGTGTTTTATTTCACTTTTGGTAAAGAGATGACATACTCATAGCCAAGGAGGACCGATCCATTTCCAGGGTTGGATAGATAACGTTTATCTCCAAAGAGGCAGAATATTAATTACGCATAGAAAGAAACTTTTAGCCCTGGGACATTCCCAACGAAAGGAGTGGCTTATTTCACTCAAGATCCTAATCAAACATGGTCACAGAATCTTGGAGAGAAATGCGTGTGATTACTGGGGGTGCTACAGGGCGGCGGGCAGAGTTGGGCGGCTCAGGAGGATGGACACCTCTCCCGGGAGGCCCTCTGGGGTTTGCCCGCAGCTTCACTGGCCCGGCGGCTCCTCTAAACCGGCTGCAGGCTGGGAGGCAGGAGCCAGCAGCTGGCACTCCAGGGCCTGCTCCTCCCCCACCGAGCCCCTGGAGGAGAAGCATAGCCAGCCACAGACTCGCGTCTGGAAGAGCCGGCTGGCCAAGGAGACAATCCAGCTGAGCGAGCACTTCCCTTGGCTCCAGCCCTCCTTCCCGTAAGCCAGGAAATGCCCTGCCTGCTCGTCAGGGACGGCGCACCAGGGACTGCCGAGCTCCGCCTGGTTGCTGTGCACACTGTGTGAGTCTCTTCCGCGGCCTCTCTCAAGTCCTTTTAGAGTTCCCTCTGGATTAATTGAAAGGCCTGGGTATCCTGTTTGTGTGATCTGTTCGAGGTAATTGTCAGGCTGTGAAGATGGCCAATATTGATTTTTTAAGAGAAGATGCCACTTTACATGGCCTGAAATGGACAATGTGGAATGTGGAGTTGGTTTAGGAAAAATTACCATCATATTCATTCATTCGCTCACTGGTCTGTAGCCCCCGCTGTGTGCCAAGTGCTGTGCTGGGGGCATGCCAGCAAGGGACACAGCCCTATATTCCAACGGCAGACAGCTTGTAACAGTCAGAGGGCGGTAGCTGGCATGAAGAAAATGAAGGAGCACTGGTACCAAACTCAGGTTTGTTTGCCCAACGCACAGCGAGGCCAGACAGACACAAACATTGGGGTATGGAGCAGAGAAAGGTTTACTGCTGGGCAGAGCACGGAGAATGGTGGCTCGTGCCCCCAAAACCCCAAACTCCCTGAAGGGTTTCAGCTGAGCCTTTTTAAAGGCCAGTTGAGGGAGGGGCATCCCAGGGTCTGTGACCAGCTGTGCACAGTTCTGATTGGTTGATGGTGATCACTCTTTAGGCTTCAGAAGGTCAGGAGCCATGTGCTCATGATCATTAAGTAGTTTATTTCTTCCATTGGGCGGTGGATTTAGCATTTGAGAAACTAAGGAAATCTGCATAAGATACTATTATCTGGGTCCTACAGAGAGGAGCTACCACAGAGGACATGGTGGGGGGGCTGTCCTGGGAAGGCCCCACAGGGTCCTGCTGGGTCACAATCCCCCCCTTTCTCTGATGCTCCTCAGTCTGGAGGAGAACAGGTACAGGACAAGGAGGGGATAATATTTTGGGTAGAGAGGTGCATCATGACTTGGCAGAGGAACCTGGTTTCAACCTCCAGTCCTGTTTCATCCTCCCCACATCTTTCAGGGAACAGGGTGATGACCACTCTGGCTGCTTCCTGCGGACACAGGGTGCGGTCCTGCGTCAGTTTGCAGGACACCGAGGTGGACATATTCCCGAGTTCCAAGTCCTGGATGCGAGTACTGTCTGATTAAGGTCTCACTCCCTGAGGAATTCAGGAGAACAAGCTGGAAAACCAGTCTGGACCTGGCACATGGTGGTGGTGGTGGGGACTTGTAGCCAGGCAACCAGCTGTCTGCTTTTATCTGAGTAGGTTTTAACTTTTGATGTGGTATCAAACATATACAACAGGAGCTTTTGGCCACTACATATGTTTCCTTTTCTCTGCTAACATCTGATCTAAAGCAATTTTATTTTCTAAAAATTTGATAGTTGTAAGAGGAGACCTTGAGGTCATAAGGTTGCAGCTGCCCTCTGCCAGTAGACACTGCTCTGAGAAAGGCCGGGGGCCTCCCGAGTAGGACACAGCTCAGAAAATTGGAGTTCTCAACAATACAAGGATGGGCCTGAAATCACGTCCACCATGGCCACCCAGGTTTACCTTGGATGTCTGAACCGCAGCTCCTCCATTATGACTCTCAAATGCATTCCCCTCCTCAAGGCCAAAGCAGATGGACAATGCATGACCAAAAGGCCATAAAACAGGCTGCTCTGGTCAGTAAAGTTTAAGTCAAAAAACGCATAGGCCAGAATGACTTCTCCATACCTTAATGCATGCAGATTTTTCCATAATTTCCCCCTTTTGATTGCAAGTCTTTCAACAGAAAGCACTGACGATCAAAATATTGATGCTGGGAAGATGGCTCCTGCCCCAGGAGGTCATGACCCTCCATGTGAGGCCTCCTTTGTATTTGCCACGTAATCCATGTTTGGGGAAAACTAATCAGATATCATGGCTGGCTCAGAGGTATGTTACTCGGGAACCACATTATTGGCCATACATTTTATCACTTGTCCCCAGTTGTGTGTCACAAGCATCAGGCATGTGCTTTTAGCAACAGACCCAGAGCAAGCACTGTTGTACATCATGAGTAGTTATGCTCTGTGACGACTCCATCAGAGGCTTCTCTTCCTAGCCAACATTAGGGGCAACAGTGTGGTTACAAGCAAAAGGATAACGTCCTATATTGATAGGGAGCCAAACATTTGGTAAACAGTTGAATTAAAAAAACAGAGAGAGTGTCACAGTAGGAAGAAGGAGGCCAGGAGCCAAGAAATTCAGGCGGCCTGTAGGAGCTGGGGAAGAGCCACTCACTTTCGCACGTGGTGGTGAAAAATGTATCATCGTGTCGTACACTGTTTTCTCATCCTTCAAGAGTTCAGCTCAAGGATTGGCTTGAGAAGGTGGAGTAGAAGGACCCTGAGCTCCCCTCTTCTCACGAACCCAACAAAATCACAACCAAGTGCTGAACAACCATCGACTGAAAAGCCTGGAACCTGCCAAAAAAGGTCTTCTACATCTAAAGATATGAAGGAGGGACCACAATGAGACGACAGGAGGGGCACACTCATGGTATCATCAAATTCCACACCCTCCGTGGGAGCGACCCGCTCACAAACCAGAGACTCATCATATTGGAGAGGCCCTCGGTGGGAGTCCTGAGCCCTGTGTCAAGCTCCCCCGCCCGGGGAACCAACACCAGGAAGACAAGCCCCAGAGCATTTGGCTTCAATGGCCCGCGGGGCTACCCTGCAGGAGCCCCACAGGACGAGGGGAAACAGAAACTTCACTCTTGAAAGGTGCACCCCAAAATCTCACATGCACTGAGTCCAAGGGCAAAAGCAGTAACTTCCTAGGAACCTGAGACAAGCCTGCCTACTGGTCTTGGAGGGTCTCCTGGGGAGGTGGGGGCAGCTGTGGCTCAGCCTGAGGACATAAAAGCTAGGGTGTTCGTCTGCAGGAGCTCCCCTGGAGGCTGACATCTTGCTTGTGTCATTAGCACCAAGACGTGGTCCCACCCAGGAGTATACGGGCTGCAGTGCTGGGACACCTCAGGGCAGACACACACTGGGTGGGAGCACAGCCCCACCCATCAGCAGACGGGCTGCCTAAGGACCTGCGCCCACAGCCACCTCTAGACGTGCCCCTAGTCAGGACTCTGCCCACCAGAGGGGCAGGATCCAGCTCCACCCACCAGTGGGCAGGCAGCAGCCCCTCCTGCCAGGAAGCCTGCACAAACCTCTAGACCAGCCTCACCCATCCGAGGGCAGACACCAGAAGCAAGAAAACTATGACACCACAGCCTGTGTGACCGAATCCAGGTAAATGCAAGCCATGCCCACTACCCTGGGACCAGCTGGCCCCCTGGCTCTTGGGTGATGAGAGGCGCATGCCATGCTGGGATGCGCAGGATGTCTCCTACAGAGGACCACGTCTCCAAGGACGAGAAACATAACTAACCTACTACATGCTTAAAAATAGAAATAGAGATGTAGATAAAGTGAGGCAGCAAAGGAGTATGTTCCAGACAATGGAACAAGATAAAATCCAGGAAGAGCTAAGTGATGTGAAGACAGGCAATCTACCCAGGAAAGACTTCAGAGTAATAATTATAAAGCTGATCAGAGAACTTGGGAGGAGAATGGACGCACCGAGCGAGAACTTAGAAGTCTTTAACAAAAAGTTAGAAAATATAAAGAACAATGAAACAGAGTTGAAGACTACAATACCTGAAATGAAAACTATACTAGAAAGAACCAATAGTAGACTAAATGGGAAGAACAGATCAGTGAACTAGAAGACAGAGTAGCAGGAATCACTACCACAGAACAGAAAAAAGAAGAATGAATGAAAAGAAATGAGGACAGTTTATGAGACCTCTGGGCCAACATCAAGTGCACTAATATTCACATTTTAGGGGTCCCAGAGGCAGAGAGAGAGGGGGCCTGAGAAAATATTCTAGAATAAAATAAATCATAAAGATCAGAGCAGAAATAAATGAAATTGGTTTAAAAAAAAATAGAAAAGATCAGTGAAACTAAAAGCTGGTTCTCTGGCTGGAGAAATTAAATTGATGAGCTGTTAGCCAGACTCATCCAGAAAGAAAGGGAGAGGGCCCAAATCAGTAAAATCAGAAACAAAAAAGAAGTTACAACTGACACTAGAGAAATGCAAAGGATCATAGGAGGCTGCTATGAGCAACCGTATGCCAATAAAGTGGACAAGCTGGAAGAAATGAAAAAATTCTTAGATAGGCACAACCGCCCGAGACTGAACCAGGAAGAAATAGAAAATATGAACAGACCGATTACCAGCACTGAAATTGAATCGGTAATTTAAAAACTCAGAAAACCCAAAAGTCCAGGACCAGCTGGCTTCACAGGTGAATTCTACCAAACGTTTACAGAGGAGTTAAAACCTATCCTTCTGAAACTATTCCAAAAAAAATGCAGAGGAAGGAACACTTCCAAACTCTTTCTATGAGGCCACCATCACCCTGATACTAAAACCAGACAAAGATATCTTACACACACACACACATGCACACACACAATCACAGTCCAATATCACTGATGAACACAGATGCAAAATCAACAAAATACTAGCAAACCAACTCCAACAATACATTAAAAGGATTATACGCCATATAAAGTGGGATTTATCCCAAGGATGCAACAATTTTTTAATATCCACAAATCAATGTGATATACACATTAACAAACTGAAAAATAAAGACCGTATGATCATCTCAATAGATGCAGAAAAAGCTTTTGATAAAATTCAACATCCATTTATGATAAAAACTCTCCAGAAAGTGGGCCTAGAGGGAATATACCTCAATATAACAAAGGCCGTATATGACGAACCCACAGCTAACATCATACTCAGCAGTGAATAGTTGAAAGCATTTCATCTAAGATCAGAAAGATGACAAGGATGCCCACTCTCGCCACTTTGATTGAACATAGTATTGGAAGTCCTAGCCACAACACCAAAGAAAAGGAAATAAAAGGGATCTAAATTGGAAAAGAGGAAGTAAAACGGTCACTGTGGATGACATGATACTGTACATAGAAAATCCAAAAGGTGCTACCAGAAAGCTACTAGAGTTCATCAACAAATTTGGAAAAGTTGCAGGATATGAAATTAATATATAGAAATCTGTTGCATTTCTATACACTAACACCAAAATATCCAAAAGAGAATTAAGGAAACACTCCCATTTACCATTGCATGAAAAATAATAAAATACCTAGGAATAAACCTCCCTATGGAGGCAAAAGACCTGTACTCTGAAAACTGTAAGATACTGATGAGAGAAATTGAAGACAACATGAACAGATGGAAAGCTATACCATGTTCTTGGATTGGAAGAATCAATATTGTTAAAATGGCCATACTACCCACAGCAATATACAGGTTCAATGCAATCTCTATTAAGTAACTAATGGCATTTGTCAAACAACTGGAACAGAAAGTTTTTAAATTTGTATGGAAACACAAAAGACCCTGAGTAGCCAAAATAATCTTGAGAAAGAAGAATAGAGCTAGAGGCATCATGTTCCCTGACCTCAGACTATACTGCAAAGCTACAGTAATCAGAACAGTATGGTACTAACACAAAACCAGACACACAAAACAATGGAACAGGCTAGAAAGTCCAGAGGGAAATAAACCCACACACTTATGGTCAATTAGTCTACAACAAAGGAGGTAAGCATATACAATGGAGAAAAGACAGTCTCTTCAATAATTGGTGCTCAGAAAACTGGACAGCTACATGTAAAAAAAAATGAAATTAGAACATTCTCTAATATCATCTACAAAAATAAACTCAAAATGGATTAAAGATCTAGATTTAAGACTGGACACTCTAAAATCCCCAAAGGACAACACAGGCAGGACACTCTGTGACATAAATTGCAGCAATATGTTTTCTTCAATCCATCTCTTAGGGTAATAGAAATAAAAGGAAAAATAAGAAAATGGGACCTAATTAAACTTAAACACTTTTGGACAGCAAAGGAAATCATAAATAAAATGAAAAGACAACCTTCAAAATGATAAAAAAAAAAAAATCTGCCTGATGGGCTCAACAAGGGATTAATATCCAAAATATACAAACAACTCAAACAACTGAATTAGTTCAAAAAATAACTGAATTAAAAATGGGCAGAAGACCTAAGTAAACATTTCTCCAAAGAAGACATACAGATGGCCTACAGGCACACAAAAACAAGTTCAATATCACTAATTATCAGAGGAATGCAAATCAAAACTACACTGAGGTACCACCTCACAGCAGTCAGAATGGCCATCATTCAAAAGTCCACAAACGATAAATGCTGCAGAGGGTGTGGAGAAAAGGGAACCCTCCTACACTGCTGGTGGGAATGCAAATTGGTGCAGCCACTATGGAAAGCAGTACTGAGAATCCTTAAAAAACTAAAAGTCGTGTAGAGGGTCTAGCTCAGTGGTAGAGTGCATGCTTAGCATGCACGAGGTCCTGGGTTCAGTCCCCAGTACCTTCATAAAAATAAATAAATAAATAAATAAATAAATACATAAACCTAATTACCACCCCTCCAAAAATCCCCTTAAATAGAGTTACCATATGATCCAGCAATCCCATTCCTGGGCATATATCTAGAGAAAACTCTAACTTGAAAAAAATGCATGCACCCCAATGTTCATAGCAGCACTATTTACAACAGCCAAGACATGGAAGCAACTTAAATGTCCATCCACAGATGACTGGATAAGAAAGATGTGGTATATATACACATTGGAATATTACTCAGCCATAAAAAAGAATAAAATAATGCCATTTGCAGCAACATGGATGGACTAGAGAGTATTAAGTGAATTGAGTCAAAGAAGGACAAATATCATATGATATTACTTATATGTGGAGTCTCACAGAATGACACAAATGAACTTATTTACAATCTGGGAATAGACTCACAAACATAGAAAGCAAACTATGGTTACCAAAGGGGAGAGGGGTGGGAGGAGGGATAAATCAGGATTTTGGAATTAACATATAAACACTATTATATACAAAATAGACAAACTACAAGGGCCCACTGCATAACACAGGCAATTATATTCAATATCTTGTAATGACATATAATGGAAAAGAATCTGAAAAAGAACATATATATTCACATATAACTGAATCACCGTGCTGTACATCTAAAACAAGCACAACATTGTAAATCAACTATATTTCAATTAAAAAATGAATAAATTTAAAAAGCATAGATTAAAGCCAGCAATATTTCTGACAAAACCACAAACCCACAATCTCATTCATCAGCCCGCCCAGTCCCACGCGATCAAACCCCTTCTGCCTGGAGCTCCACGAGGTCAGTTTTCACTGGTCTTCAAACACCCTACCCAGCTCAGCTGCACGACAGAGAAGAAACCTGCCCTTGCCACAAAGTCCCTTCCATGAGTTCTCTGGAAGACGAAGCAGCCCTGCGAGCATCAGCTTAGCTGTCTATGATGACTAAAGGCCCCAAAGGCAAGCAAAAGATCTGACCCCCAAAAAGCTTAAATAAGTTGCTGTGACAGACGACACTTCAGGATAAGAACCAGTCACCTTGCTGTGACTAACAGCATCACGCCAGGACACAGCCGAACTTCAGGCCCCACACAATTTCCAGAAGGTGCACACCGATAACCTCTCTCCATACCACACAATCCGAGGAGGCTTATTACTCATTTATCAACGCTTCCCACACAATGTAACATACCAGCCAGTGCTGGTTAAGTATTTCTCTCTGAGATGCCTCCAGGGCCATGTGAAGCACCCCGAAGTTAGCCAAAGTCAGAAAGAACATTATTAATTCAAATTTGATAGGAAGTTTGTCAAGAATATCAAAAAGTTTCACACAATCTGTTATCAGAAACACAGATCTAGTCCTTTTAATAACAAAATCCATTCACCTCATGAAGTTTAACCTAATCTCAGCCCCACCATGCACAGAACTCCTTTTTTAGGGCCCGCTTTCCACTTAATTTCTATATTCATATTAGTTTGCCCTTTATTATTTCCCAACCAGATACAACCAGCTCTAGGGCCAAATCACTTTCTTTTTCATTAACAAACTCCAATTCCATTCCTTATGCCTTCTTATTACTCAAAACATACATCCCATTTTCCTACTGTATACTTCATTATTCTTAGTAGTTTTAATTACATATTTAAATTATAATCCTCAGCTCCTAACAACTCCTCACATTAGCATTCTGTAGATTGGCAAACACAAACAGCAACAATAATCTCTAAAAACGTGCTTTCTACAGAAAATATCTCAATGTGGCACCAAACACATTTAATAATAGTTCTAAAACACCTTTAGCTTCTCTGTTAAGGAAGTCAGTAAACAATGCTTCAGTGTCTTATTTTGTTTGGGAATGACCTAGCTATTCAGCTATTCAATAAACTCCCATCATTTAACTTAATTCACAATTATAAAAATTCAAGTTACAAAATACCTGGAGAAATCATTTTTAAGTAGACATTCCTAAAACAGAATTATCTGTAAAGAATTTACCCAAAAGCGCTTATCTCATTTGCATTTAATTTACTTACAAGAATTTCATCATACCAAATTAATTTTTTTCCTTCTGCTGACAAACTCGGCAACAGAAGTAACAAACTTACTGACTTTCAGTAAGCCTAGGTACAAAGAAAGACATGTCTGTATTGATTATACCAACAAGCTTAAGCTGGATTTAACATCAGATATTTAATGTTGAATAGTTCCTAGATCCTGTAAACCTGAAATTTGTTCTGTCTAGCTTCTTTTACACTTAGAAGTATTTTATTTGTAAGCACTTACTTTTAAGTCAATTAAATAGAGCTCATTTATAAGTTAATTTTTACATAAAGACAGAACCAGAGGTCTCACAGTTTTTCCACTTGAGTTTTTAAAAACCTCTTTTATCCCCTCCTCCCTGAACACCCAGATAGATCATCTTACATCTTAAACGCACAGGAAGAGAAGTGCAAATTCCTTCTCTAACTGCTTTTACAAAACCCAATCATCTTGGCTATTTTCAGGGATTTTTTTTCTATTTCCCAAATATCCACTTAGGTTTAAAGAAATTACAGCAGTAGGCAACAATATATATATTATTATACATTATGTAATTATATATTAATTGTTATTAGTTGTGTGTGTGTGTGTGTGTGTGTATAAAGTCAACTCACATTTAGATGCCTCACTTTCAGCAAAACCAGGAAGAGAGAACAGGGTTTGGACTCAGGTACCAAGACACGCACACACCCACGCCCCTCCCCCAGATAAAAATCAATCATTTTCTTTCATTTATGGGATCATAGCTAAAGATCTCCCAGTTTTGCAAAGTTGCCCCAGGGGATGATAATGTGGAATAGAGCTCTGAATACTCATAATAATTATTCACGGCTGGTGTTGTCAAATATCAAGCAAATGCAATGCAAAGTGGTCTCTCAGGTCACAGTTCCCCAGCCCCACAAAGGAGGTTCCCAACCGGCGACCCGTCATCCATAAGGGGAGAAACCGCAACCCGTGCCCTGTCAGAGTGAAGCTGAGTGAAGGACCAACACTAGGAAGGGAACATCCAACCGAGCTCCACCCCGAGCCAAGTCAGCACAACATGGGGGGACGCCCTGGTGTTGGCACGCGTGAGCCCGGTTACTCACTAAAGACGTCGCAAGTGGCCAGTGCAAGTGCTGACACACACACACACAAACACACACACACAGCCCCACATTAGACGAGGTGGAGCCCCAGACTTCCACTTCCAGTCCCAGATGGAGGCCTGCAGCTTGGCCTGGCTCCTGAAAGAGAACGGACCCAGAGTGGCTCCCAGTGAGTGATTCACTGCTCAGACGGGAAGGGGCCCAGGAGGAGCGGGTAGACTCCTCCGTCCTGCGCAGGCCGGTGCGGCTCACCCCGAAACCACACACACAAGAACACAGTAAGTAAGGTGCATTGGCACAGACAACCAGAGGAAGTGTCGTCTAAACCACCCCCTCCACTCCCAGACAGAGGCCTCCGGACAGACGGGCCCAGAGAACAGACCCAGAGCAGCCTCCTTCCCGGGGGACGAGCCCAGATGGAGGCAGAGGATTCCCAGCCCGCGCGAGCTGGAGCCACTCACCCACAGCGACGCTGAGTGTGGACGCAGCTCCTGATGGCTCTCGGCTCCAGACAGCCTGGTGCCGGGGTGGCCGGGCCTGTCGGGGAGAGTCCCCCTGGGGTCCTGGAGCTCCGGCCGCCGCTGGGACCCAGGAACGGGTGGCCCTGGCCGGGTCGCCCTCCCATGGGCACAGACTCCTGTGCTGGCTTTGCCGAAATCGTGACTGAAGGCAAGTTCACGTGCCCGATGCACCGTGAGGCCAAACAGACTGAACTGGGGGAATTTGGAGCAGAGAAAGGTTTACTGTGGGCAGAGCATCAAGAACACGTGGCTCCCACCCCAAACCTCCAGCTCCCCGGAGGGTTTCAGCTGAGCCTGTTTAAAGGCCAGTTGAGGGCAGGGCATCCCAGGATCTGGGACCAGCTGTGCACAGGTCAGATTGGTTGATGGTGATCAATCCTTAGGCCCTGAACGTCTGGGCGCCACATGCTCATGACCATCAAGCAGGTAATTTCCTCCGCTGGGTGGTGGGTTTGGAAGCTCAGGACATCTGTGTGAGATACTGTTACCTGATCCTTCCGAGAGGACCTAAAACAGAGGATATGGGGAGGCGTGTGTCTGGGGAAGGCCCCTAGGGTCCTGCTTGTTTACAGGGTTAGGAAATAGGAAATGGCAGAACGGAGGGGTCTGCTACTTTGGCAGAGCGGACAGCGGTCAGCAATCACAGATGAGCGGAGGTCTGAAAGGCCGAGGGGCTGAGTGAAGGAAGAGCCTGCCTGGGAGAAGCATCCTCGTGTGCAGACGCGAAGCTGCCCTGTGCCCGGTGCGTCCCAGGGCAGTCGGGAGGCCAGGCTCACGTCTGGTCGGGTGAGTGGGCTGCAGACGGCGGACAATGACCGAGCTGGGTGGGAGGAAGTGAGGCGGGAGCCAGGCGAGGACAGGAGGCAATGCAGGTCCTGGATCAGGGATCGGAGCTGATGGGCGGGCTGTGCCGAGGGGAAGTTGCGGAGGGAGTATTGAGTGTGCGGCACGGGAGAAGGTGGCAGATGTGAGAGGTGGGGAATGGAGAGACCGCATCAGAAGGATCTTCTTTGTGGGTGCTGGAATCAACAACAGCAGCAAACACGGTTGCAGGACAGTGGTCCAGGCGCTGACACCCCCTGAGGATGGAGACCTTGCAGAAGACGGGCACAGAGAGGAGCCGTAGGAATTCACAGCAGCAAGGCGTGGGGTAGGGGGGAGTGGGGAGAAGGGAGGGCAATGACGGGGAGTCTCAGCAGGAGAGAGGGGGACCCCTCGCCCACTTCCAAGCTGGAAACAGGCGTCACGTGAGCAGAAAACAGCTGTGGGGCCACAGGAGGAAGCGGTGGGGACAGGGAGAGTGTAGCTCAGGGGTGGTTCATGTGCTTGGCATGCAGGCAGTCCTGGCTTCAATCCCCAGTCCCTCCTCTAAAAGTAAATAAACCTAATTATTCCCCTGCCAAAAGGAAAAAAAAAAAGTAGTGGGGATGGAGAGCGCCCTGTAGGGATGTCAGACCACGTAGTGAGCAAAGCCTAGACATCCTGGCATCTCCCGAGGGCTGAAGTGAAAGGGGACGCAGAGTGAAATAAAGCTCTGTGTCCTCTGAGGGGGCAGGCAGGAGTTCGGCTCTAACCATTGCCCACTCAGATGCTGGGAGGCAGGACTCTTCCGAAACGGGATGGTCCCCCTGCCTAGGGCTGGGCCACTCCGACCAGCATCACAGCAGCCACAAGGCCCAAACCCGCTCCGTGATGATGGAATACTCATCCATCCACCCATCCCGGGGCTGACATATAGCAGACTGTGCCGTCCCTGCGCCTTCAGGGATAACCAGAGAGACAGGGATGTTCCCGTCAAAGTTACAGTCCTCAGGCAGACGCAAATGCAGATTAAACAAACACTAACAGAGGTAGTATGTTAAGCTGTGACAAAAGCTCTCAAAACCAAGTAGCTGTGAGAGACCAGCAGGAGGAGGGGACATAGGATGGGGACAGTGACAGGTGGTGAGGACTGACTGTGAGCTGAGCCGAGAAGGATCCTGAAAACCTAACAATTTGGCAAAATATCAAGTACCTGGAAACTTCATACCCTATGGCGTGGTGGTTTCATTTTCTAAAATGCAACTAATGAAACAACCCAAAAGGTGGACGGATTTATACCCAAAGCTGTTTAAAATAAAAACATTATTTAGAAAAATTGGACTTAACCATGCAAAATTCAGGGAATGGCCAAGTACACTACAGTATAAGATGTACCAGTATGTTATGAACTATTAAAATTAATGTTTAAGAATAAATTTCACCAACATGGAAATATATTCACAATATATTGTTCAATGAAAGGGAGCAGGGTATCAGATTGTGCCCACATCACAACTGACTGCATACACGGGGTGTACGTGTGTGTATGTACACACGTGTGAAGAAAGAGATACCACCAATATTGAGTTATCGCTGAGTGTTTGGACAAGGATGTGTATTTATTTCTTTATCTGTGTCTCCATTAAAGATAGTCATGTTATTTTTAAAAGATTGAGAACTTTCTAGTCACCCTTGGTCCTTTAACCCACTGCTGGGCACGGGGTGTCCCCTGCGGTGACAAGTGCTCACTGCCCACTGAGCGACCATGACTTCTGGCTGCTGCGGGAGGACACCCAGGCCAGAGCAGGTTTTTTTTCTTGAAATATCTATAGAGTATTATAAATGCTACCATATAACAATACCTCATCAATCCAAGAAATGAACTTTAAATGTAGTGTGCGTGTATAGGAGGTTATTTTTTTCTCAATAAGATCACTCCACGTGGGTCATGAAAGTCCTTAGATGTGACGACCCCTTCTCTGGTACACTTTACTGTGTCTCTGACTAAGAGGAATAACCGAATTTGGAGATATTGATGTGGGTGGTAAATGTGTACCACGCTTTCATCAGTCCCTTTTTTTTTATTGAGTTACAGTCAGTTTACAATGTTGTGTCAATTTCTGGTGTATAGCACAATTTTTCAGTCATACATGAAAATACAGATATTCATTTTTCTATTTCACCATGAGCTACTACAAGATCTTGAATATATTTCCCTGTGCTGTACAGTATAAACTTGTTTATCTATTCTGTATATACCTGTCAGTATCTACAAATCTCAAACTCCCAGTCTGTCCCTTCCCACTCCTCTCCCTGCTGGCAAACATAAGTTTGTATTCTATGTCTGTGAGTCTGTTTCTGTTTTAAGTTCATTTGTCTTTTTTTTTTTTTTAAGATTCCACATACAAGTGATATCATATGGTATTTTTCTTTCTTTCTGGCTTACTTCACTTAGAATGACATTCTCCAGGGACATCCATGTCGCTGCAAATGGTGTTATTTTATTCTTTTCATGGCTGAGTAATATTCCATTGTATAAATATACCACAGCTTCCTTATCCTGTTATCTGTTGATGGACGTTTAGGTTGTTTCCATGTCTTGGCTATTGTAAATAGTGCTGCTGTGAACATTGGGGAGCAGGTGTCTTTTTGAATTAGGGTTCCTTCTGGATACATGCCCAGGAGTGGGGTTGCTGGGTCATAGAGTAAGTCTATTTTTAGTCTTTTGAGGAATCTCCATACTGTTTTCCACAGTGGCTGCACCAAACTGCATTCCCACCAGCAGTGTAGGAGGTTCCCACTTCCCCACACCCTCTCCAGCTTTCATCAGTCCCTTTTCTTTGCAGGATGGCCTTACTGTGCCGTAATATGTTACAAGAAGCCCCAGAGAGAGGAGTTCTCATACCCTCTTCCAGCTGGGTGGCCTTTGACCAGACTTGGTGTCCCTTCCTTGCTGTGGACTGAGAGCAGTAGACAGTCTTGTCTATTCTGTACCGGGAACAGCTCCCTAACTTACTGCCAGTTTAAAGCCCTTGAATGTCTCCACTGGCTCCTGTCTAGGAATAACCCAATTTCCCACCTAGTAACCACCCCATGTCCTGTGGGTGAGTGTCATTGGTCAAAACTGTGTTGACGGCTCCCCAAACCTGCTGGCTCCATGGGAGTTTGCTAGTGTTGACACCGACTTCAGCTGAAGAAATTAACAGACAAACTCCCTTCCATCAAGCATGTGGAAGAGGTTTGGGAGAGTTTTACTTCTCCCTTCAAAGAAAAGCTGGGTGTAATAAAGTGGAGCCTGGGAAGTTTTCTGAGCCCTCAGGTTGGTTCGGAAACAAAAGCCTTCCATCCTGTTTGCCTGTTTTCTTCGTCAGCGATTCAGTAGCTGGGAAAAGCCTACATCTCTTATGATGAACTCCTGGGATGATCTTTTCTGGTTTGCCTTTATCAAAAGATTTTAAAGCTTCATCCAAAAAAAAAAAAAAAAAAAAGATTTAAAAGCTTAGCTTTTACAAACATGGAAAACAAGAGCTCCCACTTAGCTACCGACTAAGCCCCAGGATGGAGGGGCAGACTCGACGGGGGCAAGAACGCTGGCTGTTCTCTGCAGGGTAGAGACCTCCCCAGATCCTTCTCCCCTCATTTATGGCCCAAATCACAGCTTTTCCAGAAATGCAGCCACAAGTTAACTATTCCTCACTCGAGCTCAAACTGAGGGTGAGCCAGAGACCCAGAGAACTCAGGTCACACACTGGGAAGTCAGGGTACAAGTTTTCCAGCTTCTCCTTTGGACAGTTGCCAGGCCCTTCTGAGGTCTTTGAATCCTGAGATGACAAGATGCTGAGGCATCTGGAAACATCTGATTACTATTTAATAATGTTGGCCATTAGGAGACGATCAGAGATTCATGCCCTGCTCAGGAGAGCCAAATTTCCTCTTGAAACTTAGGGAGACAGGGGGAATGCCGGCTTGGGCAGACGGACTCTCGGCACAGGTGGGAGTGCTGATCACCCTTGAGGGGTAGGAAGTGCTGTGCGCTCTCTGATTAAGTTTCCTACAAAGGAGAACACAAGCCTAGGGTGGGTGGCGTGGTTAACAGCCACATTAAAGAAGTCTCTGCATTAAGGGGTGCCTGCTGCCACAGTGTGACTGTAACAGGCCAGTGGCCTCCTTTCTTTGAAGAGAGACTCCACCATCCTGCATCTTCTCTTAGCCCGTTTCTTTATAAACTTTTCTTTGCTAAGAGCTATGGTTTTTCATGTGAAAATAAATGGGACCATCTGTTGTAAAAAACAAAAACCACAAATACTCAGATTTTTTAGGAACACGCATGTTGAATCCCATCTTGGTGAACCGGAAGGTAGGCTCCCCAAGAGATGCTGCAGCACCATGCAGTGACCCCCACACGCTGCGGGACTCGGGTCCATTCAGATCCAGGTGAGACTTTGGCCCACAGATTTAGACAGAGGCAGCACCCTTCCACAGCGCACAGCCCACAGCCCTGAATCCTTGGTCTCAGGCCCGCTCTGAGGCCTGATTCTGACGCTTACATCTCCATATTGATCTTCTCACCCAGTTAACCTCAACGATTTGTTTCATCCCAATGTTGTGTTTTAGGCTTCTTTCTTTTCTTTGGGGGGGGGGGTGGTAGTATAATTACAGTTATTTATTTATTTTTAATGGAGGTGCTGGGGATTGAACCCAGGACCTCATGCATGCTAAGCTCTTCTACTGAGCTCTACCCTCCCCTTTATGGCTTATTTCTGACTTTGGTTTTGCCTCTGCCCTAAGCAAGTCCTTCTCTGGTGACCCAGCCTCCACTCTCCTTAGGTTTCACCAACCAGTTCAGCAGCATCTCTCCAAATATGCCCCAGGCTTGGGTCACACTCTGCTGTGCCCAGGTGGCACCCAGGACACTGCGTCCATCACCTCTGATAGGTTCACTTTGTGTAGGCGATGGGCCACGGAATTAACCTGGCTCTTCCCGGCTGCTTTCTCATAGTAGGCACCTAGTACGTGTTCGCTGAGTGAATGCTTTGCCTAAAACTTTGTTTCAAGGACTTTAAAAGTTTTTCTGGAGTATCTTTCTAGTTCTCCTTTTTGCACTTAAAGCAAGTGTGTAAAATGACACAAATGAACTTATTTACAAAACAGAAGCAGACTCACAGACATAGAAAACAAACTTATGGTTACCATAGTGGAAAGGGATTGGGGGGTGGAGGGATAAGTTGGGAGTTTGGGATTTGAAGATACAAACTACTAAATACAAAATGTTACGGAGTCCAAACTCGTTCTGCTCGCCACACGACAGGCCAATAAATCAGGAGATGAGGGGGTGGGGCAAGGAATAGCGACTTTATTCAGTAAAGCAGCAGAACGAGAAGACGGAGGACAGATGTCTTGGAGAACCATCCTGCTCCAGTCAGAATGCAGGCTCCTTTTATACAAAAACAAACAAACAAACAAACAAACAAACAAACAGGGGAGGGGTTGTGGTTAGTTGTTGCAAATTTCTCAGTGTAGAAATTCTTTGTTCTTGCAGCTGTCCATGTGGGCCAGGTCACAGCGCTCCTGCAAAACCTCCAACAAAACAAAGGTTATTCTCTATTCTGCAACTTGTTATCTTTTCGTGAGTGCAGAGCCAGCAAGGCTAATCCTAAAAAGCAGGGCACAGTGGTTAAAGCTAAAGGAACAGATTCAATAGAGTCAGATTTGTTCTTTTCTATTAAAAAAAAATAGATAAACAAGGTCCTACTGCATAAAACAGGGAACTGTATTCACTTGTAATGGCCTATAATGAAAAAGAATATGGAAAGGAATATATATACATGTATAAATGTATCACTATGCTGTGCACCAGAAATTAACAAAACGTTTTAAACCGACTATACTTCAATACCAACAAAAAAAGCAAGCATGTAGCATTTCTGTAAACAATGAGAGAGAGACAGAGCAAGGCATAAGAAAGAGATGTAGGTACGTCTGAAGCAGAAAGACTTTAAAAAGGCAAATACTCATAGACTCTTGAGTTATCCCTAATGAAACTTGATGTGTTTTAATAAAATTCTGTGCGTGGGATTCCGACCCTCTCCTTCATCCCTGAGATGCTGGTGTTCATCTGGAATCTGTCCTGGACCCTCATCTCTGATCTCGTCTGTCCCCTCCCTGCTCAGTCCCTTCCACTACCATCTACAGGTCGATGCCACCAGCCCCAATATCTCTGAGACTCTCAGTTTGCCCGTGGTCTTCACTCTGGTTGCCTTTGTTCCCTCTGCTGCTGGTGCCCTCTGTGGATTTACCAGTGCCTGTGCCTGAGGCCCTGGTTTCTGGGGACCCTCACTGCCCCACTGGGGCTCACTGTCCCCCCCCCCCACCCCATTGCCCCCTGTTCTGGGTCATATTGTCCTCAGCCTTGCTTGTGACACAATTTAGTGCAGTGTCAAGGTTCATGAGCTTGAGTCAGCCAACCTGGGTTTGAATCCCAGCACTGCCACTTACTCCCTGGGTAACCGATTTTAACCCCACCAAGCCTCCATGTTCCCATCTGTGAAATGGGTGTTACTGAGTCCAAACTTGTTCTGCTCATTGCATGACAGGCCAATAAATCTGGAGTCAAGGCCTTGGGTCAAGGAATAGTGACTTTATTCTGAAAGCCAGCAGACTGAGAAGATGGCAGACTGATGTCCTGGAGAACCATCTTCCCCAAGTCAGAATTCAGGCTGCTTTTATACTAAAAAGGGGAGGGAGTGTTCCTGGTTGCGGCAAATTTCTTGGAGTCAGAATCCTTTGTTCTTGCAGCTGACCACGTGGGGCAGGTCATGGTGCCCCTGTAAACCTCCAACAAGACACACATTATTTTCTATTCTGCAACTTACTATCTTTATGAGTGTAAAAGTGTTCATATCCTTAAAGGTCAGAGCCTTGAGAATGTTCTCCCCTGTGTATTTCAGGCTCTAGACAACAATCGTTTACAAAAGGTGCAGAACCAGCGTGACTGAGCCCAGGCAACAGAGCCCAGGGTTGGAGCCAAAGGCACAGATCCAGTGTGGGGTCAGGCGTGTTCTCCCCGTGATGCTTTCACAAAGGAATCAGTGAAGGGGAATGACTAACACTTGCGGGGACACGTGTTCTGAGCGTGGGACTAAGAACTGCATTACCAGCTGATGCTCTTAACAACCCTGTGAGGAAGGTACTGAAAGGGGGAAGTGTCCCCACGTAATAGAAAAGGACAGATCTTGTCTTGCTGGAGGTTTACAGGGACTTCATGAGCTGGCCCAGGTGGGCAGCTGCAGGAAGTTTGCAGCAACCAACCACACCCCCTCCCCTTTTTGTATAAAAGCAGCCTGAATTCTGACTCGGGCAAGATGGGTCTCCAGGACATTAGTCCACCTGCAGTCTTCTGGCTTTCTGAATAAAGTCGCTATTCCATGACCCAACACCTCGACTCCTGATTTATCGGCCTGTTGTGCGGCGAGCAGAACGCGTCTGGACTCAGTAACACCATCAAACCGCATCCTGCCCTTCGTGTCTGATTTGGGTCCAGGGCATTCCCTGGACTGAAAGCTCTCCCTCCTCCCTTCCATTCCACCTGCCCTCATCCTCCTTTCCCTTCAAAGTCCAGCCCAATTTCCATCTCCTGCCTCTAAAACTCCCCACGGCTGCTCCAGCCTCGTGATTTCTCTCCGCACACGGCTCTTCCATTACACGGTCAGCCCACCGAGCACGTCTCACGTTTGGCGGTTCACCGTTGGTCCTGCCTTTGTGTGCTCATGTCCTGTGGGCCTCCCTGCTCTGTCAGCTTCCTGGAGCCCCAGCCTGGACTTTGTGTTTCATTGTGTTCTCCACGGCCCTTCCCTCACAGCAGCTTTCCCGCCACGTTCTTGATTCATTGATTAACTTAAAGCACATCCAGACCCTTAGGGAAGCTGTCAGCTTGTCAATCCTGTGACTCCCTGCCGACCACAGTGCAGGGAAGGGAGACGTTAGAATCCATTTCAACCTGATCCAGGAGAAGAGTGAGTTCAAATCAACTCAGCAGGGACTGCTCATGGGCTGTGCACGGTGCCAGATGAGTGTTTTAAAAGATACATTGGGCACAGCTTCTGCCTTCAAACAGCCCACTGTTTGGGAGACATCATTTCCAATATGATAGAATCAGGAAACACTGGCCCCCTATAAGAGGTCATATCCATTAAAGGGCTAAATTGATTGAACTCCCAAGTCAATTTGCGTGGAACAGGTAGTCAGTGGGTGGGTGGCGAGATGCGGGGGCAGGGGGTGGGGTGCCTCAGAGGAACGTCTCAGGGTCTTAGGGCCTGGAGGAGCCAGAAGCTTTGGGGAAGAGTGTTACTGGACACAAGTTCCCGTGGCCACGTATCTACCCAGTGATATCAAATATCAAGCAAACAGCAATTTAGAACAGTCTCTCAGGTCACAGCCCCCTGGCCGAAAAAGGGAGGTTCCCAGCCAACGCCCTGTCAGAGATGGTGCTGAACAGAGGACCAAGGCTGGGAAGGGCCATTCTGACAATGCTCCACCCCAGGCACCGCTAACAGGACACCGCGATGTCATCACAAGTGAGCCTCGTGACTCACCAGAGATGTCTCAGCTGATCAGTGCATTACTGATACACACGCACAAACGACAAACACGGTCCCACAAACAAAACAGCTCCCTAGAGAGAACGGACCCCAGAATGACTCACCTCCTGGGCGGGAAGGGGCCCAGGAGGAGCGGGTAGAATCCTCTGTCCTGCGCAGGCCGGCGCGGCTCACCCCGAAACCACACACACAAGAACACAGTAAGTCAGGTGCATTGGCACAGACAACCAGAGGAAGTGTCGTCTAAACCACCCCCTCCACTCCCAGATGGAGGCCTCCGGACAGATGGGCCCAGAGAACAGACCCAGAGCAGCCTCCTTCCCGGGGGACGAGCCCAGATGGAGGTAGAGGATTCCCAGCCCGCGCGAGCTGGAGCCACTCACCCGCAGCGACGCCGAGTGTGGACGCTGCTCCCGACGGCTCTCGGCTCCAGACAGCCTGGTGCCGGGGTGGCCGGGCCTGTCGGGGCGAGTTCCCCAGGGTTCCAGAGCGGAGTGAGCTCTGGCCACCGCTGGGACCAAGGATGGGGTGGCCCCGGCTGGGTCCCCCTCCTACGCTCACAGATTCCTGTGATGGCTTTGCCGAAATTGTAACTGAAGGCAAGTTCATGTGCCCAACACACCGTGAGGCCAGAGTGCTCTGCTGGAGTTTGGAGCAGTGAAAGTTTTACTGTGGGCGGAGCATCGAGAACACGTGGCTCCAGCCCCAAACCTCCAGCTCCCAGGAGGGTTTCAGCTGAGCCTGTTTAAAGGCCAGCTGAGGACAGGGCATCCCAGGATCTGGGACCAGCTGTGCACAGTTCAGATTAGTTGATGGTGATCAATCCTTAGACCCTGAACATGTGAGGGCCACGTGCTCATGACCATCAAGCAGGTAATTTCCACCACTGGGTGGTGGGTTTGAGCATCTGAGAAGCGCAGGACATCTGTGTGAGGTACTGTTACCTGGGTCCTTCAGAGGAGCTGCAGTGGAGGGGTCTCGGGAAGGCCCCGAGGGTCCTGCTGGGTCCCAAGAGGACAGGATGGGCGATGCTGTTTCCATCTCAATGACCGACTGCTAGTTGTGAATTAGGCCTTATGTAGATGTAACTCATTTATCCCCACAGTCCCTGCTGGGCTCACCTTACCTGCCCATCCCGGAGGAGGGTGTGCTCAGGTTCAGTGACTTGCCCAGCACACAGCCAGCTCCCAGCCCGGCCCCTGCTCCCTCCGTCACCAGGGAGCGGGCGCTGAGTGAGAGGCTGAGCTGACGGAGGGAACGCCTCACTGGGGCAGCCCTCCGCATCCAGGACTCTCCTCTGCCCCTAAGATGCGGCTCAGAAGGGAGGAAGTGCTCAGCTTAGGGAAGAGACCCATTCCTGGCAGCTCCTACAAGGGCGTCTGCGATCTCCACCTCCAGATATTCACTCCCTGTGTGATGCCCGCCCGTCTGCAGGGCGCATCTGCTGCCCTGTGTCTGGTGAATAAACCACAACAGAAGGGGTGGGCTGTCTCTTCTGTGATCAGGTTATATCCAGACGATTTTGGTCTGGATGGGAGTGACTTCATGCAAATGCATTCAGCTGCACAGTTAGGCTTTGTTGTGCTTTTCTATATGTACCTTACATTTCAATAAAGTTTACTTTAAAAAGTGTTGCCTGCTGATGCTAAGGTGCCCACGTGCGAGATCATCAATCTGTGTAATTGTCTTTTAAAAGGAGCAGGGCATCATCATAGCATATATTTGTCATTAGACTGTTCAAGTGCTTTGAACACATTGCTGCACAACAACCCTCTGAGGTTACATAAGTGCTACTGTGTAAATGGTACCCACTTTACAGATGGGAAAGACTGAGCACAGAGAGGTTTCTTATTTGTCCAAGGTCACACAGCCAGCGAGTGTTAGAGCCAGGATTCAGACCTACAGCCCACACGCTCAGCCATGACCAAATTAGAGACTGAACCACGTCAGTCTGAAAACTAGCGAAGTGAGGGGGCGGGCACGGCCAGGCAGGCTCTGCCCTGGGTTTCACTTTTCCTGGGTTGAGAGTGAGACCTAGGTCCCAAATTCCCTTTTCCATCTGGACTAGAACAGGTAAGGCCCGCCTAGCCCCAGTTCCCAGAACACAGCCAGGTCCTTCTGCTGGAGCAAGGAGACCAGACACCAGATTTTGCCTCCCTCCCCCTTACTCCCTCCCCCACCCCTCGACTGCATCCCCATCCTCCCAGGGGCCATGTGCTAAGGATGCTCCTAAAGATGCAGCCCACATACGATGCGTTAGAATGCAGGAGACCAGCAATTACCTTGCAGCTGATTAAAGCTTCCAGGTTACCCACAAAATGATGGGAGCTTGGAGGAAGGGACCATACTGTTGTTACCTGGAACACTAATAGGGGTGGAATTTTGTGATAAAGGTATGAAGAAAAATCATTTTTTCTGCCCTGGACTTTGGCCAGGAGAACTGTCAAGAAATTCTTTTCTGAATAACCATTCACAGATTTCAACAATTGTTCATTCTTGATTCTAATGTCTCTTTGCATGAACGATTTTCTCATCTTTATGCAGAATTTTTCCACATTTTTGTTGACTAAAATATTACTAATCTAATTTCCTATTAAAAAACTCATTTCCAGCATTGCAGAGCTGAAAGGTGCTACCAACCATTTAGTCTTCAATTTACATACAACAAATCCTGTAATCTGATGGGGCTTTTACACAAGGGTGGCTGCAAGCAATTACATGGGCAAGGAAATATTTCAGTCCAGAGCTGTGTGCTGTGCTAATTTCATCTGTTGAACTCCCATTGAGACTTCTCCTATTGTTAAATTGCCTGCTGATGTAGATTTAGAGAGGCAACTCCACCAAATACAGCAATTCAATGTTATCGTGTTGTTTGTGCTCTAATATTTTCCTTTTAATCATAATTTGGGAAATTGGGGTTTATTAGAAAGAAAGGAAGGCATCAGACTGGAATAATTTATTCCATTTTTTTCCACTCAGCACCATGACAAAGTGGAACATTTTCTAGGTGAAGTATTGATTTGGAAAGGCCTGGAAAAAGTCCTGGTGTCACGATAGGGCTCTGGGGCGGACTCAATCTCGCAAAGCCTGGCATGGCGGGAGTGTGGGGTATGGACTGCTGGTCTGGGGGCACTGCAGTCATGAGGAAGAATTCAAGGGGAGATTTCAGAAGCTAACAACAGGTCATGAGGAGTTATAGTTTCAGATGCTGCAGGCTCAGGTGTGGTCAGGCCAGGGGGTCCCATCTATCCATCAACCCATCCATCCACCCATCCATCCATCCATCCCCCAGGCCCCCATCCACCCTTCCATTCACCCACCCCCCAACCATCCATCCACCCAACCCCATCCACCCACTCATCCATCCACCCTTCCATCCATCATCATCCATCCACCCACCCATCCATCCCTCCAGGCCCCCATCAACCCCCCCATCCACCCACTCATCCATCCACCCACCCATCCATCCATCCATTCCATCCCATCCTTTATTGAATGGTAAGCATATATTATGTCCTTGCTTTGATATCTAGTGTTTTAGAAGCTGCAAAGTAAATATTTAAAATTCTTTCATTTATTCATTTGTTCAAAACACACTCCCTGAGCTTCTATGTCCCTAGTGCCACGGCAGGTGTCAAGGACATAAAAATAAAGATGGAGCCCTGCCAATCAGTCCTTACAAAACACCCTAATGATGTTATTACAGAGGGACGATGAGCATGGCATGGGCCTAGCAGAGTATGTGTGAGAGGTGTGGGGCGGTGGCCAAGAAACCTTCCCGGAGAAGGTGCTGGATGCTCAGAGGATAAAGAGAAGGCAGTTCCCGGAAGAGTGTGAAAGACATAATAGGCGTTTAAAACAGCTTTATTGGGGGTGTAATTGACATACAATAAATTGCTCCTATTGAAAGGATATAATTGGTAAGTTTTGTCCTATGTGTACACCTGTGAAGTCACCATCACAATTAAGATAAGGAACATATCCATTAGCCCGAAGTTTCCTCATGTCCCTTTGTAACCCCCTCCTGCCATCTACTTCATCCCCTGGAAACCACTGATACTTTCTGTCGATATATATTAATGTGAATTTTCTGGACTTTCACATAAGTGGAATTATGTAGTATGTATTCTTTTTTGTCTGGCTTCCTTCACTCGGCATAATTATTTTGAGATTCATCCCTACTTGTGGTACACATGAGTGGTTCAGTCCTTTCATTTTGGCTGAGTGTCATTCCATGGATTGGATTTAGCATCTTTTGTTCATTCACCTGTGGATGGACACTGACAGGTCTCCAGGTTTGGTTATTATAAATAAAGCTGCTGTGAACATTCACATACAAGCCTTTGCATGGTACCTTTCTCTTCCTTTGGGAAAAGACCTGGGAGTATAATGGCTGGATCCTATGGTAGGTTTGTGTTTAAATTTTTAAGAAACTGCCAAGCTCTCAGTGCTCATAGCTGCATCATTTACAATAGTGAAGATATGGTAGAAGCCTAAGTGTTCATAACAGATAAAGAAGATGTGAGATATATAAAAAGAATGAAATTCTGCCTTTTGCAACAGTGTGGATGGATCTGGAGGGTACTGTGCTTAGTGATATGTCAGACAAAGAAAGAAAAATACAAACTACTGTGTATAATACACAGAAATACAAAGAAAGAAAGATACAAACTACCATGTATAAAATAAATAAGCTACAAGGATGTATCATACAGCACAGGGAAAATAACCAAGATTTTATATTAACTTTAAATGGAGTGTAATCTATAAAAATATTGAATCACTATGTTGTACACCTGAAACTAATATAATATTGTCAATCAGCTAAACTTTAGCTAAAAAAAAACCTGCCAGGCTGTTTCCAAAGTGTTGATGTGATTTTACACCCGCACGAGCAGTGCCGGGAGCTCCAGTTCTCCTCTATCCTCATAAAAGGCATATACTTTTTTATCTGCCACTGAGCATGAAGGGTCCTGCGGTTCTGAGACGTGCGTGCCTGGAGCCGTCGGTCACAGCGGCGCCCCCATCCTCCTCTGCTTGTCCGCCAGGGCTCCCAGCTCTCCTCTCGGCTCAGCTCGGAGCAAGAGCGGCCTTGGTGGCTGGTGCTGGAAGCCTGGCTGGGAGCTCTGACCATGATGCCGGCACAGAAAGTGGAGTCCTGGCTGGTGCTTTGGTTAAACAGCCCTTCCTAGAAAAGCTGGTGCGCTACGGACACTACTCCTTTGTGTTTTTTCCTCATGAGAGGTTTCAATGCTATTATCTACCTCGCAGGACCCAAATCCTTCCCAAATGAATGCGGCTGTCAGTGAGGAGGATTACGGAAACCAGCCCCGTGCTGTCCGAGCGCATCCCTTGTACACAGGCCAGCCCCCCAACTTGCTTTGTCCCGGATCCGCTGCATAATCCCGCCCCGGGCCCCGGCGGAGCCGACGGGCAAAGAAAGGGCTCCTGCTATTTCCCTGTGACCAGCCTTTACTTCAGAAGCCCTTTTAAGCTAATTTTCCCTGACGTTTCCTATAGGCTTTTGAAAATGCGGTGATTGAGAGAGCAGACGTGGGCTCCACAACACGCCCCCAGAGCAGGGGGTTGGCGTACCCCGCCCCCGCCCTCCGCCTCGAGCCTGAACCACAGGGGCAGCAAGCGCCCCGGAAGCCCAAGGCGCAAGCCCTGGAGACTGGCTGCTCGCGTCCGGAAAGCGCGGGGGGCCGAGCTGCGCACCGACCGGGCGTGAGCTCTCCAGGCGTTGAATCAGGAGCAGCAGTCCACGTCCTGTCTCACCCCCGCCCAGAGCAACGCGGGTCTCTGCCTTTGGTCTTCTTTCTCATTCGGCGGCCGGTGGGCGGTTGTCTCCTGATGATCCAGCAGGGTGTGGCTGTGGAGAGGGGCCGTGGTGTCCAAAATGTGGTTGTTTCAGGTGCCGCGGGAGGGGCGGCCTCTGGGACCGATATCCGCAGCACTGTCATGTGGGGACAGCAGGGCAGTATATCTCATGTCTTCCTCAAATTTACAAAACCCCCAACCTGTTTGCAAAGGAAAAGTATGGTCACTTCTAGGCAGAGGGACCAATAAAGTTTGTTCATATTCATTGCTGAGGGGTGACACCTAATGATTCAATCCGTCGGCTGGCTTTGATTGGTTCTGTTTGGTTGGTTCCCAAACGTTGCTCAGATTTTCATTCAATTTTTCCTTTTTCTCATGAAACAGAGATTTTTGAAGTAACCAGGAATCTCTATTCCACTACTGAACACCAACTATAGGATGTGGCACCAAGCACTGCCTGGATGATCCTGACCGGATGACAAAGATCATTTTGCCATGTGACTTCAAAGGACACATTTTGAGTAGTTCTTTTTTTTTTTTTTTGTAGAAGCTCCATCTTTCTTTACAAATAAGATTGGATTTCAAAAGGTCAATGACTGTTGGTCTCTACACAAATCAAATAGACCTACACACTTGAAGAGCTTGAAAGGGACATACAGTGTCATACTGCGTAACACTGTGATTCATTGTCCATACTCGAGGTCTTCCTCTCTTGCTGTCCCCCTGGTAGGAGTGGTAGCAACGGAGAAGCAGAGATTCTGCTGGGGGCTGTGCCGTGACCGTGGGTGCTCATGTCCTCGCATCCACCCCACCTCAGCTGAGGCATTTAATCCAATCATGGCTGTTCCAGTCCTCTTGCCAGGTTGACCAGGAAGTGGTCTGAGACCTGGTTCTGGCCCGTGAGACATGAAGCAAAGTCTGTGAGGGCAGAATCCCAAGGAGGAGAGTGTGTGTGTCCTCTGTGTTTCTGGCCATGTACGTGTTAGGTAGGGCTACCATTACAAAGTACCAGACTGTGTGGCTTAACCAGTAGAGATGTGCTGTCTCATGATTCTGGAGGCCAGAATTCCAAGATCAAGGTGTCAGCAAGGCTGGTTTCTTCTGCATCTTTGGCTTGTAGATGGCGGTCTTTTCTCTGTCTTCACGTGGTCGACCTTCTGTATGCCTGTTTCTCAGTCTCTTCTTATAAGAACACTAATCTGATTAAGACCAATCCCGATGACTTTGTTTTGCCCGAATGACTTTTTAAAGACTCAGTCTCCAAACACAGTCATATTCTGAGGTACTAGGGGTTAGGGCTTCAGCACATGAATCTGGGGGACACAATTCAGCCCATGCTCCGCATCTGGCATGATGCTCGGACCTGCCGTGGCCCAGGAGCGGGGGCCGCAGGAGCACAGCCCGCCAGGGACTGGGGCGGGGCGGGCCAGCGGGTGAGAGCAGAGCCTGAGAGCCCGCCTGCACTGGTCCCCCTCCCACCATGTGCAATGACAGATTCCCTTCCCGTTAACCCCGGTGGAGTTGGGGTTTTCAAAGGCATCCTAAGGAAGGGACATAAACCCCCCAGAGTGAGAATTTGAGCAATCGGTGTTTGCAGGGCTCCTTGGAGGGGAGAGGGGTGCCCACTTTGTTTCTTCCTCTTTTGGAGGCTTGACTCCTTGGCCCAGCTTGTGAGCACATGCACACACTGCTGAATACCTCTGCCCACCCCTGTCCCCCCAGTCATTCATCCCTGGGTCCCCACCTCCCTCCTCAGCCACACCCCGCATCCTCCTCCAGTCTGGGTTCCGGGCAGGCAAGAGCACCGCCGTGTCCCGCGCAGCACACCTTCACCGCGCTGCGCCAGGCAGGTGAGCTCTGCCTCCTCCTCCTGCCAGGAGCCGTCTACACAACAAGCAGAGACTAAGAGCTGTTCTCGTCCCCACAAAGCAGAGACACTGGGCGTTTCCGCCACACAGAGACGGGGCTCCGTGCTGAGAAGTAACAGAAGTACACGTGGGCCATTCTGAAAGCACAGGGGAGGGACGGCGTAGGAAACCCGGGTTCAGGGAAGGATCCTAGTGCAAGCGCCTGTCCTGCCCCGCCCCCCAGAGTCTAGGGCGGCTGATGGGGGTGGGGGGATCAGGGCTCCTTTCCATTCCTTGGCCACATCCAGAATCCCGTCTACTCGGCCCCTCCTCCCACACACTCATTCCCGAGTTCATTCCAGGCCAGCTTCCGTCAGGGTGAGGGTGGAGGCCAGCTCCCTGGGTGGGAGGGATTCCAGCCGTGGGAAGAGCAGGGCTCTGAGGACATCGTGTTACACCCACTCCAGCGATGTCAGGAAGCACAGGAAGGAGGGGCTCCAGGCACAGAGAGTGTACGAGGAGGCCTGGGCTGGTGCTGGACCATCTACGCCTTGCAGATGCCCTGCGACAGTGAGCGCACTCAGGTCCTGCTGGGAAGATGCCCCCCACCACGCGCGGTCCTGGGGGCGCTGCTCCGCCTGGCACCCACCCCCTAAGAGCCGGGATCCCCGTGGCCTTGCTGGCCTTGGACACCCCTTTGCCTCCAGGGTGGGACATGTGTTTGGGTAGATGTCCTGATTGGAGTTTGGACTTCCTGCTTCCCTTATGCTTTTCATGTGGCTGCATCAGAGTTGGTTTTGGTTGCTAAGAAATGCTCTATTAATTAAACACAGGGTTGAGCAGTGACAGTATGACACTAAGCACACAGGTGTGCAGAGAACAGCCCAATGCCCAAGCAATGGTCAGGCCACTTCTCACACCGCACAAGTGTCTCCCCAGATTTACCTCCCAGGGCACCAAGGCGTCGATCTGTGATTGCAAACGCAGAGCTCCCTCCCCAGGTCTGAGGCACGGTCCCTCAGTGAGCTCTCCGTGCCTACCACCAGCTCAGCTTTATTTCATAGGCTGATATTTTGCGGGCTATTAGTCGGTGTGAAACACTATACTAACGATCAGATCGTTATGTAATGGAAAAGAACAAATCTGACTCCATATTAGATCTGTTCCGTTGGCTTTAACTCTGTGCCCTGTTTCCTGGGCTTAGTCTTGTTCTGCACCTTTTGTAAAAGAATGTTGCCTTTAGCCTGAGGTATTCAGGGGAGCCCATTCTCAAGGCTTTGAACTTTAAGGATATTAACACTTTTGCACTCATATAAACATAACAAGTTGCACAATAGAAAGTAACGTTTGTTTTGTTAGAGGTTTTACAGGGGCACCATGACCTCACCCACGTGAACAGCTGCAAGAACAAAGGATTCCAAGAACAAAGAATTCCTACACCAAGAAGTTTGCACCATCAACCACACCCCTCCCCATTTTAATATGAAAGGAGCCTGAATTCTGACTTGGGGAAGATGGTTCCCCAGGACATTCGTCCCTCATCTTCTTGTCTGCTGGCTTTCCAAATAAAGTCACTATTTCTTCCCTCAACACCTCATCTCTTGATTTATTGGCTTGTCGTGTGGCGAACAGAACGAGTTTGGACTCGATAACAATTATAACAGTGTATTAATTCGACATGGGTAATGAAATATTGTCACCTCCATCGGGCGGGCTGGTTGTTGCACATCTGATCTCCTCATCCCTGCTTACCAGAGGCCTCCTTGCTTTCTTTTGTAGGACCAAGTGGGTACTTGGTGGAAGACCTCTTTGGAGAAAGGGCTTCAGTGTCATTTAAAAAGCAAAGATGAAAGTTTAATACTCCTAATTGCTTTCTATTTTGTTTTTCACAACTAACAAACATGCTTGGGCTGGATCTCTAGGGGGAGGTGAGAGGAACTGGCAGAAAATCCCAGCTCGGAAAGCCCTGATAAAATTAATGTGTTCTTTTACTTCAGAGGCATTGTTTGCCAGGCAATTTTCTAGCACATGGACCCCGTGGGCCACAGGGTGGGGCTCACATCTGTTCACGAGGAAGTCGGATGCCAGCCCGGTGGAACTGAGGACGCCGATTAGCATGAGGTCCCAAGAAATGTTTTCTTTCTCACCTTGATGGGCTGATCTTAGTGTGAACATCGTGGCCTGCATAACAGCAAAGTAGTTTGAAAGTTGGCTTTTAAAGATTTTAGGGCATGGAATTCAAGTTGTTTTTGTAAAAAAAGGAGTTATTTCCCCTCCCTGTTCCCCCGCTAGCAGGTGGTACCCCATCTGTGGCAACCAGGGTTCTTCAAGTGCAAGCAACAGCAACTCTGAGGACTTTGCTCTGAAAAGGAGTTTATTAAAAGCATACTGAGTGGCAAATATCCAAATCCGAACAACCTGGGATCCAGAGCAGCCCGTATGAGGGTATGTAAAGGACGCCAAAGTCTGGACACAGGGCTTCAAACATTTCTGTGTTTTTATTACTTTGTGATTCAAATGTCAGGAAAGAATAATCTGCTCAATTGCTCTAAGTGACAACTTGAGAATTCTGATGTGGGAGGGACTTCTGTCCTGTAACGACTACACTGCTTGTGCTGAGTTTGTAAAGGAGCTTGCGAGGGGGCTGGTGGGCGATCTCTGAGCGCCTTGCAGCATCTGAGTTACTTCCTCGTGCCAACACTACACAACCACCCCTGGCCAACGAGAGCAGAAACGGCACTGGCCTGAGAGTCCTTCAAGACCGGGGAAAAGAAAGCAACAGATTCTTTCCACCCTACCTCCTTTAAGCATGTTTTTGGTAAATTCTCCTGACTTGGGTCTCCGGACCTTTTCTAGGGCCTAAAATTACAGTTGTTCCTTCTTCCTAGAGCAGCTCCTGCTGTCCCCCTGGCAATGCTATGGACTGTCTACTCAACATCCATTTCTAGCCCCCTTCTTTGCTGGTAGAAGCCACTTCTTGCAAAAGACTTGAAAAAATGCTGTATGTTTATTTTGACATTCTTTCCTGCAGCAGGGTCATGTGACCTAATTCTGGCCTATTAGACACAAGGGGAAGTCTGAGAAAGGCTTGACTTGGATACAGATTTGATGCTGTGAGCCATGGCAGCCATTCTGGGATGATGGGGACAAGGCTGAGGTGGAGTCAGTGAGCCAGGCAGATTTCAGTGCTCACAGGTCACATACAGGAGGACCACACAGATACTCAGATGGGTATGTAATAGCAAAAAACAAACCTGACTCCATGCTGGATTGTTCCTTTGGCTCTAACCCTGGGCTCTGTTTCCTGGACTCAGTCCTGCTGGTTCTGCACCTTTTGTAAAGGAATGTTGTCTAGAGCCTGAAATATACAGGACAGCCATTCTCAAGGCTCTGACCTTTAAGGGGATAACACTTTCCCATTCATACAGAGATAAAAAGTTGCAGAACAGAGAGTAACATGTATCTTCTTGGAGGTTTATAGGAACATTGTGACCTGCCCCACTTGGGCAGCTGCAAGAACAAAGGATCCCAACACCAAGAAGTTTGCAACAACCAACCACACCCCTCCCCGTTTTTGTATTAAAGGAGCCTGAGTTCTGACTGGGGGAAGACGGTTCTCCAGGACATTAGTCCCTCATCTTCTCGGTCTGCTGGCTTTCCCAATAAAGATGTTATTCCTGCCCCATCACCTCATCTCTCAATTTACTGGCCTGTCGTGTGGTGAGCAGAACGAGTCTGGACTTGGTAACAGCACGACTAGCAGCCCAGTTCCCTGGGAACCTGGGTGTGGTGACCCTGCCTTGCACACGGGGCGGTGGCAGAAGCTCTGCTTCTTGCTGCCCCTTTTCTTTGGCAGTTGCACCTGCTCCCCAGCATGAGCTTCTGAATTTCCCTCTGCACCTTCTGTCCATATTACCAGTGGGTACTGATGGGCCAAGAGACCCAAAAGCGTAGCATAAAAAGTTAAGTGTCCATTCACTCACATGGAAACAGCTCGGGGGCAAGCACTCTGGGACTCAAGCTCCTCCTGTCTTTCTGTTGAGCTCTAGGATGAGTCTGAGACCTTCAGCTGCAGGAACTCCAGCCAATTCATCCATATTCTAACCAAGGAGAAAGGAGACGACAAGCAGCTACTGTGAGGCTCTCCCAGAAACCTGCTGGCACCCCCCTTGCCAGCTTCTAGTCACAAGAGCTGGGGGACGTGCAGGCCCCACCTGGGCACATTGCTGCCCCGAATAGGCTGTTGCCAAGGAAGAGGGGAGACTCGGTGCTGGCGGCACCCCAGCACTCTGCAGCATCTTTTTCTTCTCTCCTGTCCACACGGATGCCGACCGCTGGCAGAGGGCTCCCTGTGCTCTCTGGCTGTCCCCACGTGGACCCCGTGCCGGCCTCCTTTCCTCCCTCCCCTCCACTTGCAGTGGACAATGCAGCCCCCGACCTACTGTGCCACAGTGGGAAGACCCATCCCAGGGCTCCGTCCTCTCCTAAGCCGCCTCTCCAGTGACCGCTCCCTGGCTGCCCACTGGCTGTGTGACCAGGACCCAGCCCTGAGCATCTCTGGCCTTCACACATCCACCTCTGTGAATGGTGGTGTTTCTGTGTGTCTCCTCAAAAGCGAAGTTTACGCAGGATGGCCCGAAGACCTGACCTCCCTAGAAATGACTTACCTGCTTAGGAAAAGGCCACACAAAAGGTCTAAAGTGACAATAGGTCTGCAGGTGGGTCCAGCTGGAAAAGCAAACTTGATGAAAGGAAGCATCTTTGCAATGGACGTGTCTGTGTTATTGACCCCCTCCCCACACTCCCCGAGGGTCTGGTGTCCATCAGCACAAGGGGCGCACGAGCCGCAGTCCCCATTCCCACCCAGTGGCCGATACTGCCTGTGTGTTAACCATCAAATGTTCATAATAGTGTTAAGTTCTTTTTTGAGGAAATTAACATGTTTTCGACAAACCGCAGGGTGGTCACTTTCCCTCCATCCCCAAGAATCCTGACTGAGGTGGTTTTCACAAGGTCTCCAAAATGCATCTTCCATTGCTGGGCTGGGAGAGGCAGCCCTACCTGGAAGAGAACGAGTGAACTCCCTGACAGCTCTAGTGTGCGTCTGTTCTGACCAGAGTCCAGCCTTCCAGTCACGGCAAGTCTGCTGGGAGGTGGGGTCTCCCTTCCGACTGAGAAAACTTCAGGGGCTAATTATTCCCTCGCCCCTCCTTTCTGGCAAGTGGGTGTAGATAGGACTTAGGCGGGGATGCAAATGCTCTCGCTCGGGCTCTAAACTTCGAGGAAGCGAGTCAACGATGGGGTGAGAGAGGAGAAGGCATCCATAACCTGCAGAGTCCAGGTCCCAGAGCCTCATGCGGGCACTGGCGCTGGTACCTCCCGGTGGTGGGGACATGGCAGCGGGGGCGGGGGCAGGAGGGGGGCGTCCCACCAGGTGATTTCGTGGCACCTGGCTCTGTTCCCACCCTCCGCCTTCCAGTCCAGTTGCCAAATCGCATTCTCTGGCTTTGATCACAGGTTCTGTGAGCTCCTTGGTAGCCTTACACGAGACTCCTTTTTGCCTCAGATGAACCAGAGGTGTCATCAGCTCCCTGCCACAAAGAGCAGTCACGAGCTTGTATGACATCGGCTCCTATATTGGGACAATTTCCCCTCAGCTTTTTTCTCCATGGACCTTTTCCCACCCTCAGTGTGTGTCTGTGGCACTTGGTGGAGGAAGTGGTAGTTGCCCTGGGTCTTGGAGGAGAGAGAGGAAAACGTGTCAGGAGAAAAAAGCAATGTGAACAAAGTCAGGGCCGCTGGGACCAGCAAGGCGCACAGGGGAGCCAGGACAGGCCCCTGTTGTTGCTCGGGTGCACAGGGGGAGGCACCAAGGAGGGACCGGCAGGTAAGGGGCCGGGAGAGCGCTGACACCGCAGTGCAGCAGCAACCCCAGGCCAAGGAAGGTTCCCGAAGAGGGAAATGGCCTGAGGGAAGCAAAGCTAATAGAGACAAGTCAGGCAGAAGGTCTTAAAAACTCCAATTCCTACGTCTCAAGCTGGGAACCTGTATGGGAGAGTGGTAGCTGGTGAGGCAGCCGCTGTGTCACGAGGCCATCGTGGGTCCTGGTGCAGAGATACGTCAATGGGCAGCACTTAGGTTAAGGTGTTAGCGAGGAGCGGGAATTTGACCATCGCCATGGAATTGGCCCCTTACCAGGCTGAGATTCCATTACTTGCAGTGTTTAAGCCGATGAACGTCCAGCCTGTTGTGCTGTGGATCTTGGGAGGAAGGATGGATTTGACTTCAAAAGTCAATTTAACTTCTGTGAATCTATGAGTCAAAGAAATAAGGAGCCATTCAGGTTTTTAAAAAATACAACACAGCACCACTTGCACGTAATAAAGATACTTGCACACAAAATGACAGTATACATTTTGTAAGAATATACACTTTGTAAGATTATATACACACGAACACAATTGGATGGCTTTCAGGGAGGAGCAGAAAATGAGGAATGGCATATGAGGTTAAAGGGAATCAATCAATCAATTAGTTGAGATGAGAAAGAAAAAGATGAGATCCAAATATATATATTTTGGGGGGGAGGGGATGTTCAGTGGCAGAGCGTGTGCCTAGCAAATACATATATTTTTGTCCTATAAAAGACGTGAAACCGTGGGATGCCAGTTTCTGATTTAGCTGGTAGGATCAACGTCTCAGTAATCAGCAGTCGGAATCTTATTTTTAAGCTCTCATTATCTTGAGGAATGCTAGACTCGGGTTGTAAATGTTACTTTTATGCTGGGGCATTATTATTTATTAAAGCAATCAAAAGAGAAGCATTTCTCTTTATATTGCCATGTTCCAGCCGGATCTCTTCCTGAGAACTCCATAACTCACATCGCCACAGCGCAGGAGGTTTTAGCCTGCTCTTCATGAGAATATGAGGGAGAAAGTGGAGTTGATTTCTACATTTGTTTTAGTAGGTTTTTCTGGGGCAATTTTCTCAAGTGGTTTTCCACAATTACCTATATCATCAGGGAAATGTAATAATCCTTAAAAGACTGTGCATCATTATCCAATGTATTCGATTTTGGAAATAGGAGGAAAAGTCTCTGTCTCTCCGCAGTGAGATTCACTCTTGTCTGCCGTATATCAAAAGCTGGGTTGCAAAACTGCTTTAATGAGCCACCACAGCTAACTCAGCTTCATTTAATTTAAAAAGAGATGTGAAATTGCTTCTGTGTAAAACTTGACATTCAGATTCCTTACCACTGTGTCCTTACCTGATCAGTCACTTTCTTGGCTCTGTATCCTTTCTTGCATCCCAGACAGCCCCTATGGGATGACTCTCCTTCTGTCAAAAGTGCATTCTTTACAGCTGAGCTACTGAAGGCGTGGTCCGCAGAGAGGCTGCCAGTCTGCAAACTGTCAGTTACCACCGCAAAGCACAGAAAGGGAGGATCTAAGATGTGTAAGCAGTTCCGCATTGCTGTGTACCCAGGGGACGAGCAGTGTACTTGACTTGTTGAGCAAGGAATCGACCAGAGATCCAAGTGCATGACAGACTGGACTTAAAAAAAAAATACAAAATTAAAACCTGGTTCTTCCCCACAGAAAGTTTGAGAAACACTGCTTTAGAATTTCCTCTAATGAAGGTGTGATCTTGACAAGCTCATCATTTGTATCTTACCCTCACGTGTGGAGGAATCCTGCACCGGCTGTAGAATTCTATGTTGACAGTCATTTTCCTCAGTATGTGAGAGACCTTTTCCATTGGCTTTCAGCTTTTATTATTACATTTGAGGAGTCAGCCGTCAGTCTAACTGCACCCTTTTTTATTTTCTTGTTTTTAGATGTTTGCTCTTAGTTTCCTGCGGTTTCACTGTGATTTGTGGAGGCGTGAGTCTTTACTTGCTCTGTGTGGGATTTGGTGTACTCCTTAAACCTGTATTCTGGCATCTTGTATCATTCTGGAAACTTTTCCATGATTATTTCTTCTAACACTGGTTCTTTCTCCCTTCTCTTTCTTCTCCCCTTTAGAAATACCAAATAAAATGTGCATCAGGTATGGTCAGCCTGTTCTCTGTGCCTCGTACCCTCACTTCTGTCTTTCACGTGTTTTCATTTCCCTGTGCTGCATTCTGGATCATGTTTTTGGATTATTTAAGATGGTGAGTGTTATGTTGGCGATGACTGTCTGATAAGCCACTGTCTGAAGTCTCTTTCCAACGCTTCTTGCCTCTGTTGGTTGCTACTCATGGTGTCTTGCTTCCCTGTTGGCCTGATTATCCTTGATGGCAACCCTTCCTCCTAAAGGGGTTTATGTTTGCTTCTGCCAAGTGCTTGGGGGCCTGACCCATCTCAGACACTTAAACCAAGTGTCAAGCTTTAGGTGGGCTGAACTGAGATGCCAGGCTTTGGGTTTTGGTGACTTCTGGTTCACTTTTACCCTAAGACTGCTCATTTTTTGGGCACCAGCTTATCTGAGGGCCTTCACATCTTTTGTAAACTCTGGACTGTGATTTGTGTCCACCTCTGTCATGAATTTATCAGGATGAAAATTCATATTTGCCCAGACCGGCAAAGCTCTCAGGACAAAAGTTGTACAGATTCCTTTCTATCTCATCACCTCTTTAAGAAGGCAATTTCTTTATTTTAATCAGCAAATTTTGATTTTTTTCAGAAGGATGATTGGTCCAAATAGCCCACCTCACCATTCCTCAAAACGGGAATCCACCTCTCATCCTGATTTGGAGTAGGGAAGCGACTGATGCAGGAAGCGCTTTTGACATGGTCAACAGGAGAGAATGACCATTAGAGTAAGAGGTCAGGGGGGTCATGTGAGAGAGGAATTTCGCTAACCCTTGTTTCTCCAAGACACAAAACAAAGTCCCCGCTTTGACTCTTGGGTCACTTGGCATAATGGCGCAAATGCAAGACAGGCTGGGTCAGATTCAGCTCATCAGCTATGACCCACGCTTGGTAGATTTGTGGACACTTTTCAATCTGTCCTAGAAAATATTTTCAAAGACAGTTTAGACTGTTCATGCCCATTAAAGCAAAACTCTCCTTTTCTTTAGAAGAATCTACCTGAAAGAGGGGACCTGGGTCTTGTTTCCCACATTGGAGACTGTGGGCTAGAATTGCAAGCTGTGTGGGCAGTTCATTTGCATTTCCAGGACTGGTTCCTCAGCAAACAAATTGGCCTCAAATGAGAGTTGCCGAAATGCTGCATTATGTAAATACTAGAATTCTACAGCAGTGTTTCTCAAAGATTAATGTATTTATAGATCACACAAAAATCTTGTTAAACAGATCTCAATTCAGTTGGTCTGGGGTGGGGCCAGAGTTTCTGCATTTTAAACAAGTTCCCAGGTGATCCCAGCAGTCCCCACACTTTGAGAACATTTCCCAGTGAATTTGGATCTGTGTTTTTTCCTCATACCAGGCTTCCCCATACATGGGGAACAATTGAATTTAATGAGGACTGGAATGTCAAGAGAGGAGCTATGTCAATCAGCAATGCCCTGAAGTGCTTATGCTTGTGGAGCAAGCCCATCTCCTCCTTGGGGCCCAGAAATGTGGGCAAAGCAGGATGCCTCATGATCCTCTATGGAAGCAGAACCCCAGGCCAAACTCAGTCAGCAGGTCCACATCTTACTGTCATTGAACATACTAATGAATGGTTGATTTTTTAAAAAATTATTTTTCTTTTCTTATTTTTTTTTTCCCTCAGATGAATCATTTTGTTTTTATTGTAATCAACCCTCTCCATCTTAATCCTTGCTTGCTCTAAGAAAACACATTTATTTGAAAAGCTCCATCTTTTAGGTGAATAATTAGATGGGAGGAGCTTGAAGGGTGGAGTTGAAGAATAGTTCCTTCCTGTAAAAGTCAGATCTGCTCTTTGCAGAGTTGGCCAGGCAGCCACCTGCAGGTCAGGGCCACGTGGAGAGCAGAAAATATACTGGAAATCTCAGAATCACAGTTACCAGCAGCCTCAAGTCTTAGGTGAGGCCCTGCTAAACTGGGGACAGGTGGGATCCCTTCCTCAATGGTCAGCTCAGATGGGCAGGAAGGAAGGTCATCCAGTTCATACCAGTGAAGAAAATCCCCAAAGTAAGACTCTAAACAGTTAAGGTAAGCCACACCTGGAATTCTCCATCCTCCAGTAGCATAGGATTTGAGCATCCCTGGTTGGGTGTGGGGAAAAGACTTTGGAAGTGTTTTACTGGGAACCAGGTGCCAGGTTGATGGAGGACATCGAGGTTGGATGAGGCCACCCATGGGCTAAGTGCTCCAGGAACCAAAGTACATCCCCGCTCCAGGCTCTGCTCTCCAGCACTGCATCCTCCCTCTAACTCCTTGAGAACCACTTCTGCATAAGGTGGCACTAAGTTCTCACACTCAGTCATCACCCAGACCCTGCTACTCAAAGTGTGGTCCACGGACCAGTATCATCAGCATCACCTGGGGGCTTCTTAGGACTGTAGGTTTCAAGGGCTCACCCGTGACCTCCTGAATCAAAACCTGACCTTTTTACAAGCTCCCCTGGTGGTTCACATGCACATTAATGTTTGAGAAATCCTTACCTAGAGAACAGATAAGTTGTTTTAACTGAAGATGCCCTTCCTCAACCAAGTTTGGAGAACTGACCCCGTGTCCTGGCCAGGAAAACAGATGAGGGCTCTTGGTAAACTTCCTGAGATGGAAGTATCTCTCTAGGAAACTCAAGGTCCTAGATCATGTGTATAGACTCATTCTCACGCTCCAACTTGTGAGTATGGAGTTGCCTAAGTTTTTTTTTGTGTGTGTTGATACAATGAGATAAAAATATACAGTGTTGGATCATCTTCCTCCTTCTTCTCTTGACTGTTCCAGAAACAGTCATCCGAAAGCCTTAGGGGAGTTGAGATGGGAACATGAAATTTTGGCCCAAATGGGATTTTTGCTGGTGTCACTAATTAAGATTCTTGTCAAAACTAGGCCAGCACCATGTGAGCCAGCTGGCAGTGTGCTTAGAGTCTCTCTGTAAACACGCAGCGGCCTGTGCAAATCGGGAGGCTTTTCTGTCCCAGCACAAGGGGGCCTGAAATAAATTCCAGACAACTCCAGAAGTTTGCCTCTGCCATCAAGATAGCGGAATTTATTGAAAGCCATCTCACAGCACCCAGGTGGGCTGTGGGCCGGCCAGTTAATTGGCCCTGGGAACCAGCGGGTGGCAGGTTTCACTCTTTTCGAACTGCGGGAGGGAGGCCAGTCCTAGCTCTGCTGTCCAGGGCATTTAAAGCTGTGCATTTAGGTGATGCTGGTCTCCAGACAGAGTGCACGAGATGTCTGAGTTTCTCAGTGACCCTACAGAATGCCTCTGTCGTTGCTCTCCTTCAAAAAGTTCTCCAGCGCTTGACGTGGCTGCTGGCTGGCATCACTCTGCTCTGCTGTGAGGTAGAAATCATGACTGTCAACTCCTGACTTCCGTACAGTCCCTGAGAGAAAGGAAGGGAGGAGTTTCACCCTTTCTTCTCTAATAGACGGGAGGGGTGATCCAACGGCCTGAAGAGCTAAGTAGTTGGATGGAGCTGGGGCTTGAAGAGCCAGAATTGAGCAAAAGACACCAGCTGAGGGCTTTGCATATTTATGAGCAAATAACAATTTGTTGAGTGGGTGAGCAATCGATTCTCCACAGGGACAGAAGTTTTGTTTGCCATGGTCATCTCTGTACACTCAGAGGCAAGAACGGTGCCTGATAAGTAGCAGATTCTCAATAAATATTTGTTGAATGTGTGAACAGACTGGACAATTGCCTTTGGGAGGTACCTCTTAAAACTGAAGACATTTTGCATCACTGAACCCTCTGCGTTTCTGCCCACCTTCCGCTGCCTACAAAGTCCCCATACTTATTTCCCCTGCATACTCGATGGGGTCTTCCAGGATCTGAGCTGATCCAAGAACTACTGCTTGTGTTAAGGGAAAACTACTCGTTCATCAAATCAGGACACGAAGACAGGGGCCAAAACCCAGTGTCCAGCTTACAGACTTTTGAAAAACAACAGCTGTGGGGATTTTCCTTTGGAAACTGGCTAAGAGCTGATGTAAGACTTAAGCACATCTTAATGTAAGATCTGAGCACATCTTGCAAGATTGCAAACAATTGCCCTAATTCCCGAGCCTGCTCAGGTGCTAGGTAAAGACGCGGCGTGTTTAGGCTCTAGAATTGTTTGCACAGAGAAGCCATATGAGGGTGAGGTCCTAGAATGCTGCCGGGATACACTTACCCTGAAGCTGAGGCGGTGAGTGGGGCTGATGCGGGAGTCAGAGAAAGTGGAGCACATCTGGTGTGGGCAGTGGGATGAGCCTGCCCCCTCCAACGGCACTCAGGCTGGGAGGCAGGGAGGACCGGGGTTCCCACCTGGAGCTGCGGTGTGATTCCATCAGCAGGAGAGGGAAGAGCTGCCCGCAGTCTCCTTCCCAGGCTGGGACAATGATGATGTGTCTTGACACCCAAGTGACTTTGCTCAAGTCAAAGGTGCTCTCATGGAAGAGAGGGTTTATTTTTGAAAATCTCTTCCTATTTTTTCCTCTAGGTCTTTCCTAGCAAGGGAGTGGGTTTCGTCCAACTGAGTCAAGTGTAGCTGGGAGGGAGGGCGGTCTGACCTCCATCCAGGATCAGGAAGAGAAAGCGCTAATGACATTTCTAGCTGGGTGACCCTGAGCAAGCCTCTCTTGGCCTCAGGAGGACAGGTTACTGCCACTTAGGTGGTAATTACATTTCCCTTGATAAACACCTTGCTGGCACGCGGTAATCACACTTGCGGGTACTTGCTATTATTCTGACCTAGACTTTGAGAACTAACCATACAGTTCACAAGAGGAGGTATCATCCTTGTGTGCCAATCCGGGCACCCCAGCAGCAAGAGGAGAGACGGCGAATGCTTCTTTGCGCTAGCCCACCTTCCTCTTGATCCCTTCATTTGCGTTCAGCATCGGTATCTCCTTAGTAGAACCCACTTGCTCGGATTAGTGGCTAAATTTGGATCCTTCTCTGTAAGTGTGTGTGCGCCTGTGTCTATGTGTATGTCTGTTTGTGTTTTGAAAAATTCCCTAGACAATCCTGTTACGCCCGTTGACCTCACATCACTATTCCGAAAGATGCCCTGCTGTATTAATTTATGCAAAATCCTTATAGATTACCTTCTGTACATGATTAAAAAAATTTTTTTGGAAGGACTCTGAGACTTAAAGATAAGTTGCAAATACAGTATTTTTTAATGAAACTGTTTGAGATCAGGTTGCCAACCTGACAGTTCATCATTTCTGAGCACTTTAGTGTGTGTTTCCCATGAGCAAGGACGTCCTTCGGGAGGACCACAATGCGACCGTCAAAATTAGGGTACGAAATATGATGCATTTGCACAGTCTAATCCTTGACCTCATCCCAGTTTCACCAGTTTTCCCCATAATGGCTGTCACAGCATAAGGATCCCACCCCAAATCGTGCACTGCCTTTAGGCATCACGCCACATTAGCCTCTCCTCCTGGAAATTCTCTGTCTCTCCTTGGTGAGCAGGAACTTGAAGATAATTTTGAAGATCACAACCTAGTAACAGGTAGACTGTCCCCCAGTCTGAGTTTGTCTGACGTGTCCAGTCCCCACTGAAGTCAGCTCAGCACGAGCCACTCCCCACCACACTAGGGCTCCCACCCCCTGGGCTGGACCACTCCCTTCCATGCAGATGTCCCCCTTATCCTCTGTGGCTTCTTCTTCCCACTCTGGGCCACTGTGGCCCCTCCCTTCCTCCCTTGCTTCGCCTCACCTAATAGCTGTAGGACTGGGCCGTTCAGGAAAGGGACAGGACAGGATGGTTGGTCCATACCAGGATTTTATGATTTGGAATACAAGCCTTGGCTTAGTTTGAAAGATGGTCCTAGTTAGTTTGAATCACCCTGAAACCTGAGCTGGCTTCAACCCCATCCCTCGGATGAGACAGAAACCCCAGTGCCACCACGGATGGTGTCACTGTGACACCTGCAGGTAAGCACAGTCTGCATTTTCTCCATTTGTCATCAGGAGCAAGGATTCCTTCCTCAGCCTCCCCGCTGTTTGGTGGGATGAGCCTGCCCCCTCCGACGGCACTCAGGCTGGGAAGCAGGGAGGATCGGGGCTCCCACCTGGAGCTGCGGTGCGATTCCATCAGCAGCAGAGGGAAGAGCAGCCCCCGGTCCTTACAGCATAAGCAGTGTTCACCTGTGTTCCTAGTTACTGCTCTCTGCTCATTGCTCCCCACACCCAGCAAACAAACAACACTTTCACAACCATAATGCCTTCTGCTGTTGCTGCAGCATTACGGTTCTAGGTGAGGAAAAAACAAAGCAAACAAAAGCCCTTCTCTATCTAAGTGGCACCTAAAGACTAGGGTTTCACCCACCCTCGCTTTCATCTCCAGGGCTCTCTGTGGCTCACTGCAGCCACCCCCTCCTGCGAGAACTCCCAGCACCCAGGGCCACTAGGAGCTTTGCCCCATGGGGTGGGGTGGCCCCCAGGCTGGCCCCATGTCACATGTGACACTGGAGCAAGGACGGCCTCCTGCAGAGTCACCGTCCCGGGTCACACCTGTGCTCTGCTGCCCGCAAGCTCCCTGTCTCACGGCAACACCACTCATCCATTTCAGAACAGGCTTCTACTTAAAAGCATGCTCGTGGCTCCTCGTGTTCGGAAGTGTGAAATCAGAGTTGATGTTTTGGAAAAAGCTTCCTGAAATAATAGGAACTTTGGACTGCTGTTTTCACATAATTTCTTTCAAAGGCATTACTGACGTATGGCTAAGTGTTGATGTAGGCAATGCCACTCGGAGTGGGAGGAACGGCATTTAAAAAACCCTCTTAGCTGTTGGCACGAGCTTCCTGGAATGTTTTCTTTTCTTCTTCTTTTAAATAAATCTTAATGGAACAAATGACATGACGAAATACTCTGCAAGCATCTGCAGCACGGGCCCCACCCACACCCTCCCCCAGACACCGTCTCGACGAGCCCGGCTGCCTGTTTCGGGTGGGTGTCCCGGGGCTGACTCCCGGCTCCGGCCCCGGGCCCAGGTCTCTGAGCTCGCTGACCACACGCTGGCCTCTCTTTCCTTGGTGTGGCCGGGCCAGGCAGGGCCAGTGCCCCCTCAGCTGAGCCGGAGCCCCTCAGCTTCTCTCAGATGAGTTTGGCTTTCGGAAGGCACATGGGGGAAGAATTTCCCAGCACTAGATTTGCATTATGTCCCTGCTCTGCCTTAGACATCATTTTAAAATTCCATTCACACTATCTGAGGAAATAGTTTCAAGAAAATAAAGGGGTTGAAAATCCATCTCCTCTGCCAACCCATAATTCCTGCTCTGCCCCACTGTCAACGAATCAAAGAATCATGCCGGCACACGCTAGCTACAGTGACCTTCTCAGGAGGGTCAGAGATGATTTTTAAAAAACACAGTAGGAAGGGATACGGAGCCTTCAGATTGCTTCATTCCTCTCCCTGTGTGGACAGAGTTGGACGGCGTGTCAGCATGTGGTTCTGGGAGTCCCTCTCTCAGCCGCTGCCAGTCAGGGAGAGAAAACGGGGTGGCCAGATGGTGTGGCTGCCGGTGCGAGGCAGGTGCCAGGCGCGCCAGTTCACCTGGAAATGAGGGGCAGGCGTGCCCAGTCCTTCCTCACTCGGGAAATACAAGACGTCCAGGGCACCGGGGCCCAGCTCTCCTTGAGGAAGCCAGGGCCGTGGTGTCATAATGTTCACAGAGCTATCCTGATAGACTCTGGATAGCAAAGAGCTTATATTAAATCCTGCTCAGCCAAGTGTGTCCAGAGAATTCCTCGGAGAGATGCTTAGAGAAGTGATCAATATGGTCTGATCATGACTCTTAGCGGGGCTGATTTTCAGACCGGGTGTGGACAGCAAACTCCCGCAGTTTTGAAATTGGGCAGCTCATGGCCAAGCATTCATTCTGTGTGAGGACCTGCTCCCGCTGGGGGACAGGGCCGGTGGCTCAGCTCCCCAAGTGAGCTGGTCCAGCAGGAAGGACTTGTCCTTGGCCAGGTGACATGCCCACCTTGCCAGCCTGAGAGGGTGGAGGGTCTGGGGACATTTTCTTGTACCTGTGGTCTATGTATCTGATGTACCTCCTGAGCCTCGTCTGTGATGGGAAGATAACATAATGGGAAGACTGTGGAAAATTAACTTACTATTGTTGATTCTGTTGCTCAAGCATAAACACAGGAACCCACCGAGAAGCTGACAGTCGTCTGCCATCACTAGTTTGGGTTCATAAATATTTCTCATACTGGCCAGCTCTCCATGCCCAACTTTTCTGTCATTAGGCAATATTTTAGTGTTAAGATATTGAAGATAACTGAATCTTGATTCTTTAATCCTGTAAAGCCAGTCAAGGCAGACCCCGAAAAAACAGGACAGGAGGCAGGTACTTTTTGGTCCAGGGGAAGGCAGGGAAGGCTTATACCTGGCTCACAGGAGGCCAGCCTCCAAGACAGATGCTCTGAAATACTGTCCTCTCTGGAACAGTTGGCTTCCTGCTGGCCCGCTGTTGGCTGGCGCTGCAGCTCCCAAGGTCACACGGTGGCACAGACAGGACAAAGCTTCGTGGAGTGTGCCTGCCCCTCCAGCTCCTGCCCATCCATCTCCCTGCGTGCTTCTTGGCTTGGGGTATGCTCTGCACATTAGTGATGGATACTGTTTGCCATGAGAGTGCTTAGAAACGTACATGAACTCGAGGCAGCGTATCCTGAGCAGGAAATGAGAGGCAAGAGAGGGGTGAAGGCTCTTTTGGAAGGAACACGGGTCCCCGCAGCCGGCTGGTACTGCCAAGCCTAGCGCTGCTCTCCTGGGCGGGACTCAGGAATCGCGTGTGGCTCCTGCTCAGGCCCGACTCCCAGCAGGAGTGTCTTGTGGATCTAGGTGTGGGAGGTGGGTAATGCCGTGCCCTTGGGGTTTGCGTGAAGGCAAAAACCAGCCAAGGTCTTTTCTATGGAAACGAGGCAGCCGTGCTGAGATTCCAGGGAAAGAAAGAACAGCTAAGACAGCGAAGCTTGGCGGTGGGGCTGCGAAGAGCGGGAGGGCACAGGAGATGGTCTGTGACTGCCTGGCTCTGCGCTTCTGAGGGAGGAACTTTTCAACAGGCTGGTGGTCTGGATCCGGGCAGGAGAGTTATTGGCTGTGTTTAGAGGACATTTTTGGACAAGAGAGGAGGGTGTCCTGTTGTCGGGTACTTTCACCCCTGTCTTGTTAATAACATGCTTTGGCGTCTCCTGCCCAATGGAATAAGAAGACAACATTTCATCGAATCGTACTCTCTATTTATTGTAATAATGGGATGGGAAAGTCTCAAAGGCTCAGCAAGGCAGCTCTGGGATTGTCTGCGAGCCTGAGACTGGGCTGGAGATGCCCAGGGCTCACCCTGTCTCCATCTGGGACGCTGACTGTACAGCTGAGACGCACGCTGCATTTGTGGCAGATGGCCAGACTGCTCTCAGAGTTCAGAACGAGTATGTGGATATTTACATGTACACAGACATGCCTGGAGCAGCTGTCTGTCCCCGTGCCCCCCTGGCAAACCCCTAGCCAGGGCCCCCCAGGTCAGCAGCCCTGGGCCATTGTCATCACTCCCCCACAGCCCCTCTGACAGCACATTCATGCAGAAGTCCCACGAGGACCATCCCCTGAGGGTCCGGGAAGCTGTCCTTCACTCTTTGATCCCACAATGTGGTGCAGTTGGAGACAGAGACTGGAGATAAGGAGGGCAGGTGACAAAACACCGTTACTGATTTGAGCTTCTGAAGACCCGCTGGAATTAGCCCGGGGTCCCTTCCGGCCCTCTGCTTTCTTCCACACCAGTGCAGCTTGATGCTAAATTATCCGATTAAAAAATATGTGACAGGAAGCTGTGGGGGGAAGTGACTTTGATCTGGGGTTGGATGTAAATGGGACAAGTTAACAAGGACTTTACTTATGCATTTAATATAATCTACAGGCAACCTGTTACAGGAAAGGTCTTTAAGATGTTTAACAAGCAGTTGCTCATCCATGTCTTCATCAAAAAGCCTCCCAGGGCCCGGTGGCTGCCGCCCTCTGTGCTGGACGTGTGCGCTTCACGGCCGAATGCCTGCTAGGAATTCACCGCGTGGAAGTGACCGCACGGACACGGGTACTCACATCAGTATCGCCACCACGTCAGTGACGGCATTGCTCAGTATCAGCAGCCTGAACTCCCCGTTGAACAAAGGACCCGTGGAAGTGGTGGGACCCCCTGGCCAGCTGGTGCCAAGGTGACAGACACTCTTCTCCTTCTCCAAGTTGCCCAGCACGAAGTGGCTGTCACCACAGGAGTGGTCCCGTGCTGACGGGCAGATGCATCTCTGCTGGGGCGGGGGGTCCTGGCTGCCCTGATGGTGGCCAGCGGTAGGCCCCACACTGGCTGGGCTCCGAGATCCTGGCCCCTCAGCTCCTGCTCAACACCCCCGGGTGCGTGGTCCCGAGCGCTGCGCTGCATTAGCCTCGAGGGTCTGGGGGGCCTTGAGCACTAGGACCCCACCTCGCTGGGACAAGTCCGTCCCACGACCCTCGCCCTTGCCTGGGCTTGGGTCACCAGCCCAGACCCCTCCCCTCTTACGAACTTCCCACTGGGGCCCTTGGCTTCTTTTCTGCCACAGACCAGAGCCTGAGTGAGTTGTCCTGTCTGAGTCTCAGACTCAGGGAGCAAGAGCCCGGGCCCCCCCGGCCTGAGCACGCCCCTACCACGGGCCCCTCCACCGCGGGGCCCTGGGCTGGCCCTCTGCGTCTCCCTCCTGCTGCTGGCGCCTGCTGGCTCGACAGTTGTGTAGCTGAGAAAAGCGCCCAAGTCGGTGCTCTGATGACAGTGAAGATCAGCTCCAAATGGACTCACTGGCATCTCTTTCTCGGGCAAGGGCCGTGCTGAGCATTGGTTTCAACCTCCGCCCTTCTCTGGACCGTGTGTCGACCATCAAGAACTGAGCAGAAGCCTCCTGACTGAGGGGTGGCGTTTGCACTTGGAGTGAGTGGATCTGAGCGTGTCCACTGAATGCTGCCCAGGGCGGAGGCTCGCCTTGTGCAAGCAGCCCCAGCTGCTCCCGCTCCCCCCGTCCCTCTGCCATCTGTCACAGCCTGCCCGTCTCCAGGGCACACGGGAATCATGGCCTCTTTGGGGAGCCGCACTGAAGCCTTCCATCTGCCCGGGAACCGGCCAAGGCACCTCGTCCCCCCCCCCCACCCAGGGCTGTCTCCACCTCCATGAGTGTATTTCTGTTCTTGTCTACCCACTGCTTGTCTGGAACATAACTTCCTTGAGAAAGGGCCACAGTTTGGCTCATCCACTTGCCTCCCTCCCGTGGCGCAGCCCGAATCACCCTACGTGTCCCACAGCTGGTGTCACATAAACGTCAACTCATTGCCCAAAGGGCTGTCCAGGCAGCTGTCACGGGCACCCAGAAAGATGGATGGAAAGTGCTGTGCATAGGAGCTGGGATTCCTGAAGTGGGGTCCCGTTTGGTGAGCTGGAGGGTCATGGGAGACAGTCCTCTCCCCGACGGTAACCCTCTCTAGGCCTTGGGACAGCCCCCTCTTGTAATTTTTTTCCATTTTATTTTTTAGTTAAAATAGAATTGACATGTAACATTGTATTAGTTTTAGGCACACACCATAATGGTTTGATCTAAAAAGACAAATGAACTTATTTACAAAACAGAAACAGACTCATAGACGTAGAAGGCAAATTTACGGTTGCCAGCGGGGAGAGAGCAGGGTGGGGATACATGAGGAGTCTGGGACTAGCAGGGACAAACCACTTCCTGTTGCTAACAGTCGTTAGGAGCTTCCGTGCTAGGGTCTCTCCTTCTGCAATCCGGTCTCTTCCACACAGAGAGCTGGGGGGTTATTATTTCTCATTTTCAGGGGAGCGGAAGCTCAGAATTTAGCACTGGGCACTGTGGAGCTAGGGTTCGAATGCTTGTGCGTCCGTTACATTCCTGTTACATCAAACTGCCTCCGTGGGGGTCTTCGCGACCCTGCTGTGGACCAGCGTGGGCGTCCCCCAGGTCCAGCACCCTCAAGTCCTGAGTGGTGTGGTCAGATGGGAGCCTGAGGAAGCACTGCTGTTGAAATGGTACTACGCTGTCTCCGCAGAAGCTGGGCTCTGACCTCCTCTCACCTCCTCGTGCCCGCGTCTGCCTTGGTGGCTTCAGTGGGCGGGGTTTATACGCTCTGATGACTGGTTCTTGATAGAGCTTGGTAACGCAAAATTTTATGAAGACACAAAAATGGGAGTTACTGGGAAGTTCTGAATGTACACTGAAGTGGGAAAGGCCAGTGGGTCTCAGCTAACTTGGCATAACCACATATGATGAACGTTTATGGGATGGGTGTCTTAGTTCCCTGTGGCCATGGTAGCAAACCACCACAGGTTTAGGGCCCTAAAGCAAGACAAATATATTCTCCTACAGCTCTGGAGTCTAAAATCCAGGTGTGGGGGGAGGGTAATTGCTCACGGGTAGAGCGTGTGCTTAGCATGCACGAGGTCCTGGGTTCAAACCGCGGTACATCCGTTAGAAAAAAAAGTAAAACAGCTAACTAACTAAATAAAATCCAGGTGCGAGCAGGGCTGGTTCCTTTTTGGAGGCTCCAGGGGAGAGTCTGCTCCTGGCCAATTCTAGTTCGTGGAGGTGCCTCCCCTCCTTGGCCGTGGCTGGTGGCCGCAGTGCCCCAATCCCCGTCTCCACCTTCTCATGGTCTCTTTTACACTGTGATTACATTTGGGGCCCACCTAGATAATCCAGGATATTCTATCCCATCCCAAGATCCTGAATCAGGGCACCTCTTTGAAGTCTCTTTTGCCACGTAGGGCGACGGTCCTAGGGCCTGGGGAGCAGGGCTGGGATGTCTCTGGGGGGCAGTCACTCGGTCTGCCGCAGTTGACATCCGGTTTTTATTTCTAATTTCCTCTGACTAAGGGATCAGGACGTGCCACCAGCCCGGTCATTGAGAGGAGTGTCTGCTCCTCTCAGGTCCAGCAAGCATCTCTGTTAGGTTTTTGTGTTTCATCTTAATTCTTGCTTCCCATCCTCAGGTGGGGGATTCCAGCCTCCCCCTCCCCTGACCCAGCCTCTCCAATGAGGTTCCGCAAAGTGTTTCTGGTACCCCACACACCATAGAGTGCGCCTGACCGCAAGGACATTTGTCACGGTATTGCTAATGAGCCTTGGCTTGCCTCCAATAAGCTCTACAGAGTGCCAGCTGCCGGCCTTACCCAGCACCCCTGGGTGGCTCCTGGCTGTGGCATCTCACTTTCCCCTCGATTTTGAGGGCTCTGGGCCTGTTGTCCCTGATGCTCTAACATGCGTCAATCACATGGAGGTTGGGACCCCACTGACAGATGCAAATGACAGGACACTTCCCAGAGCATCATTAAACCCCTGGCCATTCTGGCTGAGTCTGCTCAGCCGCGTCGCACGGAGGGAGCTGTGAGCGAGTCCGGAACCAGAGAGCAGTGGGTGGGGGAGGAGGAATTTCAGTGATGATTAGGTTTAGCGGTAGATGACAGATAATTGTTCTCATGGCCCATCAGGTCCAGAGAGGCCAGCGCACTCTACACATCCTCCTAAAAATGGAATCAGACCCACAAGTGCCCTGGACTACCCGCTGGCTCCTATTTCTCCAGCCCTCAGGGCTGCAACACGCCCTAGGGTTTTCAGTTACCTGTTCACTGGGAACTGAGTGATGAGCACACCCCTGCATTACAAGGTGAAGACTTTTTATGGTGGGATTTATTGAAAGAAGATTAGAACGAGAGCAGCAGACAGCTTTCTAGCTGCCCCCAAGGCTTGCAAGGTAAGCCAGGAAGCAGGGTAGCCTGGGGTTTGAGGTGGTCACTTCCAGCCAGAGGGTGGGCAGGGTGTGCTGGGGCGTGGGAGGCAGGGGGAGGGCAGCAGGAGAACACAGAGGGATTTGTTCCTCTCCAACCAAAATCTATGCAAGAGTTAGAGGACAATAGACACCCCAGTGTTACCCACCACCGTCATCACACATCTCCCTTCCTTCACTCCCATCACACACGTGCGTGTGTACATGTGTGCTCCTGTATCTGTGTGTCTGTTACACAGATACCAGTGCTTATTTTTTCTGAAACATTTGGAAGTCAATTGAAGCTGTCATGACACCTCACCCCTAAATACTTCAGAATTCGTCCCCTGAGACGAAGGGCGTTCGATTACATAAACACCTTATCATCATCACACCCAACCAAACCAGTCATTCCAGGATAAGGTTAGCACATAGCTTGCTTTCACACGTCTCCAACCTTCCAAAGGTTTCTTTTGTGGCTTGTGTTTTTCAGTGCATAAGAGGGAAAGAATTTTAATAGACAGATATGTTTTTGAGAATAGAGAAATTACAGGGGTGGGAGTGATGCCTGAAAAGGCCCGTTGGGGATGTTTTTGGTGTAAATTATTCTGAGAGTCATGCCCTGCCATCATCACGATATCTGCTGAAACAGGGTTTGTCACGGACTGTGCTGTCAGTCTTTTCTCTGCATGCAGGTCCACAAAGAATAAGTGTTGATGGACCCCAGTATTTTTTTTTGAGGCAGATTTCGGTTGTTGTTTTTTTTTTTTCGGTGGAGAGGTTGCATAGGCTAGAATAATAAGAGCTACTGTTAATATTTAGTCTAGTGGTTCTCAGACTTTAGGCTTTTTTTCCTCATTTGGATATTTTATTGGCCCCCTTTCCAGTTCACTAATTCTTTCTCCTCCTCTGTCTAATCTGAGACACAACTCAGCTACCAAATTTTTAATTTCAGATAATTTCTTCTCTTTTTTAAGTTGAAATGTTGCAGCAAAGTGTGTCACAGCTCAGTGTTACAGCTCAGTTGTGACGGCAACCTAGATCTGGGTGAGAGACCAAGCAGCACTCGGAGAGTTGGAGAACTCTGGTTTATTACGCCAGCGGACCCAGAGGAGTTAACACTCCAAGCTCTAGATCCTGTCTGTAGGTTTACACAGGCTTTTATAGGCAGCCAGTATAGACTTTGCAACATCATATGCAAATAAAGTATAACAAAGTGGACCCAATCAGGAATGAACTTTTAAGAAATGGACCAATCAGGAGTGAGTTTTATGCAAATAAGGTGTTACAAATGGACCAATCAGGAGTGAGCTCAGGGAACCGATAGTACCTTAAGGGTGAGTTCCAATTTCCTAGAAGCAAGGCGTTTTATAGAGGCAAAAAGCGAGATAATGCCGCTGGGCCAGGGAACGAGATGGCCCTGGCAGGAGAGTAGTGGCCCTGCCTGGGGGTCCTGCTGGTCTTTTTCACGGGGCTTCCCACCTCAGAAGTATCGTTGACTTACGATATTATATTAGTTTCTGGTGTATAGCATAGTGATTCAATATTTTTATAGATTATACTCCATTTAAAAGTATTACAAAATAATAGCTATATTTCCTTGTGCTGTACAATATATTCTTGTAGCTTATTTATTTTATAGTAGTTTGTACCTCTTAATCCCCTGCTGGTATCTTGCCTTCCACCCCCTCCCTCTTTCCACTGGTAACTACTAGTTTGTTCTCTATGTCTGTGGGTCAGTTTCTGTTTTGTTATATTCATGATATGTTTTATTTTTTAGATTCTACATATAAGTGGTAAAGTATTTGTCTATTTCTGTCTGACTTATTTCACTAAATATAATATCCTTTAGGTACAACCCTGTTGTTTCAAATGGCAAAATTCCACTCTGTCTCTGGCTGAGTAGTATTCCATCATATATATGTATATATACAACACCTTCTTTATCCAGTCATCTGTTGATGGGCACTTAGTTACTTCTGTATCTTGACTATTGTAAATAGTGCTGCTGTGAACATTGGTTGCATGTATCTTTTCAAATTAGTATTTTTGTTTTTCTTAGATACATACCCAGGAGTGGAATTGCTGGATCATATGATAATTCTATTTTTAGTTTTTTGAGGAAACTCCATATTGTTTTCTATAGTGGCTGCACCACTTTTCAAAGGTTCCCTTTTCTCCACATCCTCTCTAACATTTGGTTTTTGTAGATATTTCGATGATGGCCATTCTGACAGGTGTGAGGTGGTATCTCATAGTTTTGATTTGCATTTCTCTGTTGATTAGTGATGTTGAGCATCTTTTCATGTGCTCGTTGGCCATCTGTATGTCTTCTTTGTAAAAATGTCTATTCAGGTCTTCTGCTCAATTAAAATTTTTTTTTTTAAAAATTGAGTTGTACAAGTTGTTTATATATTTTGGTAACACCTTATTGGTTGTTACATTTGCAAGTATTTTCTCCCATTCAGTAGGTTGTCTCTGCATTTTGTGGATGGTTGCAGACTTCAGGTTCTTAAGAATCCCTCAGAGTGTTTGTTGAAAGCACAGATCCTTGGCCTCTCCCACCCAAGATTCTGACTTCACTGGGGCAGGGCTAGGAAGCTGGAGTTTTAAAGAACATTCTAGGGGACAACGATATTAGAAGAAAGAATGATCGAATCAGTTAGGCCTGTTGGAGTTTTACTAAAACAATTCTTTCATGGTCAAGAATATACATTATTTAGTTCCCAGTGAGCGATTCACTGATGATGGGCTTCTAGGCAAAAAAAAAATCACTCACACACACACACATACAGACACACACACACAGACACAGACACACGCACACATACACAGACACACACACAGGCACTCTCTCAGCTGTGCATGGACAGTGTTGTGAAGTGATGAAGGGCCTTCCTGCCCATCACCACACCATGTGAATATCTCCTCCACTTACATATAAATTTGGAAAGAGCACTGTAAGAGGAAAATCAGGTGTCCTAAAAGTAGCGAGAAACATGGCATTCTGTAATCTCACTTAATGAAAAGGAAGGTGTGAGGAACCCAAGTCAAGGGCATCATTCCCAGACCGCGCTCTCCTGATGGCCAGAAAGAAGCCTGGATCGGATGACCCAGAAGAAGGAAGAAAGAGTCTTCAAAACTCTATGCGCTAGGTCCGGAGAAAATAAACCAGGGCAAGAGTCTTGAATAGACGACTTCAGTGGCTCCAACCTCCTCCTTCGTCCAGGCCTAACGGGGCTCCGGGGTCCATCTAAACATGATCTGTCTAAAGGCGGAAAGTGCTCCATCACTCTGTGGGTGCATCTTGAGACACAATAGCCTTGGTGACACAGGGACAGTCCTGGGTGGTCCACAGCGTGGGTGATCCAGTTCAAACGTTTGAGACCATGTCATCTAGCAGAACAGGAATAAAACTTCCTGGCACTTTTCATCGGGTGAAATACGGTGCAAGAACAGAGTTGTGGCACCTGGAGACGTTACCAACAGATTGGGGACCTCAGGGATGTCCTTTCGGTGGTGGGGACTCCAGGGTTGGTCAGAATCCAAGGCAGACTTCGTGGAACCAGATATTATGCCAGAAGGCATATTTTGCAGAATGGAGCAATTTTCAAAAAGAGATCAGAGGGCTTAAGGAGCCTTGAAGAGACTATCTGACGGCGAGATGAACATGACCAGAGTAGAGTTTACAGATGGCGGACGGACTGAATTCTCTCCGTGCCTTCAGTTCCTCTTTCATGAAAGAAAAAGGGATTGGCTAAAATAGTTTCTGTGCACAGTTACTCAGAGTAGTGATGCTATTGGGTGGGGGTTGGGGGGGGGGACCAGCCAGCTGGTTGAATGATTGCAATAAGCACTCAAGTTTTGTCTGTATGGAAACATAACTGTATTAATTAAGACCCAGATGGATTTGCTGGTATCTGCCGGTCTAGAAATACCTGTGCTCTGGTGACTTGGAGATGTTTAAAATGCCTGTAGGAGAAAATTTGATGAATTTCAAGAATTTTGCATTTCATGCATATAATGCGTATATTAATATGCATTATGACACTGAAAGAATAACATTGAAAGAGACCCTTTGCCACAGGATATTTTTGAGATATGAAAACAACTTTCCTTGAATCTTCCTTTTTTTGTGAGAAAACACCAGACATTTTTTTTACTGAAGTGTAGCTGATGTAACAGTAAGTTACAGGTGTACACTGCCGTGATTCACAGCTTTTAAAGGTTCTGCTCCATTTAAAGTTATTATCAAGTATTGGCAATTCTTCCTGTGCCCCAGTCTTTCCTTGTTTTCAATTTTGTCTTGTTCCCCCATTCAAGCTTTAGACTATCCTGTGACTCTTAGTTCTTAAAGGGGAAATGAAAGTAGAAAACAGAGAAGAAACCTCCTCTTGGATTTTTTTTCCTTTCATTGGGAAAGGCAAGGACTCAATGCAGAAGATGAGGGAGAGAAACCTCATGAGTGAAGACAAGGCTCCCACCTGCTCCTCCCTCCCACCTGCTCCCCCCTCCCCTCAGGCCCTGCACTGGGACAGACGTCCAGCGGTGAGAGGATGGAGAGCCCGGGCAGGCAGGAGAGACATGGGGTCACGCCACCCAGCCTCCCTGGGGCGCGCCACCGCCAGCACCCGGCCCGGCTGCTCAGCTGGTAGGACCGTGTCCTCACTGGTGCCTTTTGGTCTGATTTACCCCAGTTGGGGAGCTTCCGCGAAAATATCCCTGAAAACGTTCAAGAGAAAGATGTGGCACTCTGGACACCCAGCGGGGCAAAGGAAGGGAAGAGAACATGGCTCTCTCTGCACGTGGCTGAGCCATGCGTTGACGGCGCCCTACTTTTCCTTGTCGCGGTGCCACTTTTGTTATCAACACATCGGTGTTGGAAGTGAGAAAGGGGACGCTCAGGCTCTTGCAGTTCATTAGCAGGTGAGAGCCACCGCTCCGCTAGGGCTGGCTTTCCTAAAACACAGGGGCAATCAGCTCCTTTCCCAAAGCACGGAGGGCAGCGCCCTTCACAGTCAGACCCCAGCGTCCCTCGTCCCTGCGGCCTTCTCACCCCCACACCCCCTCCACGAAGGCTCGCTGGGTCAGCCAGGCCCCCCCGGAGCTCACGTGTATTCACCCTTCCGTGCCTCTGCTCCTGACCGCCCTCTGCCAGGAACACTGACTCTCCCTCAATCTCACTTACCCCACGCAGCCCCCCCCCCCCCATGCACATCCCTGGAATTTAGGACAATCCTGGTCCTCACTCAGAGCCCAGGGAAACATCACGTTCCGGATGCCTTGCGGCCGCCAGCCAGCCCCCCTGGAGGAAGAATCATGCTAGCGCGCGGCACGGTACTTGGTCTCGGTACGTCTTTATGAACTGTGTGCCCACCCTTCTCACGGCAGGGTTGTGCTCCCTGAGTGCAGATGCCAACATCCCTAACAGACTTTCAGTGACGCTTGAGAAGCTGTCACACTTTGTGTTTCTGCACCAAGTATTTCAATGCCATTTATAGAGCGCACTCTGCGTGCCAGACACTTTTTCCCCTTCTCTACTTGCTCGGAGCCTGGGGAGGCTGGGTGGTACCCAGGGCTGGAGGAGGGGGCGGACGGAGCTCAGCAGCTCTGAGTCCCTCCTGCTGCCAGTCCTATCCGGATCCAGTGCCCCAAACATTCCAAGGTGAGAGGAAGTCTGGGATGCTCTCCAGGGAAAGAGAGGCGACACCATGGTGCAGAAATCTGTGACTGTTGGCAGAGCAGAGCCCAGAGCGAGCTGGTGCCTTTGTGCTTCCGCAAGTAAGGTCATCGGAGAGTGGAGGGAGATTGACGCTGCGGAGGAAGAAGTGGGCTCTCACATCCTGCGCTTGGCCCGAGGCCCCTGCAGGGGCTGGCCCTTCCAGGTCTTTTGCTTGAGAGCCGAATGAGTCATCTTTGGCTGGAGAAGAGCTTTGCAGTGGGGAAAATTTTGGCAAACGTTTACGCTCCTTTGCCACAGATGGAAGTCATATTTCCACAGATAGAGGACACTTGGGATGGGGAACGAGGATGAGGAGCAGAGCCTCGAAGTCCACGTGGCCACCTCCAGCGCTCCATCCCGGTACGCAGCCGGCCCCGCGCCTCGCTGTGCGGAGAGTCACCGTGACTGGGGCGCCGTCCTCATCCTCAAAGGGCCTGTAGGACCAAGGCGGAGGACGAGGCTGACGTGGGCCAGCCATCCGTCAGCCACGACAGCCAGGGAGTCCAGCGCCAAAGTAAACGGCTGTCCCTCTGGCTTGTGCAACACGGTGTCCCCCACTCTACGAAAGTCTACTTTACACCGCTCTGCTTTTATGAAAACCTACCTTGGTACCTGTTTCCCAGCCAGAAGAGGCCTGAAGCGGACTTTCGCTTTTATGCCGTCTCAGCCTAGGACAGGCTTCACTGGAATGCTCTGTTTTCAGACAGAGGGAGAAGCCTGTACCCTGAAAGGTGCACACCTGGGCCTAAGGTGCGCAAAGCCCCAGGGAGGCCTGGATCCCTTCACTGCATCTAATGTCCTGTCTGCCCAGCAGCCATGCCTGCCCTCTAGGCCAGATCACCAGGGCCACGCTGGACACAGTCCCACGGAAAAATCTGCCCTGCCCAGCGCACTACCCGGTGGATGGAGGCTGTGGTGGGCGGGGTGGGGGGGCACACAGGGACAGGGCGTCCACAGCAAATTCTGCAGCCCAGCAACCTGATGGGTCAGAACCTCCCGTGGGCACAGCTGGGCTTGTACCACTGATGCGATGGGATGGGCCGTGCGAGGAAAGTCATCAAATATTCTGATGGCCCTTCTGACTCTGCCATGAGGTCCTCAAACCCTCAATCATCGGTGTCTCCTGCGGGTCTGCAGGTGGGTGGGTTCTTGCAACCGTAAGCCCCACAGAGTCCTTGGCCCATGTGTGCCTCGTTGTGCACAACCACCGGTGGCTCCTCCAGGTCTGATTCTTGCCGATCTCCCTCGCGTCCTCACCTCCACGCTGGTGTCCAGTCCTCCACTGCTTGTCCTTTGCTGCCCCAGCCCTTCCCAGCGTCATTGTCATTCCCGCCCTTTCTAAGATGATGGAAATCCTGCACTCAGAGAACAAGAGGGCAAGGTTTGGTTCTTACCTAGGTGAACAGGTCCCCAGAGCAAGGTTGAGAAAATCCCTGGGGCAAAGCCACATGGACACTGTTCTGTGTTCTCAACCCAAGGGCAGTGCTCAGAGGTGAGGCTCTGGGCTGACAGAGGGGACCCCGGTGCATGGAACAGGTGGCGTATTTGCAAGTCGAACAGGGAAGTTTTCCCCGTCTGACAATTTTTCACTCTTACTGGTATCGGAGGCCAGCACTGTTCCCAGGGCGGGAGCAGCTGCTCCCAGGTTCTGTGCCAGGGCCTGGAAATTCCTTCCCAGCGGGACTCCTGGTGGCACTCACATCCTCGTCACCTCCCTCCTCCCATGCTGACTGACTCCGCAGCAGGGCGGTCCCACCACAGGAGAGGGAGCACAGATTGCCTTGACTGACTCACGTCCACACTGAGGCGAGTGGAATGCTGGAGCTGGGTTAATTCCAGGAACTCAGAAACAAATCCGAACTCCCTTTGTGGTATGCTCTTCCTGTAAGTTCTAGAAAGTTCTCAGGAGCATGGAGATGAAGGGACGATGTGCCAGCTGGCGCACGCCGTCCTTCGTCCTTTCCAGCCATGACCCTGAAGGACACAGGATGGACCCCTGGGGGAGGGCCCCCACGCTCATCCCTGCAGCAGTCCAGCAGCTTCTGGCTTACAGAGCTGCAGATGTTGGCACGATATGTAATTCCTGTGCTCACTCCCTCATGTCTTCTGTAAGCACGCGTAAGGCTGTCATGCTTTGGGTGGGACAGAGCACCCTCAGCCGGGGGTCGGCATCACTGGCAGGTGGAACGGGACAGAAGCTAGGACTGGATGCGTTAGGAAGAAGAGCTCAGAGGTGGAGGCTGGTGCTGAGAGGCAGCGCGATGGCCCGAGTCATGGCCGGGCAGGTGGCGAGCTCAGCACAAGGGCACGCATCAGCTGGGTTCCTCGCCTCCTGACTGAGCACAATTTGATCTTCATAACAAGACTGTGAGGTCAGTGCTATGCTTATCGTTTTGAAGATGAAGTTGCCGACGCTTTGAAAGGTTAACTTTCCCAAGGCCACATTCAGGACTTTAAGTGATGGAGCGAGGATCTGAACCAGGTGTTCTGGGCCCAGAGCTTTAAATGACAGTACCCCTGAGTGTGTAGTTAGGTAGATGTCAGTGATGCATGACATCTGTCTATCTGTCTAATCTATCTTGTCTTGTCTTTTCTGTCCATCCATTCACTACCCTCCCATCTATCTGTTGTAGGATGGGCTGTGAGTGGCCATCGGAATCAAGAGGGCAGGGAAATGACATTGAGTCTTTTCCATTCATGGCAGGACCCAACTATTGCCAATGAGGAAGGGAATTTGCAAGAACATGGCAGTGTATCAGGACACAGGCTTGAGACTAGGCTCCAGTCCAGTGGGAATAATAAGAAATGACAGGAGGGGAGTGAAGTGAACCCTGGTGGTGAAAATGCATTTGAATGGCCTGAACTGGCAGGCAGATGGAAAAGCACAGCCTGGCACCTACTGGCAAGGCTGATTCCGAGAATTTAACTGTTCACATACTTGGGGCCCGATAAGTCCGAATGGACACTAGACTTAGTCTTGAAGCAAGGTCCTGGTGAGCCTTGCTAACCAGGTGAGTCGGACGCTAGCCCTTCAGCTGCTGGACAGTGAGCATCCGGGGGCAGGTGGGGGTGTTGGGGCAGAGGGTCAGTGCCGCTCCTAGCCCTGCCCCAGGCTCTGCCCTGTGGCCATAGGTCCTGACATTTGCTGTGTCCCCGCAGCCATGCCTGTGTCCTGCATAACACCAGCTCCGTGGGAGGCAGCACCTCTTGAGTTCTGCCAGCCCCAGTGAGACCGAGCCAGGCCTTCCATCGCCTGGCAAGACTGAGGGGGACGAGGGCAGAGGCGGGCTTCTGGGAGGAAGGCAGGCACACGGCTGCCCCCAGGACCTGGGGAAGGAGTGGGGAAGGAGTGGGGAAGGAAGGCCAGGCAAAGGCAGGGTCACCTGTCTTAATTGCCTTAAAATTTTGTCTCCAGCATTTATTAGAGGGTCACATTCGCACAGGAAACCGAGTTTCCTAGTTCTGAGATCAGCAGCTACTTGGATGTGCACTTGGCAGTGCTTGTGAGAGTAGAAATAATGCCCAGCTGCCCTAACAGGACCAATGTCCAGGAATATACACCAGTGTCCACCAATATACACCAGTGTCCACCAATATACACCAATGTCCACCATGTCCACCAATATACATCAATGTCCACCAATATACATCAATATACACCAGTGTCCACCAATATACACCAATGTCCACCAATATACACCAATGTCCACCAATATACACCAATGTCTAGGCTTAAGGAGTCAGACGTCCTCTCTCTCCTGTGTCATGGTCCCAGATAACATGGGGGCTTCACTGTGTTGGGGACCTGGGTGCCATACCTCATGTTTTGGTCTCATCCGCATCACCCATGATGGTTCCCCTCCTGGTCTGCACACCTGCTGTCAGGAGGGAGGAGGAGGGCGGGGAGGTTGTGACCCGTAGGTGAACACATCACCTCCGTGATGTCCCATTAACCGGAGCTTGGTCGTGTGACTGCGCCTAGCTGCAGGAGGCTGGGATATGTATCCTTTATTCTACGCTGGTCCACCCAGCTAAAACCTGGGCATTCTATTAAGAGGGAGATTTGTGGGGATCATCGGTAGTCTTTGTCATAGTCCCCATTTTGGCCAAATAACCACATGACTTCTCTGCTCACAGACCACACCCAGCCCTTCCCCAAGAGACCACCCTGAAGTCCCAGTCACTGTCCCCATGTCGGGGATCTCTGGGTGATTCCTGCCACACTGCCAAATCCACGGAGGCTCCTCCACACAGTGAAAGGAGTCATCTCTCCTCACACTCAACACGCAATGTCCGATGGGCGAGCTGAGTGACAGTCAGCAGGAAGCACTCCCATTCTGAGAAGGGAGAGCTGGAAACACACAGTGGTCGTCGGTCCATATCAGTGACCAGACCCCACCAGGTGGAAGGAGCTTTGAACCCCTGCCCTGGCCGAGCAGTCATTTCCTTGGTGGGCGCCTGGGTACCCTCCGGGGAGAAGGAGCTTGAGCCTCTGACAAATTCACAGGGCAGAGCATCAAACCAGCTTTGAAGTTTTACCTGTGAGTAAGAAAGTGTTATTTCAGGGCCCTTTGACAGCAGAGAAACACCCCCCCGCCAAGCAATACGGTGCTTTTGAAGTTTTTTTGACAACATGGAGGACCAGAGAGATGAATTCCTAGCATTCTTGTTACCAGGCCTTTCTGATTTTACGGGAGAGAACCCACAGCATGCAAGCCCAGGGGCGAGCGGGATGGAGCGGCCCACAGACCCACACTCTGGGAGGGCACAGTCGGATCTTGGCCTCGGAATGATGGAATTGGAGCGGACGGTCTCTGATGTCCTGGGTGTTCTGACCCCCGTCTCTGCAGCTCCGCATGTGTCTCCATCCTCTTTTCCTTCCACAGACATACTGCTTCTAATTGGTGGCAAACATGGTCACTGGTGGCTGCCAGATTCTCCCGCAAGGCACAGAGGGTGTCTTGTCTTAGTTCAAAGTCAGAAGTTCCCAGGGCAGCTGGGTCACGTGCAGCGAGCACTCCGACCCACATCCCCAGCAGCAGCAGTGGCGCCGGGTGGCGTGGGAAGAACAGCTCCCAGAAGAAGCAGGGGAGGAGGCTGAGCAAACACGGGGCAGGTGCCTGGTGCAGACCTGGGGGGGCCATGGAGGACTGAAGTCAAGCCTCTGATTCCCCATCCAGTGTACATCCCATGTTCCACCTTTTCTTTTTTTCCTGTTTTTTTTTTTTTTTTTTTTTGAGGGAGGCAGTAATTTGTTTTTTATTTATTATCATGGGGGAACTGGGGATTGAACCCGGGACCTTGAGCACGTGCAGCTCTGCCACTGGGCTACACCCACCCCGCATCTTGTCTTCTGCTGTTTGGCTCTGTTGAATTTTATTTCCCTGTTGGTGATAGGTGACCTGGTCGGTGGTGGTTGGGTTTTGAGGCGTCACATCGCAAGTTCAGCAAGGATACACCAATGTCAGGCTGTAATCCTTCTCGTCTCGTGATCCAGTGAGCACTAACGGGAAAAGGCATCAATGTGCTTACTTTCCTCACAGAATAATCCTCTGGCAGCCTGAGCATCACTGATTGAGAGTCAGCCCTAATGAAGCTGGCTTGGAAAAGCTTTCTTGGTCTCCAAGGACGTTATTCTAACTGTGGGGAGGAAATTGTGTGTGCGTGTTAAAGCAGCTTTAATATCTTTACAGAAATGCACACTTTCCAACCTCCTTGCTGGGCCTGACTCACAGGGACACAATCCAAAGACTGAGGACCCTCTCTGACCATCTGCCAGTACCTTCACGGCCAAGGGCTGCTGGCCCGTCCCCCCGCCGCCGAGCCCCCTCCTCTTCCCCAGCGTGGAAGGATTCGGTGGGTTGATTCAAGCGTCCAGGAGACTAACGAGGAAAGAAGTCATAAAACTGCAGACAGAGGGAAGGAAGCTAGCGGACAATAAACATGGCGGGAAGGGTCCCAGCCCATCTGCAACCCATTAGAACGTTGGGCACCCTTCTCCAGGATGGTTTTCTGGTGTTGTTTTCAGCTTCTGTGCTCATCGGGAAGAGCCCACTTGGGAACAAGGATAGGGAGCCCGAGGAAACGAACCCCTTTGAGGCACGACAGTCCCTGGGAGTTTCTTTGAAGGGTCTTGTTGGCATTGGTAGTAAAGTGACAAGTGAGAACGACCCACTGTTCATGTGGACCTGCCCCTAAACCAGCTTCCACAAAACCGATTTTCAAAAGACACAGTGTGTTTAAAATTCAAACCAGAGCCTTCAGATGAACTAGTGAAATACGCTTGTGTTTTTCACGGGAACTGCTCTAATTCTTGTCCTGCCGATAAACCCAAAGTGCTAAATACACGTTTCAGTTAACAGCACGGGCAAATGTCTTTAAACCTTTTCTTGTGCAGAGGTTACCTGCATTTTGACTTGTTGATCCTGGTCTAAAAGGAAGGCGTTAAATATGCCAGCTGGGAATAGTTCCATGAATTTGACCCAAGCTTCATAACTATTTATAGAATTCAGCTAGAATAATTAAGAAATATTGGATGAAGGAAACTGGATCTAGGAAGTTTCAATAATATGGTCTAAACTTTCCAAAAATTCTTTTGAAGTGAAAAAAAAAATGATTTCCATTTTGAAAAAAGTTAAATTTGGGGAAAAGATTAACAAGCAAATTGCTCTTAAGAGGGATGTGAAAAGACAAATATTGTGTTCCTGTTTAAATGTATTTTAAGATGTGTCTTCTGGGAGGAAAAGGGATGCGTGCGGTCATTTTAAAAATAAAAAGATTTGGGAATGTCTTTGAGACCAGCCAAGTTTGATACAGGAAGCCTCTGTGTGTGTGTGTGTGTGTGTGTGTGTGTGTATGTGTGTTAGTGTGTCTGTGTGTGTTACTGTGTCTATATGAGTATGTCTGTGTGTGTCTGTGTTAGTGTGCCTGTGTGTGGGTCTGTGTGTCTGTGTGTGTCCCTTCCTGGGGGACCCCATCCTGCCCCAGGCTGGGGCACCCCTGGGGGAGGGCTCAGACCCTGGGGTCTGACTCTGCCCGGATCGTGGACGTTCTTCACGAGGAGTGTGTGCTTCCTGCTTTGGGCAACTCCCTCAGCCCTGGGGATCCCAGGTCCTTGCCGGGGAAGTGGGGGCCCCAGGATGGCCGAGTGATACACACGGAGCCGTGTCGGGTGTTCGGCCATGACGCGTTCTCCGTGAGTGTTGCGGTTACCGTGACCACGCCAGTCACCACGGCTTAGGGTCTCCTCGGGTCTGGGCTCCGCTGGTCCTCTGCTGGGAAGGCTTCCCGTCCCCCACCAGGTCCAGCCGGCCGCCGCTCCCGCTGCCCGTGGGGGCTTTAGAGGGGTGGCATCGCAGTCGCTTTTCATCCTAGCTTCTGCATCCAACTCGGCTTGACTAGGAACAGGCTCCCCTCCTGCCACCTGTCAGGGGAGCGCCTCTGCCAGAGAAAAGGGTCTGCCCCCTGCCCCCGGGTGCACTGGCCGTCAGATGTTCCCCATCTTCCTCACCTGCAGGGCTTCAGGCCGGACCCGCTGAGGACCAGCAGAGCCAAGGCCAGCAGCCCTGGGCTCTGTGCCCTGTGTGCTGCTTGCCCGGGTCCCCTTGTAGGATGTGAGCTGCAGCGCGTGGCCTGGTTCTCCACCTGGGCCATCGCCCACGGTCTTTGCGTGGACTCTGGACGTCTTGCCTGGACTTGAATTTCTGAGAGGTCTCAGGACACGTTGCTGTCTGGCTCTCCTTTCTCCTTTGCGGGTTCTTTCCCAGCCCTTCCCGGCTCAGAGAGAGCGAGTTGGAGCCAGTCGGGGAGAGGGAGGAGGGTCACGTGCAGAGCGAGCTTTGCAGCCACCAGACCTGAGCTGGAATTCTAGTTCAGCCACTTTCTTGTCGCGGGGCACCCGGTGGGCTACTCCACCCCTCTGAGCGGCTGTTTCATAGGGAAAGTCCCCCAAACCCCGCTCCTGCTACAGGGGTCATAGGGCCCTTTGAGTGTGTGGGCAACACACCCGTGCCTCTCCATCAGGGGAAATTGGTCAGTAATTCACAGGGTGTCGGAGCAGGCCCCAATCTGCAACCCAATAGTGAAAAGAGAAGCAATTTGTCCAAACTAAATCAAGATGCCCATTAAACCAAAATAGCCACTTGCTGTTTGGATGGAAAATGCCACCGTCTCCTACATGTCCCATTCAGGAAAAGGGTCTGTGTCCTGTGTCTCCATAAAGCCAGCCTAAGGCTGTGGCCCAGGGATCTGGGTTGAGCGACATGGCCATCAGTGTGGTGACCACTAGAGAGTGTGGTCAGGCCTCGTGGACACCCCATGAGCCACGGAGCCCAGGAAGAGCAGAGGGACACTAATGCCAAGTGTTGGGAAGGTGTCAGACACACCTGACTCGCCTTTCCTTTTGAGTTCTTTTTTGACAACTGTATCTTGTTTCCTGGTGTTGCAGAAAATTGTGTCACAGCTCAGTGTTACAGCTCAGTTGTGATAAAAACCTGGATCTGGGCAAAGCAGCACTCAGAGAGTTGGAAAACTCAGGTTTTATATGCCAGCAGGCCCAGAGGAGTTAACATTCCAAGCAGTAGACCCGTCTGTAGGTTTACACAGGCTTTTATAGGCTTCCAGTTTACACTTTGCAACATCATATGCAAATAAGGTATAACAAAAGTTGACTAATTAGGAACAAGCTTTGTAGAAATGGACCAATCAGGAATGAAGGAAATAACCAATCAGAATGAGCTCAGGGAACCAACAGAATTATAGGGGTAAGTTCCACTTTCCTAGAAGTAAGCCATTTCAGAGGCAAAAAGTGGGATAGAGCCTCTGGGGCAGGGAACCAGGTGGTGCTGGGAGATAGTAATGGCCCTGCCTGGGGGCCCTGCCGGTCTTTTTATGGGGCTTCCCACCTCACTGGAACTTCCTTACAGGCTGTAAGTGGTTCAGTGGCTCTCAGTTGAACATTTTATTCAATAAGATTACTTGTATCAGAGTGGTTGAATTGTGGTGTACCCAAACCTCCATCACTTTAGCAGACATTCAGAAAGAAGATCATGATTTCCAGCTTCACCTCCTAGCTGTTTCCCCAAATGACGACAGAGCATCGTTAGAGGGACAGAGCCCCAGGCCCACGCCAAGCTAATCTGGCCACATCATTAACGGCAGACCACATGTCTTTTTTGGGGGGCCCTGTGCCTTTTTTCTGCCTCTGTTTTCCTAGAAAGAGGAGTTAGATTATATAGTGCAGGGGATTAGAAGAACCCCATTCAGTCAAGCATCTAATACTGAGTTATTACCCGAGCCTGATTCTTAGAAATAGACATTGATCCTGCCCACGAGCGTGGCACTGGAAGAAACCGTGGTTTTCTTTTCAGAGGGGAGCAGGCAGTGTTTCCAGGCCCCCACGCTGTGGTGGCAGAGAGGTGGCACTGCCACTAAGCTCCAGGCTGCACCCCTGGAGAGCCTACCACCCAGCCCTAAGAGATGAAAGATGACATCTCGAAGCATAGTTCTCATGATAATCTCTTTCAAAATTAACACAGATAAAGGTCTCCAAAAGTGATCAAGACAACTTCTGACAGAGATGGATGTAACCAACACCCTGTTAAGTATATCCATTAATCACTATTTTTAGAATTTTTTATGAGCAAATTTTTTTTCTTTACTATTTCACTTTTCGTTTGCTGTTGACCAAAGCTGCTTGGTTCAGTATTTAAAAGCAAGGCTAGATGCCATTAACTCCCTCTCCCCCATGGATCTAGCCGAGAGAGCCAAGGGAACTCAGCACATCCCAGCACACGGTCCAGAGAAGCCTGCTATCTCCACACTGGTCGCATCAGCCTCTGTCCCTCCCCAGGATCATTCAAAGGCATTTAATAGGCAGCCACCTGTGCACGGTGCTTCATATGACACAGCCCCATAGGAGGCAGAGAAGCTTTGCTTTCTGGGAAGGTGTGCTTGGTTCTTACCACGTTTGAAAACCCAGCAGAAGGTGAGGCTTCTACTCCACCGGGGAGGTAGATGGCGGTAAGGCTAGTGTTGCCAGATCGTGACGCACAGTAATATTCTGTTTGTTTTCCCCCATTTGTGTTCTTGTCAAGCTAAGTAGATGAGCTGTATCTTGGCTCAGGAAGTGAGGAAGTAAAATATGTGTGTGTGTGTGTGTGTGTGTGTGTGTGTGTATGTGCACACATGCTGCATACCTGGGGGTCCCCGAGAACACGTACATAATGTGCTTCCTACTTCTTGGCTCTGAAAAGGTAGAAGGTAACAGCCATTCTCCCAACTTGCTTCTGGAGATCCCAAGCAACACATGGTGTGACTGCATATCTGCAGGGAAGGTCCCTGAATCCGAGAGATGGCTCCCATTATGATGGGTTAGAAGTGCCCTTGAGCTGTCACATTTTCTCCTTGCTTGGCAGGCATGTTCTCTCACTGCCCCTTTTAAACTTCGGGCTGCAATAATTCTGGACCTCACAGGAAGTCCCCTGAAGCTCCCAGCCAGCTCGGAGCTCCTCCTCCACACGCAGGTCATCTCAGCCTCCTCTGGGCACTGGTGCCTTGGAAAGACTGTCAGAGCTGCCTGCTGCCCGGGCCCCCGGCCGCACTGTGCCCTCTGAAAGCTCTATGCCCGTGACCAGCCCCTCACCCACCCGTGCTCACAGAAAGGCTGCAACACCCAGTGTTTTCTTCCCTGGTGACTACGCCTTGCTGCACTGAGCCTTCCTCCCTCGCGTCCAGGCTGCGATCCCTTTGGACTACAGCTGCCTTGTCTTTGTGGAGTATCTTTTGCTGTGGGGTCTTCCTGAGGGGCACGTCCCATTATTTCATGGAGTATCACGCCAGGCTGCGGGTGGCAGCCGAACACCAGTCCATTCTGAAGGCCCTGGGAGCCTCCCAGGGCCCCGGATCATCATTTACATCCCATCGTGTGCCTTGGCTGTGAGGAAGGACCGGGCAACGCAAGGCCAGAGGAGGACGTCCAGGGGCAACTCAAATGACGTGATTTTAAGAGAATAATTCTCTTTCTCTGTGATATCAAAGTGACTTTAGGACCATGGTGTCCAAAACGTAGCCGTGGGTTCTGGTCCAAGACGGCGGCACAGGAAGTCCTGATCTCCCCTCCTTCCATGCACACGGACTCTGCAGCTGCACACGGAACAGCTTCCTCCTAAGGAGATCCGGAAGCTGCTGAGGGGCTCTTATGTGTCGGGCAAATGAGCAATAAAGCCCACATCTAAGTGGGGAGGAAAGGCCAAGACACGCTCTCACCACCCACCACCCCTTTCCTGGCCTGGCAACACAGAGTCAGGAGTAAACTCCCAACCCCCAGCTTCTCCCCGAGGAGTGAAGGGCTCGGACCCAAATCCAGTTTCGCCACCTTTAAGACTTCTGCCTGAAGGATGGGCCTCCAACACACTTAGCTGTGAAAGCCAATGGGGCTTGTGTTCCAGAGACCCTCCCCGTCCCCCAAGACTACAGCAAACAAAGAAATGGTTCTTGACAGGCTTGCAAGGCCATGCCGCACTGTCCTTTCAGGAGTCAGTGCAGAGGGAGCAGAGAGAAACCGCCACCTCCCAGTCTCTCCCTGAAAAAGGCCTATTTGCATAGCTTAAAAGCTGCAGCCTGAGGGTCAGGGTCTTATTTTATCAAACTTCTAGGGGCCACCGGATCCCCCAGGGAGGCCAGTGGGATCCGTCTTCCTGTTTCTCTCTGCCCAGCTCCAGGTTGCCAATGTCACTGAAAGGAGCTTGTGAACACAAGAATAATAAAAAACTAGGCTTAATGAAATGCAGACAGGTAATTTACCTGATAAAGAGTTCAAAATAACAGTTATAAAGATGATCACTGAGGATGGAACAATGCATGAACAAAGCGAGACTTTCAACAAAGAGTGGAAATGTAAGAAAGTATCAAAGAGAAATCACAGAGCTGAAGAATTCAATAACTGAACTGAGAATTCAACAGCGGGGTTCAACAGTGGACTACATCAAACAGAAGAACGAATCAGTGAACTCAAAGACAGGGCAGTGGAATTCACCCAATCAGAGCAGCAAGAAGAAAAAAGAATGAAAAAGAGTGAACATAGCGTTAGGGACTCAGGGGACACCATCTGTGGAGCAATATTTGCATCATACGGGTCCCAGAAGGAGAAGAGTGAGAAGGCGTCAGAAAACTTATTTGAAGAAATAATGGCTAAAAACATCCCTAACTTGGGGAAAGGAAGAGACATCCAGATCTGCAAAGCCCAGAGAATTCAAAATAAGATGAACCCATAGCCCCAGAATGAGACACATTATAATTGAACGGCCAAAAGTTAAAGACATGGATAGAATCTTAAAAGCAGCAAGAGAAAAACAACTGTTGTGTACAAGGGAACTCCCTAAGATGATCAGCAGAAGCTTCTCAGGCCAGAAGGAAGTGGCATGATATATTCAAAGTCCTGAAAGACAGAAACTGCCGGCCAAGAGTACTCCACCTGGCAAAACTGTTCTTCAAAACTGAAAGAAAAATAAGGAGCTTCCAGACAGATAAGCGGGGTGAGTTTATCAGCCCTAGACCAACCTTGTAAGAAAATTTAAACGAATTTTTCCAAGTTGAAATAAAAGGATGCTAATTCATTACAGGAAAACATATGAGAGTATGAATCTCACCAGTAAAGGTAAATATATAGTCAAATTCAGAATTCTCTAATGCTGCATGAATACCTCGTAATAGCCTACAGTGACAAAGACCGTGGAGAGGAATACTGTCCCACATCCGCAAGCTGCTCAGAGAGGCGATCCCGGCAACGTACACGCGTATCAAAACAGGCTGCAGGTCTTAAACCTGTGCCATGTTGTATGCCCATTATAGCTCAGCACAACAGCCAACTGGAAAGACACTCAGACGAACGGACGGAAGACTGCCCTGTGGCTTCGTTCTGGCTCTGCTCTTTTCAGATCAGGGTTACCCATCTGGGGAAGGGCCTTGGCTGCTTCTCTGCCCGTGGGCTCCGTCTCATATTTCCTGTTACCTGATCCCCCTCCCCGTACCCCCAGCACAGCCTCCAGTCCCCGATTCCAAATCCCGGCACCACAGAGTGCAGCAGAGCCCCAGTGCTGGGTTGTTTATTGACAAAAACTCTCAAAGGTTGCCGCGCTTACCAATTATTAGCATATTAGCTAGGCTGGCCCTGATCCTTTGTGATCCTTCTGGAAGTTGAACCTCCCCGGGCACTTTACAGCATTGGGCTGGCAGGACTGAGCTCACGTATGGGTTAAGAGGGCAACAGAACGGGGCCGAGTGATTGCCCTTGCCCGTGAGGGGCACGCGGGGGCCGTGTGGGGGCTGAGTGATCACCCCCGCCCGCGAGGGGCACCCGGGGGGCCATGCTCAGTCACCACGTTAGATGCTCCTTTGCTCTAAGGCACTGACTCTGCTGAAGTGCAGGTGGACTAGCGGAGCGGGCAAGTGGACAGCCAGGTACCTGCACAGTTGGCCCCCGCCCTTCCCAGCTCAGTGTCAGCTGTCTGCAAGCACAGGCTACCAGCCACGAAAGGAGCGCAAGAGGCGTGGAGTGAGACCCCCTCCCCGGGGTGTGAACTTCCCCTAAACCTCCTCCTTCTTTCCTCTGTCAGAGTGGATCACACAGGGAGCGACATCGCTCGTTGAAAGGTCCTCCTTTCTGGAGTCCCGCTCCTCTCTCCTGGTGCTGAGCCCGTGACCCCCGCCTCTTCTCTCCTCCAGCCCGGTCACCCCTTGTTCTCACGCTGCGCTCTGGCCCCGGCGTGTCTCTCTCTGGTGCGTTCAGGAGCGCACCCTCGGCGCCCTAGGAAGCCCGCAGAGGAGGGGGCGCCGCGCTCGTGATCTCTGAGAGCCATGTTTGCACTGACTTTCCAGGAGCCACATCATATTTTCATTTCTTTTCAGTTAAAATCAACTAAAGCTTCGACATCTCTTCCTGGTGAGCTGTCAAGTCACTCCTCTCCCTTCCCGCGGGAGAGTGGGTGCTGGCCCTGACCGCGGGGTTTTACATTTATCTCAGGTACCTTTATCTTGCTTAATGTTGAGCAAGTGACAGATTTTTTCGGAATCCACTTTCCCATCTCCCAGATGATAGCGATGCTACCTCTGCTGTCCACCAGTCCTTCCTGCTGTGTGAATAAAGAGGTGACGCGCGTGAGGGAGGCAGGGCGCCTGCTCTAGTGCCAGCTCCAGGCCCTCGGTGGTGGCTTCCTGAAGGGCTGTCTTGAAATGATTTCTGAGGACCTAGCTGGAAAGAGAACTGTGATCAGTTGGTGATGTCTGCCATGGCGTGTGTCCGTGTGTGTGTCTGTGTGTTGGTGTGTGTACACACTACATTGTTCTTGACACAGATTTGTCATACTATACCCACGCAGGAAATATTAACATTATTAATTCATTAACATTTGAACACACATTAATCATCCCACTTGCATTAGAGTCAGGTGCACTGCGATGAGAGCGGAGCACAGCACATGACGTGGAGGCCCCAGGGCACTGCAGGCACGAGCCGGGCTGAGGGAGGGGAGGGGAAGCCATGACCTGACGCAGGTACTAGTGCGTGGGTCAGCACAGGCTCTTGCAAGGATTTCAGGGAGAGGTTGCAAACTCTGATGCCCACAGGGTTCGCATTGAGGGGGTGACCCAGGCAGTTTGTATGGGGCGCTGGGGAGTGGGGTGAACTGAGGAGCAGATGTTCCATCCAGAGGGAGCAGGCTGGTCCCCACTTCCCGCGTTTACCATCACACGTGACTCTAGGCTCAGTGTTGCCAGAAAGCTCTCCTTTTAGAGAAGCTGAAAATCTGGCATTTTCTGTAAAATATTCCATTTTAAAATGTTGACTCAATTAAAAAAATAACTGTGGATTCAACAGAACACATCTGTGGGCCAGATCTAGCTTCTAACTGCCAATTTGGAACCTCTGTTCTAGATGGCACTAGAAAAGGAAAAATTAACTCTTATTAGCAAATGCTTATGCATGTGCAATGGCATCTCATTCATTCAGGCCGACAGATAATTACTGCCCACCGAAAGCTCGGGGTGAGCAGATGCGGTTTTGGATGAGAGGCATCTTAGGTTGAGAAGTGATAACTCTGAGACACAACTGATTGTAATTAAGATGAAAAGCAGTGAGTGTCACGAGAGAAGTGCAGTAAGAGTGCTGAGAGGGATCTGGGGCTGGGGGCTTCTAGGAGCGGAGTTGGTACTGGCAGGGACGGCACTGGAGGTGGGCCGCACGGGATGGAGGGATTTCCTGGGAGGAAACACACACGATGGACAGCAGCTGGGTGAGAAACACGGGTTTAATCCATTGAAGGGAGGCCCCCTGCTTTGCTTGGGCCTTGGCGAGAGCAGGTAGAGGGACTGTGAACTGGAGAGGCAGGCTGTAAAATGTGATGGAGAGCTTTGGAGGAGCATCCAAGAAGTGTGTACTTGACGCATCAGGCAACGGAGAGGCCCTGGAGCTTTTAAGTCAGAAAAGCATGGGTGGAGCTGGACCTCAGGCCAAAATGTACAGCCTGTTGAAGAGGCCGAACGGAAGAAGCCCGGCTGGGGAGCTGTACCGTATGATGGGACCAGGAGAGGAGTGAACCCGCTCTCCCTGTTTGGGGAAATGGGGGAACTGGAAGGTGGGGAGGGCATCAGGGCAGGGTTCAGTGGGGTGATCTTGAGTTTAAGATGTTAACATCAGTTTATGACGGTACAGAGCAGAGCGCCCAGGTACGCGTGGGGCTGTGGGGTGAGGCACAGAACTCACTGTCCCACATGGAGAGGGAGGGACAAGGAGAGAAGAGAGAGACAGAGAGACAAGAGACAGAGGGAGCTGGAGACTTGGGGAAGCAGCTGCGGGAGATGAGGTTTGGCCATGGAAGCGATGAAAGCGAGAGGGTAAGGGGCTGGGGTCGGGGGACAGTTGGGGGAGCAAAGCTGTGTGGGGGCTGGACCTGCTCAGTGGGTGCGGGCAAGAGGAAGAGGGTCCAGGAAATGAACTGTCTAGGATGGAAGAGGGGAGCCGGCAGAAAACCAGAACCAAGAAGCCAGTGAAAACTCATGGGAGAGACGGTGAGTGGCTGCTGCTGGCCCGGCAGGGAGTCTGGAAGGCGAGCGCTACAATTCGGCTTTCACACACCCCTTTCCTGAGCTGTTCTCAGCCAGACCTCCAGGACCACCTGCGCCCTCAAGCCTGACGGCTGTGACCTACCCTCCGTCTCTCAGGGGCACTGGGCACTGCCCACCTCTTCTCTCTCCGCGGTCCAGTCTTCCTCCGTGTTCATCAGACTCACTTGGTTTTCCTTCGGCTGCCCCAGCTCTTCCCGCTCAGCTGCATCTCCGACTTGCTCTCCCCCAGCCGCTGTTAAATGTTACTTTTAATTTGGTTTTTGTCCTCGTTCTCGTCTCCTCTTAATTTCCCGTTTCCATCCTCCAGTGACTTCAGTCGCCGTTTGTATGTTAATGATTCCCAGATCTCATCTCCAAGCCAGAGCTCTTGTCTGATCAGCAGACCCACACCGCCCATGGCCGACCAGGCGTCTCCAGCTGGACGTGTCACAAGGATGTGGAAATCAACACCACAGAAACTCAACTTCGTGTCCCCTCGCCCTCCCCATGCCCCATCCTGTGTTCTCGGTCCCAGTAAATGATTCCATTTACCCAGGGACCCGCGTCAGAACTCATCCTTCACTGCTACACCTGCTGACCCCATATGGGACCAGTCAGCAAGTCCTCTAGATGCTTCCTCGGTGTCAGGAAGGACAGAGCGCTTCTCCCTCCCTCCACAGCAACTGCCCTTGCCCAGGGCACACCGTCTTCTCAAGCTCCTGACTGTTCTCCTTGTGCAAGTCTTGGCCATCTTTCATTCATTCTGCTTGTACAGTACATTTATTCATTCTCTCACTAGAGCTGCATACCAATTTGATCATTTTACTCCTGTGTCTTAGGACACTTCTATGGGTTTCCCATCACCCAGAAGGTAAAGTCCAAACTTCTTAACATGGCTCACCAGATCCTGGCTTGTCTTGCCACTGCTCATTTCTCCAGTTTCTTCTCCCTCCCTCCCCACCTCCCTTCCTTCCACCACTCCCCACTCTACACCCTGGACTCCAGCTCAGCTTGAAACTGTTCCCCTAACAGTATATACTTTCTTACCTCCTCACTTTTACATGCCCAGTTCCTTCTGACGAGAGAGCAACCCTTGACAAAACGATCAGTCTCGCTAGATGCTATGAATCCTTCAGACTTCGGCTGGGGTAGCTCTTCCTCTGGGGAATATCCCCGAGGCAGGAGAGTGTTCGGCTCTCTTCCATCATGTCACCAAGCAGTGGCGGCCGCTTGTATATTTCTGCCTGCCTCTCCTGGACTGTAACCTGGTTTATCATTTTCCCTGACTCTTGTGTGGAGTACATTGCCTGAAATATAATGGCCTCTTGGTAAATATCTATTGAATTGGCTATGAATGAGCTATTCAGTTTGGCAGAGAAGAGACAGATGGTGACTTGAATACTCAATTCAATAGGAAGCCTTGGATATTTTCTACCTTGGAAGATTTGTAAAAAGTTATGGGTCTTGGGGAAATAAGTCAATGACTGAATCCTGCCTTTGCCCCTAATTAGATGGGGTGAAGTCCATTTCAGTGATCTGGGGCACAGAACCACAGATTATCTTTTAAAAATATAGTTTTGTTTTAGAGCACCAAAGAAAACAGAGTTATCAAAATGCCTAAGACAGATTTATAATTAACTTGTCAATTTGAATCAAATAGATGTGCACAAAGTGCAAAAAAAAAAAAAAAAAAAAAAAGAAAGCTTTTGCTCAATCATTTTCCCTGAGTCTTATTTGTCAAACTCTATTAATTTGTCAACACTTTTTTTCCTAGAGGCCATGCAAAGATAAACCTTAGTATAATATTTGATTGCAAATGAGTGAATATAAGAGTCACAGATCATTAAAGCTCAGAAGGAATTTAAAGATCACCTAATTTAAATCCCTGACTTTGTGGCTGAGAAATGAAGTTTTGCCTAGCTAACGAAATACCTTACAGACATCTATTTAATCAACAGGTGTATTGATTACTTACTGTACAAGCTGTTGTGTACAGCAAAGTTGGGGGAGTTACAGAAATATTCGACATTAATCATTTACCTCATGTGAATGGCTACCGTGTACTTGGGCAGCATAAGTTTACATAAACAGACAACTAACTCTACCAGTCAGGGCAAGTGCCAAGTGAGTGCTCAAGATAAGAGTGTGTAGGAAGGAAGGAAAAAGCGGTGACTTGGGCGGGGCTGGCCAGGAAGGGGCCTGAAAATCAGAGACCTCATTGTGTAGCCTGTCAGCTCCAGAACCAACTCTTCTGCTCTTATCTGTTTCCCTTGAATATCAAGCTGACAATCTCGTGCTCCCAGGAGGGGCTGGAGTCAGGCTGAGCTGGAGTTCAGATGCGAGGCCAGGAGTCGGAAGAGGGCCTTGACGGACAGGATGGGCTCGTGTGAACAGACAGGGGGCTTCCCCAGGCTGAGTCTTTGGTGGAAGCTGCACTGTGTCCAGGTGTGGCACAGGCAGTCATTAGGATGCTGAGAGAGTAAGTAGTTCTTCTGTTTATAATAGAGCAGAAAGAGCTTAATTACATTTCTCATTTTCCTTATTAAACCCAGGGTTTTTTTTCTGAAGTTGATTATTTGGAGCCTCCGACATGCCAGCATTATCTCTCTGGCAGGTGACCTTTTCTCTCCTACTTTTCCCTCATCAGTTAGCACTAGAAATAGGTTCTCAAGGAAAACAATTTGAAGAAGAGTCATCAAGTCATAGTTTCAATTTATAAGTGTGTCTGTCACAGACATTGGAAACAAACTTACAGTTCCTGACGGGAAGACAGAGGGTGCAGGGACAAATTAGGAGAATGAGATTCATAGATACAAACTATTATGCATAAAAGAGGTAAGCAACAAGGACCTGCCACACAGCACAGGGGATTGTAGGCAGTATCTTGTAATAACCTAGAATGAAAAATAATCTGAAAAAAATCCCTTGGCTGCACACCTGAGTCTAACACAATATTGTAAATCAGCTACACTTCAATGCTAAAAAAAAGTTGTAAGTGTAAGTGTCTGGACTTTTCTATTGGTGTTGCTTTCTGGAATGATGCCCTAAGGGTCTGTGTAATCTGGAAGTGGTGTTCTCCCAGCCTGCTTCTGATGGTGGTACCATTAAATGGCCCAGGATTGAGAGAAGTGATTATGTTCTTTCCAACAGTCATGTACCTCGATCATAGAAGCTATGAAAAACATCAGAGAGCTTCTTTGTAGGTCTGAAGATAGGGGAATCTTTTAGGGAAATTAAGGTCTGAATTAGTGAATTTTTCACGGGCATAATTAACAGATTTTTCGTGCTTAGCTGTCAAATCTCAATCCTGAGATCTTACAGTTTGTTTTCTCATTTCTCCACTGGTCGGTTACATCTTACATTTTGTTTCTGTTTTTGTTTTTCTACTGAAGTTCAGTCAGCTACAATGTGTCAGTGTCTGGTGTCCAGCACAATGTCCCAGTCATGTGTATACAGACATATATTCATTTTCATATTCTGCAGCCTAAGTTTTTTAGAATGGCCTTCTGCTGGTAAATGTTTATTGGAGAAATGCTTAGCATTCAAGATCCAACCTAACTTTTTAAATGATTGGTCAGTCAATCATTCAAAAAAGATGGTCCCCTTCCATCTTCCCATTTTTTAAATGGAGTTGAGGACTGTGTTTGGCACACATAACAGCCTGGCAGGCAGGTTCTAAACATATCTACAGAAAAGGGTTGAATTCTAAGCTGGTGGTGATTCCTGTCAGCTCTTTGCTGCTGCTGCTGTAGAAATAATTTGTTTCCCAGGAGCTGACACCCCCAACTCCTTTTTAGAAGGGGTAGTTAGTCTTTACTTAGCGGTGGTGCAAAACGAAACTGAAAAACATGACACATGCGTTGCTTCAGAATGGCGTGAGTATTCGTAACTGTCCACGCACCTGTTGAACAGCAGGTGTGCTGTATACATAAACGCAGATCAAAGAGGAAAGAGCCGTGTCTCCTAAATCTGTTTCACCCTGCGAAGTGGTGATGCAGTTCAACGGTGGAATGAGGCGGCTGTGGTAGGTTCTGGGGTGGGGGAAAGGCCCCCAGGGTGAGCGGTTTACTGGGTGCCGGGAGCAGTGGTGAGAGATGCCTTCCTTCAGAGGTCCTTGTTCCGTCACGCTGGCTTTTAGCTAGTTCCTCTTATTCTCCCTTTGGGGTTATTTGCGAATGTTTCATCCGATTTTACATGGGGGAGACCACTCTCTCTTCCTGAAGCAATCATACTTTTGGGCCCTGACTTCCCAAATTTCTTTCCTCTGATCTTGACAGCAGAAGGCGAAATCAGATCATGGCCCTGTCCTTCTGTATTGTTGGCCGACAAGATATCATAACCTTGCATCTTCCTTTCAGGGATCATACTTACGGGCCATAACTAGGTAGAGAGGTTCTGCTTGTGCAGAAGTACCAATGGGTTTTGGTGAAGCCTTGGGGCTGGGACCCCATTTGACCTGAAGTCTCCCCGGCCATTGCACCGTCTCTCCCTCTGCCAAGACAAGGAGCCCATATGGGACCTGACCCTGCAACCCTGACTCCATTAGCATTGTTTTTGAAACAACCAAGCTCCCCCAGTCACGTCATCCGTGGTCTCGTCATGCTAGTTCAGGTGCCCCAGAGAGGAAATCACTTCCACTCAAGTGCTTGTGAATTGCGACTCCTCTGTCCAGCAGAAGGGATCCTCGTGTCTGCTGGGGTCACTGACCTGCTCCAAGGTCATCTGTACCGTTACAACTTTTTGGTTGGTTTTGCACCTGGTCTCCAGGCGCTTGCCTGATATGATTAGGAAGTCTTCTGAATGATGTCACTTCATCTCCTTTAGGGTCAAATTCTACATTCATTATTAGAATGGAATCCCTGTTCTCACAGACTGAGTTTATGCCTTTTTACTTTATTAATTGGAGAATGCTTTGGGGTCTTAACATCAGAAATGAGAATGTGTGTGTCCTGTTATATTTGGTGGAATCTCATTCCTTTGTGTTACAGTCTTTCTTAACCAGATGCCTCCCATAATTTGGCTTAAAAATCCTATTTTCCAGTACACTTGAAAATTAGTAAAGCAGCGGAAGGTTTGAATGCTTGTTTGTTCAAGCCTGCTGCGTGTTTGCACCCCCACACCCCATCCCAGGGCAAGTTTTCAACACAAGACACAAATGATCCATTTCAGAATGGAAACCACGGAGACAGGGCAGGGAGAAGGGAGTGATGGAGACATCGAGGGCACTGGCGGGGACTCCGTCCTTTCAGGATTCCCTGTGTGATTTACAAAGTGCTGAGGAGCAGAAACAGTCTATGTTTCAACGTCATGGTGGGATGAGCCCGCTCGATCCTTAAGAGGCTGGTGGATGTAGCTCAGTGCAATTAAAACACTCTGGTCCTGGCCCCCATAAAACATGACTTTGGGAGAGGACAGTTTACTGGTGAGCCTCCCTCGCCTCTCAAGGGCAGTAAGTGCAGGCAGCCTGGGCATCCTGACCTTGGGCTTCTGGTCCCCTTCATGTCTGGAGGGTCCCGGGGCTCAGGGCTGCATCACTCCTGCCACATCACAGGTGGTCTTGGCGCTTCAGCCGAGCCCAGCTGATGGTTCCACCGGCCACTTGATCTCGCCCGCAGATCCTAGCGGTGGCAATGTTCCCGTCTATCCTGTGCTGTTCTGTGCTGTCAGTTAGAAATAACCCTGCGCTCGCCCCACTGAATATTGATAAGATACCTCTGGAATGAGATCAAACGTGGTAAAGGAAGCATATCTTTCCAACGCGATAAAGAACTTCAGAATGCGCGGTAAAAGCTGCTACCAGGCTGCTGTGGGAAGAGCACTGTGCTGCACCCTCGCTGTGCTGTGCTCGGGGCGGGCGGGCGGTGCGGCACGGGCAGTGTGCTTACTGTTTGGATCTGCTCTTTCCAAAGGTTTGGGGCCTTTCATTTGTGTTTCTGAGGGAAAAGCTCTTTGAAGGTCATGTTGGAATTAAAAGCTGTATTTATTATCTGTTTTTCCATGTTATCTATATTACAATTGCACATCGAATTTGGAAGGTAGCTATTTTCTGATTCCACTCTTATCCTACCCTCTGGTGCAGTATTTGTCAGCGCACGTTTGCATCTGCTGGGGCTGATAAGGGGGAAACGGCTACCTGACTAACATTATTATAGTTCTCCGGTCCTCCCTCTCCTGGCTAGTTTGAAATGATTATCGCCTCTGGACTCCAGTCACCTGCTAAAAGATAACATGTCTCCTGGCTGCAGCCGCTCCCCCATCACTTTGAAGTAACAGTGGCCCACATATTACCAGCCAGTAGGACATCCCGTACAGGCAAGAAAGGAAAAGGGTGTGAGGGAGGGGTCAGAGCAGGACTAACACGGGCAGAGTGGCTGCTGTTTTTAGAACCCAAAGCCAGGAGCTCACTCCCTGCTCAGATTTCAGAGAAGCAATTAATCTCTCTCATTGGAGAGCAGCCCTGAGTGTCTACCATAAACTGCCCTGGTGGCCAGGGATGGGCAGGCTGGGGCTGAGAGCAGCATTCTTGAGCTGACCTCGTTACGGACACATTTTCTCAGTCTATCTTTCTTAATTTTGGAGAGAAGCAGTAATATTAATAAACAACAGCTAATCTTTATGTTAAGCCCCCCACTTGTCAAGCATTAGCATGTGCATGATTCTTTGAAGCACCAGTGAAGCCGAGCCTGCTGAAATCACCACGTTGCAGACAATGAAAGCAGACACTTGCTTAAAAAGATTAAGTGACACGTCCAAGGTTGCAGAGACGTGTGAGAGAGATGAGCTGAGTGATGCAATCCTGACACTTTCCTCAGTGGAGTTTCTCTTGTGGTCCCTTCCCTGTCTAAAAGGAAGAATGTCACTTCTGAATGTAGCCCTCAGAGCATGGGAGGAATCTGAGGGATGGATTCACAGGTCCCCCCCCGCCGCCACCTTTCTTGATACAACACTGTATATGTTTAAGGTGTGCAACAATTGATTGATACATGTATACATAACAAAACGGTGACCCCCATAGCTTAGCCAACACCTGCATCACATAACTGCCATTTCTTTCAAGTATATAATAAAGCATTACTAATTATAATTACCATGCTCTACACTAGACACTCCCCCACACAAATTTACTCACCTCATAACTGGAAGCTCTAACTTGGATGACATCTCTGCCCTCTGCCGCCCCCTCCCTGTCCTCAGTGGTCACCACTTGACTCTCTGCTTCTGTGACTTTGGCTTTTTCAGAGCCTCCCTGTACATGAGATCCTACAGTGCTTGTCTCTGTCTGTCTGACATCTTTCCCTTAGCACAATGCCCTCGAGGTCCATGCGTGTTGTATTAAACGACAGGATTTCCTTCTTTTTACTGACTGAATAATATTCCATTGTATAAAAACCCCACATCTTTTGTCCATTCATCCATGGGCAGATACGAGGGTGTCTCCATATCTCAGCCGCTATGCACAGGGCTGCAGTGAACATGGGGTGCGTGTACCTCTGACATCCTGTTTCCATCTTCTTTCTCTGTACCTAGGAGTGGGGTTGCTGGGTCGTAGGGTGGTTCTATTTTTAATTTTTTGAGGAATCTCCAAACCGTCTTCCACAGTGGCTGCACCAGTCTACATGCCCATCAACAGAGACCCACCCGTGCCCTCACATCTCCTTCTACCTGGGCCTGCAGCAGGATGGTTACAGTCAGCTTCCCTTCGAGCTCGGGGATATCAACCGCTCATTATAAACCTCGAGTGTGCCGTGAACTCAAAATTGTTTCTAAAACGGACTTGCCTCTTTATTGCTAATAGGCCCCTCTTTTGTTCCATTTTCCTTAACGATCCCTGGCTGGAGTTCGCACTTAATAAGGAGCAGTCGCCGCGCACTGACTACACGCCAGCCCGCATTATCTAATTTAACTCCCACTTTACAGACGAAGGAATTTAAGCCCAGGGAAGTGAAGGGACTTTCCCAAGCCTGGCTGTGGGATCGGTCTTACGTCGGACACGGTGCCCGGCACAGGCCCTCTGAGCAGGTCTCTGTCGTTGGTGGTGATGGTGGTGATGGTGGTGGTGGGGGGGGCTGGGAGGCAAAGCCAGGCGGCGTGTGTGCTGCGCCGCGGCCGCTGGGCAGGGGTCGCGCGCGGGCAGCTGGCTCAGGAACAGCACTGCCTTTTGCTCTGAGAGCTGTTTTCTCTCAGGCATTTCCCTTTCCCTGGAAGGTGCAGAAACCCAGAAGGACAGACACAGTTCCTATAACCTTGAGAATTTTGAGATTTAAAAAAAACCAGATTCCTGCTTTTTTAAAATTAAGCTGCAATTACGATTTTTCCAGAATTTTCTAGCTTGCGGGAAAAAGCACGGCCACAGGTTCCTCTGGGAAGAGAGGTGCTTCTGGCAAGTGCTGCACGAAGACTGAGTTATCACAGAGCTGCCCCTTTGCACAACCAGCAAGGGCTGGAGTTCCCCGGCTGCGCGTCCATTTTCGGCTGAGCCTGGCGTGGGTTAAAGTTACTCACCTGAGGTTTTTCCAGGGGCCTCGGAGCTGGACTGAAAGGGCTTTAATTCCTGCACCTGTCTTTGCCCTCCACTCAGAAACCCCATAGAAGGAGGGAAAATGAAGCGGAATGAGAAAGGTGTGTATTCCTTCCAAGACACACATGCACCGTCGTCTCAGCTCCAACACACCAAGCCCAGCAGCCTCCACGATCAGGGAGACCTGCGGAGGATGGAGAACTCACGGGAGAAAAACAGCATCAGAGGAAACTCATTTCCCCAGAAGGATGTTACAAGGTGAAGAGTGAAGCAGAAAAAAGTTCCTTGAATTTTTGCTTTTCTTTTTGCTAAAGGTTGAAGAGAACCCCATCTTCTGTCTTTCTTCCTTTGCATCTTAGTTATCTGTTCATTTGCCTTTAGTTCGTAGGTTTCTAGATAGAAGGTAATTTGGAAAGGCAAAGCATTTGCTTTTTTTTTTTTTTTTTTTGCAGGAGAGGTAATTACGTTTATTTATTTGTTTAATGGAGGCACCAGGATGGAAGCCAGGACCTCGGGTGTGCTAGGCAGGCGCTCTGCTGCTGCGCTGTCCCTCCCCCTCAGAGTATTTGCTATTAATGTTTATCCTTACTTGCTTTTTTAAAATTTCCAAAAATATTCATATTCATCTTGTTTATGTATTTTATTCCATTAGCTTATTTCTGCTTTAATGGCAATTTTATTTCATAATGTAAATTTTCTCTAATCTTTCCTACTGAATGGGTTACTTCAATGAAAAATGGAAATAATTAGTGCTTCTACTCAAGAAAACATCTTTCTTTCACTCAGAGCTGTCAATTTCACTTGCAAGATAAGATTATTTTAAATGGAATGAAATTCTGTAAGGCAGACTGCACGATGAATTACTGACGTGCAGTGACGAGGGGAAACTTCTATTTCTGATTGAAATCAGAACATAGGGCATATATTTTACTAGCCTTGTAAATAGTTTTAAAAGAATAACAGCACAAAACTCCTGCAAAATTCTCATTCTTTCTTCTCTTCCCTGGAGCTTCTGTAGTCATTTTAACTGATATCATTTACAATCCTGAAATATATAATAGAGAATGTTAACAGAATGGTATTCTACACTCACAGTCACATAAGGAATAAAAAGTATCATTCCAGAGACCTGGGGAATCCAGATCTAAAAGTACCCTAAGCTAACAGGGGTTGCTGTGATGACATTGAAACAGTAACTTCCCTAGATTTTGATTTGCTTATTTATTATTGCTTACAATGTTTATAGCCGGATCCCAGGCTAGGAGATATAAGACCTGTAAAATACGGTGTACAGAGTTTTCAGTTGTGGAGAAAAGTCATTCCAAATCTTTGCAGTGGTTTGTAATACAACTTGTGAGATGTGTTGAGAGTGTGTTAATGGTCCAAAGCATCCATTCAAACACTTTTAGGGCAGAGTTACTCTGCTCAAGTTATTGTGAGGCCAGATGGAATGGAAAATACACCTTTGGTGATGAAGCGCTTCCCTCCAGACCTTTCAGAGGCCCAGCTGATGAGTAATGATGTTTATTTTCAAGGGAAAAGTAAAGATTCGTTGGCTATCTCAGCACTGGGTGGGGAGACAGACTGATTTCCTAGATCTTTCAGATATTTGGTAGTTGAATTTGGCACCTTTTATACCTTTAACTAAACTGAATCTCGTTGGAGGAGTGCGTACAGTTAATTAACATCCAAAGGTCCAAATGGGAGACAGGGATCTTGGTTTGGACAACCAAGTTCTAAATAGATGGGTGGTGGGAGAGGCCTCGGGGCAGACCAGGTGGTACAGACCTCTGAAGACTTGTTTCCAAAGTTCACTCCATCCAGTTATTGAGAATCTACTGACTGCGTATAGTGATAATAACCGTGTGACAGTTACCACGTGTTCCACTGTCTTCCACAGCCAGACATCCCGTTACACATCCCCTTACTGAGTTCTCCTAACAGTGCTCGGGGGAAGGACTCTCATTGTAAGAAAGCTTAGCTGGTGCTCCAGACCTGCCCCCAGGCCCAAACCTGCTCTGTGTGCTCCAAGCCGTGCTCTGAGTCATCAGACGCCTTGACTTTGCCTCAGTTAAGCAGCCAAGGAACAAGGACGAATCTGACTAGTGAATGGTTGAGGGTAGGCTCTCTCCACACTCATCACCCATTTCAGATCATTTAGGAATATTCTGGGCAACGTGTGCCGTGATATGATTAGCCCTTTAAATTTCCCCCCTAAGTAACGGCTTCCTAAAGTATCCTTTTGTCTCAGGTGTTTGAAAATCCAATTCACTCCATAGATTGACTCTAAACGCAAATCAGAGCATTGATTTCCCCATTTCATCACCTCGAGAGAACAATTCATAAAGCACGGAAGTTCTAACTAGTCAATCAATAGTCACTACTTAAATCAGAGACTCAGAGCAGTCTATTATTAAAAAGTGTTCCTCCAAAGATGACATTAAATGAAAACACAGGAACCAATCTGGGCTGTGTGCTGCATTCAGCTTCAGGAAATAGTCTGGAGGAAAGGGTTCTGTTAGCTGTATTTAGAGCTTTTCCTGTTTCTGGTTCCTGCCCGAGGAGAAGTGGGGAAAATCCAATTTCTTCAAAGCCACTTAAGTGTTATTAAGCAATTCATGGAAACAAGCAGGGCGACTGGGAGGGCTTCCCCCTGACTCTGATGGACAAACCAAACTCAGTGCTCTGCCATCTCCTTCTGGCCTATATCTGACCACAGGATAAATACAAATCTGCATGAAATGTTCACTGCGTGGACCAAGAAAACCAGGCTCATTAATTACTGGAAATGCCATTATCTTATCCATTCTGTAATCCTATTTCTGGAGTCAGTTACATAATTTTGCCCTGACACACAAAAGGAAACTTTGACCTGAATTACATTTTACATGAGCTTTTCACTGAATCAGGAAGAAAGGGTTTTTTTTTTTTTTTTTCATCCTAAATGAATCATTGGAAGGCTGTAAGGGGTGCAAGTGTGGCTACCAGGAAGAGGAAGTAAGAGCTCCGTTCATTATTCCAAATAGTTCAAATACTTAAAGCCACACACACCCCACCCCTCTGAGCTGGGCTTTTAACTGGGCAGCTAGTCACGTTTGTCTATTTCTGTGTTCTGAAATTCACGACGCTATGCGTGCTGGCAAGGATTTTTTGAAATCTAGGTCTCCATCTGGATGAGAATGATGGGTCCCAGCCCAGGAAGATGTATTTTGTTCAAGATCTCACAGCAGGAGGTCTGTGACTGTGTAAGCTGATGGGGTGGAGGGTCCCTGCAGAAAGAGGCCCAGGCAGGCTTTCTTGACTTTGAGAGAAGCCATTTTTTGGCCTCAGCCATTTGGGGGGTCTAAGCCCGGCCCCAGTGCTTGTCCTTGAACAGGTCTCAGTAATTAATGATCTCAAGGGATAAAAGAATGAAGGAACAAACTGTTACCAAGCAAGATAAGCAACAGTGGCAAAGACAGCAAGTCAGCTGCAGACTCCCAGTCCTGTTTCAGTAGGAAAGAGGAACCTGAAGCCTCGACCAGCACATCACCTGTGACCTGAGCCGACCTTCTCTGATCCTCACGACTTTAATCAGCTAAAGCTTGGACTCTGTGCACCATCCAAGCCCCTTTATAAATATGCACATACCCTTCACTTAAAACTTCCCCAATTTTGCTGCTCAGGGAGACCCTGCTTTGGAAAGATTCCCAGTGTTCTCCTTGGTGCAAGTGACAAATCTTCCTTCTCCCGGCTTTTGGCTTGTTTGTGTCTTGGCTTGACACCCACCAAGAGGCAAATCCAGTTTGTCAGGTAAAAGTTTGAACGTGGAACTTTGAATCTTAGTCCAAATTGCATTTCACCCCGCTCTCTTCTTTCTCCGGGAATGACTCTGAAAACGCAAACTTGATTCGGCCGTCAGGTCCATGGACGCTCTCTTGTTCTTTCCCGGCAATCCGACACCTGCAGACGAGGACACCAGTGAGACTGCCTGCGGCTCTACACAGTGTCTTCTCTTCCTCCGTTCAGGGAAATCTTCTTTAGATACACAAAGGACAAAATGTGCTAAGTGTCTTGCTTTCTGTATTTTGAAGCAGCACGGAGGCTAGGAATGCTGCATTTATCATCAGATATACTAGGCTAAATGTTTCAGTTCAACATTACAGACCAACACTGCACAAAACACATGGTCTATTGTATACTTACAAGTAGTAGCTAGATTTACGTTTAAAATTGAGTGCTTTGTCGCTTAGACAAGAGTAAGCCTCCACTTTGGCAGAGGCATGGAAGACCAGGAAGGGCGTTGCTTGGCGCTCCTGGACCAAATACTCCTTCCAGGCTGGCTGTTAGGACCCCAGATCTCAAATTTAGAGACTTAACTGTTTTCTGGAATGTTACAGATCCCTTATTAGTGTGCAAGTACTGTGGTAGAGGTAGCACTGAACGTTTTGCTGCATTCGCTATAAACACCTTCGTAGGTATGAGTCTGGATTCCCAACCAGGGGAGAGTCCTACCAAAGGGAAGAGCGCCTGGGCTAAGTTTTGCCTATGTAACAATTTTGCCCAGAGCTGAAACTGAGTTCTACTAGGAATAATAAGTGAAAATAGCTCAAATTCCATTAGTGATACGATTCTAGCCAATAGATTCTACCCTAGGAGGGGATGCTATTATAAATCATTATTATTTTATGTTCAGAAAATGAATACACCGATGTTTCCAGCAAGGGAAAATGCAAGCCAGCTTTTAGCTTTCCTCCTGAGAAAAGTGTTGAACTGTTTGCATTTAGAAAATGCTGAATGTCTTCTGAGTCTAACCAACTCCGTCCCTCCTAAAATGTCCATATGTGAATTAGGCACTCGGCAGATTTTTTTTTTTAACTCAGCATTTACTGATCTTAAAAAGAATTGCTAGTGTAAAAATATACCTTACCTTTGAAAGAAACCTGTCATAAGAAAAGTTGTGAACAACATAAAATGCGCTCTGTTTGACATATTGCAAGTGGCTTATTGCATTCAAAGGTGTTTTTCCCTCCTCTCTCTCTTTCCTTTAAGTTCAAGTGCAGTGCAATTTAGCAGGTAGATGGCCAGATAGCCTTCCTGGCCTTGCCCACTGTCTGTGACGTCTTTCTCAATGTTTTCTTTCCTGAAAGGACCCAGCATTAGGGAACCAGATAATGGAAGACAGTCAGTCTTCAGCCATTTGTAGTCAGGAAACTTCGTGAAACAAAGACCATAGTTTTTCTCCTTGTTTTCTTACTTTTTCATGCCTAGTAGGTGGTAGGTCTTTAACATTTTTGAAATGAATAATTATTCTGATCATCTGGTTCTCAAAAACCCAATATGTGACAAATTTCCAAGGGTTTTTTGGAAAAAAAAAGTCAGTCTATTAAAATCAGGAAGGAAAAATTTAGTGTTATTTTGCTATTCAATGCGTATTATAAAACACATCAATTTCCAAAGGATACAGAAAATCTGTGAAGCGGCATGAATAAGGTTTTCCTGTGATCTATTTGCCAAAATACATTAAACCACAAATAATTGTCCCTGGGCTCGTGGACCACTGTGGGGGTAGAAAGTAACCAGATGCTTTGTCCTTTACACAGTAAATCAGCTTTACATGGTAATATTAAGACAGAAATAGTGATCCAAAGGAACATTTTATGAAGTATTTTTTAAATGTCCTAAATGTTTAGGAAGCGCAGATTGCTTTCTTTTCTTCCGAATGGCTCTACCAATTAGTCTTTGTGTCACTGAGACCCTTCCCACATTGCACACAATGGATGCATAATGTATGGTACGCCTCAGCGATTCACTTGGAAATTCAGGTCAACATGTGATGTGAAGATTTGAGTTTTTGTTTTTTTAAATTTAATGGAGTCAAAGTAGATGGGGGAGAAAATTCTTTAGATGGGTATTTTGGAAGACATTTTACGCAAAGACGTATGTGCACTGGAGCTGCCTTAGACCAGTACAAATTAGACTAGATGCCCCCTCTCCCCTTCTGTGTTGAAGGCAAGGTGTGAGCCGGGGGATGTTAATGCTGAGCGTTTGTAAATTCACGGGCCAGATAGCCAGACGGGGGAGGCGCCAACTGGGAGAGCTGTTGGTTCTAGATTCAAATAGCTGCTAAGTCAGTTCATTTTGTAAGTGCTCCGTGGACCCAGGACCAGACTCCATTCTCCTTGTAAATCCTCATCATTGTCCTGCAGATATGGGAACATCTCACGATGAGTGAAGCAAGGTAACATTCTCTGATGAACGTTTTTCTGCGACGTTGGGGTAAATGGAGCCAAGAAGAGACAATGTATCCCTTACAAGAGATTTCATTCCAAAGTGAACACGACTCATGGTCTGGAAGGGGAAGGCAGAAGTTTCTTACCGGAGAAATATTTACTCAGCTGATGGGAGCTGAAACAGTCTGACATCAGCCGCCGTCAGAAGCCAGTTTGTGGGGAGGGGCGTGGTTCGTATCCCTCTGAAGCTCCAGCCAGAGTGAGGCCAAGTAAGGCGGCTTTGAAACCAAGACCACTGACCCCGCAGGGATTTGGCTGCGGTCTCCCTGCAGGGGCTTCTCTGGGTCGCAGATGAGATGCTGTGGCTTTTCCCACCTCTGCAGGCGCAGACTGGCGGGGGGAGGCAGCACGGGGCTGTCGCCTCCAGGGCGGGCCAGCTGTCACTGTCCAGGATGGCTCTATTTCAGAGGGACTGTGCAGTGGCCAGGCAGGTGGCAGGGCTGCCAGCTGTGGCCTGCTGTCTGGGGGCGACAAGACCCTGCGCCCTTGGCCAGGCACTGACCTGATGCCCTGTGCTACGGCCATGGTCCCCAGGCCAGGGTGACTGCATCTTGCTTTGTTCTATTTCACATTGAAGTTGTCCCCTGCTAAGCAGGAGGTGATTGTGTGAGAACAGGAGAAAGAAGAGCACTGGCATCATGTTCAAAAAGTGAGGGACAAAGATCTGTGCACATTTTTTTCGTCCAGTAATTTCCGATTTTGTTTATTTCTGAGACTGGCTTCATGTTGCTTTTCTTTTTCTTTTTTTAACATTTTCTTAAAAATTTTTTTTTGTTAGTTGGTATGCTCACTTGTAAAAAAAAGTTCTTTCTTTCTTTTTAAAATTGTATTTATTTGGGGGGGGATTAGGTTTATTTATTTATTTACTTATTTCAGTGGAGGTGCTGGGGATGGAACCCAGGACCTCATGCATGCTAAGCACGTGCTCTACCACTGAGCTCTGCTCCCACCACATGGCTTTTCAAGTCACTGGTTTTTTCTTTCTGCAGATGCTCTTCGAAACCTACAGATGTGTGCCTGTGAACACACACACACACACACAAATTTAAATTAATTTTGTCCAGAGAAATTTGAGATAATCACAAACTTAGCATAGGGCCAGTGGTGTTTCCATGCAGTTCATGCATCTCCAAGAAAGTCTGTGTTGCCGTTTCATTGATTGATTTAAAAGAATATTTTTCTACCGCCAAGTAAATATCAATAGATAGGTTTTCCTTCCTTCCTGGGATTTTAACACCAAATTCGCTTTGACTGGTTCCCTTCAGTTTGAACACGTGCGTCCTACAGCGAATGAAGTGTCAGTCGGCGGCATCTCCCTGGAAGATGTGACTGCTGCCGACAGTGAGCTGCTTGGAGGGAGGTGAGCGCGTGTTCCGTGATGAGACGGTGAACAACCACAGGAAGGGGACAGTGACGCTTGCTGGGACCCAGGCTTTGAAGGCTTGGGTTGAGAAATAGAAGTGCCTACACCAGCTTTTAAATTAAAAAAACACCATCTTCCAGTGAAGAGAAGGAAATGGGATAGTTTTGCAGAGCGGAGCCAAATTAAAAGGTTTTGGGGAAAAAGTCTCTTTGGCTTGAGAAAGATACAAAGACATTTATTTTACTACTAACAACACAGATTTCATTCCATTTTTGAGTTCATTACAGGCTCTGCCCTTTAGCAAAATGGACTGCGCTGTAACGTTAGGCAAAGCAAGTTGCATTTCCGTCACTGGGGTGCTGAAGAGGGCCCGGGTAGTTAACTGCAGGCCAGCAGAGGGCTAACAACACTCAACACGACTTAAAATGGGTTGATTTCATCGCTTTTAATCAGACATCAGGAATTAGAAATAAAGAGAAAAATAAAATTACCGGGAAAAAGAAATCTGCCAGTTAAACTCAGGGAGGCGAGCATGGCCATCACGCAAAGCCACCTGCGCGCAGCTGCACGTCACGCTCACCAAATGGCTCAGGGAGGTTCAGTCCGCAGACTGCTCCGCACCATATTGTAACCATCAGTCCTTACCCCCAGACTTCTTCATCGCGCCATCGGCCTTCTGGAACTGGTTAAGCTAATGCGTGTTTACTCGTTCTGGTCCCCCTGGATTCCTAGACACCATCTCCAAAAGCCCCTTCCCTTCTGTGTTTTATCTGCATCTTTCCCAGCTGGTCTCACACACACGCAGCCAGCCAGTGCGTCTTTTTTTTTTTTTTTTTTAACCTTAGCAAACAAAACACTTTTATTTGGTCCTTTGGAGCCTGAGTCTGGGAACACCTGTGGAGTCACCCTACAGGGCTGGTACTGACAACTGATAAAACAGTGTCTATGTCAGAAGAGCTGCCGTATGTACAGGGTTAAAAATGCTCACAGCTCAGGGAAAAGGAGAAAGTGTAAAGGAGGCCCAAGGGGTAGTCTGGTGCTTCTGGGTGCTTCTGCAGGTGTAAACCCACCCCCTGAGAGCCCCACGGGAAGTGAGGGGGTGGGCAGGGCCACCTGCTACCTGGGGACTCAGGGCAGCGGGGCCGGGCACGCCTCAGGGAAGCTGGCCTCAGACGTCCCTGGGCAAACACAGAACTCAGGGCAGAGTAGCCATGGGGAGGATGCTGGGCTTCTGAGGTGGGGAGAGGCTGGGAGGGGCCGCACCCTGTGTGTGCCTGGACAGGGCTGGCCAAGGAGTCCTGCTGGGCTGTGGTCCTCCCGGCAGAGGTCAGGTGGTGCCGAGGACAAACTGCCTCACCCAGCAGCAGAGCCGGGCCCAGGCCCACCTGACGGCTGCCCCCACCCCAGCCCGGGACACGGCTTCAGTCCTGGCTGGTGCTCCCTCCCCACCCCTGCTTGAGCCCGTGGTCACCAGGCACCTGCTTCCTCCGGCAAACAGCCGGACTCCGGGGACTCCTACGTGCCTCATGGGGGCTGAGTGCGGAGATGGGTACCAGGGCCAAACTGGGGAGAAAAGGCTCCTGACCTCATGCCCCACTAGGGGAATGGTCCCTGCTCTTATCCTGGGGTTCTGGCCTCAGATCCCCCAAAGGGGTGGTCCCTGTTCTCATCCTGGGGTCCTGGCTTCTGACCCCACAGAGGGGTTGGTCCCTGCTCTCACCCTGGGGTCCTGGCCTTTAAACCACCCAGATTTGGTTCTGTGAATGGAGCTCTTGGCTGCCCGCCTCAAGCAAGAGGCCCTAGTGGTCTGAGCCCGACCTCAAGGTGGGCTGGTCAGAGGGGCTGAGCTACAGGCCAGTTCGAGGGATTCTGCCTGGTGGCTGGGGGGCCCTGGACAGGAGGAAGGCCCAGGGGAAGCTGCACCCCACGGCTGGCACTCCCTACGTCAGGTCCTGAGATTCTGGTTCAAGCGTCCTGTGTTGGGGTCTCCCTCATAAAGAGCATGTAGGGGTAGGCGGGTAGGCGTGGGGCAGTCACAGAGGCCGGGGCCCATGAAGGCCAGCGAACTTGGGCATGACTGGGGGGCTGTGGCTGCCCCTGGAGGCTGCCTAGTTGCTGAGGTGCCAGGAGGTGGGTGATGGAGAAGCCGGTGCTGCCCTCTAGCTGGGACAGGATCACCAGGACCTGCCTGTGCAGGGGCAGGACGTGGTCCTGGGGGTGAAGGCTACCGCACGTGGACATCAGGTTGAAGCTGTCTGAGCAGGTGCACTGTGCATGCAGGTAGGAATGGGGGTGCCGTTCCCCACTACCACGATGAGCCCCGCCTAGCTGCGCATCAGGCAGTAGCAGGTCAGGCCCTCGCATCCCTCGGGCCACGCGCCCCTGCTTTCTGTGAGCAGGATGATGGCATCGGCTAGTGTGGTCCAGCCAGAGCATCTTAGTGGGAGAAAGTGTCTTTAGGACATTCCTTGTGCATTCAGCAGATGAACAGGACTGTGCCTGTTAGCTGTCTCTAACAGCCCCCGCGGTTGGTGAGGGGGATGAGTTGCTGAAGGAGCAAGGGTAGACTGGTGGGGAGAAGGTTCTAGAACCATCAGCAACAGTGCTGGGATGCCTGGAGGTGGGGGAAGGGGAGGAGGAGGCAGAGTGGAGAGACAAGGGGTGGATTAATCTGTATTTAATTAGGCATTTTCTGTCTTACGCAACACTCGCTCAGGATAGATGTTGGCAGCATGGACGCCGTGGAAATAGATCAGGTGCTCTCTTAAGATCTGCACGATTTCCTGTCATGCTGTGTCTCCTTCCCTTTGATCCACTCTCCTATCGATACCCACTGACCGTTGCCTGCAGGTCCAGCCCAAGTCCCCAGACCAGTCTGGCAAGCTATTTACTGATGCTGTTGGGCAGGTCCATTTGTGACCCAAAGCTGGGTCCTGGTGCCTGTGGGATGCCCCCGCCTGTCCTGTCTGGCCATCTCCAAGGAGAAGGTCATCTCCAGAGAGATGGCCAGCCCCAGAGGGCAGGGCAGTCAGCTGCAGGCAGAGCATGGCTGCGACTGGCTCTCCCGACCGCTCAGTGCTCTTCAGTTCAGTGTGTGTGCACTCCAAACAACACAGAGCAGAGAGTGGGGAGAACACAGGCATTGCGGCATTTCTGTCCAAGTTGCAAATGGAACTCTTGGCAGTGAAAGGGGAGGAATTCCCTTGAGGCATATCTTGGAAAAGGTAAAGATGGGCGGACAGAACGGCTGTATCACATTCTAAGTTAATGGAGAGGGGAGTTTAGACCACACAGCGAGAGGGTATTTGAGGTCCGTTTTAGAGGTCAAACAAAGGGAGGTACTTGGAAGGAGAAAGGCGTGGGGTCAGGAGCAAAGATGGAGGAACAATTTTCCAGCTCCTCTTTGGAGAACCCAGTCTCTGCCTCAGCGAGTTCCTACGAGGGTGGGTGATCTCTTGCCCTATAATCATTTCCCACAGAGACATTGGACACAGGATATTTTCCCTTCCAAGTATCTCGAGGGCCCGGGCTGCATCTTATAAAGGACATTGGGAAAGAGACAGGAGGAATGCTCCTGGCTGGGCCATTTTTACCATTTTCCTTTGGTTTGCAGATTGAGTCATTCCCCTGACCTTTCACGGTGTGGGGGACCCATCTCTAGGTTGGGGTTTTGCTCTCAGATGAGGAAAGATCTTTGAAGATGAAGAAGCTTGAGCAATTCCACCAACCCATCACGGGTAACTAGAGGCATTCCTGCACACAGAGCCAGTTTATTAGCAGAAAGCACGACAACCTTAATATAAAAATGCAAGTTGAACTGAGAAAAAAAAAATGAATGGGTCTGAATGCTACCTGTCTGTTTGCCTCTTCAGAATATTCTAGGAATGACATTTTGGTAGAGAAAAGTAAAATATCTCATTAAAAATTTAGTCTGCACATGAAAACTGCATTTTGTGAACAAATGATTGTCTTTCAGGGTACATTCTGTGCAGGTAGACATTTCAGCCTCCTCAGACAGAGGTGAGCTCTGCTCAGCCCTCAGTCCAGCCGCGTGTGCTGGCGGGTTCTTAATAGATGTTCTTCGGTGAGGGACTCATGCTAAATGTGCGACTACACGAGCTGGCTTTCCTGATCTTAAAACTCAGAGTTGTAATGTCGGTAATCTTCCTTCCTCCAGGCCGGATGACAAGCTGCCTAATATGGTCACGGGTGTGATAATTCTCTGGGCACCTTCAAAGGAAAGGTGTGTAGCCGGGCTCCAACCACACACACGTCGGGGAGACCGTGGACTAGAGCCAGCACACTTGAATACACGAGCCTGCCTCACTTAATTTTTCTGTTTTGCATTTGAAAAATTCAGTACCACTGTTCTAAGACCTACTTTTACCTCCTAGGAAGCCAATTAAATTTTAGGCTGGACCAATTCAAGACAAATGAATTTGGAAAGTATGATTGACACAGGAAAAAGAAGCCAAGCGTGCCTTCGGTTCCCCCAAATCACACACCCCTTGCTCAGCTGGGAGGAGCATTTGCTCGTTTAAAGATAAGGACAGCTCCCTTCCAGCGGCCCTGCAAGCGGGAGGCAGTGAGAATTTCATCGAAGGCTGTGTGACTCCGTGTTCTTGGGAGTTGTAGACGTTCCCCCCTCCCCGCGTTTTGCACGCACCCTCCTCTGTGGACGGGGCTCCTGCTTCGTCTTGGATGAATGATGTCCTTTTCTAATTAGGCAGATGCTTCCATGTGAGAGGAGGCCCGGAAGACAATGTCTGACTGAGCTTTCTTTTGTGCGTGTTGGGGGGGTGGGGTTAGTTTTGGACCTGCTAGACTTGGAATTTGGTCTCCTGATTGACTCATGTCCTAATTAAAGCCCAATTTGATTGATCCTGCCTGTGCCTTTCCGAAGGGGACACAGAACAGTGTCCCACGTTGACAGCTCGTTGGATTTGCTGGCTGTTCCTGATTCCCCGAGACGTCATGATGTTCAAACCCCCTGCCCAGAAGCCCAGCCCGCCGCGGAGTGTGTGTCTTCAGCATCCCACCTTACTCTTCGGCCTTCACTGTGCTGTCATATACACTCAGATACAGCTACAAAGCAGGGTCTTACGGACTGAATGCAGTGATATTGGTGGTTTCCATTATCTTAATAGTTTACATAAGGCAGAAAATCACTTCCAGAATCCAAGTGTGCCTATGTTGGTCTCACCCCACCCCTTTCTCTGACTTCAGCTTTGAAGGCTTGGAAAGTACTATTATCCTAAAAATTAAATTGGCTTAGTCTAATGCATACAGATGGCACTGCCTTGTGCTGGGGCCAGCTGTCACTCTCTTCCTCAAAAGAGAAAAGGGGAAAGTACGTCCCATCAGCTCACCTGCAGCATAAAACTGACGGTGGAAAGGCGAGCGCTCTGCGGAGGGCGGGAGGGGCCGTCTGGTGCCAGGTGTCTGCACGAAGCAAGACCTCCTTGTTGTGGGGAAAAAGGAGCTTTCAGGGTAACTCGTCACCCAGGTTCTTCCGAACATACTTTCAATCTTAGGAGAAAAACAACAGATTTTGTATCTCTGCTAAGGATACCATCGTTTGAAAGCTCTCACGTTTGGATAAGAGAGGCATGGCGTTTACTGAGTCACCCGGGGAGATGATCTCCTAACATTTTACATTAAATGTGCACAGAGTCTATCCATCCTCTGGCCCCAGAGTCAGCCTCTCTCCGGAGGGTCCACCCGTTTCTCCCAGAGAGTGTCGAGTCCAGTCCTCCCTTCTACCTCGAGTTCCTCTCTACCCAAAGGGTAAGGTTCTTCTTACCTTGTCATCTTAGTGTTTGCTAAATGTTTGTTAAATAAATGCATGGACTTTTATACACAGATAAAGCGTTTCCTCAACATACTCAAATAGTGTGTGCACCGTCCTGCATCCTTTATCGTTATGTAACGTCGTGTAATGTGAGCTCAGTGAAGACACCCGTCCTGGGTCTGGCTTCTCATTGAAAAAGCCTAACACATTCATAGCTTCAAATGTCACCCAAGGTTGTGCATTTTTCACTAGATAATACAAATGAGGTGAACAGAGAAATGATCACACTTCGGCTCGTGGAGGGGAGAGATGGTCACTTAGTAGGTGCCACCCCCAGCAGCTTGCTGAACAGTCTCCAAGTTTATTTTACACGTGTGCGTGGGCCCGCTTTGCTGGAACAAACTTGGCCAGAAATCTGGAGTTAGGCTTATGTCGATGCCATGGAGGAAAACTCTGTGGGCATCACAGAAATCTGTTTTGGCTATTTTTCAAGGCTGCATTGATGCCTGGGTCAATAACAGGAAAAAAAATCTGTTATTAATTACAGTCATTTGAAAGGAAGTTTTAATTGACCTCCAGCAATCTGGCTTGGCAGAGCAAAGCCTTTTACCACGCGGATTTTTGGAACCTGCCTTGGCACAAACATGATCTGCTGACCGCAGTGGGAAGGGTTTTTTGGTGGAGGCATATTCGGCTCCGTGGACGTGCTCTGCTCCAGGAAAGGTGGTGAAAAAGGATTTTTATTTTTCATGAATGGAATCCTATTTTAGAGAGTGTCCCTCTGTAAGGGAGCTGGTCCTATGGTACGGCCACAAGTCACCCGTGCGTAAACTTGGATTTCCAAATGTCAAGTTTAGCTGAAGTGACATGCTTCTGTACTTGAAGATAAATAACCATTTGGTTACAGACGGCAGGATTATGTCATTTCAGGAAATGAATTACCATCCGACCTCGCGTAGACCTGGGACGACAGCGTGCCAAGACGGGGCCGTTGCCAAGTTCCCGTCTCGTGTATGTGATTTGGACGGCATCTATCCCTCTGATTTATGATCAACCTGCTTTGATAAAACAGAATGTCTAAGTTATATTTAATTGAATGTTCGTTCCTCCTGCTTTTCCTTGAAATGTGGGTAACTTCAAAAATCCAAGGGTCTCCTGGAGGGTGGAGTCGAAAGACGCTGGTCCTTGAATGTGGACACAGGCTCACGGATGGAAGAACCAAAGAACTGAACAAATAATGAAGCGCCAACTGGGAGGCTGGACTAGTTGGTCCCCAGGATCCCCTCCTGCCCAGTGGTGCTGGTCTAACCTGTTCTAGAAGAAAAGGAAAACCCACTACACTCAAAGCCCATCCAGCACATCCACAGGAGCATTCAGGGACGACTCCCAGAGTCACTGTCTTCCCAGCGGTGTGGGCCGGGAGGTGGGCACACAGACTCTCCGATCTCTTTGCAAAGCTGTCCCAGCCTAGGTGGCCAGACGGGCAGGTGTGAGCAGAGCGTCTCCAAGATAACAAGATGTGCTCCTTGTAACCCTGCCCTACCCCGAACTCGCTCTGCACTTTGTTCAAGCCCTGCTTCCAACGTTCCTCGCAGCCTGCCTTTGGTCAGAAGTATCTGTGTCTGTCTACCCCCCTCTCAACTAGCCTCTGTCCTTTCCCAGGGCCGGAGCCAGTCTCACTCATCATTGGGCTCCTGGCGGACTCCTGGGCAGTTCTCTTAGGAGTAGAGACCCTCCAGCCACCGAAGAGGCTTTGGTTTGGCTAATGTTTCCTTAGTTTTTCTCCACCTTTCTTTAAAATTGAAATATATTCTATTGTCATCATAAGTGAATTTTTGAAACGACAACATGTCAATAGCACAAGCAGATTTGATTTTGTGCCACATAAACCTATTCCAAACCACTTCCCTGTTTCAGCTGCACCAGAGGACCTGATGGCAGGTGTTTTCTGTGTTCTCGGGTGCCATGCGTGGTCTGGCCCAGGGGAGCAGCTCAAGATGTGTTCATTTGATACACAAAAGAATTCAGATGTGCTGTATGCCAGGCATTGTGCGGGTGCTGGAGACACACATGAAACGGGACCTTTCCTGGAGGAACTCAGTTTATGAGATGCTGACGAGGGCATTGTCCGCTGAGGTCTGTGTAGAGCTTTGCTCTGCATTTGTACAGCACTTTTAATAAAAGTTGCTTTCAATTGCATGCTGTCATGTGATCTCACAGTTCAGTGAGGTTGTCAGTGCAGTGACTTATACCCCTTGTCAAAATTTTTCCTCTTTTCCTTAAATACAGATATTTTCCTATTATTTCCATGTATCTTTACTGTAAAAAATACAAATAGGAAAAAGGCAAAATCTACCTATCTCTCTCTATATATCCGTGTGTACAACCCCCCCCCCCCACACACACAAAGACACACACGTAAACACATTCTATAGTTTACTTTCAGGCCTTTTTCAGATGCCATCTTAGTTTTGATGTAAACATGGATTAATGCCCAGAGTTCCAGGCTGTGTCAGAGGCTTTGGTGAACATAAAGTCAGAGGAAGTTTCCGTTGTCAAACTTGCAATCAAGTGAGGGAGTCAAAATTGAATCAATAATTACAATGGAGACCTGCAGAAAAGGAAGCAACACTTTTTTTTTTAGAAACAGAAGGAATTTGAAGTGAGATCGGATGAGAACTGGAGGGCGGCTGGCGTTGAAGGCCATGAGAAGAGAGGGTTTCCAGGACTGGGAGGATCAACACTGACCCTGTCTCACACCACACACAAAAATCGACACCGAATGCTCACGCTGCTTCTGTCACCTGTCTATTTTGTTTTCCCATGATTACAAATGCTTTCCTTGCTACTGTCCACTTTATAAACAAAACTTTATAACTGATGGTTCTGTCTATGGTTGTAACACAACTCATGCATCTCTTGCTACATTTAAGTTGCTTCCAATTTTTCAGTATTAAAACAAATGCTATGGTGAATACAATTTATCCCCCTTTTCATTGCATATACATTTGCAGGAAAAATTGAATTTTGAATTCAAACAGTTGTTTTGCTTTTTAATTGAACAACTGATCCAATTTGATCAAATCGCCATGTTGACTGATTACCTGAATTTCATTCCAACCATTCAAGAAGTAGGCGCTGCCCCGGTCATAGTCTCAGACTCCCATTCCACCAAGAGAATGTAGTCGAGTGATAGGTAGAGGGGTCCTCAGTACTTCAGACGGGCAATTAGGTATTTTTCTGTTTTCCAAATTGAGAATAAAGTTTTCTGACTCTCTCTGGACCAGGGAATTTGCCAGATCTGATCTGTGAGGTTATTCACTCTGTAAATTAGAACTTTAGGCACAAGAATGTCTGAGTGTGTCATAGCTATTGGGAGCTATTTGAGTGATTAATGATTATGCCTTGACGAGAAATGGAAAGTAAATTTCTGGGTTAATTGTTGGAAAATCAAGATTGGTTCTGCATCCCTAAGAGGGGCACATGGGTCCAGAAATCCCAGTAAATCAGTAGAAACCTAGGTTTCAAGGATGGAAGCAGAAAATGGTGCAAGGAGGGGAAATTTATGTCAGAAGATAGACGGCTCAGATTACCAGGAAGAAATTCTCCACCGGAAGTGAGAGGAGGAGGTCCTCTTGTGGTTTCATACTGGGAGGAAAAGGGGAAAAGGAGTGAGGGTCAGCAGGAGGTTAGCATGTACTGGGAATAAAAGCTGGTTGCAGCTAGAACAGACTGAACCTTTCCTGAGAGCCTGCGAGATGCCAGACATATTAACACACTATTTCACCCTCACGATGACTATTCAAGAGAGGTGTTCTCATCAAGTAGGATTAGGCTGGGCTGCCTATAAGAGAAAATTCAAAACAAGGCTAGCTTAGCCAAGAAGTGCTTCTTGTCTCAGTTCGAGCAGTGTGAGTGAGTCAGTCCAGGGCAGATGTGGCAGCTCTGTGGTATCACAAGGGACTCAGGCACCAGCAGTTCATTTCCAATACTAGAGTGTGGCTTCATTCTTGAGATCCCAAGATGACTGCTGGAACTCCAGCCATCACATCTGAGTTCCAAGCATCAGGAAGGAGGGAACGTGAAAGAGTTTTTTTCTTCAACTACTCCTGCTTTTAAGAAGTCTTCCCTGAATGTAAGTTGGTCCAGACACTATGGAAAACAGTATGGAAATTCCTCCAAAAAATAAAAATAGAACTACCACATGATTCAGCAATCCCCCTTCTGGATATGTGGCTGAAGGAACTAAAATGACTATTTCAAAGAGGTATCTGGGGTGGGGGTGGGGGCAAAATGGGTGAAGGGAATCAAAAGGTACAAACTTCCACTAATGAAATAAGTGAGTCTTAAAGATATCCTTTCCAGCACGGCAATTATGGTTAATAATACTGTATTGCATATTTGAAAGTTACTAAGAAGGTAACTCTTATAAGTTCTTATCACAAGAAAAAGATTCTGCACCTATATGTGGCGACGGACGTTAACTAGACTTACTGTGGAGATCATTTCACAGTGCGTACAAACACTGAATCATTATGCTGCACACCTGAAACTGATAGAATATTGCTTGTCAATTATACCTTGATTAAAAAAAATCCACACTCCCAGCATTCACAACAGGCAAGGCATGGGAACAACTTAAGAGTATATCCATGGGTAATGGATAAAGAAAATGACATTTATATTATATTTTTATATTACACATTATACAGATATTATATAAGTGCCACACACACATGCAGGAATATTATTAAGTCATAAAGAAGAAGGAAACCCTGCTATTTGCAACAACCTGGATGGACCCTGAGGGCATTAGGCTAAGTCAGAAGTAAGTCAGGCAGAGAAAGACAAACACCATATGAGCTCACTTATGTGTGAACCCTAAAAACAAAAACTCATAGAAACAGAACAGACTGGTGGTTGCATCAAAGTGCCCGGGGTGGGGGTGGAAGGTGGGGGGAAATGGATGTTAATTAAAAGTACAAGCTTCACGTGTCAGATGAGTAAGTCCTGGGAAACGAATATACAGATGGTGACTATAGTTAATAACATTGTGTGCCTGAAAGTTTCTAAGGGAGTAGATCTTAAATGTTCTCACCACACATACAAAAAAAAGATAAGTATACGAGGTGATGGATGAGTTAACTGATCTCACTGGGGTGATAATTTCGCAGTATGTGTGTCACGTCATGATGCTGTACACCTTAAACTTTTATAATGTTGTATGGCAGGTATATCTTGATAAAGCTGGGGAAAAAAGTCTTCCCAGGAGTCCCACATCAATTCCCTTACATCTTACGGTCAAGTTCTAACACCTCAGGCCACCCCTAGCTGCCAAGAGAAAGTGAGTTTGTCATAAATTCACTAGGGATGGTGCTTCCCCAAATGAAAGACAAGGTTCTGACAATAAGGAGGAGTGGAGAGTGCTGGGCGGCTACCTGGCATTCCCGGACACTTCCTTCTCTTATCTTCACTGTGTCTTTGTCGAAAGCAGTGCTCAGTGCATTAGCCAAGGTCACGGTCAGGGTCAGAACACTGGCCTGCTGGCTTCAGAGCCCAGCCTCCTTTCACTAAGTGGCACCAGATCTCAATAGAAGCAGGTCTTCCCGCAGGCGGGAAGATGGCAGATCCACGAACTGCAACAGTCAGCGTTGTGCTTTGAGGCCAAGAGACTGTTACCTGGTCCTCCTCTCCCTAGGATGAAGTTACACTCTGGCCTGAGTGTCATTTTTCATCTTCAAAATACTCTTGCTTTTCAGTCTTTGGGCAACCCCACTTCTAGGAATTTCACATATGGAAATAATTAAAATGGGTGCAAAGATTTATGTGCTAGGATGTTCACTGACGCTTTATTTATAATAGTGGAAAATTAAAAACAACCAAAATACCCAACAAAGGAAATTGGTTAAATTACAGAATGCCGGGACATCCATATGGTAGAACACATTGCAACCATTAGAAATCATGTTCTTGGAGAATATTTAAGGCCACGCATGATAAAGCTCGTAAGTTATGTTAAAAAGATTAAAAATAGTTATCCCACCATCCCAGTTTTGTAATAGATGTGAACAGAGGCCAGAAAGCAGAACAAGCATCGAAATGTTTGCTGGGGCTCTTTTGTAGGCGATGGGAGGATTCATTATTTTACTTTTTATTTATGCTTTTCTGAATTTTCCAAATTTCTACCATGAATATGTATTACCTTTGTAATCAGAGAAGGCTCACAAGTGTCATTTGGAAGTATGCGTCTTCCTTAGGAAAACAGTTTTGTTATTCTCAAGTCGACTGGCTTAGACGTTTAGCATCGTCAAAGCGCTAGCATGAAGAAGGTGACAGCAGATTGACTCCAATAAATATTTATGGAGCACCAGTGGTGTGTGAGCCGACGCGCGGGGAGCCGTGGGAGTGGCAGGGGCAGGGTTTGAGGTGCAAAGAGGAAGAAGCTTTGCCCCAGAGCGGTGTCTCTTTGAGGACTCTGCCTGGAGGTCATAGTAAAGGGCCTCAGGCTGTTGTGGGCAGACGGCCATGACCTGAGACTGTGTTTAAGAACACGGTGAATGGGAAATGCAGTTATTAAAACGCACGTCTCCTCGTCCTCCACGTCAGGTGTAGGGCATCAGCAGAAGTACCGCCTGGTCTCCCCACAGGGGGCCCGAGACCCTGTCTGAGTCAGCCCAGCAACCCTCCCAAGGAAGCCGCCATCCTGACTCAGAACCACAGCAACACAAAAAGACGCCAGTGAGTGAGCCCACGAATGGGATGCAGTCAATAAAGCATCGCTATGCAGCAAGCGAACTGGTCTGTATTCCAATCCTGGTCCCACCATTTTTCAGGATTTTAGTCCCCCCCCCCCCCCAAAAAAATCAGTTTCTTCTTGGTTTGAATTGGCGGCAATGCTGAGCCCACTCTGGGTGTGAGTGCAGGGTCTGAGGACCCAGGCAGCAACTGTCCTGCGTTGAGCTCCCCCAGAATTGTTTCTTCATGGGCCTCTCTCTGCTGCATTCAGCCCTGGGATGCGAGCTTCGGGTGGCAGGTCCCCAGAACAGCTGCAGGAGAGCCTTCTCCTCCATCTGGACTTTGCCCCAGGTTCACCTTAAGGACCAAATGGTAACAATCACACCCTCTGTGCTACTGAAGGCAAGTTCACGTGCCCGCCATACCCTGAGGCCAAACAGACTGAGAGGTTGGAGTTTGGAGCAGAGAAAGCTTTACTGGGGGGCTGAGCAAGGAGGACGGGCTGGCTCTTTCCCAAGAAAACCCCTGAGCTCCCCTAAGGGTTTCAGCAAAGCCCATCTAAAGGCCAGGTGAGGGAGGGGGCGGTGTGTTGCAGGGCAGGTGACCAGCTGTGCACAATTCTCTGACTGGCTGATGTTGAGGGAACAGGGCAGTCAACACCATCAACCCCCAGGCACCAGGCACCAGGTCTGGGGGCCTCGTGCTGGCCATCATCGAGTTCATTTCTTCCCTTTGGTGGTGGTTTTGAGCATCTGAAACTCTCAGGAAATATACGTGACATACTATTACCTGGGGCCTTCAGAGACGAGCTGCAGCAGAGGACACGGGGAGGGGCCCGACCCTGGATGGCCCCACAGGGTCCCCTTGGTTACAATTCCCCCCTCTTCTTTGATCTGCTCAATGTGGAGAACACGTGATGGACGCGGAAGGGAATGATGTTTCGGTCAGAGACGTTAACCACCAACTCAGCCAAGGAACCCGGTTTTGGGGGTTGGTTTCAGTCTCCAGTCCTGTTTCCTCCTCCCCAAATCTTTCAGGGAATGGGGCAATGACCACTCCAGCTACTTCCTGCTGAAATGGGGTGCAGTCCTTTCTCAGTTTGGGGATGGACACCAACCTGAAAATATTTCCACGTTTCAAGTCCTGGATCTGAGTCCTGTAGGGTTAAGACCCCAGTCCTTCAGTCTCCACTTTTGGTGCCAACAGACCCAACTAGAAGTAGCTGGAGTGACAACCAGAACTTTAATAGATAAAATAGATCTCATTCCCTACTTCCAAAGGAATTCAGGAGACTAAGCCTGAAACCAGCCTGGACCTGGCACTTCAGGGGAGACTCACAGCCAGGCAGCCAGCTGTCTGCTTTTATCTGAGAAGGTTTTAACTTCTGATGTGGTGTTAACAGGAGCTACTGACCATTACACATCTCCTTTTTTCTACTAACATCTAATCTAAAATGATTTTATTGTCTAAAAATTTAGTAGTTACAAGAGGAGACCTTGAGGTCATAAGGTTGCAGCTGCCCTCTGCCAGCAGACACTGCTCTGAGAAGGGCTGGTGCCACCCCAAGTATGACGCAACTCAGAAAATTCGAGTTCTCAACAATACACATATGTGCCTGAAATCATGTCCACCACGGCCACCAAGGTTTACCCTGGATGTCTGAACCACAGCTGCTCCCTTTGACTTTCAAATGCATTCCCCTCCTCAAGACCAAAGCAGATGGACAATGCATGACCAAAAGGCCATAAAACAGGCTGCTCTGGTCAGGAAAGTTGAAGTTAAACTGTGTATAAGCTGATACCTCAGTATGTGCAGCTTTTCCCACCATTTCCCCTTTTGATTTCAAATCTTTCAGTATAAAGCATTGATGATCAAAATATTCATCCCTCGATGCTGGGGTGGTGGCTCCTGCCCCAGGTTCCGATCATGGCCCTCGGCGCCAGGCCTCCTTTATTTACATTTGCCTCATTTTCCACGTTGGGGGAAACTTATCAGCTGTGGTGAACAGGCTCAGAGGTGTGTTAATGGGGAGACACTTCGTAGGCCGTGCACTTTATCACCTACACACAGTTGTGACACAAGCATCAGGCATGTGCTTTTAGCAACAGACCCAGAGCAAGCGTTGTTGCACATCATGAGTAGTGATGCTCTGTGACGACTCCATCAGAGAGTTCTGTCCTCAACAGTGTTGACAACAGTGTCCGCAACAGTGTGGTTGGAAGTAAAACAATAACTTTCAATGATGATAGGGAGACAAACATCTGATAAACAACTCAATGCAAAAATGCAGATTAAAAGCCAGTCATATTCCAGACAAAATCAAAAAATTATAACCACACTCAGCTGTTTACTCAGTCCTATGTAATTAATCCTTTTTACTAACAGTTTTACAAAATCAGAGTTTTCATTAGACATTTTAAATATCCTATCCAGCTCGGCAGTATGATTTAAAAGAAATGTGTACTTGTCAGAGAGTCCTTTTTACGAATCTTACTGAAGATGAGGCAGTTTTACAAAGCGTCAGCTTAACTGTACGAATGGCAGAAGACTTAAAAAGGGAAGGTTAAAGATCTGGTTACAACGTTTCTAACAAGGAACCTTCTCACACTGCTGTGGCAGACAGCATTTTAAGATAGTCAGACCAGAACTAGAATTATGCCTAGAACAACTAGAATTATGACAGATCACATTCTGCCAGGGCGTGTCTAAATTTCAGAACCCTTGTAATTTCCAGAAAGTCTATATTAACGACATTTATCCGTACCATACAGTCAGAGGAGGCTTCTCACTCATTTGACAATGCCGTGTAAGTTAACAACCCAGCCAACCCCAGTCAGTTTAATATTTTCCTCTGAGATGACTCAGGGGTCCTCTGAAACATCCCAAAGTCAGCTGAAGTCAAAGGCACTTTGATTAGAATTTGATAGGAAGTTTGTCAACCACATCAAAAAGGTTCACACAATCTGTTATCACAAGCGTCTGTTTTCCATTCTAGTCCTGAACCAGGATTTTACTAACGAAATCCATTTACCTACTTTATTGTAATCTAATCTCAGCCCGACCGTGCACAAGACCCCTTTCTTAGGGCTCCCTCCCCACAGACTTCCCACAACTTTCTGTACCCATATTAGTTTGTCCTTTACTATTTCCCATCTAGACACAATCAACTTTAGGACAAAACTTTTTTTAAACTCAAAACATATAACCTTCTTTCCCGTTGTATACTGAAATGTTTCCTTTAGTATTTTTAGTAGCTTTAATAACATATGTGAACAAAAATACTGCAACCATATCAGTAAACAGAGAATGCTGAAACCAAGTCATCAGCCTCTGCCCCCCGCCCAGTGAAGACAAGCCTGCAGCCCGGCTCCTGCAGCCACTCACAGTGGTGCACTCTGAGCGGAATCAGAATAAATAAAGGACAAAATAATGGCCCTAGATAGCTAAATGCTTGTCAAAGGAATGAATTCAGTGAGCCCAAATGTTTGCTTCCTCCCATACATAGAAAAGCACTACATTCTTGAACTTGAGATGCCTGGTTTTCTTTAGATAACAAGTAATCTTTCATTGTTCCAGCTACCTAGTCTCTGTTGTAAAGCTCCTATATATCCCAGCTCCTCCCCTACCTCTTCAGAGCAGTTCCTCAGAGCAATCAGAGGGACTGTCATCCTGGCTCACGTCCTCCCGCCAAATAAAACAACTCTCAACTTTTAGGCTGCGTGTTTATTTCAGTCGACACATATATAAATTAGAATTCTCAACTCTAACAAACTTTAACTTCTAATCAAAACAAAGAAGTAAGCAAACATGAGCTGTCTTTCACACGAGCATGCTGCAGACCGGCAAACAGACATACCAACAATAACTTCTAGAAAACATGTGCTTTTTATAGGAAATACCTCAGTGTGACACCAGATTTACTAACAGTCCTAAACACCTTTAGTTCCTCTGTAAAGGGAAGCTGACGTTCAGTAAGTACTGTTTCAGGATCTTTTTTTTGTGTGGGAATGACCCAGCTACTCAACATGCTTCCATCATTTAACTCAAGTTAGCACAACTCTGAACTTTCAAGTTACCAAGTAGCTGGAGAGATAATTTTTAAGTAGACATTCCTAAAACAGAGTTATTTCCAATGAGTTCACCCAAAAACTCTCATTTAATTTACTTGTAAGAATTTTGTTATACCAAGTTAATTGAATTTTTTTCTTCCTGACAAACTCTGCAGTGGAAACATGAATTTACTGACCCTCAGTAAACCCAGGTACAATAAAAGCCATGCCTGTGTGGATTACAGCAACACGCTTAAGCTAGCTTTAATATCAGATATCAGTTTCACATTGCATATTTCCTAGATCACGTGAGCCTGAGATTTGTTGTCTAGTTTCCCTTAGAAGTATTTAGTTTGTAAGTACTTACTTTTAAGTCAATTAAAATAGAGCTCTTTTACATGTTAATTTTTACCTAAAGACAGAACCAGGATCTCACAGTTTTTCTGCTTGAGTTTTAAAAAACTTTTCTCCTTGAGAGCTCAGGTAGCTCATTTACAACTCAAAGGCACAGGAAGGGAAGTGCAACCTCCTCCTCTAAAGGTTTATACAAAACCCAATCATCTTGGCTACTTTCAGGGATTTTTTTCCCCCAGTTCCCAAACAGCCACTTCAGCTTAAAGAAATAACAGCAATAGACAATTATATATGTATATATACATCATTCACTCACATTCAGACGCCTCCCTTACAGCAAAACTAGGAAGCGAGAACAGGATTTGGACTCAGGTGCCGAGACGCTCACCCACCCTCCCACCAAGATAAAAGCCAAATTGCGAAAGCCCCACTTTGAAATAACAGCAGGGCCATTAGGGCCACTGGTCTCCAGATCTCAGGGAGCACAGAGGTCACACAGTGTCACAGTAAAAATATCTTCTTTCATTTATGGGAGCAAAGTGGAAGAGCTCCCCGTTTTGCAAGATACACTGAGGAGGACTACATGTAAGACGGAACACAGCTCTGATCGTCCGCAATTATTCACAGCCAATGCCATCAAACAGTAACCAAACAACAATTCAGAAGGGTCTCTCAGGGTCACAGTTCCCCAGCCCCAAAAGGGAGGTGCCTAACCAAAGCCCCGTCGGCCCATAAGGGGAGAAACCCCAACCAGTGCCCCATCAGAGCTGAAGCTGAATGAAGGACCAAGGCTAGAATGGAGAAGTCCCGCCCACCGCTCTGCCAACTACAGGCGTCTCAGCCGGCCGCTGCAAGCGCTGATGCACCCCCCCCCCCAAACACGGTCCCACAAGCAGAACATTAGACGAGGTGGAGCCCCAAGCTTCCACTTCCAGTCCCAGACGGAGGCCTGCAGCGTGGCCTGGCTCCCGAAAGAGAACGGACCCAGAGTGGCTCCCAGTGAGGCCAGAATGACTCTCTTTCAGGGTGGGCACAAGCTCAGGTGGGGCGGGTAAAATCCTCCATCCTGCACGAGCCGGAGCGGCTCACCCCGCAGTGATGCACATGAGAACACAAACAACAAACAAGCTGCCGTCGCACAGACAGACAACCAGAGGAGGTGGCGCCTAAGACTCCCCCCTCCACTCCCAGACGGAGGCCTCCGGACAGACGGGCCCAGAGAACAGACCCAGAGCAGCTGACCCCTCAGAGAGCGAGCGCAGATGGAGGCAGAGGATTCCCAGCCCGCGCAAGCCGGAGCCGCTTACCCGCAGCGACGCCGAGTGTGGACGCAGCTCTGGACGGCTCTTGTCTCCAAATAGCTTCGTGCCGGGGTGGCCGGGCCTGTCGGGGAGAGTACGCCCAGGGTCCCGGACTGGAGTGAGCTCCGGCTGCTGCTGGGGCCCAGGAAGGGGCGGCCCCCGCCGGGTTGCCCTCCCTTGGGCACAGACTCCTAAACTGGCTTAGCCAATCATTACCGAAGGCAAGTTCATGTGCCTGATGCTCAGTGAAGCCAAACTGAAACATCAGAGGTTAGAGCAGGGGAAGGTTTACTGGGGGGCTGAGCAAGGAGAACGGGGTGGCTCATGCCCAAGAAAACCCAAACTCCCCGAAGGGTTTCAGCAAAGCACATTAAGGGCCGGGCTGGGTGTGGGGTGGGTCGCAGGGTAGGTGATCACCTATGCACAGTTCTCTAATGGGTTGGCATGGAGGGAACAGGGTGGTCAGAACTGTCAACCCCCAGGTGCCAGAAGGTCTGGGGCCACGTGCTATCCATCATCAAGCAGTTAATGTCTTCCCTTTGGCGGTGGTTTTTGGCATCTGAGAAACTCAGGACCTAGGTCTGAGATCCTATGAGCTGGGTCCTTCAGAGAGGAGCTGCAGCAGAGGACCTGGGGCGGGGTCTGCCCCTGGACAGCACCACAGGGTCCTTCTGGGTGACACCTGGGGTCTCTGCTTCTCCCAGGCACTCTTCAATCCCAGCCAGCTGTGGTCGTGACCTGGGAACACCCCTTCCCTCCTGGCGTGGTCATGCGGTTTCTCCTTCTGAGCCTTTTCTAGATTTTTGCCCACAGCAGTGGTGTTTTTATGCTGTACTTTGGTACTGGGAGGGGTTTGAAAGCTCATTGCTTTGGGTAGATGATTAAATCCTGACTTGGTCAGAGACGGATGGGTCCTGCCCATGGAGAGGAGTCCTGTGGACAATGTCCTCCGTCCCACTGGGATGCGCAGCCGGGGCTGGCGGCCGGTGGGGACAGGGAGGTGGTGGGGTGGGCGCCTGCGTTATTGCTTCTGATGTTAAGGGAATAACACGTGGACACACATTTCCTTCTTTAAGGTTTTTTTTTTTAACATGATCTGGTTTCAGGAAACACCACACCTGGTCTAGGAAACCCGTCTCTTAAAATTATTCTTTAAAACAATTCAGCCAACTCTACCCTGTTCAATACCTTTTTCCTCTAAAAATAGAGCTGTTTGAGAACCTTTCCTTCCATTCTTTCTTCCAGGAAGTTAGACCGCATGCTTTCTTGGCTGGAGCAGCTCTCCTTGAGTTCTCTTTCACAGCAGACGAGCAGCTTCTAAATTGAAGTGCCTCGAAATGCAGGAAAGGTCCGGGCATTCACAGGAGGCCAGGGGGCAGGGAGGCGACATTGGAGGCTCAAATGTGGAGCATGTGCAGTGGACGGGTTGGCTGAGGGCATCCAAGCACCTGTGATGCTTTGTAATCCACACTCGCGAGCTGCAGGCAAGGGCACCATTGTACGAGCTGCCCTTTGGAGCAAACACTACACAGGGCATTCAAACGGGTATCCTGGTTACCGAGACCATCCTCTCTTCCACTCCATGGGGAAAGCACCCCACCCGGCTGTCGCGGTGCTCCACAAGTGGCACTTAGGAGGCACTTCTGCAAGGAAGCAGACCCTGATGCTTTGTTCAAGGCAAGGAGAAAGCAAAGTTTTATTTTATTTATTTATTTATTTATTTTTAAGGCAGACTCTGCTTCGGAACAGTACTAAATATTGCAAATTAAATCTTCAATGAAATAAATGTCTTCCTGTATTGTGATGCAACAGGCTATCTTCTTATGCTCAAGGGAAACGTTGCTGCCAGGGGTCCCCAGGATGCAAAGGGTGGGGCAGGCCCAGTCGGGCTTTGGCGTCTGTTACCTTCACTCACTCTCAGGAGCTATGGGATCTTGGAAAAGCGAGAGGAACTTCCCACGTCAGTTTCTTCTTCTGTAAAATGCGTTTTCATCATCTCAGCCATCTCCCCCCCGGGGGCCGGGGCTGTGCTCCACCAGTGTTTCCACCAAGAGTGCAGACCCCAGTGTCCACACCACGGGCTACAGCTCAGGTGGGCAAATGGTCCTCCTGAAAATTAACTGTCTACTGACTATGGCTGATGGCTGGGTGGATCTTTATTGGAGCAGGTAAAATGTTGCCTTGGTAGCTCAGGGATGAAAAATAAACAGCTCTCTCTATTTGACCATACTCATTTCGCGTTGTCCTTTCTCCTTGGGTCAGGGGTAATGAGCACTCAAGTCTCATGTCGTGTGTCCTAAGTCAGAGTTGGGGGAAGTGGGAGGGGGCCCCAGGAGGAGATGTTCCCAGTTCACTTGGGCAGAAAGAGCAGCACATGGCAGCCCGGCCTCCCAGCGGCTCCAGTCAGAGCACAGTGGCCGTTAGCACTTTGTTTTTTAAGCTGAGTTGCCTCTCTGTTTGTGTGGGTACTTTTGGCATGACGGCGTTCCAAAGCACTTGTTGGAGATATGGCAAACACAGCAACTGAATGAGTGGCAATAAAAAATTATCTTTCCCCGAGCAGTGTCTTAGGTTATTTGTAGAGGATATATATGCATTCGCGTTTTGCAGCTTTCTGGATGTGAAACAATCTGCGTTCTGAGCGAGCCTGCAGGAGCACGCCCCACGGGGAGAGCCGGGCAGCTCTGCTACAGATGGTTAGCATCCTCGTGGGCAGGCTGCGCCCGTGCGGCTGTGCGGTGCCAGCCACGCAGCACACCTGCCGGTTTCCTCATCAGGCAGCAGGGGAGGGAGTGTTTTCCCGCAACACATCCGTCCAAGCTGTGTTATACTTTGTGCCATGAATGGATTGCTTTGATATGAGTTTTTTTTTTTTTTTTAAAGCCATGTTACGCGAAGGGTGATAGAGCATTTTTGTTTAATTCTAAAGGAGTGGGTTGAATTACTGGAAAACTGTTGGGTGGGGACAGGACAGCACTGGAATTGTGCCTCACTAAAAAGACTAATATTTATTATACCCCGGACGTGGGTGGTCAGGTGGTTAGATGACACTGGCACCACGATCATTGGGTAAAATGGAGGGTAAATTACTTAATCCTTAGTATTTGAGTGAGTGTAATGTTTTGGCACTAGCCAGGGACACATCAGGAAATCCACAAGGGACTTTTCTAGGCACCTGTTGAAAAACCCTCCTCTCTCCACGCTGGGAGCACATAGATGCTTTGCCTGGTAGCCTGACTTCACAGAATTTGGAGAACTGGGAATTGTCCCCTCTTAATCTTGGCATGGCCCCAGGGGACGTGGGTGTAGGACCTGTCCCAGACCTGGGGGTGAAGTGAACCCCTGGCCTTGGCTGAGGGTCAACAGAGCCCTCATCCCAGGAATCTGGACTGACACTGGGAAAACCAGTTACTCTGGGTAGTCCTCACCTACAACCAAGGCGATTTAGGGAAGAAAACAACAGTGGTGAAATATTTGGGCAGCATTTTCCAAATTTGTGTCCCATAAACTGCAAGACCTAAAAGAGCAGAGGAGAGAAAAGGAGAGGGGTGTGTAGGTTCAAGTCAGTTTGGGAAATGCCGTATCCCGGGCTCGATCTCTTTTCTGAGTTCAAAATGAACACTAACAAATAAAAGCTTCCAAGAATCAAGTGTAAACAAGAAATCAGTTTTACTTTCCTGAAGGTGTATGTTCCAAACTCGTTTGGCCTTGAAATCCTTCACGTGTGTAACAACCGTGTGTCAGAATCCTAGGGCACGTTCCTTAAAAAGGACTGCACTTTGTGCTTTCCCTGAAAGGCAGGAGTAACACAAGAATATTTGCTTTCCTCTCTCTCAAACTCTTTGCCAATGCAGTAAGTTAGAGAAGGAACCTGGCAGAGGGAGGTGTAGCCACTGGAAAGGAGAAATTAAGTAATCATCATGTCCAGAAACCCCAAGGTAATCAACTGGAAAAAAATTAGATGGAAAAGTTAATACTATTTTAATGTAATTCGTCACAAAATAATTACTGAAGCCAGAAGCTTTCTCATATGCCATACAAAGTGGCCATCAGGTAAAAAATACTTTTGGAAAAAAAGATTCTACATCATAATAGCAATAAGGAAACACAACTCCTAAAAGCTGGCCTTGCAAGAAGTATCTGTGACTTGCACGAGGAAGGCAAGCAAATATTGCTGCCGAGGGTAAGGCGGGTGTGACTGACGTAAGGCTGAGCCTCGTTGCTGGTTAGAGGGAGTAAATGTGGCACAAAACACCAACTATCCACGGGCCTCTTCATAGACTGAACTCAGTTCCAAATGAATCACAATGGGTTTTGGATTCCAAAGTGACTTGGGAAAATCCCATAAATTATCAAGTCCGTTTGATTTTTCCCTCGAAATATTTTTCCCGTCTCTCTACATCCCATCGTCTCTTCCACCATCCAGGCAACTATCAGTTCTTGGATTTGCATCCCTTTCAGCCACTGCCCACGGCAGCCTCCATTCTTTACTTCTTCTTACACAATAATGATAAGGGAGGTATCTGATTTGTAACAACACTGCTTCAGATCCTCCCACTGCTTCTTATTATGGTTCAAATACAAGCTGCCTCCTCCTGGGGGCCACAGGGTCCTGTCCCACACGGCTCCCGCTGACCTCGCCAGCCACAGCGCGGCCCCTTCCCTGAGCCGTGCCCTCCTCCCGGCGCGGCAGCTTTAGCTCGCAGTTCACGAGTAGGTCTGCAGCCCCAGGTCTTTCCTGTTCCTTCTGCTTGAACCTCTCCCTCCTTCCCCGGTTATGTCTCCCCTGCCCTCCGAGAACCAGCTCCGCACCATGGACTGCAGGCAGGACTTCAGGACCTCCCCCCTTGTTTACCTGCAAAGCACTTCTTCATAGACTGTAAGGGCATTCTCATGAATAGTTGGTGTCATGAACTGTTTAATGACCGCATCTCCTGCTAGAATATGAGCCTCCCGTGGGCAGACTCTGGTGTAGGATTCACCTGCACACCCTCTTGCCTGTCACAATTCCTTGCATCAGCAGGCACTCTAGTTTTGTGGAATACTGAATGGAAACAAGGAAGGAAAACACGACAGAGTAGCCGAGGACCTGCACTAACAGATAAATAAACACAACACAGATGTGGTGACTTAAAACAAGTGTTGCTTCTATCAGAAGGACCATTGAGGGGGGCGTGTAGAGCTGAGCTGTAGAGTGTGTGCTCAGCCCGCACGAGGTCTGGGTTCCATCCCCAGTCCCTCCATTTAAAAAAAGCTCATTGAAACAGAATTCAGTCATCCATGGGTATCCATGGGAGACTGGCTCCGGGACCCCAGGACCCCCAGGTCCCTGGTTCTCAAGTCCCCCATAGAAACGGTGCAGTACCGCAGGGTCCCCCTGGCCTCGGGTCCTGTATCCATGGATATGGAGGAGCGACATATAAGCCTCAGAGACGAACCCTAGTTTAGGTAAAGTTGGTGTCTGATAAAGAATATATGACTGGATAAGGTAAAATCTATTTCACATCTGGCACCAGAATAATTAATCGACTCTTTGGATTATGGATGTGGAACTCTGCCTCCTGGGTAGCAGTGTAAATCCCAAATAAGAGAAAACAGCATTTCCTAAATGTGTTCAAAAGACCATTAACTTGTGGGCTGCTAATAGGGTTAACATGAGAAACTAGTTCTATGGCTGCATAAGCTTGGAAAGTGCCAAACTAAACTGAATTAAGCTGGTTTCTTTACTGCAAGAACTCTAAGAATGATGGTAATGCGCACTGGGAATCCACAAGCTGCATCAGAGTGCAGCGTTAGGCATAATTATGTAGAGCTATTTTTATTTTCAAAGTATAATACCAATTTGGGAAATTTGGATTAAAAACTAAAAAAAGAAAACTAGGGGACAATTCCAAGAAACATTTTTTATAATTTGGGTGTTAGGAAGGCCTTTCTAAACATGGCATCAAAGGTAGAACTCCAAAAGGAAAGTCGTGTTATTAAACATTACAGGTCCTTTGGTTCTAAGCAACAGGAAATGTCTCCGATTAACTGAGAATAGTTGGCTGTTCACAGGGATCCCCGCTCTCTCCTTCCGGAAGGACTGGCCTGGTCATGTGACGTGCTTTGACCAATGAAAACGAAAAGTAAGCAGAGAGGCTGACTTACTCCCGCCCCAAAAGCCATGGGAATGTGGACTAACGTGAAAGCTTTGACAGCTGGGATCCTAAGCGATTTTGAGGGGCAGAACCTTTTCGCCAGCACAGCACTTGAGTGAGAAATGGACTCTGGTGACATTTCTGGGTTCTTTGCTAACCTGGCCCAGCGTTGCTTACAGGGCTGGTTCCTTAAGGAAAAAGACAGTCGTTGGATTAATACCAGGAGCTCAGAGAGCAGACGCTTGCAGCCAGGCAGGCTGGGGAACGGTAGTTATCCTAAGGGCTTCGGAGACTAGGAAATCAAAACTGCGGGAATGATTTAGTAGCGGGAACTGGGCGCTTTGGCTGGAGTTGGCGGAACTCTGACCCTTTTCACTTTCTTTGTTCCTCAGCTAAAATTTTAAATTTCAAAGAGGGTATATCCTAAGGGCCTAATTAAAAAAAAAAAAATCACATATGCACCCTTTCGCTAAGGGAGGTAAGGCTCCTAATCACGGCCCCTCCAGACGATGTCCCGTGGGTGTGCAGAAAGGAACTGGAATCCTATTAAGGAGAGGGAAAAAATGCTGAGAAACTGCTGTACGAATATCCACTACCTAAAAACCAACAGATTTAACCACGAAGAAAAGATTCAGGACCTTAAAAACACCTTTTCATACAATTAAAGAGAAAATGAACAAAATATTTATAACATGTGAGAGCAAAAGGCTGATACCCTGCATATGTAAATATACAGATGGAAAGTAAGAGAAGGCGACATTCAGTAGAAGAGGTACAACCTAATGCAAAAGACATAAACAAAAATGCCCAAAAAGTGAACTATAAATAGCCAGAAAATTTGAAAAACAGTTCAATTCACCAGCATTCAATGAAATACAAATTAAAACAATGAGATTTTTTTTTCATCTGTCAACATTTTCCAAATTGATACCACTCTTTTTTTTTTTTAAAGTCCGAGGAAATGTCCCCAGACTGATATCAGATCACAGAGAAAACAGTGTTTTTCTCATGCTCTGTGGTGAGTGTAAATTACTCAGTCTCTCTGTAGAAACATTAAGCAGTATATGTTCAAAATCTTAATAATACCTACAACCTTGGACCAAATCATTCCACTCTGATGAACTTAACCTAAGGAAATAGCCTCAGATTTGGGAAATCTATTCACAGGAACGTTTATTTCAGCATCATTTACAATAATGAATAATTAGAAATAACATGAATGTCCAATGATAGAGAATTTATGAACTAAATTATGACATATCTGTATACCATTGCAGACATTAAAAATGATGTTTTAGAAAACTATTAATGACATGGAAGACCATTTATGTTATATTATTTATTATGTCAAAAAACATGCTATAAAACAGGTGCTAAAAAATGCCAACTAGATAGAAAAATATTTATGTCAGGGAATTTATTTGGGACGTGGTCTTGGAATGATAGTATAAAATTTCTTCTACGTGTTTTTCTTCTTGTGTTTTTCTGTATTTCTTAATTGTTCTATAATGAACTGTAACATTTGCCAACAAAGCCTAATTAATAAATGTTAACAAAATGTATCACTTCCAGCGCATTTTAAGAAGCTATTGATTAACGTAGTAATTTGCACTTCATAGTTTCTTAATACAAAGAACATGTGCCAGAATTTTGCTTTAACATGCACTCACCAGTAATTAGAAACTGCGATTTGCAGAAATATTTGTCATCACTGGGAGATTTCTCTGTGAAAATTAAATTTAACAAGTAAATGTCAAATGCTTTTATGTGCCTGACACCACGGTATAGGATGGTGTGAGATGTTCCCTTGGGAAACCTATAGCCGGTAGGTAAGACCTACCTATAGAAGAGGGTCAGGGTCAGACGGGAAGAGGCGCACAAGTCTCACCTGGCATGGACACTGCTGGAGACCTTCGGGGTGCCAGCTCCCAATGGGGGCTGCATTTCACCTTCTCTATGTGGGGTTTATACGCAAGATCTATAGTTCTAGCAATTTTACTTTCAGATACCCTCTTTCTCAGGAAATTGGGTTTTTTGCCCAATTTGTAAAAGGAAGATACTTTTTTTTAAAAAAAATTTAATGCCCTGATATTAGTCTTGGGAAGTTTCCTTCTCTGAAGAACGCATGTAGGCTTGTGTATTGTTTCTAGCAGCCCAGGAGACTTGTTTCTCCTTAGACTCACGGCTGTATTTATTCTCTGCTTCTTGTTTTATGACTATACAACAATGGATGTTTCTCCAGAAGTTCCCTGGTTTTGCTTGTGTTTAGGTCACTGCTTTAGTCATCATCAGTGATGCAGAGATACAAGCAAATGTGGTCCAGATTCTCCAATCAGTTGTGATATTACGTTTATTGACCTGTGTGCACACACTCACGGGTGTGTCATGTACGTGAAATAAACAATACAAGGTTCCATTGATAACGTGTTAAATAGGTGACATATATGACAGGGACTATTAGCATCTCATGGAGAGTCATCAAAAGGGATTTTAAAGACTATGGCTTCATAATATAGAAAGATAATTCATGTGAAATATTATTACTGATAGCTGTTATACAGAGATAATAAGCAATGCAGCAAATCTAAATTTAAACATCTTTTCTCAAAAATCACTGTTCCACGTCTGGTTGCAGAAGTGAACTGTACTGTCTAGGAGTAATTTACTTCAGGCAAGAGAGGCATTCCTGAAAAGTCAGGGGAAACCGTTACTTGCTAAATTAAAATATTTCCGTAACATCTGCACTTTGGAATAATAACTCCAGGGCTGTTCTGGGAGTCATATGTGAATTTAAGAAAGAAGCCAGTCTATTTTCATCATTAGAAAAGGATCATTGGACTCGCCCATCTCCACTTCATCTTCTCTGCTGAAGATGATGGAGGAACTGTCCCTGAGCTTTTGCTAAAGCCAACTGCTCCTGTTGTTCACGACATCTTACCCTCTCTCAGAGGAGGAAACTGTTAAACGATGTTCATAATTTTTCCCTTTCCAGTGGATTATTCCCATCAGCACACAGTATGTGAGTTCTCTCATCTTAGAAAAAACAGAACAAAAAACCCTTCTCTAGAGAACACTTTCCCTACAGCTACGCGTCTCCGTTTCTCTCTTTTCTTTTTAACAAAACTGAGAGTTTCCCAAGCAGTCCCTCTAACTTCCCTCCATTTGTCCTCTCCTGCGTCCTCTCCATCAGGCTTTTGCCCCACCACGTCCTCAGATCTTCATCCGCAAGGTCATCCATGACCTCCATGCTGCTCATCCCAGTGGTCAGTTCTTGGTCGTCGTTGCACCTGACCTACAAGCAGCATCTGACACGGCTGTCTATGCTCTCTCCCTTGGTGTCTTTTGTGACTTGAATTCCATGCTCCACACTTTCCTGGTTTCCTTCCTTCCTTCATAGCCAGTCCTTCTCGGACTTCTGCTGGTTTCTCGTTCTATACCACCTCTAAACATTCAAGCGTGCTCCAGCCTTGGACCGTCCTCCTTCCTATGTCTGCACAGCTCCTTTGTAGTCTCACTCAGCTCTGTAGCTTTAGACGTCATCTGTTCGCTGGGCATTCCCAGCTGATGTCTTGGCTGCGGCCTGTACCTTGGACTCCAGACTCCATATATAACTTTCTGTTTAGCCCCCTGCTTAGATGTCTGCTGTGTACTCAGACCAAACAAGTGAAAAGCCGAGATTGTAATGTCTCCCTTCAAACCTGCTCCCCACCCCCACCCAGTGTCAACACCCCAGCCCACAGACCCCGCTTCCTTCCGGTCGCACGTCTTTGATTCTCCTCCTTCTCTCTGACTCCAAGCCTTACTTGTTAGTCCTGTACATCCAAACCCGGCAGCGCTGCTGTCACCACTTGTCCTGGCGGTGACTGGTTTTTACTGGCTCTACTGCGACGGTCCGACCCACTGCCACCTCCTTTCCATCTAAGAAGCAACAGCCTCCGACCTGCTGCCCTTGATTCCGCCCTACTTCCCCACCCCAGCTGCACCCAACTCAGCCGCCACAGTAACCCCACGGATCTCTCCAAGTCACCTCTGCTCGAACTCCACTCAGAGTAAAAGCCGAAGCCTCCGACGGGCCCCGTGAGACCCCGCACGACCCGCTCCTCCCCTGGATTAGCTCTGTGACCGCGGCTCTCCCTCCAGCCTGGCCACACCTGCCTCTTCCTGCGCCACCGACAGGGGAATCAGCCCCCGATCCGGGCCTCTGCCCCTGCTTTCCCACCAGAGAGCAAAGGGGCTGGCTCACTCCCTCACGCTTTCCTCTTTACTCATACGTCACAGTCTCAGCGAGGCTGCTACCATTCTAACTGAAGTTACAAACGTCAACACGAGGTTTCTTTTAGCCCTCCCATCCCTTTCTTTTTTTAAATTGAAGTATAGTTGATTTACAGTGTCGTGTTAGTTTCATGTGTACAGCAGAGTGATTCTGATATGCACAGGTATATATAGTCTTTTTCAGGTTCTTTTCCATTATAGGTTATTACAAGCTACTGAATATAGTTCCCTGTGTGGTACTGTTGGACGTTGTTGTTTATCTTATATAGAATAGCATGTATCTGTTAATCCTAAAATCCTGATTTATCCCTCCCCCTCATCTTTCCCCTTTGGTAACCGGAAGTTTATTTTCTATGCCTGTGAGTCTATTTCTGTTTTGTAAATAAGTTCATTTGTATCATTTAAAAAAATCCACATGTCAGTGATATCATATAATATTTGTCTTTGTCTGGCTTATTTCACTTAGTATGATTTCCAAGTCCATCCATGTTGCTGCAAATGGCATTGTTTTATTATTTTTTATGGCTGAGTAATATTCTATTATATAAATATACCACAGCTTCTTTACCCAGTCATCTGTTGATGGACATTTAGGTTGTTTCCATGTCTTGGCTATTGTAAACAGTGCTGCTGTGAACATTGGGGAGCATGTATCTTTTTGAATTGGAGCTTTTGTCTTTTCTAGATATGTGCTCAGGAGTAGGGTTGCTGGGTCATATGGTAAATCTATTTTTAGTCTTTTAAGAAACCCCCACACTGTTTTCCATAGTGGCTGCACCAAACAACATTCCTACCAACAGTGTAGGAGGGTTCCCTTCTTTCCACACCCTCTCCAGCATTTATCATTTGTAGACTTTTTGAAGGTGGCCGTTCTGACCAGTGTGAGGTGATACCTCACTGTAGTTTTGATTTGCACTTCTCTAATAATTAGCAATACCAAGTATCCTTTTTTAAAAATATGTAACACTTGACTATATTCTCCACAAAGGCAGAGATTTTAGGCTGAGTGTTCCCATCAGTAAGTCATTCATTCATTTACACATTTGCTTTAAATCACTCCATGAGCTGAACATTGGGATTCCAAAGGTAAATAAGACATCATTCCTGCCTCCATAACCTTTACATCTGCTGAGGAGACAAACAAACACAGACAAGCATGATCTTAGTTCCCACACACTCTCCTTAGCGTCATATCTCTACATCATGTAAGACTTCTAAAATAGAGGCTAATGTTTCTGTCAACGTTATTATTGTTATTGTTATTATAATTGATGTTATTGTCATTTGAATTACCTTGTGAGGAATTCTCTTGTAAAGTGTAGTCCTTCTCTGCTTCAGAGACTGTTATACCTGGAGGAACCCTTGGATACGGTCTCATACTCTGTGTGATGGGGCTGAAGAATTTGCTGCCCAGAAATAATGTCTTCCTGGTCACAATGACACCTGCTATTCTTTGGATGTTATTAGCTACCAGATACTGTGCTAAACACTTCACACAGATTATTGCGTGTAGTATTTACAACAACCTCATAAGTCGGGTACTGTTATTGTTTCGCTTTTATAGATGAAGAAAACTGAGGCTCAGGGAATAATTTGCTGAAAGTCACGCAGATGTACATGGCAGAGCTTCCGTTCAAACCAAGGTCTGTCTCTTTATCAATCCCAGGCTCTTGTCAAATGAACATGGTTCCTGTGCCCACAGAGTTTCATGAGTAAGTGACAGATTGGGCTCTGACACTCTTCTTCTGGTTCCCAGTCCAATGGTTTTTCCATACAAAATTACTATTTTTGTTTCCAAAGTGTTTTCTATGATTTTATCTTATTTCTTTTTGTAATTGACATGTCCAGATAAAGTAAATCTTAACGCAAACAACTATGTTACCAGTTAGTTCTATGGCCATCATTCCCCATCCACTTTCCAATGATTTAGGAATAAAGGAGAAAATTGAGATGGAGTCACATCTTTGTAACAATGTTAACAGCCTCTTTGGTTTATGTGCTGTTACACCAGCGTTCTACAGGGGAGCCAGACATCGTGAACAGGTCAACAGTAAAAGGGCAAGGAGGCGGCTCTACCGCGTGGACCTACGTTGCACACGACTGTTTACAGAGGAACACATGCTGCAACCGTGGAACAGTTTGCTGTCATCAGAGAAAATGACCACAAAAGTTCTTCCCGGTCCTCGCCTCGTTCAAAGAATTGTTTACTCTTGTTAACGACGGAACAGTCTGTGATTCTGCCATCGCAGGAAGCATGGCGATGACAGTGGAAGCACAGGATGGTAAAATGTACAATTTACGCGCGACACGGAAATCTCCTTCGTAGGCAGGTCATAGTCTGTAACACAACGCATGCTCCCCTCTAGTCTGTCCTCGGGAACCAGGCAACGTGGGTGTTGCAGTGGAGCACCTGAAGGTCCAGGGACTAAGGGAGGTGGGTGTGAGTGGTTGGTGCACGTAAGGTGTAAGGAACCGCGCACACCGCGTGTGCCTTTGCTCTTTTTGGATTTACTTTTTGATTCTCTCATAATGGCCGACAACATGATTGCAACTCAACTGACTTGTATTTGGTAAAATAAATAATGAAACAACGTAAACAGACAGGTGAATGCCACCTCAAGCTTTCCAAAATGACGTAAGATGGGCGATTGGCAAAATGCACAGAGATGGCCTCGCTCAGCTCAGTAACTCCTGACGTCGTCACCACGTCTGGGATGCCGGCTTCCCTGCCTGCTGTCACGATCCAAACCTCTCAATGAATCCTGCACCGGCATTTGAATGAGGAGGGCTGTGGTGTGCTTTCAGACTCTCTGTTCAGAGGGGGTGGCATCGCAGAAAAGCAAAGGAGATCACGAGGACTGTTTAGAAAGTAAACGTTTGATAAACACTGTGCAAATCGTGTCACCTCAAAATAATTCAGGAGGTGTGATCTGACTGAAGCCCACAGAGAAGGGAGAGGCGGTGTTCCATTCAGAGCCGCTGCGGTTCCAAGCGAAGAAAGCGTGGCTCTGTAGGGCTTGTTTTAATTGCCACTTACTTTTCTTCTCTAAATTACGGTTTCTTTTGATATGCTTGTGGGCTGGTGGAGAAAGATGTTGAAATTGTCTGTGGATGTAGTCAACTACTTTACAATGTTTATTGTTTAAAAGAGTTTTATATGCCAATTTCAGGCAATGGGAAAACACGTAAATATAATAGAAAATTACTTTTAATGTTACTGCCCAGAGAAGAGCAGTCTTGTTATTTTGGTATACAGTCGGCCCTCTGTACCTGCAGGATCCGCATCCATGGATTCAACAGATGGTGGACTGAAAACACTCAGAAGGAAAATCCAAAAAGTTCCCAAAAGCAAAACTTGCGTTTGCCACACACCGGCATCCATTTACATAGTGTTTCTGTTGTAACAGCTATTGTAAGAATCTCTCTCTCTCTGTCTGCTCCCCTGGCAGAGTTGGGGAACCTCCTTCGTGTCTTTCCATCACATGGAACAGGCCTCTGTTAGGCTCCCACCTCGTGCTAAACGCTACTTTTCATGTCAGTCTCTCGGCCTCAGAGGAGAGCTGCTGGAGGGTCATGCCTTGTCCATCTTTTTCTTCCTAAAACTCCACACAGTGTCTGACAACTGACAACTGGACCGAGAGCTAGCGCGGGGCCACGGACACCAGCAGCGTGCGGATCTGCCGAAGAGCTGGGATGGCGCTGCCCGCGCTGCTGTGCTGAACGTCAGGTGACTGCGCTGGTCTCCTGGACATCTGGGTCTTAGATGTGTGGAGACGTACTGGCAATTTGAACAGAGCTGCTCTGATGCCAGACAGATGGCTCTTTACTCACAGAGCACAAGCAGCATCTCATAAAATCTTTCAGATGGGTGTCAGCACAATGGCTGCTCTTCCTGCTTTGGAGACAGGAAACTAGTCATTTCTCAGCTCGCAAGACCTCCCTTATCGGTATGTTACAGTGAAAACAGTAAATCTTTAGAGAATGGTGTAAATATTACATGAGCATTTATTAGAAATGATTGTGGAGGTCTTGTCTCTATATTTTATGCGTTTTTGTATGTATTGTTTTATCTGGACTTAAGTTGACATTTTAAACCTAGTGGTCATAGAATAATTTTGTTCCAGGGAAGTTTGCCAGTTGCATCTAGCAACGACGGGCCAGGAGTTTGCACGTGAAACTACCCTGTAGCTACTTGTAGATTCATTTATCTGAGGAAAACCTTGCTTTCCCCCATGCTACCTAAGTACTGATCTCACCCCACCCCCCGCAAAAAAAACCACAAGCCAAAAAACACTGTGCACTCACCATTGATAGTAACTAATATTAATTAAAGCGTGGGCCACATCTCATCTTTATTTTGTTATGTACAGAAATCTTTTGAAACCAAATTACTTGCCTCCCTCAAGGACTATTGAGAGCAAAATTTATAGCTGTTTAAGAAAGGATAAGTTTATTATTAGCAAGGCTGTTGCTAGGGAAGATTTATTCATTCATTAATTTAGTTAGCCGATGAAAACTTTTCAAGTGCCTCCTCTGTATGAGACACTATATTTATTATAATGATGTTCACAAAGAAGTGTTAGTCAGACCTCCAGGAAGTGAGCCTGTGGAAGAGCTGAGCTCTGAGCAAAATGACAGTGCAAATATGGTGATTATAATCCTTTGGGCACAAGACACCATATCCACTTGATACACAGCCTCAGAAAATACACAGACAGGAAGAGACTGCGTACTTCTGATTGGAACTGGGAGGAGCTTAGGCAGTAAAGATGTATTTGGTTGGGTCTTTGAGAAGCACAGAATCTTGATAACTGGAAACAGCAGAAGGTCTTCAACCCAGAGAGGCGGACGGTGTGGAGTTGGACTGAATGAAATATCTTGGTGGTCAGGGACCACGAGGGAAATGTGAGTAGGTGGAAGGTTTGCTGGAGAAGAGAACTTACAGACACTTCGGAGGCTTTACCTGTGAGGCTGAAGATTTCAGACTCTGTTTAATGAGTGAAGGGAAGTCACAGCCTTTCTGAGTAGGAAATGAACACAAACAAATAAAAATCCTCTGAAGATTAACCCGGTATCAGTGTACACAGTGGATAAAGGTTTTTAGAGACTGGAAGCCAGTTGCAGGTCCTAAGAATGAGATTAAGAGTCTGGACAGAGATTGTGTGAAAATGAACCTGATGGAGACTCTGAGGCTTCCAAGTACAAGGAAAGACGTTCTTCTTCATTCTCGAGGGAAGGGAAGTTGGCTCTGGTTAAGTGTGCGGAAAGCCTGGGGTGGTGAGGAAAGATGGAGACTGAGGATTTTGAAGGTGGGGAGTGGGAGTAAATTTATCCAAGCAGACTCTCTGCAGGGCTGGAAGACTCCACAGACTCACAGGCAGTGGTGAGTCCTCCATCCTCTCTGAAGACAGAGGACCAAGGAGAGGCTGTGAGCTCACCTTCCTTCCTGCTGTCATTCCTCATTCTTTCTCCTCCTCGCTTATCTGTCAGACTCTCTCCTCTGAATCTTCACTTGCTGTTGAGAAAATCGCTATTGTGATTCTGGCTCTCAAATCATCCCAGATTCAGCCCAAAGACAAAAGTTTTGTCAGCTTAATTTTGCTGCCCTTTGGACCTGGGGGAGAGCAGGGGAGCTCTAACAGAGCTGAGTAGGAGAACCACTAGCATTTAGTGACAATTGTATATGGAAGGAAAAGAAAAGCAAGATAATGCTGACCCTGTGATTTTGAGTCTGGGACACAAGGAAAATTTCCAAAGGAGGAACGGGTGGTGGGGGGAGGGGGAGGAACAAACTATAGAATCTCGTTGTTGATTCACTGAGCCCAGCATTCAGATCTTCTCTACATCAGTTTGCAAAGGGAACGTTCAACCTAAGGATAGACGTCTCCCATAAGAGGCACAACCTATCCCCTCAAACAGCTTAGCCTACCTTTGGAGTTTCATTTCAGATTTCCTGAGTTCATGGGAAAGAGAGGCTGCTCAGGTTATTGGAAGTGAAGGGTTTTAAATCAGTAGAGAGACCAGAGTTGGAGCTAAAGGTCTGGAGCCAAGGAGATGAGGTGACTTTGTGACAAGTAGCTTGGAGAATCAGTTGCAGGTAAGAGAGAGAAGAGATGAGGAGAGAACCACGGCTGGCTTTTGGAGGATGAGGCAGCAGAAGAAGAATCACAAAGGAGAAAGACACCAAGGGAGGAAAATTAATTATATATAATACAGCGTCATGGAAGTCAGGAACAGAGGTACTTCAACAGAGGGCAAATCACGGCCAGTACTGCAGAGGTTAAGCATCCAGAACAAGACCAGGAAGGCAGTCTCTTCAGCAAGTGGTGCTGGGAAGACTAGACAGCAGCACGTAAATCAGTGACGTTAGAACACTCCCTCACACCATACACAAAAATAAACTCAAAATGGCTTAAAGACTTAAACATAAGACAAGACATGATACATCTCCTAGAAGAAAACATAGGCAAATCATTCTCTGATATAAATCTTAGCAATGTTCTCCAAGGGCAGTCTATCCAGGCAGTAGAAATGAAAGCAAAAGTAAACAAATAGAATGTAATTAAACTAATAAGCTTTTACACAGCAAAGGAAGCCATAAACAAAACAAAATGACAACTTATGGAATGGGAGAAAATATTTGCAAAAGATGAGACTGACAAGAGATTAATTTCCAGAATATATAAACAGCTCATACAATTTACTAACATAAAAACAAACAACTCAATCCAAAAATGGGCAGAAGACCTATACAAGCAATTTTCCAATAAAGACATACAAATGCCCAATATGCACATGAAAAAATGCTCACTATCACTAATTATCAGAGAAATGCAAATCAAAACTATAGTGAAGTATCACCTCACACCAGTCAGAATGGCCATCATTCAAAAGTCCACAAACAGTAAATACTGGAGAGGGTGTGGAGAAAAGGGAACCCTCCTACACTCCTGGTGGCTACGTAGTTTGGTGCAGACATTATGGAAACCAGTATGGAGATTCCCCAAAAAACTAAAAATAAACTTACCATATAATCCAGCAATCCCATCCCTGGGCATATATCCGGAGGGAACCTTAATTCAAAAAGATACATGCACCCCAATGTTCACAGCAGCACTATTTACAATAGCCAAGACATGGAAGCAACCTAAATGTCCACCGACAGTTGACTGGGTAAAAAAGTTGTAGTATATTTATACAATGGAATACTACTCAGCCATAAAAAAGAATAAAATAATGTCTTTTGCAGCAACATGGATAGACCTGGAGAATGTCATTCTAAGTGAAGTAAGCTACAAAGAGAATGAAAAATACCATATGATATCACTTATATGTGGAATCTAAAAAAAAAGTGATAAATGAACTTATTTAGAAAACAGAAACAGATTCACAGACAGAAAACAAATTTATGGTTACCAGAGGCGGAATTGGGTGGGAAGGGATAAATTGGGAATTCAAGATTTGCAGATAATAACTACTATATATAAAACAGATAAATAACAAGTTCATACTATATAGCACAGGGAACTGTATTCAATATCTTATAGTAATTTATGGTGAAAAAGAATATGAAAAGGAATATATGTATGTTCACGTATGACTGAAGAATTATGCTGTACAACAGAAGCTGACACAACATTGTAAACTGACCATACTTCAGTAAAAATACATTAAAAAAAAAAAAAGAACAAGACCAGGAAACACTCCCCAGATTGTTTTGGATCAGATCCTCATGAGGTGTGATTTGGTTATTTTGTTAGAAGTCATTTCCTAGAATATTAGACACAATGAAGCTAAAATTTCAGGGTAGCATCATATTCCAAATCCAAATATAAATGTTTTTTTCCTTTCAAATTGAAATGTGTGCATCGAGCAGGTCCAACAGTGTATCATACAGTAATAGTGTCTTGTAGTGGAACCAACAACATAAATTCCATCTTGTCAACAATGAACACTTGAATATTGAAATCAGGGAACCCTGAGATAGTACATGGTATCCAGGAAGAACAATACTGAGGATTTGCATGTCCTGTGTATGTCTTTATATAAATGCACCCCCAGATTCTTTTATACTGCTTTACATTGTGGACTCCATGGTGAAGTGGTTTGAGTAATGAATGTACTTTTAGGAGAGATGGTTCAAGTCTGTCCTAGGTTGTCAGTGTGGGGCCTGTGAGGATTTCATTTTAATCCATACTGGACCTTTTTCCATATCATAGAGTCACTGACCATGAAACTTGGCAGAAGTGGCAGTTTTGTTCACCGCAGGACTAGCAGGAACATGGTGCAGGATATTACAGATCAGACGTAAAGTGTTTTATTGCTCTTCCCCAGGAGAGTCCTCTAGTACCTAAGGCTGGTTTCCACAACCTGTAACCTAGCCTATAAGCCCGATAATCGCAACTAAATCATTTATTTTGTTTTTTATGGATAAAGACACTGTTGAACCAGAGGCCTAATCTGACTAGGAGGAACAATTTGTGGGGTTCAGAAAAGCATCCCTCAGGAAAAAAGTTCACCAAAATGACCTTGCTATAAAAAAGCTTTGACATTCACACGTTATTTACATTTTAGGGAGGTCGAGTTAAGGTCCCGGCTCATGAGTGTGTTGACCTGATTAGTTATCCTGGCAGGCAACACTCCCCACGAGGGGTGGGTGAAGGATGGGGACATTTTGATGGAAAGAAAGTTTGGGAAAGAGCTACGATATGGGGTGTTGTGAGGAAGGTGTGCGGGGAGCACTGGGGTGAAGCGATGGGGACTAGAAGGCAGCAAGGACACAGGGCCCCTGGAGAGAAGTGAGCCCCCAGGCCCGAGGGGAGCACGCAGTGTGCTGGTTCAGTCCACACACTTACCACTCGTCAGTCCTCCTCTCTCACTCAGCTGTGTAGGTTTGTCTCTAGTGCTCAGAACGGACGCTAAGAGGAGGCTTTTCTGCACCTACAGAAGACAACAGTGGGGACAGGCTTTGGGGGAAGCCAGGTTGGGATTCAAATCCAATCTCCATCACTTTTCTTTAATTAAGTATTGTCGATTTACCGTGTTGTGTTAATTTCGGGTGTGCAGCATAGTGGTTCAGTCATATACGTGTGTATATATATTTGCTTTCACATTATTTTCATTATAGGTTATTACAAGGTATTGAATACAGTTCCCTGAGCTTCACATAGTACCTTATTGTTCATCTATTTTACATACAGTAGTTAGTATCTGCAAATCTTGAACTCCCAATGTTTCCCTTCCCACCTCCTACCCCCACTAATCACATACATTTTTTTCTATGTCTGTTTCCATTTTGTATATGTGTTCATTTATGTGTTTTTTTTTTTTTTAGATGTCATATATAAGAGATATCATATGGTATTTTTCTTTCTCTTTCTGGCTTACTTCACGTAGAATGACAACCTCCAGGTCCATTCATGTTACTGCAAATGGCATTATTTCATTCCTTTTTATGGCTGAGTTATACACACACACACACACACACACAATGGAATATATGCATATTCCAACTTTCGTCCAATCATCTGTCGATGGACATTTAGGCTGTCTCCATGTCTTGGCTGTTGTAAATAGTGCTGCTGTGAACATTGGGGTGCATGTATCTTTTCAAATTAGAGTCTCTTCCAGATGTATACCCAGGAGTGGGATTGCAGGATCATAGGGTAAATCTGTTTTCACCTGTGGAGTAAATTCAACCTCCATCACGTGTAAGTCGTAAAAGTTGGGAACGGTACTCAGTTCTTTGACCTTCTTTCATCTGTTAAGTTGCTGTCCCTTCCTCAGAATGTCATTTCAGGAGTTGAATACAATGGGAGGCGTTCAGCACGACTTTCCCGCGACATGTGTGACGCTGGCTGGTGCTCTTCTCCGGTTCTTTCTCTCCCTCTACACCCAGACTGCCTTTCCTACTAACAGAGCAGGACGTGAGACGGAGGGAGGGCAGCAGCCCCGCAATTCTCTCGCCTGTTCCCGCTGAGACCCTCTCCTGGGCTCCGTGTTCCAGCCCGTGTGTGTGTGTGTGTCCCTTTGCTGGGAGCAAGGTGGGCGTCAGGTGTGTGGAGCTGAGGGAGGCCCTGGGCTTGGTTAATGCTCCACTGTTGCCACCTGGAAATTCCTAATCAGTTTTGAAATAGGGGTTGGTATTCCATTTGGGCTGGAACCCCACCAGCTACAGCCTGGCAGATGCTGTGCCCTCGGTGCTTGGGCGGGTCCCCTGTGTACGCAGGCACACTTCCCCTCCGCTGCCTGGACCAGTCCGAGGCGATGACTAGGCCAGCCCCCTGCTGCGGGGAAGTGCGGGCTGAGGATGAGAAGGGCTCTCGTGAAGTCCTTTTTCTGATGCGAAGGAGTGAAGAAAAAAAAAAAAAGAACGAGGGAAGCATAACTTCTGCTAAGGTTTACTTGGTCAGTGAAAGCATTGTGGGATGTCAGGATGAATATTTAAGTATATTTCTTCTCTCTCTCTCTTTTTTTTTTTACACGTTACATATTCAGAGCTTTAAAATATACATAGTCACATATCCTAAAACATATAACCAAATAATACAGCTGCCAAAGGATTTAGATATTTTAGGACACATTTGTTTCTCTTACATTGTGTTGATGTCTAAACACAGCCCTCCGAAGTGAAAAATTCCCTCATCTAACTTAATTTATTCACATCTTTACATTGACTCTCGGGGCGGCTTTGAGACTGTGTTGTGCTGAAGCTCTGTTTCCAACCTCTGAAAGCACAGACCAAAGCCCTTTAGAGCATTTTTGCTGAAGAGATGAGACATGGGTGGTTTTAATAAACTTGGCTGCTTATTTTGCTGACCTCCCAGGAAACTGCCCCCTTGACTGAATTAACAAGGACTAGAATAGACATCACCCTCCTCTGGCAGCTGGCGACCCCGAACACTAGCCCACGATTCGGGAGTCAAATAGGAGCTGGTGTGAAGTGAGATGCGCAGAAGAGGCAGCGTCGAAACGAAGGCTCATGAGCCACTAAACCCAGCTGATGAGGCGCATCGTGGCGCTGACAGCGATCCAGCCCCGAAATATAAGGAGATTCTTTGTCAGAGCCTCTCTACTGTCTGTCTGGAGAAAACTTCAAAGGCCCTGAATAGCCAGAAAAAGGCATCAAGATAAGTGTGTGCACAGGTGACTCGTCAGCCTGGCTGCTGCGCCCGCGGCTCTGAGACGTACGTGGCTTCAGTCGAAGACCCAGGGGGCTAGGGGCTGGGGTGGGGAGGGAAGCGGGGCTCCTCCCTGGTCCATCACCCAGGACCACGGCTTGTCCCCTCTCAAATGGAGCTCAGTGTGGGAGGGAGAGAAAAAGGAGCCGATGAAAGATTTTTATTTTGATTTTCCTCTAGGTTTCTGACCAGGCTGAGGATTGAAATGCCAAGATTACCATATGAAAGCCCAGTCACTGAATCCTGCCTCCTAACTGAAGGCCAGGTGGCAGAAGCACCCCAGACCTCTTGACCAGAGCTCAGAAATCTTCTGAGCGTGGTGTCATAAGCCAGAGAAGTTCGGTAAGCATCTGAAAGTTGAATTATCTCCAGCGAAGACATACAAATGGCCAACAGGCACAGGAAAAAATGCTCAATGTCGTGAATTATCAGAGAAATGCAAACCAAAACGACAGTGAAATATCACCTCACAGCAGTCAGAATGGCCATCATTCAAAAGTCCACAAACAATAAATACTGGAGAGGGTGTGGAGAAAAGGGAGCCCTCCTACACTGCTGGTGAGAATGTGGTTTGGTGCAGCCATTATGGAAAATAGTATAGAGATTCCTCAAAAAACTAAAAATAGACTTACCATATGATCCAGTAATCCCATGCCTGGGCATATATCTGGAGGGAACTCTAACTCAAAAAGACAATTCACCCCAATGTGCATAGTAGCACTATTTACAATAGCAAAGACATGGAAACAACCTAAATGTCCATCAACAGATGACTGGATAAAGAAGTTGTGGTATATTTATACAATGGAATACTACTCAGCCATAAAAAAGAATAAAATAATGCTATTTGCAGCAGTATGGATGGACCTGGAGATTGTCACACTAAATGAAGTAAGTTAGAAAGAGAAAGAAAAATACAATATGATATCATTTACATGTGGAATCTAAAAAAAAAAAAATGATACAAATGAACTTATTTAGAAAACAGAAACAGACTCACAGACATCGAAGACAAACTAATGGTTACCGTGGGGAAAGGGGGTGGAAAGGGATAAATTGGGAGTTTGGGATTTGCAGATATAAACTATGTATAAAACAGATAAAGAACAAGGTCCTACTGTACAGCACAGGGAACTATATTCAATACCTTGTAATGGCCTGTAACACAAAAGACTATGAAAAGGAATACATTTATATTTTATATGTATATGAAAAACTGAATCACTGTGTTGTACACCAGAAATTAACACAACATTGTAAACCGACTACACTTCAATAAAATGGGAAAAAAAGAAACTTGAATTAAATGGATTAGTGGACATAAAAGGACTTTGCAAAGTATAAAGTACCTTTTCATTGCCTGGTGTTTTGATTATGGATTAAAATCAATTAAAATTTTATTTGAGTCTTGTGTCCTTTCATGAGAAATAGGCAGATTGTTGTTAGACACAGTACTTAATCTGAGGATAAGAACAGTTTTTATCAGGGGAGGAAAACAAACTGGGCCCTGCTGAGAACAAGGGAACGAGGATTCTTGGGAAATGCAGAAAGAAAGTGGTATGGTTAAAGTCAATTCTCTGAAACATTCATTCCTAATTTTAAAAAGGAGGGGAAAGTTTTGCATTGGAATGTGGACAAACCGACAGGAGGCTAGCGATGGGTCTGGAAAATGGAGGGAAAGTGAGTACTGCATTGCTAGGCAACAGGTTCCCAAGCTGAGTTCTCTTCATTTCTTAAAGGGCCGGTGCAGTGTTTTGGTTTTGCAAATGCCAGCTATTTATTTACTTATTCACTGTGCATTAGAAGGACTAATCTCAGAACAAGACTGGCAAAGCCAGAAAGAGCCCAAATGCAGGCAATTAGAATATGATTAGGAAGCCAGCATCAGGCAGGGAACAAGGCATTTGCTACGCAGGGTGCAGGGCTGGCTACCTAATGCTACTCTGATGAAACACAAACTTTTTATGACTGAAGTGATTCCTAATTAGAGCTTCAAGTCGAGAAGAATTATAGATGACCAATAAAAATGTATTGCAAAAGACAAAATGATTCACGGAAGACAACTGCCTGAGTGGCGGACAGCAAAGAAAGTGAAGAGTTGTCCTTTGGAAAAGGATCCCGGATGTGTGTTCAGGGGTCAGGTCCCACAGGGGGCTGTCCCTGGTAGGTCATCGCTTCACAAACACGCAAGACTGGTTGCTGCCAGTTCTCAGGTGTTGACTCTGACCCCACAGAGCAGGGGCTCCAAGGGGCCAGATAAACGGGAGATGGAATTTGTGGTCTTGGAGATGAAAGCCCCTCGGGGTCTCCCTCACAACAGAGCCACTCCATCAACTTTCCTAATATGGAATTGGACTTAGAGCTTGAGGGAGGAAAGGAAAACACTTCTGGTGCTTGAGGAAAAGGGGAGGATTTGATTAATGCCCAGATAGGGAGTGAACCAGTTCTCAGGGAAAAGAATCTTTGATCAATGGGATGGAGAAGCATCTTTCGCCCCGCCCGCCCCCCAGATTCCAGCCACTTTAGAAGGAGCAAAAGGAGCTGATTCAGAGCCCAGCTGTTGTTATTAAAACCAAACAAGAAAAGGAAAAGGGAGACTCTGCAAAATACCATCTCCAGTGGGTTACCTGGAGCAGCAACACGTGCCGGTGTCTCTCATCAGAATTCACCCCAAACCCGGACTGGGGACTTCGGGGCCACTGTGTTGGAATAAATACAGGTCTTCTGGAAGAGCGAGGGGAGAGTTTACTGGGCTTTTTCCTACAGAACAGGCCCTGTGTCTGTGTAGAGGGGCATTCTCTAAAAAGAGCAAGTTGACCTGTCAGAAAATAAGAACAAGACATTATTAACAAATAAGAAGATCAATTGCCTACTGTGTGAAGGACACTCTCATACAGGTCATCTGATTTACACAATAATTTCCTTCTTGTACTAGAGGAGAACACACCTACCTCCACAGTAGACCTGTGCCTTTGGCTTTCATCCTGTGCCCTGTTTCCTGGCCTCAGTCATGCTGGTTCTGTACCTTTTTTAAAAGAATGTCACCTAGAGCCTGAAATAGACAGGGGAGCCCATTCTCCAGGCTCTGACCTTTAAGGGGGTAACATCCATTCATTTGGAGATAAAAAGTTGCAGAATTGAAAATAGCATTTGTCTTGTTGGAGGTTTACAGGGACATCATGACCTGCCCCATGTGGACGGCTGCAAGAACAAAGGATCCCGACAACAGGAAGTTTGCAGCAACCACCACACCGTCTCCCCTTTTAGTATAAAAGGAGCCTGAATTTTAACTTGGGGAAGATGGTTCTCCGGGACATTAGTCTGCCTTCTTCTTGGTCTGTTGGCTTTCCAAATAAAGTCCTTGCCCCAACACCTCACCTCCCGGCTTATTGGCCTGTCGTGTGGCAAGCAGAACGATTTTGGACTGGGGACCCCTCTAAGCCCTGATACTGTATGAAGTTGCTGACAGGAAACACAGATTCTCCGTGCTCACACTAGCAACTGTCGGCCAGGTGCATTCGCGGGCGTGAGTAATCACCTCATCTCCTGGCTCGGTGTGTGAGTTTGTCCAAAAGGATCCTTTTGAACTCAAATGTCAGCTTTTGATGTCAGCTTTTTTCTGGAAACCTGTTTTGCCCTTTAATTATTTTTTTTCTGTTTAACAGCCAAGCCTTCATTTAAAGGTTTAGGATGTTTGACTTTTCTGATCCAAACATCCCTATGAAGTATTGCACATACATGCAGATTTAAAAAAAAAACTATCTGTGGTTTCTCTTTAGAAGATATAAAAGCATAAACCCAGAAAGACTCCTTCCGCCTGTGGTCTGCGCAGGTCAGCCCTGACTAGCTGCCGGGATGTTGCTGCTGATGGCTGCGTGTCTCTTACTTTTTCGTCATTGCTGTGGTTACCGCAGGTCTGGTTGCTCTGATACTGCTATTCTCAAAATTTTAATGACTCTGAAAGTGCTCTAGCAAAACTGCACAATGTTTGTAAAGCCTGCTTTCTTTCCCATTCAGGAGAAAGAACCGTTCCTGCACTTTTACATACCTGCCCAGCGAAATCAATCTGCGTCTTAACCGGCAGAACTGTCACCTTGGAAAGCTGTGATTCTCTGTTGCCACGCGCCCCACGAGGTGTGTGATCTGCAGGGGGCTTACCTTGTGCCCCGATACTTGGGACGCTGTAACTGCAGTGATGTTTCCCTCCCAGCTGCCGGTCCAAGCAAGCTGTAGGGAGCGAGCACATAGGAGCAAGGGCAGCAGTGCATGTGGTTAGTGCCCAGGACCCCACCTCAGGGGCGGGCTCCCCGGGCTGGGCCGAAGAGTGCCCTGTGGTTGCAAACCTGCTTTTGAGGCAGGCTGGGACCTGGGACCCGGGGCTGCAGGGCTCGCACCTGCCCAAATGGCTCCTCCAGCAACAAAATACAAAGAAACTCTAAGGGACTGAAGATAACTGCTTGCATGAGCAGTTGGAGCAATTAGGAACAAGAAGATAGAAGAAGTCACAAACCGACTGCCACTTCAGTGTGGGGGAGGAGTGGGGCAGGGGCAAAAGCAAGATCCCGCACGCGACCCCGGCACACAGCGCGGCCAAGGGGGCGGGCGCACCACCTAAGCCACACACTCACAGACCCAGCCCCCCGCCCCCGCCGCCGCTTTCTTGCTTCAGGGAGCAGCACACGTGGGACGTGAGCAAGCGCTGCAGAAACTGAGAGGCCAGGCGACACTCGGAGGGTCGGGGAACGCAGGCTTATTGCACCGGTGGGCACAGAGGAGTTAACCCTTCAAGCTCTGGAACCTGTCTGTATGTTTACACAGGTTTTTATAGGGCTTTAGGTTTCTATTAAGTTTGCACCGTATGCAAATGAGGTGTTAGAAATGGACCAGTCAGGAGTGAGGTTTTGGGAACCAATGGAATTTTAGGGGTAAGTTTCGTTTTCCTAGAAGCAAGCCATTTTTCAGAAGTGCAAAAGCGGGAAGGCAATGGCCCTGCCTGGGAGGCATTGCTGGTCCCTTTGTGGCTTTTGCCCCTTCATGAGTACACCTGTTCCTTGTCCTCACTTCCTCCTGCTGGAGCGTGAGTCCCAGTCAAGCCTGCCCCTTTGTCTATTTCTCCTGACTAAAGAGTCCAAGGGCGGGGCGGCTAGCACTGCGACCACGTGCGGAGTCCAGGGTTCCCACGAAGCACGGGCGGCACCCGGGCCGCGCTCTGTTGGCTTTGGGTGTGATCCTGGGTCCGGGCTGGTCAGCATTTCCCCAAGACCCTTTGGTTGTTGTCATCTGGTTTTCCACACTGCTTCTCGGGGCCGGGCCTGTCAGAGTGCTGCTGGGGGGGGGGGTGTCATTCAGGGCAGCTCTCCATCCCTCCTCTGCAGTGGGGAGCTTGGGCGCGGGCAGGGCCTCTGGCTCATAACCAGATGTGTAGAGCGGGGCCTGCTGGAGTCTGGGCCTCAGGCGTATGTGGAAGTGGAGTCTGCCGTTGTGTGTGGAGCTGAACAGTCCATCTTCTACTGCGGGACAGAAGGATATCACTCAAAGAAGCCACAGGACGGGCGATCAAGGAGGTGAAAAGCTATGGAAGGAAAAAAAAATCAGTTTTTCAGAATTGATTGCAATATTTCTAAAGAGATTCTTTATCTCTTCACAAAATCAAACTTTCCATTTAGACTTGTCAGAGTCAGCTTTTAGTGAAACCCATTTTTACAGTTCTTTTTGATTAATGGAAAGGAGCCGTTTTATTTTTCTTCGCTGTAATAAAAATCAAGCTATCGGATGGTGCCCTTCAAAATAGAAAATCAAGGGGTGATTTGAACAGAATATTAATCTCTTTCCAACGTCTGTTTTTGTCCCCTGGCTTAATAAACTTTATATTCACCGATCTCTTCTCTCGGAAGGCCATCTACATTTTGTGAAAATATGAGCGTTTGCAACAGAAGTTGATCACAATCTCTCATCCATTCTTTCCTATTTACAGATAGCGGCGAGGAGAAAGGCGGGGACGTTGTGCCTGAACAGGCCAGACAGAATGTGTGATGAGAGGAATTAGGGCATCTCAATCATGATATTGTAGCTTTTGTAATCATTCAGAATTCATGGGGCTTAAGTTTTAATTCAAGAATACAGAGCAGATTTTTCTCTTTGAAAAAATGATTTCTCCCTTTCCAGTGATAAGGCTGTTTAGAATCAGGCCATGAACTGACAGCCCAGTGGAGGCACTTCACTGAGTCCTGGCTTAATTTAACCCCATCCTACAGGTCGCCTTAAAACTTTTGCCAATTACAACGTCTTCCAGACGCGCCGAGGCCCCCTCCGAATCGGCATCAGGCATTGGGATTGTTTTAATGGTTCGGCCTTAAAATCTCTTTCATCTGAGCAGCCTAAGTTTTTCTGCCAACAACTTTGCATCAGCCTCGTCCACTGAAACAGTATGTCTCAACCTTTTTTTCATTAACATCCTCCTGCACCACCTTGCCAAGGTTTTTGAGACTTTTTTTCTTAATTGCTCCCTTTCCCCATGAAATTTTAATACATCAAATATACTGTGTGTCTGTTTACGTACTGTGGCCTCCCTATGGCCATAAACCATTGTAATGGCTAAGATTCTTCTGCCCCCGAGAACCAAATTTCAACACTGTGGGGGCAAAACTCCCCCTCTCACCCACCATCTGCCCAAACACACTTACTGAAATATTACAGACAATACTGCCAAGCAAGCATTACATTTTGTTTGCAGAAGGCACTGTGTGTGACTAACACTTTTTGAACCGACTGGCTACTGATCGAAATGTACTTCTTACACTCGATGTGTAACTAAAAGATGATGCACTTAGAGCACGTACCTCGTACCTCCTCCTGGTCAAGTCAGGGCTGTTGGCAGCAGCAAGGCCACAGCTGGACTCAAGCCGGACATTGGAAACTTGGCGCGCCACCAGATTCAGCCCAACCCAGTGAGGAGGGGAAAGCACCCTCGGTCAAGCCTCGTCTGCACGCGGAACCTTAGTCTGTGTGGTTTCCACCATAACAAAGATTCTCTCCCTCCCAACCTCCTCCTAGTCTTTTCAACCTGGTCCTGACAGCTTCAGCCACAGAAAGGCACTTTCTCTTCGTCCATCTCAGTCCAAAATGTTGAGTTTTGATATCAATGAGGCAGAAGAATAGGAAAGACCTAGGAAAGGGGGAGGGAGGGTAGGAGGAGACACTGAGAAAGGCTTTAGGAAGTGCCCGACCGGAGGGGAGGGAAGAGGAAGCGTGCATGGGAATTGTTCTGGAAGCTTACAGACACTCACAAAATCTTCCCAGCAAGCCTTTGCCTATCAACATCCTGTTTTTGTTTGTTTGTTTGTTTTCATTTTTTTTAGTGGAGGTTCTGGGGATTGAACTCAGGAAGAAGAAATTTGTTTTTTTAATCTATTTATATATGTAGTGGTTAACCTTTGTATATCTCAAACTTCCAGATTTATCCCTTCCCACCCCTTTCCCCTGGGAACCACAAAATTGTTTACTATATCTACAAGTCTGTTTCTGTTTTGTAGATGAGTGTCCCCTTTTCCCTCTTTTCTGAACAAATTGGCCAGTGAGCTTTCCTTCAACTTAAGCAAAGAGGGAACGCTATCAGTGTTCTCTGTAATAAAACACTTGCCCAGGAGTAAACCATTCCTCTGGTCAGGACTCCAGAGAGATCGCCTCCCCTATCAAATGGCACTGTGTGACGCTCTGCGTGGCATCTCTCAGTAAACCCAGTTGTGACGTTCACCTACTATTTCTACACATCCATTTGTGTAGTTTGATGGAAACTCGGCAAAGCCAATTCAGTAGATGTGATCTAGGTAAAGGTGTGCTGAGGGAGTCAGGTACTCCGTCCTCCAATGATCAAGGATGCATTTTATTTTATTTAAATTTTTTTTAAAACAAGCTTTTAATTTTGAGATGATAGTAGATTTGCATTTGATAGAAATATCAATACGGAGAGATCTCATGACCCCTTTGCTCTCAGGGATGACATCTTACAAAGCTATACTACAGTGTCACAGCCCAGATGTTGACATAGATACGGAACATTTCCACCACCACAGGCATCCCGAATGCTGCCCTTTGATAGTCACACCCACTTCTCACCTCCAGCCTTCACTTCTAGCGACCATGAATGGCGTCTCCATTTCTGTAATTTGTCATTTTGACATGTGTTACGTTGTTAACGTAAACGGAATCATAACGATAAGGAAGGATGCATTTTAAAACAGCTAGACCCAAGGATAAGTTGTCCAACTATGGCCTGGCGGTCAAATGTGATTTCTTTTTTTTTTTTTTTTTTGATATTTATAAGTGGTTGAGAAAAAGAAGCATATTTCATGGCACGAAAGTTATATAAAATTCAAATTTCAGTATCAATTGTGAAACCTTTATTGGAACACCTAATGCTTATTTATTCACGTCTCTTCTCTGCCTGCTTTTGTACTAGGATGGCAGTTACACGTGCTGCTCACAAAGCTGAACAATCTCCCAGCTGGGCTTTCCCAGAGAAAGTCCGGCCGCTGCTCTAGGTGAGCGAGCGCGGGGTGGACGGCGCATCCTTCAGGCCTGTTTCGCTCACTGCCTTTGCAGAGAGGCGGTCGGTCAGAAGAGATCATCGCTGGTGAGTCGTAGGCGGCAGTGCGCTCGTTCCCTCCTGTGAAGGTAAGACACCCATTTTGAAACAGTCAGTTGAACTGGGAGTAGAGACACCCCACCTCTTTGTGAAACTTGAAAAGCTGAATGGAAACATGTGACATGTTGGTGACTTAAAACCACCGCCAGGAGCACACGTGGACGTGGGAAAGGAACAAGCGGATGAACCAGCAGGATTGGCGGGGACCGAGTTTCCCCAACTGTTTGCTGTCTGTTCATCCACGTGGTCATCTGCCAACACACTGTCACGCACACGTGCGGAGCACGCTCCGAGGGTTTAGGAAAATCTGTATCAGAAAACCTACGGGACCATCATTAACTCCAACTTTTTCCTAGTGATGATTATTTCTGTCTGACATTCCTGGATGCTACACGTGCAATATTTTGGCCCAGCTTCTGGAATCGCTGTTATTTCAAGGAAGCAGTTGGAGAATGACTAGTTGAAAACAGAAGTGGACTCTCAACTCCTCTAGTGCAAGACTGGTGTCTGAGGTTTTACGGAGAGAGAATCTAGAACTGACTCCATTATCAACAAACGACTATGGAATTTTATCACAACAGTATTTTTATCCCCTCTGGGGGCCTGGATACGGAGGTTCCTAAAAGTGCAAAATGTAAAGGTCACTAACGAGCCTGTCTGGGGCTCGTTAGAGTAAGCACGTGCGGGTCTCCTGAGCGTGCGTCAGTGTGGCAACAGAATTCTTAGGATGTGCTTTTTTTTTTTAGTGGAGATGAGAAATGTTGGGTAGGCTAATCTAATTTGCTCCCTAATCACGTTCCAAAGGTGAGGAGAAGGCTGCCCTGGCTCCAGCTGTCAATCTGAGTCTAGAAATGTCGCCCGTAATTTGTAGCCTAGAAGTGCTTGACATAGGGACCCCCGGAGCTACCTGGACCCACTGATTTCTGTGAAATCCCGCCTGCCAGCAGCTCTGCAGTTGGTGTGATACTGAGGCGCTCACGAAGCCAGGGATCACTTTAAAGAGTCAGTCTGATTCTTCTGATTTTGTTATTGGGCAGAAGTTTGGATTTTTAGGGAGGAAGCTTCTTTCTTTTATTGAAATTTAGTCGGTTTACAATGCTGTATTAATTTCCGGTGTGCAGCATGGTGAATCAGCTATGCATAAAGGCATATATATGTACTTCTCCTCATTATAGGCCATTTCAAGGGATTGGACGTAGTTCCCTGTGTTTTACAGCAGGACCTTGTTGTTTACCTCTTTTATATATTGAAGGTTGTGTATGTTAATCCTGAATTCCTGATTTGTCACTCCCCACTTTTCCCCTTTGATAATTATAAGATTGTTTTCTATGTCTGTGAATCTGTCTCTGTCTTGTAAATAAGTTCATTTGTGTCATTTTTTTTTTTAAGATTCCACATATAACTGATATCATCTGGCATTTTTCTTTCTTTTTCTGGCTTATTTCACTTAGTTTGACAGCCTCCAGCTCCATCCGTGTTGCTGCAAATGGCAAGATTTTATTCTTTTTTATGGCCTGAGTCATATTCCATTGTATAAATATACCACATCTTCTTTATCCAGTCATCTGTTGATGTACATTTAGGCTGTTTCCATGTCTTGGCTATTGTAAATAGTGCTGCTATGAACACTGCAGTGCAGGTGTCTTCTCAGATTAGAGTTCCCTCTGGATACCTGCCCAGGAGTGGGGTTGCTGGATCATATGGTAACTCTATTTTTAGTTTTTAAGGGACTCTCCATACTGTTCTCCATAGTGGCTGCACCAATTTACATTCCCACCAGCAGTGCAGGAGGGCTTAGGGAGGAAACATCTTTTACTGTCTCATAACCGTGCATTAGGATCCAAGCTGGTTAGAGGTGGTCAGGTTTTATTCCGGAAGATACCCCATTCTGGTAGAAAGCTTAGTCCAATGTCGGGACTCAATCAGGCGGAGACTGGTGAGAACCTGCAAGGAAGATGAATCTGGAATTTGTGTTAACTGGGAACCGACTTGTTTCATGACCACAGCAGAAAAATCCATTCCAGGAAGAGGGGGCGGGGGCTCTGGGGTACTGCCTGATTGATTCGCTTGGGTAGTGATTTTCTTTGGCTCTTCAGTGTCAGAGCAGAATCCCCTGGCAGATCTGTCTTATCTCGCTGTGGGAGTTCCCCGTCTAAAAGCAGAGACTGTCCTGTCGCAGGGGACTGTCCTCTGGGAAAAGCAGGAACACATCTGGTGGGTCCAGCATGCCTGGCTGTCCTTAGATACTACAAATGAGGCCACCGGTGTCCTTTTCTTAGCAGGGCGCTCACAGGAACTGTTTGCAATGAAGGGGGCGTGGGCTGCTCTGTCCACAGACTGTCACCAATATTCTCCTTGTGTTATCTGGGTTAGAGAAATATGTGGTTACATTCTTTCTAGCTAGATGGATAGAATGCAAAATGCCTGCCTTCCCCAAACACATCTCTCGACCCACCTGAAAATCCCATAAGGATCCACGTTCTTCAGAAACTTGTGTTTACTGTTAAGAAGCATTTGCTTTCCTGGTGATGGAGAACTTGAGTGCCAGCTGGGAAAACACACTGGGATCCACTATACCGTTTGCCCAAACTGGCAATCTGTTACCCTGTCCCCATCAACCAAGATCTAATTGCTATCAACTGAATGATTGCACTGATTTTGTTCTTGTTCAGGGAGCCCCTGGGGTCTCGCCGCAGGTCTCATCCAGGCACCAAAACAGAGCATGAGGAGAGACGTGTCGGGTCACGCAGCTGGTCCTCGGACCCCGGTGGTGTGTCTTGCTGATGCCTGGACTTGTCCGGATTTGCGTGACATCAGCAACAGGACTTTGGCGTCTTCCCCTGGGAGTTGATAATGATGTCTCTTCATGATTGGGGCATTTTTTCATTTCTTGATCTCTTCAGTTGTTCCTGGGGGACGGGCTCTCTGCTTTCGGTTCCTTCCCTTCCCCTCTGGGTATTTTCTGAGATTTCCCCGTCAGGGGATGAGGGGCATCTCACACCTCTGCTTCTCCTCATCCTTTGGCCAAACTCTCTGGCACATTCCTTTGCGGCGCGGGCTCTTCCTCCCCTCCCCTGTGTTGCTGCTGCCTGTCTGCACTTTCCCTTCATTTTTCTCAGCTCCTCGCTCTTCGTGCTGTTCATGGGTTGGTACCAGTGAAGGGGAGGGTGGGAGGAGAGACACGTGTGGAACCCGGGGGCTGGGGGTGTCCCTCGCCAAGGACCCCGCGACAGAGTGCTCGGGTTCAGGGCTGATTTGGAGTCAGAGACACCAAAATAGCAAAAAGACTAGAGATGCTGGCTTCCAAGATCTGAAATGGAAACTGTGAAACTGGAAGCCAGACTCTTGCCATCGGCCACCTGCCATTTTTTTGGATTAAATTTCTGGCCTGGATTTTCAGCCTGAACTACTTTCCTTCCAGGCCACTGTCTCTCCTCTTTGTTCACAGTTCTCCCAAGGACTGCACCTTTTTCCTGTAACCATAGATGGTATTAGGGGTGGGGGGCCTTTGAGACCATCCCGGCGGCCCCCTCCAATTAGATGTGAAGACTCAGGCCCCAGAGAGGCGATGACTTCTTTCAAAGTCATGCCACAGCTGGTGGAGGAGCCGGGACCACACGCCCAGCTCCCGAATCCCAGGCCAAAGCTGTCTTCTTTAATGGATCGTTGCTTCAATCTATGGAACTCTGCAAAAGGTAACTTCTGCTGAAACAGCTGCCTCCAAGTGTGCTCAGAAAGTGACGATGTGCGTCAGTTTGCCAGAGAGAAATGGCGAGGAAAGGCACTCACAGCACTGAGAGAAGCACCTTCACTCAGCCTTACTCTGCAGCAGGGAAAAAGGAAATCAACAGAGCATGTGACCCAAACGAAGCGCGTCGACTTGGAAGCCCCAGTCATTAACATCTTCTGGGGTTTCTCCCCTTCAAAGTTTTAATGTGTTTTTCTCTCTCTTTTTAGAACAATAAAGGGTAAATTTTGAGACAGATGTTCTAGGCATTATCTCTTCATCCAGAGTTTCTTTACCTGTAATCCCTGAGCAAGGTGATGTATAATTGGATAATTGCAGTTTGGAATTTGGAGTAAGGCATTTAAGTAGACCCGCTGGTAGGCAGCAACATGCATGATGAATAGTAAGGTGGCAGCCCCGGGTTGTAAGTCACCATGCCTCTGATCCTGTTCGTAACGTGCCCTCGCACTGCCTGTGGTCTGTTACACAGCCACCGGTTTTCACTGACAGGTGCATGTGAGAATGGCTTGTTAATAATGTGCCGTCCCATATGTGGAGCCTCCTCTCAATCATGAAAGAGCTTTTCTAGGGTATTCATTATATAATTTCTCAATTCTTAGACCTAATACATTATCCACTAAGGCAACGTCTCAAAATAAAGGTGGAAAAAAGATCCTTATCTTCTACTTTGGTTTTGAATACTTGAAACTGAGAACCTAATCTATTTCTCATGTTATAAAATGTAAAAAGGAAGAAAAAAGTCAACTAAAAATTTCCCCAAAGATCTATAGGGCTTCATACTCTAGCTCTGTTCCCTGTAATACCAAAGTACTATTTCTAAAGTGATGGAATATTGTCAATGTCTTCTGTCTAAGAAGTCAGAGAACTATAAAGCAGATTGAATTGAGTACCCGGACAAGAGACGTTCTACAATTTTGGGGCGGTGGGTGTGAAGGAGCAGTAGGCTAGTGTGGAGATTTCCCCACAGACGAGGAAGGGCTTCCTAGAGACGTCACAGGATTGGGTATCAGCAGATGCGTGTCATTTCTCCCCCTTCACATGTCTTGGTGCCTAAACAGCTATGCGTGCACTCACGTACCCTTGGCTTTTATATCCTTCCTCCAGAAGCCAGCTTTAGTTGGAATCGTGTCCTTGTCACTGGGCGTAGCCTCTCTGAGTTCCTGGGGGGGGGGGGTGTGGACAGTGCCCAGTGTGGACCCCCTCTCCAGAGCATGCACCCTGTCTAGCCTCCTCAATGCAGCGCTACAGAGTTTTATTAAACAAAGGTGTATGTAGTGATCAATCTGTGGATTGGGTCTGGAAATGCAGAACCTTGGCAAGTAGCCTCAGTCTTTAAAGTCTGTCTCCCTTGGGCACTCTGTTCGTTGGGGGTTTTCCTACTTGGGGTCTCCCTATGTGATGTTTCCTGTTCTTGGATCCCCACGTGGGGAGTTGAGCAGCTCAGCCCTGGCAAGGCTGCCCTCGAATAGACACCCAGACACACAGATTCCCAGCTCATCAGGTTCATTTTACACCATCTCACTCTGTTGTTGTCCCCGAACAGCTCTGGTAACTCCCCACCTCACCCCCTCCCAGAATGATGCACCAAGCCACTGCTTTCCCACCTGGACACCCGTCCCACTTCCTGATACTGATCTGATTCTCATTCGCAGTGACCCCATGACAGTGGTTTGAGGACTACCTCCTGCCTCACGGTGGTTGAACCACCCTCACCTGTGAGCTGCCCTCGTGAGAAGCCCAGAGACTCACGGGGGTGACCAGCAGAGTCGAGCTGCTGGTCTGGACACATCCCCATTGCAAGATATACTCAGTCGCTTTCTTGAAATTAGCCCCCAGGGACTTTCATTCCCAGACTGAGAGGACGAACCTTCTTTTCCTTCCTCACCTACTCTGGGCTCTCGCTTCTGTTCTGAGAACCTCCATCTTACTCCCCTGCCGAGTTCTCCACCAGGAGGACCTGACTTGCAAATTCTGTGCAGCAAACCCCTGAATACGCCAGGGCCACCTGGATTATCTACAAAGGACAAGTTTTGCAGAGCGTTAGATGCATTTAATTTAGTAGAACCACACACGCGTGCTTCTGGATCCTGAAACAACAGCTTGGCATTCTGGGACATTTCCCCCAGCAATGACTGAACAGGCTCTGATGCCAGACGGCTCTGCACTGAAAATCCGGCTTTGCCACGGGAGTGATCACAGACAGCATTTAGCCTTGTACGTCACTCACCTCATCTGTAAAATGAGAATGATTTGCAGTAGAATTTACCACAACGGGCGGTGGAGATTAAATGAGACGATCCACGTAGAGCTGTAGTGCGTGGCGGGCACATGCTGTCGGATCAGCACCACAATTACCAAGTCAAGAAGTACGAGACGCAGCAGCAGACTCTGCCCCCTTGCAGTGCAGTCTGGGGCCCTAATTTAGGCTGACACTGAAGAGGGGAGCTGGGAGGGAAGCACACAGAAAGGCATGGCACCCCCCCAAGGCAGTCACTGTGGTTAAATTGTCCTCATTTCCCCCCAGGGCCAAAACGTATGCCTCCTGCTCAGAAAAGCCACCATTCCTGGGTCTCTGTGCTCCCCTACCTCCTGCAGGGTGGACGGCTCTCCACCTGGGCCAGTTCCCGGGGTTGTGTTTGAGGCTGGCAACTTTTAGATGTAAGGTTGCACTTCTCCCCAAAGAGCAGGCTTGCTGACTGCTTAAAAGCAGGGGGTTCTCCATGCTCGGAGTCCCTCAGCTGTAATTCAAACCAGCCGTGGGCGCAGGATCCATCGGGCTGCCCACAGCTTTACACGCATGGGACCTTGCGGGGCAAGGAAACCATGACAACAGGTGGTACCAACGCTGTGCTGTGCTGGGAGTAATAAGGCTATTGTCTCTGGCCCTGAAATCTTGTGTTTTCTGTGAACATCCATGACACAGTCATCAGCTAATTTATTAGCTTGCACATAGGGTAAAACCCCAAGACCCCACAGCTCCCCTTTCCCGAGGAGTTAGGGTTGTGTTAAGAATATGTCTGTACTCACCCCACAGGATCTGATCTTCATCCTTCTGAACTTCCTCCTGGAAAGGTCCCATCAAAGAAGGATGCACTGGTACAGTCGTGCTCCAAGGATGTATCCAGGTGCTGTCACAGGTCCTCTTGAGGATCAAGGCAGGAACAGGCACTGACACGTGGCATTTAACTCCAGGGAAAAATGATGATGGAGTTTTCCATGTCCGTTTCTGGAGATAATTCTTCACTGCTTCTTGTTACCAGTAGAATAAGCTGCAAACTCCTTTCCGACAAATACGTATGACTCTTTATGACCTTCCTGCTCCTAAAAGCTCATTCTTTGACATTCCCTTCCCCCAACTCTGTGTTACAGATGTACAGAACGATCCCATTAGCCATCAACATTTATTCATTCAACACATAACCGCTGATAAGGTAGACCTGTGTTAGAACTGGGGCAAAGCCGAGGCCAAGTGGGTCCCATCGGTCTGTTCTCTCCAGCGCATACATGCCTCTTCTGGATGCAGTGTTACCTGCTCTCCCTTCTCTGATTGGCTCGTGTACGTCCCAGTGACTTCCCTTGTGATCCACCTGCTACCAGAGATCTCCTCTGACCCTGAGTCTTAGGTCTCCTTTCTTGGTGCTGCTCCACCATTACAGATGTATCTCTCACAGAAAAGGTCATCCTTAATTGTTTTCTTCTGGGACCTGCTTCCTTCTGTTCCACACTCCACTCATGTTCAATGTTCTTTTCAGTTTTAAACCAGGGTCTATATCTTGTTCACATTTTTAACTTTAGGGTCTTGTTTAGGAGCCTAAACATTCAGTAAATATGTTGTGGGATCAATGAGTGATTAATTCACTGAGGTTACCCTGATATCTGGTTCCCCAATGTACAGAGTCATAGATTTCCATAACTGTAGGCAGGAGAGAATTTTGTAAGACCATCTCTACACCTGCCATGCCCTAGATGAGGCATTTCCCAGTCGAATCACAGGAAACAATACAAATACCGAATACTGAGTGTTTGGAACTGCAGAAAATCTGTGAACAGAATTAGTAATGATGGAAGTCGGAGGAGACACTTCAGTTCCACAGTTGCTCTAAGCGCTGGTTAGTACAGCAGGTAGGACCTGTGTGTAACAACAGGTCGTGTTGAATGAAGTCTGTTCTGCTTTGCTGGGCTCAAGCTTCAGAGTCAAGAGCCATAAAACACTCACTCAGCTGTGGGCGCGTTACTCATCCACCATCAGGCAGCTGCATGCATGCAGGGGTGGCCAGTGAATGACCACAAGGTGGGGGAGAGGAACTGACCAAGGTTGCGGTAGAATGCTTGAGACGGATTCAAGCAGAGAGGGGAGGGGTAGAAATGGTTTTTATTAAGTAAATGGAAGGAGACTTGAGTCTGTGGTGTAGAGGGAACTGTTCTGGTCGGAGCTGTAAGGCAGGAAGGAAGGGGAGGAGTTTGCTCCTCTAGAGGAAATTGACTTTTTTTTTTTTAATCCTCTGATGTTTCCTCTCTTTTCATTATCTCTTGCTTTTTCTTTTCTTCTCTCCTTGTGTTTCTCCCAGAGAAATTGCCATTTGTCTTTGGCAACAATTCAGTTCTTTAAACTGCAGCCACCTGTGCATGTTAGGGAGCACATGCTTTTAATCTTCTCCTAAGTTGCATTTAGAGTCAGTTAAGTTCTACCAGAGTGGAATCTGCCCAAGAAGACATCCACAAATTTGTGGAACAGGCTTAAACTTTGATGAAAGCAATTCTTTTTTTTTTTTTATTGAAGTATACTTGATGTATAATATATGAATTACAGGTGTACAATATAGTGATTCTTGAGTTTTAAAGGTTATACACCATTTATAGTTATTATAAAATATTTGCTGTATTCCCCGTGTTGTTCATCCTTGTAGCTAATTTTATACCTAATAGCTTGTACCTCTTAATCCCTTATGCTTATCTTGCCCCTCCCTCTCCCCTCCCCCCACTGGTAACCACTAGCTTGTTCTCTGTATCTGTGAGTCTGCTTCTGTTTTGTTATATTCACTAGTTTGCTGTATTTTTTAGATTGCACATAGAGGTGATATCCTCCAGTATTTGTCTTTCTCTGTCTGCCTTATTTCACTTAACATAATGCCCTCCAAATCCATCCATATTGCTGCAAATGGCAGAATTCATTCTTTTTTATGGCTGAGTAATATTCCATTGTATATATATATCACATCTTCTTTATCCATTCATTTGTTGATGGACACTTAGATTTCTTCCAAATCTTGGCAATTGTAATGCTGCTATGAACATTGGGGTGCAAATATCTTTTCGAATTAGTGTTTTTCTTTTTGTTTTTCAGACATATACCCAGGAGTGGGATTGCTGGATCATATGGTAGTTCTCTTTTTAGTTTTTTGAGGAACCTCCATACTGTTTTCCAAAGTGACTGCACATGTAGATTCCCACCAACATTGTGCGAGGGTTCCCTTTTCTCCATATCCCTGCCGACATTGGTATTTGTGTTCTTTTAATGATGGCCATTCTGACAGGTGTGAGGCAATAACTCACTGTGGCTTTGATTTGCATTTCCCTGATGATTTTCAGTGCTGAGCGTCTTTTCCTGAGTGGTGAAGGCTCTCTCACTGGCAGTCATGACCAGGCCAGCGGGGATGTCTGATGTCCGTCCTCCACATCATGAGTTCCTTCTTTAGCTGGTGGCTACTGTCCTCATCAAGCTTTTTCGCCCATCAGCTTATGATTGTTAAAACTGGCCAGAACAGGACAACAAAACATCAGTTTTTAAATGTCTACTTGAAACAAAAGACTCCCTTAATGCATTAAGGTCTTGAACCAGGACTATTAGAAGAAAATACTTTTTAAGATAGAAAGAGAAGTGTTAACAAAGCTTCTGATATTTACAAATGCAGAGCAATGGCTATAAGCTTAGATTCTATATCTTCAAATGACCTTTACAAGGAAGAACTGACCGTGACCCGATGCTCCTCTGGGTTACAGCGCTTCGTAGGGCTGCTCAGGGCGAGGCTCCACCCCCAACCTATTTTATTGTGTAAGCTTGTTTATACCAATATTCTTCCACAAACTTAAAGTAATGCAGTTGCGGGTCATTTTGATAGGTAGACATTTACAAATCTTTACCTAGAAGTTTGACCAATAAAATATTTCTCTTCTTGTATTTGCAGTCTGGTAAAAGGTTTTTATCCTAGTAAACATGCTCTTTGGTTCCTGTACAATTCCATTTCAAATGGTTTCTTTTACCATTTTCCTGATTCACCTTCTCTTGTTTCTATATTTCTACATTTCTGACTTTGTTTTAATAATCATTAGTTTTTAAAACTTAATTTAATTTAGAAATTATGTATATATTTAGTTTTTAAAGGAACTAGGACCTGTGCATGCTGAGCTGCACCCTCCCCCCAATAATCATTAGTTTTATCAGAAACTTCTCATTTCCTTTAAATGTGCAATTTTAACAGGATTTCGTACATTCTTAAGTACGTCTACTCCATTTCCTAGCAGGTATTTTTTTCCTGAAGCCATGTCAAAATGTGTAATGGAGTTTGATATAATTTTAAATATTTGATGGATTTTTAATTTTTAATATTTGAATGGCTTATCTATTACACAGTAAAATATTCAAAGCATATAAAGGATGTATATGAAAAGTAAACCTTTGCCCATTCCCTGCCCTCGGTTTCCTATTTCCAGTTCCCCTTTCCTGAAACATCCAAGATTACTCATTTTTATATATCTTTTCAAACATACACTTATATACACATAGTATTTATACCTGCTCCTCCCCCTCTGTACAAATGTCCGAGTGTATCACACACTGCCCTGAATTTTGTTTTCCTCACATATCTACATATCCCAGAAAATGTTCCAAATTGTGTTTATGGAAGGACTATCTCATTATTTTTATAGCTACACGTTATCCCAGTGTATGGAAAATACTGCAAGTTATCCAGCCAGTTCCCTACTGATGAACATTCAAGCTGTTTCCAAGATTTCGCTCTGACCCTCACTCTGCGATGACGGCCCCTGTCCGTATGTCTCTGTGCACACACGTCTGTAGGATAGAGTCTTAGATTCAAACTGCCTGATTGAAGGGCATATAAGCACGTTTCAGTTTTGAGAGCTATTGCCAAATGGCCCTCCAGAGATGTTTCCCCAATTTACACTCACAGTAACGTGGCTTGAGAATATGGGTTTCTTTTTAAAATGTGTTCCAGCTATAAAGAGAGGTAACCTGCTCAGTATGTGCCACTACATCTTGCAATCAGCAACTAAATGAACCTACCAGACACTACATATAATTAAGAGTCCCTTACAGTTGCTACTGAAAGTAGTCAGCGTAAGGTGCCTTCTCACCTTCCCCAACTGATTAACCGCACTCTTAGCATCCACGCCTCAGCTTGCAAGCTTGCAGTGTTCAGCGGCTGCACCCAGAGCGCTTGACAGGATCTGAGTTCTGTGTGTTTTAGACAGATGAAGGTCAATGTCTTCGGCCTTTGTTAGACAAGTATTTAGAGTGAGATCTTATATCTCAAAATTCAGCACAGTATTAAACATGACGGGAAGTTCAGCAGGTGTTTGCTCTCACTGCTGAAAACTGTCTACACATTTGACGTTGGCTCATAATCAGGTCGTTCAGACTCAGCCTGAAACAATTCTGTCTGCTTTTAACATGTCAATAAAAAATAGAAGTGGTTCCGTTTCAACCTCTGATTTTAGAATCAGGAATGTTAGTTTTTTTTTTTATTATTATTATTAGTGAAGTGAATATTGTATAATGGAACTCCTTATAAGTAATTATTTTTTCTTATTGGAAGTTCTCAGTTAACACCATGAAGCCCCTTTTTTCCCCTTGATGTGTTACAAGCAAGCCCACGACCTTGTTGGAAAGCTGAGGTGAATCCCTGGACCTTGATTTGTCAGTCTGACTCAGTGCTCTGACCTCTCTGGACACCAGTCGGCCGTCTACACTTGGGGTCAGTGTTTTTCTGATAGGATGTTAACAGCTTATAACATGAAAGCCTGATGGTGCAAAGTAAGACTTTACACATATGTAAAAATATAACAGCTTTTACGGAATTCATTATGAAATATCTACTCCATTAATATGAAACTTTCACATTGCTAGTCCTAAAATCAGAAGTTGAAGCTTTTTGTTTTTTATTGACATGTTTAAGTAGTCAGTATTGGTCAGTGAGACTTCTGTTTCTAAGTCTTAAATAAATGCCTCTTACTAAGGAGAATATTAACAATCCATAAACTACTACAGAAAGGCAGCATTGTGACTCTTGTCCTCTGCTTCTAGTCTTTATAAATGACTTTCTTTCTCACTGTTTCTTCTTGTCTTACCTTTTAATGTCACTGCTCACTCCATAAACACTCTGCTCATCCAAATCAAGCCAGACCTATCCCACATTAAACTCATGTTACCCCAGATCAGGTCCTCCTCACATCCCCTGCCTTAGTGAGTAGGGTCACCACCGTCCAGTGCCACACGCTGACTCTCCTTCTCCCCCCATCCTTGCTGCACAGCCCACCAGTCCCCACTGCCGCTGACTCTGCCCTCCAAATGCCTCTGGATACGTCTCTCCATTGTTAGTCTTACCCAGACAGAGTCTCTTAAGTGGCATCCCCACACTGACTCTTTTTTTAAAAAAAATTCATTTACTTTTTAAAAGACTTTTTGGGGAAGGGGTAATTAGATTTATTCATTTATTTACTTTTGATGGCAATACGGGGATTGAACCCAGGACCTCCTGCATGCTAGGCACAGACCCTACCACTGAGCCGAACCCTCCCCCATCCCACACTGGCCCTTGTTTATTCCAGACACGTTTGTATCAGTGGGATCCCAGAAGGAGAAAAAAGGGGCTCAAGCAGAAGGGAGATTTCTGCACTGGAAGCGGAAATATGTAGACGTGAATAGATGAGCAAAAGGTAGACATGTCTTACGGGCACAGAAAGGCAGATGCACGCACAGGCGTACAGAGTGTTGCTATCATGCTGTGTACGTATGTGTGTAGACTCAGAGCAACTGACAGGAAACTACTCATAAAGCACTCAAGCCCACTGTCAGCCAGTCAACAGGGAATTCTAAAGTTAATTTGAACTGGAATCCAAAAGAACCTTCCATGACGTAGCTCCTCATGAAGTCATCTGCCCAGTTCAAACGATCAGAGAATTTTATGGCTGGAAGCTCACTTAGCTCAGTGTTTCTCCATCATCAGCACGTATTTTGATCACCTAGTGATCTAACTGTAATGCAAATTCTGACCCACTGGGTGTGGGGTGGGACCTGAGATTCTGATTCCAAACAAGCTGCTGATCCCAGGACCACACTTTACCAGCAAGGATGTATTTCAGTCCCTCTCTGTAACAGATGTGGAATAGACGGCTCTTCTCCTGGCTTTTTGGAGCATCACTAAGGTTGGGGGACCCAGTGCCACTGGACCCGAGTTTTATTAATAGCAATTTCTCACACTCTTATCTTGGAAGTGAGCCTGGCCTTGGATGCTGCCCTTCCTGGGTCATGGTTTTCAATATTCCTTCAGTTCTGTGGCCACATTAAAACATTCCTTTCAATTAATTTCTCCCTTTTTTTACTTTAGCCATCCGGAGTCAGTTCCTGTTGCATGGGATCAAAAGAAGCCTCACGGATACACTACAGACTGGGTGTGGGACTTGGGGTCCCCAGAATCATAGCGTGTATGTCTCAGAATAAAAGGAATTCTTCTTCGTTTGGGCCATCGCAACAGAGATGTTTTCTTAAGAGTTTCTTAAAAGTTTACACAGCCCCGTGGTGACTCTGAAATCTCCCTCCACAGCATGACCTTTCCCCTCATCTTCCAGGCTCCTGTGGAACAGCCTCACCGATCTCTCCATCTGAGTAGCTCACAGACGTTCCAAAGGGAGCACGGCACAAAACACAGCCCAATCTTCAGCAGCAAATTGCACCAGCTTTCATGCCATTGCTCAGAGGAAAGCCTGGAAATCACCCCTGATTGTGCTTTCTCTTTCCTAAATCCAATCGACTTTAAAAACACCGCCAGACTCCCACCACTCCACATCCGAGTGGCTGCCTCGTGCCCCGCGCAGCACTCTCCAGCGCGTGGAAGGCGGCAGTGGCCTCCTAACCGCACTTCTGCTTCTAGTCTAGCCTTGCCAAGTGGCAGCCAGAGTCATTCTTTTAAAATATAGGCCAGATCACGTTACGTTCATGCTCAAAACCTGTCTGTGGCCTCCCATCACACTGAGCCAAAGTCCAAATGCCCTACCACGAACTACAAGGCCTCATGGGATCCGACCCTTGGCTGAATGTCTCACTTCCATTTCCTCCAGGCCCCTTCTTGCACACCCCGCTCCAGCCAGGCCGGCCCCTCGTTCTCCCTCCGAGGAGAGCTGAAGTCTCCGAAGGCAAGGGTCTTCCTGTTCTGCTCACAGCTGTATTCCCAGAGCCCAGAGCGATGCCTGCCGCAGAGGGGATGTCAATGAGCAGCTCTTAAATAAGCAAATTTTTAAGATACTGAATCCAAAAGAAAGCAGAGAAAAAGGACAAAGGGAGCAAGAACTAGACAGGACAAACGCAAGTAAACAGTGAGGAGAGAGATATAACCCAACCATTTAACAAGAAATAGGCGGGCCCAATAAAAACAAGCAGTGAGAAGGTAGGTATAAGCCAGGCAGCTCTAAAATAACATTAAATCACAATGGCTTCACCCTCCAGTCAGAAGGCAGAACTTGTCAGATGGGGGAGGAAAGCGGAGGCACCACATGCTGTCTGCAAGGAGTGCGGGTTACCTGTAGTTGACTTCTAGGCACAACTAGGTTACAAGGAAGAGTACGGAAAAATATATACCATGCTAACACCAATCCTAAGAAAACTCCAGCAGCTATATTAGCATCAGATAAAACAGTTTGCAGGGCAAAGGAGATTAGCAGCGGTAAAGAAGGCCATTTCATAATGACAACCACGCCAATTCATCCCAGAACACACCCTTCGTAAGGGTTACCCAATCTGATAACAGAACTTCAAAATATAGGAAACAAAAACTGATAGATCTGTGAGGAAAAGTAGACAAATCTTGAAGAATGTGCATAAACAAAGCCACACATAAATGGTCGATGAAGTTTTGACAAAGCTGCAAAGGCAATTCAGTGGGAAAAAAAAGAGAGAGACTTTCCAACTAATTTTCCTGGAACAACTGGATGATTATACTCACAAAACAAGTTCAGTTCACATCTTGTGCTGTGTATAAAAATTCATTCTAAATGGATCATAGACCTAAATATAAACCATAAAACTATAAAACTTCTGGAAGAATACTTCTATCCGCATAGGAGAAAATCTTCATGATGTTTGGTTAGGCAAAGACTTCTTACATTCAGCAGCAAAAGTACAACCCAGAACAGAAAGAAGTTTGATAACTTAGATTTCATCAAGTTAAGAAGTCTGTTCTCTGAAAGCACTGTGAGGAAAGTGAAAAGACAGCCACCGATGGGGAGAAAATATCTGCAAATCACATACTAGCTGAGGGACTTGTATTCAGGCTACATAAAGAAGTTTCAAGACTCAGCAGTAAGAAGGTAAATAAACCAAAACAAAATGAGCAAATTATTTGAATAGACATTTCACCAAAGAAGATATCTGGATAGCAGACAGACTTATGGAAATATGCTGAAGCCAGGGAAATGCAAATTAAAACCACAGTCACACGTCACAACACACCAATTAGAACGTGCAAAACTGAAAAGACCGATGACACCAGTGTTGACAAGGATGTGGAGCAACTGGAACTCCCACGTTCTTCCAGTGGGACTAGACAGGCATAGAACCTCCGTGGAAACAGTCTGTCAGTTTCTTAAGAGCTTGAAGTTACACTTACGATATGATCCAGCCACTCTGTTCCTAGAAATGAAAACACCTGTCCAGATAAAGATTTATACACAAATGTTTCTAGCAGCTTTATTTGTAATAATCCTAAACTGGAAACAACCCTGATGTCCATCAACGGGTTAATGGATAAACAAACAACTGAATAAAAAAGGAAGAGATGATCAATATTGGCAAGAACATGAATGAATCTCAAAAGCCAGATCAAAACCCAGTTCATGCTATATATTTGTACTTCTATAAAATGCTAGAAAATACAGACTAATCTGTAGTGAATAAAGCAGATCAGGGGTGGCCTGGGGATTGGAATGGGGTGGGAGGGGGCAGGGAGGGGGGTTTCAAAGGAACACGAGAAATTAGGGTGATGGAAACGGTCATTATCCTGATTGCGGTGATGATGGGTACGAACATAAATCAAACCTTATCCAATTGTACACTTTAATTACATGCCGTTTACCATATGCCATTTCTACCCCAATATATGCTTTTCAGAAAGGATAGAGAAGGTGACCTGTTTGAATGCCTCGTACGTGGTCATCTGACCTACAAGGTACTAACTTGCTTTAAGGCCGTGCCTCTTTGACTACAATGCACTCGTGCGTTCCTGAAAGCCTCCGTGGATCAGATTCATAATCTGATAAGATATACAATCAAAGGACCTCAGAGATTCTTCACTAACATTTTTTAGGTGAAGAAACTAGCCTGCACGGGGTAAAGTGATGTCCCTGGATCATACGAGAATGCAGCGTAGCTCATGAAAATGAAAGATCCTTGGTTTCCTGCCACCCGTAAAGCTAAGTCACAGCGACATTTTAACAAATGGTCAAAATGTTGTGTTCATGGGGTCTCAAGTCTGACTTCCTGATGGGGAAGTCCACTCACTGAAAAAATTCAAGCAATCTTTTTAATCGTGGTTGAGTGCAGCACAAAATATCCAATAATTTCATCTGACCACAAATCTCAATCAGAATATTTTGGTGTCTTCTATAGACCATATGGATGGCTTTAAATGGACCGCATTTCATATATTTAGTTTAGTATTTGCTTCTGGGCAAATTAGAAAAAGGCACACTTTCCCGAGGGTACTTTGCTTTCTACTCTCAGAAGATCGTCACAATACGCTGTTTTGGGTTCCTGGAAGATCAGAAGGCTTTAATTTCATTTGCTGGAGAGTGGTCATAATAAATACACAAATCTATGACTTTTTCAACGTCAGTGCCGCCCTGTAGAGTCTGTCCACGATGGGGACCCTAGAGGTAAATTTATTTCAAAAGAGAATGTGCCGCTAAGTTATTAGAAATATCACTGTTATAATTTCAACCAAGGCATTTAAGGATCATTGACTCTGAAACTTTAATCTCCCCCAACTAGTAAGCAGAAGTGTATTTTCATACCAATGTATGTAAGTAACTTTTAAACGAATTTCATTCATATTGAATTTTTTTGGACATTTGGGAGTTAGAGACAAGATTTTCTCCATCTTTAGGAAGAAATGCTTAAAACTGTGCCATTTACGAGTTGAATGTATGTAAATAAGCAAACTCAATTATGCTCTGGGAAAGTTTTTTCTGCAGTCTTCGTCTTTCTAGTTTAAGATGACTAAGGATGAGGTAATCCCGGCCCAGCAGTGTTGTAGTTATGGCTGCACTCAAGAGAATTTGATTTGCTTCCCAGCTCCACAGTTGGGCCAAGAAAAGTAATTACCATGATTAATAATAATATTTGATTTTCTAGTCTCCAAGCCCACTCCTCAGAGCTGGTATTCTCTGGGGGCAGAGAAGCAAACTGCAGGAAGGAAATGAGAAGTGTGTCCCAGCACCTGAACCTGTGCACGTTACATGGTCCCAGAGCTGTCATTCCAAGCCCCGCCTGTGCCACCCACGAACTTTTACCCGGGGTTTTCAATATCTTGTTTTCCTGGTCACCTGGGAACTAAGGGCAGATCAGAGGTGATTGTCCGTCTTTAGGGACAAACTTTGATTGGCTCCCATGACGGAGCACCTCCTCGTGTTTGTTAAGTGCTGTTAAGGAACTGGTAAGTGGTGATGGAGAGTGGAGATTTAAATGAATCAGAGCCTCTGCTTGGAAACCCCCAAATGAAACAAAACAAAAATAACACATCTCTTGTCCTTAAAAGGATCTCATGTTCTCATCTCCGGCAGGATTTTGATGACCCATGCAAGGAGAGTTCTAAAATACCCAGGGTTTAATATAAACAAATAAGTGAAAGCAGAGAAAAAGAGTGAAATCTGCCCAGGGCAGGGCTGAGTTTCAAGACTCCAGTAGCCTTCAGCGCTGCCACTACCAGGAGGAGTTGCTATGGAAACCACTGCGAAAGATTAAGTATATCAAGGGTACATGATTGTGAGAAATGGGTGGGAAAGAGAATTATATTCATGTCGAAGTGATGGTTCTTCTATTTGTGGGGTTTTCACATTTTTTTTTCCTTTCTAAATCACATACAAAAACTCCTTCGCAAACACCAAACTCATTAACAAAGAAGTCTCAGCTGTAGGTTAAACAGAGAGGAAATGAAATGTCCCTATCTCATGGTAAAAATTACAGGGTGATGATTTTTTACAGCGCTTGCTGACCCCAGCATCATTTTTGGAGTCAACTCAGCCATCTCCCCTTAACTGGCAAAATGACCTTGGAGGGTTGTCAGCAGAGGGTTCTGGAGCCGGCCAGCACGAGGGTCCCCTTCCTCTCCACCTGCTGTAGTCACATTTGCCATGTTTATTTTGTCTCTAGGTGAAGAAAAACATTTCTTAACTCTGTTGCTTATTGCAATGCTCCTTAGAAAAAATTTTCCAGGGGAGTCAAACTGGAAGGATGAGTCCCCCAAAGAAATTTCTTGAAATAATGGAAATGCTGTGATTTGAATTAAGTATTTTACCAAGTTCAGAAGTTTTCAACAGAAGCTTCCTTCCTATTATTCTTCCGATGATAATGATGATTTTTTTCTGAAATACAAAAACGATGAGAAGTCAGTTGTTGAACGTTACCTTTCTGGTGGGGAAAACTGTATCAGAAAGATTCAGTAACTGACTCTTGGAGTCCTCGTCCCCCAGAGGCAGAACTGAAACCCTGCGTTGCTGGGCCATTGCGTGGTCCTTCACCACGTTGGCCCTTTGCCCTATTGAAAGAATTTATTTATTTTAAGAAGTAAGATTAAAATCTGGAAAGTCCGTCGTTCCTTCATTTTCAATCAACTTGTTCAGATGAAGTAGGTTTCTAAAAAAAACTATGGGAAAGCATTTCCCACTTTGGCCATTATTATGGGTCACGTTTCAAAGTAAATCTCTGCAAGGAACACACTGCACTTTTTTGTTTACTTTGTCTTTTCTCACGGCGCAGATCTGCGCCCTTTATGGCTGCTGTCACAGTTGGCTGCGGAGGAGCAGCACGTCCAATCAGATGACGCTCTCCAAAGGTTTATCCTCTTACAAACATTCTGTTCTAGAGAAACAGTCTCAAAACAAGAAATGTATCTTTAAAAACTGTAATGTTACCGCATAGAGGCATGTCTAAGTTGAAGTGTTTACAATTAAGAAGTAGACCACATAACATGTCCATGCTCTTGAAAACATGGCCTCACATTATTTCAAAAGTAATCCATTTTCCAGGTTGGAAAAAACGAACAACGAGGAGCAGGAAGAAGAGGTGTTGTAGTCAGGAGGTGCGGCGGAGCCCGCCCCTTCGGTGAGCTGGCCCCTCCAGGCCGGGTCCCCAGGACAGGTGAGGCCCCTCCTTCCTTTGCCCAGAGCTGCTCTTTGTCTGTTCTAGAAACGTGGTAAGGGTGGGGAGGGACACCAAAGGCTGGGGATAAAAGGCCGGAGATGGTCCCGTGGAGGGTAATATCTTGGGACAATTGGTAGGGAGGTCGTGAATAAAGCTATTTTTGTTGGGGAGAAAAGAAGGATCACTACGTTTTCTTCTGTTAATCAATAAGTGACACTAGACCACACTGCCACCAAACCTGACGTGGCGAGAGAGACAAGCGTGATGATCGCCTTCCATCCATGTGAACAAGGGCTGTGCACACGTGCCGATGGTGTGACTCACTAGCTGTAAATGACACCTCCATACCACCCACAATTTTGGGAGGTGGCCGATAGCAAGGGTGAGTAATCGACATTCCCTTCATCTGATGGAGAAGGGTCTTTGAGGACCAGGCTGGTGACAGTGGTCCTCTCCAAGTCAAGCATCACTGGTTCTTCTCCTCCATCCCTTTCCTGAGCACTTTTGGTCTTTTCAGCCCTAGAAACAAGCCCACACTTACTTCAAGACCATGAGAGTTTGGTAATTGCCTGAATCCCACCATCGCCCTTTGCTGGAGGGCTCTGACGAGAACATGTTAAGTGCACACACCTTGTTTCTTTTATAGATTTGTTCCGAATGATCTCACCGTGGAAGCAAATCAAATGCGAAGTCGTACTGGAATGCGTGCAAGACTGAAGGTTGACACTCAACCTGCTTCTGTTTCACGTGTGGGTGTTTTCCTCCTGAAACGCCGCCAGTTGCCCCTTGGTTTGCTGCTTCTCAAATGCGGCTTGGCAGTTAGTGCTGACCGCACCCACTGCACGTTCGCCTCTGTCTGACTCAAGGATAGCAGACACTGCTTCACCCTAATGAGGTCTAGTTCCACTCCTATCACCAGGCGATTTTCCTCTGATAAATCACAGTGTCCCATGGTGTCACACACCTGTAATAGTGGGCAGGTGAATAGTAACCCCCACGCTCCTTTCCTGACCAAGCGATTGCTTTTCTGTCTCAAGGCCTCCAGCCGTTCCCCGTCCTGTGGGTTTCCCCGGGTCATGACGGGGCTGGCCCCTCCCGGGTGCTCTGGTTCATGGTGTGAAACAAAGTCTCCTTGAGAGGATACGACGTGCAGCTCAGTTGAAAGGTTTCCGCTCCCTGTGAAGGGTCTCTTTTTGGTTTTTAAGGAATGCCAAAGCAGGCCCCAGACTGTTCCTCCTTCCCTCCCCAAGGACTGTGTTAAATAAATTAAAAATATTGGAAAAATTCTTATTTTTCTGCATAATGCAGGCCAGAGAAAATTCTGAGATGAACATTTATGCATTCACTTATCTGCTCAATATTAACTGAACTCCAGCCTTGGGAAAGACACTGTTCTAACGGATATGCGGGGTACACAGCTGACAGGCTTGGAACGCTGGGTGGGATCTGGGCCTCACTTCGGTCAGAGAAGTATTCCCAAAGGAGGAAGCAGTGTGAGAGCTGGCAAAAGGATGGACCTTTCCATTCTGCAAGTGGCAGAAATGGTACGGGATAAGGATGCTTGGAAAGGCAGGTTGAGATCCAAAGGTGATGCAGCTTATTCTCGTACATAAAGACAATGGGACTTGTGGAATCAGAGCTGTGCTTTAAAGATCTAACACTTAATGGGATCTAAACTATTTCAACTCTTCCTGAAGCATCCAGACTGGAGATTAAAGTTCAGTAATTCCAGGTAGGATGCAGTGAGGACCTGGCGTAGGGCAGGGGCAGAGAGAAGACAGAGAAGGCCGGGAAGAGGGCTGAGGCCTCAGGGTGCCATGACGAGGACTGCAGTTATTTTTTACTAAAGTGCAGCTGGCTTGCAGGGTGGTGTTAGTTTCAGGTGTACAGCATAGTGGCTCAGTTATACACATACATCTATATTCTTTTTCAGATTTTTTTCCATTATAAGATAATTATAAGATATTGAATCTGGTCCCCTGTGCTATACAGGAGGTCCTTGTTGTTTGTCTATTCTATATACAGTAGTGAGTATGTGTTAATCCTAAATTCCTAATTTATCCCTCTCTCTTCTTTCCCCTTTGGTAACCATAAGGTTGTTTTCTATGCTTGTGAGTCTCCTTCTGTTTCATAAATATGTTCATTTGTATCATTTTTTTAAGATTCCACATATAAGTGATATCATACAGTCTTCCTCTGTCTGGCTTACTTCACTTAGTATGACAGTCACCAGGTCCATCCATGTTGCTGCAAATGGCATTATTTCATTCTTTTTCTGGCTGAGTAGTATTCCATTGTATAAATATACCACAACTTAATCCAGTCATCTGTCAGTGGACATTTAGGTTGTTTCCATGTCTTGGCTATTGCAAATAGAGCTGCTGTGAACATTAGTGTGTATGTGTTTTTTTTCCACAAAGGCTTGTTTTCAAGATAATATCTGGGGACAGTTGTGTAAGGATGTGCAGTCCATCCATCTTTCTAGGTAGACCACATTATCTTGGATGAAGCCAGGTGAGGGTGCAGCTGAGTCTCTGGAATGCTCTGGAATTCTCTGGGCTGCCTCATGACATTCTCTGATTGAGCTCTCCTCTGGGGCTGGCACATGTTCAGGGATGTATGGAGCTCAAGTCTTTTAAAAGCTGTTACTGCGTCATGTAGGAGAGCCGCTGCGAATACAGAGAATTCTCTCCATCCAGATCGACCAGATTAAACATTTTCCCTCGGGTGTTTGCACCAGGATCAGTTATGCTTCTCTTGAGCAATTGATTTTTTTTCCCCTAATAGTTTCAAAAAGAGTGTTTCCTTCTCTGGGTCGGCTGCTAAAAAGTGTAGATTCCAATATACAGCAGATTTCTAGTGAAGTATACTTAGAGAAATTATTTTTCCTTTTTCCTCATTTTCTTGGGTTGCTTTTTAAAGTATTGTGTGTACTTATGTAAGTCACATCAAATCATTTTAGGAGAAAGAACTGACATAAATAATAACTAAAATGTGAGTTACAGAAAACACTTAATCTTTCAAATATATTCTAGGCTAAGACTTGAACATTCTCCCTTTTTTTTTTTTTCCCCAAGGATTGAAGCTGTGAGTCATAGCATCATTCATTTACTGGAATCTGGAGTCGAAAAACAAGATTTGAGAAAACTTCGACTTGTAGAGGGCCAGACATGTCCTCAATTCATACTGTCTTTTGGCATTGTCTTATGTGACCAGTTTCCAAATAATTATTTAAAGAAAGTTCTCAAACATAAATATGAACCAGGAAAGAAATGATTTGGCAACTTTGGAACTCAGGAATTCCAAACAAAAATGAGGACAGAACATTAAGTTCTTAAACTTTCTGATGCAGAATTTCTGATATCAAGAGCCATACAACAATACAAACTTGAGAAAAAAAAAAGATGTTTCTCTCTTCTCATATACACAAAGGGACAGACACCACATCCAGGATAATAGTTCTGCTTTATGCAGATTTAAACTAATTTTCCTTTTTCAGGCAATTTTGGTCAGAACTTTGCCTACACGATTTCTCCTGCAAAATACATGCATTAATCCTAGAGTCAGATACATCTGTAAATAGTTGAAAATCAAACAGCTCATGCCACTTACACTGCCAAAGTGACACCCCATTTAAATTTTTCACAAATGTTTTCCAGATTCACAAATCCTCTTTGATGTTTTAAAGTTAGTGAACAAGTGGTGAAATGGTTTAACCGCGCAAGTGAGGATTTTGCACCAACAGCTTAAAGTGCCTGTCTCCCCCAGATCACCTGGGGACACAATTTCTAGGGGGTCAAACCAAAGATACCTGTCTGGGAGTCACAGACTTTTTCAGTTCTAAGTATCGTGTGTGTTACCATAATTTCCCTTGGAGAGCACTGGGCTGGTCCTCACCAAATCACATTCAACACAGTCAGTGTGTTGCATAATATCACGTGATTCTTGGCTCTCTGGAGCTAATGTGATTCTCGGCTCTCTGAACAGGTGTTCAGACGTCTCCAAGGACTTTAAATAGGGCTAGCTATAAACCATTGCTCAAGAAGAAGGGGAGAAACAAATCCCAGTATAATATGCAGAGATATCTTGAGTTGTCTTTTTAAAAAAATTTATTACTGAAGTGTAGTTGATTTACAATGTTAGTTTCAGGTGTACAGCAAAGTGATTCAGTTACACATATACATACATACATATATTTTTAGATTCTTTTCCATTATATGTTATTATAAGAAGTTGAATATAGTTCCCTGTTTTATACAGTAGGTCCTTGTTTTTTTAAAATCTATTTTATAAATAGTAACGTGTATCTGTTGTTCCTAAATGCCTAATTTATCCCTCCTCCCTTTCCACTTTAGTAACCATAGTTTGTTTTCTGTGTCCATGAATCTGACTTTGGTTTGTAAATAGAATTTCTATCCTTTTTTTTTTTTTAAGATTCCACATATAAATGATATTGTTTTATATTTGTCCTTCTCTGTCTGACTTACTTCACTCAACGTGATAATCTCTAGGTCCATCCATGTTGCTGCAAATGGCATTATTTCATTCTTTTTTATCGCTCAGTAATATTCTATTGTGTATATATACCACATCTTCTTTATTTAGTCATCTGTTAATGAACACAGGCTTTTTTTTTTCTTCTGTGTCTTGGCTATTGTAAATAGTGTTGTGAACACTGGGGTGCATGTATCTTTTCAAATTAGGGGTTTCTCTAGATATATGCCTGGGAGCGGGACTCCTGGGTCATACGGTAAGTCTATTCCTAGCCTTTTGAGGAATCTCCATACTGTTTTCCACAGTGGCTGCACCAAACTGCATTCCCACCAGCAGTGTAGGAGGGTTCCCTTTCCTCCACAGCCTCTCCAGCATTTGTCATTTGTGGACTTTTTTTATCATGGCCATTCTGACTGGTGTGAGATGATACCTCCCTGTAGTTTTCATTTGCATTTTTCTGATAATTAGTGATACTGAGCATCTTTTCGTGTGCCCGTTGAGCATCTGGATGTCATGAAGACCGAGAATGCCAAGAAGTGGAGTCACAGAGCTCTGTGGCTTCCCGCTGGTGTAGAGAAGGGCTCAAAAACTGTCTGGAATATCTGAACCAAACTCTTCCATGCACCACCCCTGGGGTAGAAATGGCTGTTGGAAAGAAACACTTAGCAATGAGTCCTCTCCCTGCTTCCTGGGGACTTGGGCCCCGCTGGACACTCTGATGCATCTCAGCCGCAAGTAAGTTCACATCATCCTCTGCTAAGAGGCCTAACAGAACACACCGGCGCACCACTCACTAGAGAAACGCGGACGCCGGGTTTCCTGCGATAGCCCCCGCTGGCAGCGCGGTACCCAAGCTCTCCTGCAGAAATGCATCCATCAACAGGGCCTGCAGTGTCGGTGCACCTGGGAGTCTGTCAGACATGCAGGTGTACTGGCCCCATCCCAGACCTGCTAGATCAGAGCCTCCGGGGGTTGAGACCCCGCCCCGCCCCCACTGCCCCCACCGCCCCATAAGTAGTACCCAATGATTCTGTGGATGCTCAGCCTGACTCGAGACCACCTTCGGCTCTCTGGGCTCTTCATGCCTTTGCTGTTGGATTCTACCAGTGCCTTGCTCTGAGCTGTCCTCAGTGTGAAACCCTCATTCAGACTCCCTGGCGATCCCCTTCAGGTGTCTCCTCCCAGCCTCCCCGCTGGCGTATTCCCCTGCCCCACCAACAGTGCAAAGCATCCTCCATTGTTTCTCCTTAATACCACGGCCACTTTAAGCTTCTCTTCTCTCTATTGAGGCAAGAGAAGAACCCTTGACTATTTCTGGAAGCAGACATTACTCTCCCTTCCAAAAAAAACCAAAACACTTTTGTCTTTCCATTTCTTACTCTACAATACCATATACTTCAGTGGCTTTTCTCGCCTATTTTGTTCTTAGTCATCATGTTGTAGAAAAGCGTGGGACAGCTCAGTGGGACAGCAACCTGGATCCAGGCAAGAGACCAAGCAGCACTGGGGGAGTTGGAGAAGTCAGACTTATTGCACCAGTGGGCCCAGAACAGTTAGCACTCCTAGTTCTGGACCCCGTCTGTAGGTTTAAACAGGCTTTTATAGGCTGCCAGTTTACACTTTCAAAATCACATGCAAATAAAGTATAACAAAGGTGACTGATTAGGAACAAGTTTTGTAGAAATGGACCGATCAGGAGTGAAAGAAATAACCAATCAAGAGTGAGCTCCATGCAAATGAAGCACTACAAAGGGACCAGTCAAGAGTGAGCTCAGGGAACCAATAGAATTTTAGGGGTAAGTTCCACTTTCCTAGAAGTGAACCATTTCAGAGACAAAAAGTGAGATAAAGCTGCTAGGCCTGGGAAATGGATGGGGCTGGCAGGAGAGTAGTGGCCTTGCTTGGGGTTCCTGCTGGTCTTTTTTTTATGGGGCTTCCCACCTCAATAAAACTTGAATAACTTTCACAGAAGGGGAGATGGGGCCTCATCCAGTTTAAAAATTGCGTGAGACCATCAAATCATCATCCACGGTCAGCGTGACTGCTAGTGGGTCTTTTGACAGGGACTGGGGGCATCCTACCTCTGGCATCCATGTGGATCTGTTTGTAGTGGGACTGGTTGCCCACTCCTGGTGGCGCTTGTGTGTGTGTACATGGGTGCCCAAAAACATACCTGGAGGAAGAACTAGAAAAACCAGTGACATGGTCAGATGCCCTGACATTAACTAAGGCTAGCAGCTGAGTTTTCAAAGGCAAGCTTTGGGGTTTGTGGAGGATGTGACTGCATGTAGGGAAGTGAAGATTATTTCCTGGTCCTTTTCATTAGGACCTCAAATTCATCACAGTTCTAGAGAATGCTTCCAAACATGTTTTTTAGGATCTTAAAGAATTTACCCCACCTCCCGGAGAAAGTCTGGGGTAAGGTCAAAGGGCTAACTGCATTCCCCCTTTCGAATATACAAATTACAGGCTCCATTTCCCAAGAGCTGGCTTTAATTACTCGTCATATGGAAGACTTGGGACCCTAAGTCGGCAGTCAGGATATTACGTCGTCTTCCTATCAGATTGTTTTGAGCCGTAACAGACTGATCCAATTAATTGCCCCTCCCACTTATCGCTGTCTTTTGTGAACCATCATTCCACCTCTTTTGAACTCCACTTCCTGCTCAAGACTCACTCTGCACAGTCACGCACAGATCCTCATCCCCTGCCCCTTTCCCCTTTATCTTGAACTCATTGGGCTTAAATATCTTTCCAAACCCTGGAGGAAACAATTGGATTGCATAAGGATGTCACCTGTATGCTATGTTTGCTAGAAAAAAACACATTGTTCGTTGCAACGCCAGAGCTGGCTGTCTCTGACCGTCATTAGCCCACCCGCCACGTACAGTTAAAGCTGCTGTCTTGGTGGATTCACAGAGCAGCTTAGTAGCCAATCCTATTTACCTTTCCTTGCAAACTTTGAAACATGCTTGACTCTGTTTCAATACAATCTTCCCATCCAGCCTGAGGACAAGAAAGTGCTTCCAGGTGACTCCCAACCAATCGGCTTTGACCTGACACCTCTCCCTGGAAGCTGGAACCACAGGAGCTGTGCTCCTTATATTCATGAATAGAGGATGACAAAGAGACAGGCTTGCTGTTCTAGGGCCGTTGTCTTAGTCTGTTTGGGCTGTTACACCAAAATATCGTCGACTGGGTAGTTTCTAAACAGCAGACATTTTTGTGTCACAGCTCTGGAGGGTAAAAAGTCCACGATTAGATGCTGGCAGATTCCGTGGTGGGAGCCCACTCCCCGCTCAGGGAGGGCTGCCTTTGCCTGGTGTCCTCGTTTTGTGAAAGGGGAGAGGGGACTCCCTGAGGCCACTTTCATGAGAGTGCCGTAGGGAGAACGGAGTCAGGCAGGCTCGGGCGGCAGGTGCCTGTGATCCCGCATGAGCAGTAGCGCTGTGTGGGTACAAGGACGTGCGCTGCGCACGCGCACCGGTCAGCCACGTGGCGCGCGGAGCGGCTGGATGCCGAGCTGCTGGCCTTGCTATGTAGGGCCGAGGGGCTTTCTGCCCATGGAAGACCCCTGTACTCCTGCCCGCAATGAGGGCCCGTCAGAGGTACCCACGGCTTCGTGATCTTCTCCGGTCTGCCCGGATCCCTGAACCTGCCAGGCCTCCCGCCTGCAACACACCCACTAATGCCCTCCAAGAGGGCTCCACCCTCAGGACCTGATCACCTCCCAGAGGCCGGGGTTAGGTTTTAACACATGCATTTTGGAGGGACACAAATTTTCTATAGCAGTTGTGTATTCACTTGTGAATTTTAGAGAATTGATGGGTATTCTAAATGGTGCTCCTTTGGGGAAAATGTCTGAGTATTTAGGGAAACAATGGACAAACCTAAGGGAAAGATGCTTGAAACTGGCCAAGGCTGATCCTCCCTGCCCCTCCCCCTCCCCTTCAGTTTCTTTAATACCATCCATACCCCATTTCTTGAGGTGGCATTTCTTGTCCAGGGACTGACCTCAGACCCTTTCCTGAGCGGCAGGAGGGAGCTGTGAGCCAGAGGACGGTGTGTCTGAAATGGCCAGTGAGGGGGAAGGGAAGAGAAAAGCGTGGGACCGAGACAAACTAAATAACTCACACCTTCGCCCTGTCCCTTCCCCTGAGCAGTGAAGAGTGGGCAGTAGGAGGGTTGCAAATAGCCCAGGGCGCCTAGAGCAAAGGTCCTTTGGCCCGGCCATCTCCAACGGTGGCAACAGATGGGGACTGTCATAGTTTCATCCTTGCGAGGGTAGGATTTATTTTTGAATCCCTCACGAGACTAGCTCTGTACCTGAGGACTGGGTGGAGGGGTATTTCCACCTTTGCTAACCCCTCTCTCATAAGCCAGCACTGCCTCTGCTCCCCACTGCCTGCGGGGAGACCACCTGATGGACCAGGAAGGCAGAATCCTTGCGACCCGTCTCCTCCTTGGAGGGTTTGTGGCAGTGGGAGAAGGACAGGGGCTGAGAGGAATTTTAAATGCCTCAGCTGCCAATTTGTTTGAGGACCACGCAAAAGGATGCCAAAGTTGAAAGATGCCCAGGGCTTTTACAAATGATTTATGAATTCTGTTAGCTGGAACTCATTTTACCTGGTCCTGGATAGCTGGCTTGAGAACAGGCAAGAAGTAACTCAGACATTTCTGGACTCCACTGACAGAATTGGGATGTCTGTTTTTTGATTGCTTGGTCAAAGTGAAATGTTGCATGTGATGGTTTCCCTGTACAACCCCCATCTCCCAGCTCACACCTTTCTGTCTGTCACTATCCTCCACCATCACTCCTGTGGCAAAAGTATTTTCTTTTTTAAAAAAATTTTTTTTGTGGGGGATGTAACTGGGTTTATTTATTTATTTATTTTTAATGGAGGTACTGGGGATTGAACCCAGGACCTCATGCATGCTGAGCACACTCTCTACCACTGAGCTATACCTTCCCTCCCACAAAGTATTTTCTTTCAAAATGAAAATCCATAATTCTTCAAATTATGAATTCTGCCTAGTCCTGTAGCCAAGGGAACTTCAGTGAAAATCATTTCAGATGAGATATTCACTATGGAGGTTTGGAAAGCACTGACCATTCGTGAAAAGAGGACTCAGATTTAAGAGTTGACATCTTAATAATACTCCTTATTGGTAGAGTACAGAAAATTCTATTGATCAAACTAAAAAAATCTATCACATGAATACCATCAATATTTTCCATCCACTCTAGTGCCATGAAATAGTTCTAAAACCATCCTTAGTTCTTTCTACTGAGGATGCAGTATGAATATCAATCGTTAACATTATTACAGTTCCCCATTTCTCTCTGCCCCTGACAGTTTTTTGGACAAGTGCACACACTTATCTTCCACTAACACCCAGATTCTCAAGAAATGAGAAAAATAATCGAGTGCTCGGAGAAATAACCATTGTCTATAACTTCAAGGCTGTATCATGCTGCTAGCTTCAGGAGGGAAAAAAAAACCCTAACAAATCTGTGTACAGTAGCTGATGTGCTGAAACATTGTTCTCAGAGACTCAAAGGACTGAACAGCCTGTGAAATGGGCTGATCTTGACAGCTGGGTGCCTGGATTCTCAGATGCAGAAATACCACTATTTTGGAAGAATGCCATAGGTCCATTCTGATTACACGACTTACTGAGCAGAGCAAGTCCTCTTGGTACTTGAAAAAATATTCTTGGGTTTTGTGAGTGTTTGCTATAGTGCATTAACGCCAGTTCCGCTCCGCGATATAATTACCTCGTGTTATGTCTGTCCAAGTGCTGTGTGCTTCTTTACGCAGCTCCTCTCACCTTTCCCGTAACACATAACATTGCCTACGCTGACATTTATTGAATGGAAATATTATTATTTGATGGAGACCTCATGACACTGTGTTGTTTGCAAACCAGCGCGCCCTCACTCTGTCTAGAACCCAGTATCACTTTGCGTTTCCCTCCAATGTCCCCTGGTAGTTGGATCTGACAAGGACTGGCGTCATGCCTTGGTTTCCTCCATGGTGCCACAGAGGTGATGTTCACTTTGTTGTGATGACCCACTACTTCAAGGCAACACACTTTCGCCATCAGCAGTTAGGAGGTGACCGCTGTCTGGCACGTTCCCAGAAGCCTCATGTGCAGAGAAGACCGCGGGGCTGGGCAGGGCAGGGGATCAGAGCCAGAGGGGGCAGAACCGGGAGGAAGTGGTGTCTGCAAGGCTTTAAGCAGAAATGAAAAGGGAGAGCAGACAAGGACGAGACAAGTCAGGTGCCACAGAGAAGATGCCTTCTGGGCAGGAGAGCCTTGGGGCTACATTGACAGAAACAACGCCCCCTACTTGACGGGATGACCCAAATCTTCCCTTATAGTCCCGTCCAGGGGCTGAGAGACCCCGGCCAGGAAAAGGAGACGCAGCCCTTTAATGAGGAACATATTTGCAGTGTGCACGTCCTCGTCGACCAGTTAACAATGAATAATGAGGTAAAACACATCTTGAAATGACTGACTCCAGTGCATGGAAAGATGCCCTAGTAATCAGGAAAAGTGATCATCTCCTGTAAGTGACCTGTGTGAGAAATCACACAGGGTGCCATGACCACTTAGTCATTTACACAGATAAGGACACAAACCCTGGAATTACGGATTTCATCTTAGCAACAATAGGTCAAAATAGAATGGTTCACATATTCTTTTGTCTTTGGATATTAACTTGAACTAAGGAAATTTACTAAAGAGAGCCTGGGACACTGTCCTTGTGAAGGGCCACCGTGCTTTCCTGACGGATTGTTTATTTCTATGAAACTATTCTTTCAATTTCTGTCAGCCCTCCTCCCACGAAAGACGTTAGTAACTTCCACAGATGTGACGGCTGTGTTTTTCAGCTGTCTGCCAAGTGGAAATAGCCTCTTCTTTGGCTTCTTAGCATCCCATGTGCAACTCATTTTGCTGCAGAAATTTCTTAATATATGTGTATGTTGGCCTTAAAGAAAACTTTTCTAAAACTGGGAAGATTTGAGGTGAGGAAACCACGTGCTAAGCGGTCCACTTTTATGAGTGTGAACTGGGCTAAGTTCTCTTTGAAAAGAGTAAGCTTTTGGGCACCTCCACCCTCATCCAGTGTATTTGATCCTAGACATCATCTAGGCTTGTTTTGAACAGGAAGATGTCAAACGCTGGAGAGCTGAGACTCCGAGAGTGTTTTCACTCATCAGGGGGCTGATTAAGCTTATTATTTGCTGTCCAAAAAGTTCCAAGTGTTTATTGACCCGAATCAAACTTGAAAACAGTAAAGAGGGAAAAGGAATGTTCTCCTAGTTGAAAGCCCCAAGGAAGCCAGGTCAACAAAGTAGAGATGGTCACTTCTGAGTGCAAGGGGAGGAGCTGAGTTTTTCTGCCACCAAGAGTCGGAGGTCCCATCCCCTCCGGAGACCAGTGACGTCTGACACCACCTTTACAGAAGCTCAGCGTGTTTTCACACCTGGTGAAATCTCTGTGTTTCTTTGCATCCAAGCAAGGAATGAGTTTTACACGTATCTTTTCACTGAAGGTTTGAATTCTCAGGAGAACCGTCGAGCAGTCTGGTTCTAGAGCTGATCAGCCCCGAAGTTCAGATTTATTCAGTGTCCACAGAGGAGCTCGCGCTTGCCAAGGAAAACAGCAGGGCAACTGCATCCTTGCTCGCGCCGTGCAAACTTTAAAAGATTATTTTCAAGTCACCACTTACGGGATGGCCATGTTGCTATTTTTAGTGAGGGCTAATCAGTTAAATACCTTTCCCCAGATTGTTGCTTTTTCTCCCATTTTGTTCCATTGGCTATAGTTCTCTCAATTGATTAAACCGCTCAAACATTCTCCTACATAAATTATTTCACTTTTCCTACAGAAATTACAGAGATCCTGTATTTACAAGAAAAAGATGTCGATGAGAGAATTATTTGAAAGCCTCCTGTGTTATTTTTATTACTTTATACACAAGTGGATATTGGTGGTGGAAACTCAAACTCAGTGTTGTGACTGCACAAAAAATTCTGCTTTAAGAAAAAAAAATGGGGTCATATCCTGAATGGTCTGAGGCTGGTATAAATTCCCCTCGCTCAGTCTTAGCAAAGCCTGTTTTCATAAGTTTGGGGAAGGCAACAGATGGTGGGGGGACATTTAAAGACCATACATGTCTTCACTCTTCCTATGAAGTATCTGAGGCCTCCAAATGTATTTATTTTATTCTGAAGGGCAGGTTTTCTTATCTCTTCTGTGAATTCAGTGTTTTTCGACCCAAGAGAAGGTCGGAGATGACATGTGAAATCTTAGCAGCCAAGATAAACAATCTTCCATTAAACCAAAATATGCTGTGTCACTGGCCAGCTCCTCAGCGCCCTGGGAGGTTTGCTTTGCGGAGGGGCCACAGAAACGCAGAGTTAAATCCACCAGGGATTTAGAATTGAGCTTTTTCCAGAGTTTCTTTTGTGGTAAACAATCACAGGGGTTTGGCCAAGGACGGTATCCTCACTTAATCTGCTCCATTGTTTAACCTTACTCACACACTTGTGTGATTCGCCGTGTATTTTTTCCTGTGTTGGTCCCGTAGTAACGTCTCTTGATGGAAAGAAAGTTGCCCAGAAACTCCCCTTTTGCTCACGTCCCCGGAGGTGCTGGACTTTGGCTCTTGTCCCTCTGATATTCCCTTTCATTTTTTCTCGGCCCTTGCACTCCGGCGCCGAAAGCTCCTGCAGAAACCAGAAGTTTCCGGGCATGATGGGGGCTTCTGGGTGGGGGGGAACTTATATCTCTAGTATATGCACAAATAAATCAGCTGGAGAGCCCCGAAGGCAAGGGAGACATACAGAAGAGCAGAGCTCTCACCAGCAGCCAGAATTCCACTTCTCTCTGCAGGAGGATTCTGCCAAATTGAGGGGGAAAGAGGGAAAGATGCAGGAATGGAAATTGATGCTTTCTTCAGAAATTTGAGCCAATGGGGGAATTGCCAAGAATTCATATTCCAGGCAAAGAAAGGATGTTGGCTTGTCCAGGTAAGGAAGTGGGGCAGCCACCCTCACTTTTCTCTACTTGTGTCCTCGGGATAGATGTGGGGTCTCCGGGGGCCTCCATATGGCCAAGCTGCCCGCTTCCCCCACGTCCCCAGGTCAGAGAACCTTCTGGGCTATTCCTCGGGTTTGGATCCACGAATTCTTCCTCAACTGCTTGTGTGCGGAATTGTTGGCAATGTTCTGAGAAGCCATTGTTTGTTCTTGTCTCCTTTGTTATTTCTCCCTGCACGGAGCCTGCTCCCTGAGGAGCTCAGGACCACATGCTACAATTAAGGGACTCCATTGGAAGGTCAGTCATGCCTCGCAGGGTCAGCAATCTGTGAGCTGAATTACTGAGACCTGCTGATGACCCGACAAGGAGAAAGCTGACCAGGGCAATTGGAACCAGTAAGAAGTGAAGAAAGCTGGAAATTCTAAGATGGGTTTGTGAGAGAGACTTGCCTGAGGCAGAGGGTCACTGGGAGGTCAAAATGTAGTCAGGGACTGGAGGAAAGGAACCCAGGAAGTTTTGGGAAACCCACTGAAAAGGTGCACTTTAGCTGGGAGGGAAGAGAAAGAATTTTCTACCACTGGGCTGTTCAGAGCCAGGGTGAGACACACAAAATATTCCAAGTTCTAACTTTTCACCGACAACACTTATTTTTTAAATACAGTGGCCAGAGGGCATGTGCAATGGTTATTGTAATAGTAATTTTTTTTTTATTGAAGTATAGTTGGTTTATAATACTGTGTCAGTTTCAGGTGCACAGCATAGTGATTCAGTTATGCATGTATATAAATTCCTTTCCAGGTTCTTTTTCATTATAGGTTATTACAAGCTATTGGATATAGTTCCCTGTGCTCTACAGTAGAACCTAGTTATCTATTTTGTATATAGTAGTAGTTTGTAATGTTAACTAATAATGTTATTATGCATTAGTAATGATAAAAATAGTAAAATATTGACCATTATTCAATGCTGAGGTGGGCTGAGCATGCATGGTTGGCTGTATTCCCTGACAAGTGCTTCAAAGCTGACAGTAAATAATTTTAAAAGGTTGAAGACCAAAGGACAGACAGACTGAGGGAGGGCATGAAGTGGGCGAGAAGCATCAGTGAAATTTCCGAGGGATGAAAAGTAGAGAGGGAACTGGAGAGAGACTTACCTGAAATCTCTGGGATTGAGTTTTAGAACGGCACCAGACTTCTTTGTAAAAACGGTGGAAGCTGGAAAAACAATATGACAATGCCTTTCAAATGGTAAAGGAAATGTTATCTGACCTGAAATTCTTGATCAAGTCAAACTAGCAAATGACAGTGAGGATTTTTAAAGACAGATTAATGTCTCAAAACAATGACCTTCCCTGTTTCTTTTCTGTGGAAGTTACCTGAAGATAGTTCTAGTAAGACAAAGGAGTAAAGAGAAAGGGAATCAGGAAACTGTGCATCAGGTGCACAAGAGGGAAAAAAATGAAGCTCCCAGATTGATGGTCAAGAGAAGGTATAAAACTGCAGCTGTGCACAGTGAACCCAGATCAGATCAGAGCAGGAGACAGAAGGTTCCAGGAGACATGAATCCAAAAAGAGTTAATATTCTTTTTCAAAATTTAATTTTTAAAAATTGAAGTATAGTTGACTTACAATGCTGTGTTAGTTTCAGGTGTACAGCATGGTGATTCAGTTATACACGTGTACACATATATATCTATTCTTTTTCGGACTCTTTTCCACTATATGTTATTGAAAGATAGTGAATATAGTTCCCTGTGCTGTACAGAAGGTCCTTGTTGCTTATCTATTTTATATACAGTGTTGTGCATCTGTTAATCCCAAACTCTGAATTTATCCCTCCCCTTGCTTTCCCCTTTGGTAACCATAAGTTTGTTTTCTATGTTTGTGACTCTCTTTCTCATTTGTAAATATGTTCATTTGTATGATTTTTTAGAAGGGTGAGTATTCTTGATGTCTGTGGCCGTATTAGGGTGCCCCATCTCTATTAAAGAACGATTTAGTGAAAACCAAACACAAAAACCAAACTAAGGCTGTTATTAACTGGAAAGCAATTACATGGAGAAGGAAGTGTCACAGCGCACTGTATAGTTCAGCTGGGAATAATAATTGTACATAGAGACAAAGCTGTTACGTAACACCATGGGAGGGTGGCGGGGAGCTGAAAGAGATTCGTGTGTCTGTGTGTTTCTTGGTATAAGAGAGTTAATCCCCCCCCCCGTTTTATAGGGAATTGATACATCAGGTCTGAATTTAATCATAGTATTTAGAGAAACGGAAGCAAGTATGGAAGAATCATCTACAAATCTGAAGCTGTTGCCCCCGGGCAATAGGAAGGACTCAGCCAGAGGAAAGAGGTGAGGGGAAGGGAGTAATCCCTGTTATTCATGACAAACTTTGTAGTACATCTTCCTGTGTAAATTATGTACGGATATTGATTTCGTAGAAGCAGCCCATCTGACGCTCCGCTGTGCATCAGTCCCTCTCTAATAACTCCACGTGAGCAGCTGTGGGAGTCTGCTTGCAGGCTGGCCTCTGCGATGCTTGGGTGGCTTGCAGTTGTGTTCTTTGGCATATCAGTGTTTCATAAGAGCACGGTTCTCACGGTCGCAGTGAAAATGTTTCATGGCCAAAGTTAAAGAACTTCAGAACAGAAATGATGGGCATCTGGTGTTAAAGGGGGCAGACGTCCAAGTCCAAAGGAGGCCTCGCTGGAAGTCAGTCTAATGCCACTGGGCTGGGGGAGGGTGAAGCTAGGGCCCCAGGCCAGGCCCCAGGGTCCACAGGGAAGGGCTCATCCCTGCCACAGGGTCACCCAGTGGGGGCCCCTGCCAAGCAGAGAGCTAGAAATACGCAGTTCTGTGATTTTGTCATTCACCTTGTTGGGTGAATCTCAGAAAGTAACATGACTTCTTTTAAGTCAGGACCATGAAATTGCGGTAGGAATCATTCACTGCCCCTCTGGGTGATGTTGAATAATTATGGATAAAATAAATGAAAAAAGCCCTGCGCTCATGCTGAGTGGGCCTCAAGTACAGAGTCGGAATGAAGACCTCATTTATTTATTTACGGCAGCAGATCCATCCTTTTGGGGGTGGTCACTAGTGAAGATGACATTTTATTTCAGTTGCGTTTACTCAATCGGCTTTTAGAGCCCAAAAGGGCAGATTACTGCCTTCATGTTGCAGACTGTTCGCTGTAAGGGAAGGGACGGCTGACCCAAATCTGTCCATCCTTTGATTTCACAGGAAAACGTCCCGAGGTGCCCCAGCACGGAAGCGTTGGAGGCCAGGCAATCCCTGCGTCCACCTCCCTAGCGCCCTGAGTTATCCCCTTAGAACCAGCCACGGTTTCGATATTGAATTTTAGGCTTAGGGCCTAAGTAATTACCGATACAAACGTCTTCACCCTGGGTCCTGAGCAGGTCTAGACCGGCCCTCTCGTTCGCTGTCTTCCCTTCTGCACTCTCAGCAGGATGAGCGTTTACACAGCGAGGACCACGCTGTAGAAATCAGATTATAAAACTTTATATACTGCCAGTACCTTTGACGCTATAAAAATTGGTTTTCATGCCCTGCTTGGGTTTGCCACCAGACTCGGGAACGCTGAACTGCGGGTCCCCGTGAGTCCTCCGCACTTCTCAGCCACAAACGCGTGGCAGCTGGGATCGTAGACATCGCCACCAGCTGTCTGCTTGTGACACCGGCCAGCATTTTCCTCCCGCAAGCCCTTACCCACGTGCATAGTTTACTTTTCAAACTCTGCAGTCCCCGTAAGTCGATGAGACTAAACAGTGTCAGCTGCTGGCTTCCGGGTTGTTTCTCAGACGGCATGTTAATATTTCTGTGTTCTCCCCTCCTTACCCCGGGGGCATCAGTGTGTGTGACCAGAGCTATCGGTCCCACCCGAGACCACAGTCTAAGGCAAACCATGGGTGGATGATTGAGACAGACATTCCTGAATCCCTAGTCACTAGCTTTAGACTATGTCAAACACCCAAGGAAAGAATTATTATTCTATCTCACTTAAACATTCAGAATAAGCGTGTTCTTATTTCAGCTGAAACCAGATAAGTGGGTTCAACTGAAGCGTGAGACCCAGACCAGCTACCTGCCAGTGGAAAACAGAATGCTCTGACTTCCTCCTCCCGTTTCTCTCTGTTCTGTTTATTGCTTCATTCTTCTTTCCCTCTCTTGGGAAGAATAGCTCTAAACTGGGATGCTTTTGTTGTGAAAGGTTTTGTCTTTTTTTAGAGAGTTCAGCTCTGAGCTCATCTTTTACATTTGTATTTTAAATAGCTTTCCTTTTAATCTGGGATCTTGGCTTCATTCAACAAATTAAACCACAGGCTAGAATAGTAACTTAATTTACAATTTAAGGGTTTTTTTTTTCTTTCTTTCCAAAATAAGAATCTAAAGCAAAGACACTTCTAAAGCTAAAACTAAAAACAAACTAAAAAATTAAAAATAAAAATAGAGTTACCATATGATCCAGCAATCCTACTCCTGAGCATATATCTGGAGGAACTCCAATTTGAAAAGAAACATACACCCCAATGTTCACAGCAGCACTATTTACAACAGCCAAGACATGGAATCAACCTAAGTGTCCATTGACAGATGACTGGATAAAGAAGACGTGGTATATTTATACAATGGAATACTACTCAGCCATAAAAAGAATGAAATCATGCCATTTGCAGCAACATGGATGGACCTAGAGATTATCATACTAAGTGAAGTAAATCAGAAGGAGAAAGACAAATATCATATGATATCACTTATACGTGGAATCTTAAAAAATGATACAAATGAACTTATTACAGAACAGAGACAGACTCACAGACATCAAAAACAAACTATGGTGACCAAAGGGGAAAGGGATTGGGGAAGAGATAAATTAAGATTCTGGGATTAACAGATAACAAAATTACTATATATAAAATAGACAGGCAACATGGATCTACCAGATGGCACAGGGAATTATTTTCAATTTTTTGTAGTAGTCTATAATGAAAAAGAATATGTATGTATAACTAAATCACAATGCTGTAAACCTGAAACCAACACAACATTGTAAATCAGCTACGCTTCAATAAACAATTATTTTTTGAACAAAAGGAAAAAAAAGACACTTCTCCCTTCTCCATAAAATCATTTGTTGTGTTAAAGCCTTCTCTCACCAAAATTAATTTCTGGCTCTTAATTGTGACTTTTATCAGACGGTTTCAGCCTCTGACTTCTCTTCCCCACATACTGATACAGCTTTAAGAGAAAAAATTTCTGAGAAGCAGAGACTGAGATTTCTGGACTTTCTTTTGTTTGGGGGTTCAAATCGTTTGTTTGGGTTGAGCTCAGAGTGGAAAACAAAGTTTGGGGTCAGTTCTTCATCGTGGCCCCCAAATCTCCCCGCAGCCACAGATGGGGGCTTAAAGTGGGGAGCCTCGGAACAGAGCCACGGGAAGCTTTGCGGAGGAGGCTGGTGGGGAAGCGTGTGCAGTCGTGCTGAGCTGAGGTTCTGCACACGGGGTGGTGCTTCCCACACGGCGCTGTTCCCAGAGCTGCTGGGTGGAGGAGGCCGCCTTTAAGTCCTTCCCATACGGTTTATTTTCTGTGTGGTTCTTGGTAAGGATGAAAACCTCTGCTACTGAGAGTGGTGTTCTCCTCACTTACCTCTCACTTCCTCTGCGGGGGGAATCCTCACTTCTTACAGTACAGCCTGTCACTTATACACGGGCTCGGGGAGGAATCTGCGGTTTGCACAGACCCACCTCTTGACCTGTTACCACTGAATGTTTCTATTAAATCTTCCCACTGACGTCTGTTCCTGACTCCAGGATTGGGGGTTGAGCGTGTGCTGATGCACCTGCCGGGACAGGTGAGGCCGGCTGTCACAGGAGGATGGAGACGCGACCTTTCCTCTGTGATAGAACCGCTCCTCTCTGTGGGTCCACTCAGCTTCTTAGGATATCACGACTCTGTACGGAAGCTGGGGGGTGGGGTGGGGTGGGGTGGGGAGATCTGCACCCTGAGGACATGGTCGTCTGACCGGAGGACAGTGTGTGTATCATCCGATGGCACCTTTCAGGGCCAAGCACCAGCGTCAGAGGGAGAGACTCAGACACCCCGTGATATTCATTTACAAGTGAGACCAGTTAGACGAGCGTCTACAGTAGCCTTGGGGAGAGGAAGAAGTCGCAGGGGCAGCCGGGAGGGGCTGGTGGGAGGACTTGGGGCCGCAGCCTTCCTCCTTTGGCAAAGCCATGTACACGTCTGTCTGTGCAGGGGTACCAGCTGACCATAAACGTGTGTGTTTCTACCTGGACTCGTCTCCCTGACGGTGGGTCGTGTGGGATGTAGACAGAACGGGAGGGAGTCAGGGGGTAAGAAATGTAATGAGGGCAGAGGAACCAGTTCTTGGCTGCTTCCAGCCCCTGGGAAGGGTGTGCTTCCGGAATGACTCCTGCTACCCGGACCCAGCCCCAGGTCCCCCTGCTCTTGTCCTCACAGTCATCCAGCTGGATGGTCGTGGGGTGAAGTCCAACCCCACCCCCGATAGCACACACCAAGCCTTTCCCGATCTGGTCCCTTCTGTTCTCCAGTTTGATCAGCCAACTACGCCCACGCTGCTCCCGAAGGGCCCGGCACCCCCAGCCGGCTCTCAGCTCTGCCTCCCATGTGCTCTGTCACCTCCACGCCTTCCTTCGCCTCCTCCCAGACCCCAGGGTCAGGCCGCTGCCTCCCCTTCACCTGGGGAGACTTTAAACATGTACGGCTCTCTTAGAGGTTCTGATTCTGACATCCAGAGAGAGGTCCAGGAGTACGCAGCGTCAAAGGCTCCCCTGAAAATTCCGAGAGCTCTGGGATCCCACACAGACATCACTCCTCTGGGAAGCTCCCCCCATCTGTCCCAACACTGAACGGTGGTGTCTCTGACTGCCTGTCTTTCCTATAAACGTCCACCTCAGGAGGGCAGGGACTCTGGCCGAGAAGTGGTTCCAAAATATTTGTTGAGTTGAACTGAATCAAAACCAGGGAATGTTTCCTTTCTGCCTCTTCTGCTCTTGCTAAAACAAAAGCAAACTTCTTTTTGGCTAGTTTTTGAGTTTGTTTGCTTTTTTTTTTTTTTTTTTTAAGAAAAACAGGAGTTTAACAATGACACAAGGAGAATTACAACTCTAACATCAAGAACACAATTCTTATAAAGGCTGGTAATATTGGTCTTTGGTTGGGGTCTAAGTGTGAATGACGCCGAGCCCACGCTGGCTTAACTTTTTTTTTTGTTGAAAGATTGACTCCTGTGAGATTCCTGCTTCTCATTTTTTCAGTCTCTCATACCACGATGTGGAAGATATGTTTTTGCAGGAAGAAGACTCAGGTTCTTGGTGTGTTTCCATCTCCCCCAATGTGTCTCCCCGCTCTCTCTCTCTCTCTCTCTCTCTCTCTCACACGCACGCACACACACACTCGCGGCATGTGTGTAGGCAGTTTCCCGATGGCTGGTGCCAGGACTGAGACACCGAAGCTGAGCCTGCCATAATCTTCCTTTGCTCACCCACGGCCCATTCTCGGCACACCCTCGCGTCTAGAGGTCTCCGGAGGTAAATGCGCTTCGGGGATGCTGAGGTAAGCAGTGCCTGGTCCTCAGTCTTGATTCTCAGCGGACCTGGAGGACCTGCAGTTTGTATTGATGCAGACGCTGTTATCGGATTTAAACGCAGAAGGGATCATTTTATTTTGTTCGTGCCCTGGAGGCTTAAAAAAAAAAGAAGAAGAAGAAGAAAGAAAAAAGCCAGCACCCTTTTGAAAAGGAAAGCGTCCAACAGTTAAATATACTTTCCCAGGGAGCTGGGGAGCAGATGTCCTGTCTCTTCGTGGAGTGGGAGGGTGTGGACACTGGGGGGTTATACCCAGAGCATGTTTCACAATTTTAAAAAGTCAAGGGGTTTGAAGAAGGTCTCTAAACATGGGAGGTCTGGTTGGGGTAGATTCTTACTTATGCAGCAAAACAAAAGGGAATTTACCACAGATTTTTGGCAACCATATATTTTTGCATTTTTTCCCCTTGGACTCTCAAGATGAGAAAGATTTTTATCACCACCAATTAATAGAGTTTTTGAAATTGAGGGGAAAAAAAAGAACCTTTTATCCTTGGCTCAGAGAGTTGGACTGAGTAAATGGTTACAGCAATTTCTTTAACCGCCTACCCTGCAGAAGGGAAGTCGGGACACAAGAAAAGGGAAACCAACTTTGGAGGAAACCTTGTGAACAAATGGATGTAAAAGAAGGAAAATTCTTTGTTTTCTCTTTCCTGTAAAGTGATTCTGAAGCACATAAGACTAATAGATTCACATGAGGCTCTTTTCAAATTCGCTCCTGCCTGATCACCCCCCCAACTCGCCTCCCACAAAGAATGGAATTTAGAAAGACTCCCAAGTTAATTCCAATATGCTCTCTCCACCCCACCCAGCACTCTCGTCCTTAATTTTATTAAAAATTTTTTTTTATTGAAGTATAATTGATTTACAATGTTAGGTTAGTTTCTGGCGTACAGCACAGTGATTCAGTTATACATACATACATTCTTTTACATAATCATATGAATATGATTTCATATTCACTTCACTGTAGGTTATTATAAGAAATTGAATAGAGTTCCCTGTGCTGTACAGTGGGGCCTTGTTGTTTATCTCTTTTATATACAGTAGTTTGTATCCGCAAATCCTCAACTCCCAATTTATCCCTCACCCTCAATATTAAAACCAGTGCTACAGAATATAAATCCTTGAAGACAATACAATTTCTTAAGGCTCTTTTAGATGGAGGGTGGCTTGATTCGTCTGATACCCTGTTCCATGGCCACCCTCGGAAATCACTCATTGGCCCCACTCCTATTTGGACCCATCACCCTCAGAAGGTGGAACAGTCACTCCTGATTTCCTCCGACACTTGCTTCAGAGTACCAGCTGCTCGTTTTCTGTCCTGTGTGCATGACGAAATTCCTTCTGTATCATTTATAATGTTATTCTTTGCTGATCTCTCCTGCAATGAAATTGAAATATCTGCATATCTGAAATCTTCTGGGACTGAAATATATCTCTCAAGTTATACAATTTTCAGAGTTATGAGGAGTGTGAGAGATTGTCTCCCACAATTTGGCAGGAATTCACTGTATAGTATTCTAGTCGGTTGCTGGTTGTGTATTTTCAAAAATTAGGCACCTGTTACCTCCCGTGGAAGTGTGTTTTATTTCTGGAGAGTGCACAATTGAGTTAAATGAGATGTGTTTCTCTTAAGGTCTTCTCACTGTATGAACTAGGTCACGTCTCCCAAGCTCCAGATCAAGCTGGCAGTTGGCTTAGGAACGGAACACACTCACATTTGGTAATCAGTGACTTAATGCCCTCTACTGAATTTGACTTTTCAGCAGACCCCAGATCTCCTGGTAATGGAGCCATTCTCTTGGTGGTGTTCACGTGACCCTCCTCTGGCAGGCGGGCAGGGCAGGGAAACGGGGAAATTTCTGCAACCCACAGCCTCCTGGGTGTGCTGGAGGAGATGGTCCTTTTGCCTCTGGACCACCAAGGGGGCATGGCTACGAGCCTAACTTCTCACACACTCCCCACCAGGCCAGGTCAAACCCTTAGTTCTGCGGACCGCCACCAACAGCAACGTGGCAATTGCAGATTTGGTATCACATACAACAAATATCTTCACAGAATCTGTCCACAACCACCTGGGTGGTTTGGGCATCACTGCAAAGCTGGTCTCGCTTTTGTGCAGAGAACAGCTTTTGAGTCTGGGTCTCTGGGGTCATTTCTCATGTTTCTTTTTCAGAAATTTGTGCACTTGAGACATATTTTTATTGCTACGACTAAACTTGCTTGCATTTCTATTAAAATTTTGGACCCATCTCCATCCCAAAATACTAGGCTTCCTAAAAACACTGGTGAGGTTCCTTTTCCTTACTAATGTTTACGACTGTCTGTCACCTCCCTGTTTGCTCTGCGTTCTGCTTAGCCTCTTCCCTGACACTTAATAAGGATTTCAGAAACTCTCTGCTGCAGCTGCTTCCAAAATCCCGTGTGTTTGAAATTGATGAGCATCTTGATAAAAAAATGCCATGTGGAGGCTCCTTTGCCTGTGTCCCGGGAGACACTGTGTGGCCTGCATTCGAGACCAGATGGAAAGACTGGTTGATTCTTCAACTGGCTCCCATGTGCTCCATGTGACTAATGGAATCAATACTTTGGGGTTTGAATTTCTTCCCCAAAAAGAGACATTGAAGGCCTAACTCCAGTGCCTGTGAATGAGTCTTATTAGGAACTAGGTAAATTTATAGATGTAATCAAATTAGGATGAGGGTATCTTGGCCCTATTGGATTACAGGATGGGCTCTAATCCAATGACTGGTACCCTGATAAGAAGAGAAGAGACACACGGACATACGTGGGGAGAACGCCACAGGAAGATGCAGACAAGACTGGAGGGGTGCAGGTACTAACCGAGGAGCACCGAGGATGCTGGCAACCAGAGCTGGGACAGAGAGTAACAGGGGGAAGACGAGTGATTTGGAAAGGCTGTCTCTGAGGAAGCAGGAGACTATGGGGAAGGAGGGAGCCATGCAAAGTTCTAGAGGAAGAGCATGCCAGGCAGAAGGAACATCGTGCTGGAAAGGTACCAGCTGGGGGATTTGCTTGTTCTGAGCAGAGGGTGTGGAGAGAATGAGCTGGAATGGAAGGAGCTGGAACAGCCAGAACAAAAGGGGGGAGTGGGGAGAGAGGGGTGGGAAGGATGGGTCCAGAGAGCCGGGCCCTCAGGCTCAAACCACCAGGCCTCCGCAGGCATAAGATGGGATTTGGAGATTTGGAAATCTGAAGGGAAGGCTTCTATAAGCGGTGTGTGTGTGTGTGTGTGTGTGTGTGTGTGTGTGTGTGTGTGTGTGCGTGTGTGTGTGTGTTTAAGGCTGTAATCTGCCTGATGCAGAATCAAGGTTTGCCTCATTCTTCATAGAAGTCAAGCTTCAAGATAAAGGACCGCAGCTCCCCAGGATAACGACAGACCTTTAAGCTGTGCGGCAGATAGGCCGTTCTCCTGACTTTCCCCTGAGCCGGGAGAAGCCTGAGCGGGGTGGGGGGACGTCTTCCTCCACATTCCTTCCTGAGCTGCCCCTTCCTGGGAGGAGAGCTCCAGCAGGGACCCCCGCCCTCCCCCAACTCCTGTCCTGGCAGGAGCAGGTCTCTGATGCTCAAAAGTGGCATCATTAAAAAGCCCTAACCTTTCAGTATTTATCACATGTCTGCTCTGTGCCAGACGTGATGCTCACTGCCAAGGGTGCAGCGGAGAAATCAGACGTGGTCCCTCCCTTTAGGGAAGCAGGGTCTGATACGGCGTCAGGCAGGCCCCCGACAGCGTGAACAGCAGCAGAGAGCTGGGTGCAGAAAGGACGTACATGGGAGCGTGAAGAGGGGTCCCCCAACCCGGGGAGAGGCCTTGCTCTTCCTAAACAGGAATGTCTTCAGAGCTGCGTGGCTTAATCGGATCCACTTTATGGATGTCTCGGCAGAGAGGACTCTGACGTGAGCTGAAAAGCTCAGTTACATGGGCTGGAAAAAGGGACCGGTTGTCCAGGGTGTGTGTTCGGCGTCTCTTGCTGCCTTTGTTCTGGAGATGAGCGAAAGCTTTCCACTCATCTTCTGAACTTCTGGGTTTACTCTAAATATGGTTTGCTCTCGCTGTACAAGCGACTGTAAGGCTTTGCGATCATTTGCTGGTAGAATGGTGAGAATGTAATCTATCCCCTCATTATCATGTAAATCCCAGGTTTGAATATTTCAGTGTCACTATATTTTTTCCCCTTAAGTTTCCTTTCTTTCAGGCCTGTGGGAGAGGGTGGGTTCTGCTTTTATTACTTGAAATTTTTTTTGAATTTCAGGCTAAGGAACCTAAAGTTTGCAGAAAGCTCTGCTTGTGGATTCTGTCCTTATCATTTGGGTGCTGATGGGAGGCGAGACTCCTAGGGCGGCCCCCGTGGAGGGGCTCCTGGGAGAGACCGAGGCAGCAAAATGAGCACTTGGAGGCAGGCTGCTTCCCCGAGTCGGTTTGTATTTCAAATTGCCTTATTATGGGCCGAGAGACGGCGGAGCCAGGGAAGACTGGGGGATGGAGAATGAATACTGCTGGGCTCAACAGAAATAATTCCTGGAAGTGGGGGCTGATGAGCACTTAGGTAGAGAATGGATGACTAAGTGTGTGTTTCCCAAAACGGATAGGCGACCCTCCGTCTTCATTAACGTCTGATGGGCCGGTTATCTTGTTAGAATTTATGAGAGAGTTAAGTTCAGGTGGGGAAGGGATGAAGACTAAGAGCTGGTTTCAGAGACAAAAGGCACGGACTTTTAGAGTGACCTCTTTCTCTTTGCAGAAATGCGCAGCCCAGCCCTGCGGGCGAGAGCGCTGGGGGCCGACAGGAGTCCCCGCGGTCCCAGCAGGATGGGCGGCCATCCGTCTTGTTCAGAGAAAGGACGCAGATAAAGTGCTTCTGGGACTGCATCTGTGTAGACGTGAGAATTTCTCAGCTGCCCGGGGAGATTTTCGAAGTTGGGTGCTCAGCCATGGAGGCCAGGCTCCCTGTGCTGCCCGGTGACTGCTAAGTCCCAGTGGAGTGAAAAACCTGGGTATATTTTTTGTCTTTGCACTTGTCCATCTTCTGCCCTGACCCACCTCGAGGACCCCGTCTGAGAGAACAACACCAGCTAAAAAAATTGCCAGTCGACATGGCCGAGGGAAGGAGGGAGAGTGGGCGTCGCATGCTGGTCTTCAAGCTTCCCCTGGATGGAAGGCGTGTCACCCCTTCCCTCTGCAGCCGGGGCGAATCCCAGGCCCACACCCAGCTAGGAGGGCGAGGAACTGCAACCCGACCAGGTGCTCTGAAGAAAAGCCGGAAGGATGCTGGGCAGCACGAACGTGGCTCACAGCGATGAACAGTGCCCGCCGGGGAGCTCTGGACAGCCCGTCAGGGGTGCAGACTCCAGAGAGCCCTTCCCAAGTTCTTGTGAGTGCCTGTGTGTGTGGTGTGTGTGCACGCGTGTGTGCGTGTGCAAAAGTGAGCTGAACTGAATATAAACAACCCTGTGGAAAGACAAAGAGTGCCCTCCCCACCCCAGATGCCCCCCAGTAAGCCTCTCGATGAACATCCAGGTGCTTAGCTACAAAAGAGTGCCCTCCCCACTCCAGATGCCCCCCAGTAAACCTCTCGATGAACATCCAGGTGCTTAGCTACAAAAGAGTGCCCTCCCCACTCCAGATGCCCCCCAGTAAACTTCTCAATGAACATCCAGGTGCTTAGCTACAGCGGATCCACTCAGCTGATGTTCTAGGAGCCCCTGTCTGCTGGGCTGAAAACAAGTGGGTACAGCTTCCTCCAGGTGCAGCCTTTCTGCCCAGGGAGCAGGAGAGAGAAATGGAAGGGTCTCACTCAGGAGGCAGGAAGGCAGCTGTCCGCTCAGGACATCAGCGGGAAACGGGTAGCTTGGAGAGAAAGGAAAGGCTTTTCTGGTAGGGAAGCAGTTCCCACCCTCCAGGATTCCAATCTCGCGTAATGAATTTATCTGGCACAGAAGGAACTAGGGGAAATGGGTGTCTTTTCTTGCCTCTTCCCCCGCAGGGTAACCCTGAAGAAGAGAGTCATCATTTCGGATACATCTTTTCAGAGCTAACTCATCTTTTGCATGATTGGTGCTTTATGGAACTTGCAAACTGTCCTGGAATCTGGGCCAACGAGTCAGCTGCTGCCTCCCCTCCCCCACAAGCAGCCGGGAAGGAGAGGACAGTCCACACACCCTGGGGTCAGAGCCATGTTAATTACAGCTTCGCACCGGCATCTTCTGTTACTCTGGGGGGGGGGGGGGTTGTGAATCAGGCTGTTAACAAATCAGGCTGAATCCAGATGCCACACTTGCATCTGGATGTTGACCCAGGCCCATCCTGAATTGCTGTGAGAGGGTCTAACGGGGCGGAAGAACCGTACAATTCAGTTTCTGGTAAAATAACTTTAAGAGCGATATAAACTTCCCTGTGCTGATGGAAGTTCCTGGAAGCCGAATGTCTGAGCTGTATTAACTCTGAGTTTGCCTGTGTTCATAGCTCTTTTCCTCAAATTTAAGATTTCACTTCCAGGATGTCCGCGTAAGCAGCTCATTTTGTGTAAAATCCGAGATTTATTACTTGGGTGCACGAACATGGAGACAAATAAAGAAACAACCAAAAACTAAAAAAAATATTTCTAAGCATGAGGCTGACAGAATCTTTCCAATCTGCCTGTCAGATGGTGTTCTGTCCAGAGTGCACGGCTCTGTGCTCCATCTCACCCACACACGTTCTCCACGAAGGCTGGAATGGGTCTGTGCTGTGTGCTTATATCAAATTTTAATGATTATTCATTAAACATGTCTGAATGAGATGAATGCCAATTTCAAATATACATGAATCACCCCAGGTAATTCCCCCACTAATTAGGGACATGTTTCAGAGTTCCTGGCTCGAACCTGAGCTGTTCGGACCAGTGAAAACTTCAAGACAACTGCGTATGGTGACACTCACAAATCTGCCATCGAGTTTGTCATTTTTTCCTAGCTCACGGACGGGTGGAGCCGGGTAGAAGACACCACTGTGAGGAAGGCTTGAGTGCCGGGGCGGTGAGGCTGGGAGCTGGCCCGTGGGGAGCCCGCTGTGGTCCCAGGGTGAGGCCTCCGACTCTGGGCGTGAACTTCACACGGGCGTGCTGGCTCCGCCCCGGCCCGTAGATGGGCTGCAGCTGGCCGTCTCCTGCCCCCGCCCACGCCCGCTCACCCAGGTCTGATGGAAGCCCAGCAGGGGCGGCTCAGGTGAGCTGGTCTCTCCTGAGGGCAGCCCTTGTTCATAGACCAGAGCATCCAGAATATTCCCCGATGGTTCCTTTTCCCTCCCTGGCTGAAGCGCACGGGGACTGCTCCCTGCTCTGCACCGTGAGAACCTGGCCGAGCTCCCGGGGGCAAAACCCACCAAAGTGTGCGAGCTCCCTGTGACTGCCCCTCCGTGGGGTTTTAACTCTCTCCAGTCCACACGCAGCCTGCAGCGATTCAATCCAAGTGCAGTCCACCAAAGTTTGCCGGCCCCAGCGCTGGTCCCCCCGGGATGGTGGCTTGTGGGTTTCTGCTCCAGCAAGTCGTGATTTTCTGTGTTCGCCTCTCAGTGTCTCCAGTTTGCAGGGCAGTTGTTTGTCCTGTGACCTCACTTCTCTGCTGGCTCTGAGAACTGTCACTGATTTTCAGTCTGTTCAGCTTTCACTTGTCATTAGATGGAGTGATGCTTCCAATGGACTGGAAACTGGAAGTCTGTCAGCAAACTGGAAACCCCATTATGTGCCTGTCCTACATGGCGAACCTGTGTCAAAATCCACATCCTTAGACCACTGCAGCTCTCGGTGACTTTTCCTCTGGGAGGTTCCTGGTGCTCAGCACTGCCCGGCGCACAACAGTGGTTCAGTCAGATCGACAGCCCAGCTGGCAGATCTGAAAGGGTGACTTTCCAGTAGTCAGAAGAGGTTCCGACCGGCAGAGCAGATGGTGTAAGGAATAGCCATCCAGCAACTGGTGACTCTGGGATGGAGGGAAAAACAGAGGATGGGAAATGAAAAAAAAAAAAAAAAAAGAGATACAAGAATGGAAAGAAGCTAAGATCATGGCGCACAGGAGGGCTCCCCGCTCTGCTGCCCCAGGCGGCGTGGGGACCACCGCTGGCACCGCCTGACCAGCATCACCAGGGACGCAGCGCCCAGGCCCCCGGCTCTGAACCCTGCCAGCATATCAGCGTCCTCCACATCCCACTATTCTGTCCTCACTCACTGGCGCTCTGCAGCTAAAACAGATTTTGACATCTGCCTTGCCAACGTGCCGTTCACTGGCTGGGCAGGGTCACTTCGAAGAGCAGAAGGGGCGCTCTTCGTAATTACTACTGGACACTGGGTGCAACTGGGACCTCCTGGGAATCTTGGGAGGGAGGGAGACCCCTCTGACAGCCCATTCTGCCTGTGAGTCATTTCCCTTTTTTGGCTTGAAATCTAGGTAGTACCAACAGGACCGATACATATGTGTGTCCCTAACGATCAGAAAATTTGGCTGGTTAAGTTTTTAATTTTTTACTTTCAGGACTTGAGAGCCTGTACACAAGCTATTCACACGTCTTCCTCAACACTCCAGAGTTCGACGCCCTCTCTCCCCTCCCTGCTCCCTTTTTCCTCCCACTTTGTCCTAAGTTATCTGTGTGCCCATCTTTCTTCCCTGTTAGATACTATACTGTTTGAGGGCAAAAACCACACTTCTTTTAAAAAAAAAAACCTGTAACTCTATTAGAGGTACCAATGAGAATGTGATTTTGATAAACATGAAAAGCCATAGATGTGTCTTTACATCCAAGGAATCATGATTGGGGTATAAGAAATCTGATTTGCATTGATGTTAACAGCAAGGTCGGGGAAGGCATTTTGAAAGGCTTTCTCTTCTGATGAACCTTTGAAAGCCAATTTTTGTTAAATGAGTTTACATCTAAATTTTAGTTCTGTTGACAGTTAACTCCCGGGTCTTTTATCTACACTTCATGTCACGAGCTATATCCTGCCATTGATCCGGGGAAAAAGCCCCTGTGCGATCAATGGGGAGGTCCCTGCGAAAATCAATGGCAGGATGTGGGCTGTGAGAACGGTGGTTACTATTGGCTTTTGGTTGGGAGGCCACCATCTGTGGTACCGCAGGGTGACCCTTGTGACCGTGCTCAGACGCAACAATGAAAACACCTGCTGTTCTTTAGAAGCAGGAGAACATGGCAGGAAGGAAATGGCACACGTCTGTCGGACAATCTACCTGTTCTCACCGTTTAACAGCAGCGCTGCCTGCCTTCTTACTGTTCTCAAGGAAAACTCCACAGAGAAAGACAAATTCTTGAAAAAACAGGCTGTATCCTTGAACAGAAAGTCAGGGCGCACTACTGGACCTTACAGCACCCACCAGCCCACTTGAGGGGAACCAATCACCCCTCCTCGTTTGTACAGCAGCCCCGGCTCGACCTCAGAGGCAAGGGGGGCAGATGGAGGAGGAGAGAAAGAAGGAATAAAAGGTACCAGGATGCTCACTCTCCATATGAAAGATCTCGTGTTCTCCGGGCAGGAGCAATGTCTGAAAACTGGAGTCTAGAACAGTTGGAGGAAAAGTCTGGGTCACCGAGAGCGAAGGATGGCAAACTTGTCGCTGCTCTTTGCTCATCTGGCAAAAACGCATCCCTGAATGTGTGTGGAATCTCTCTGTGCAAACGGAGCGTGGTGATTAGTCCCGTCTACCACCTTTACCAACAGAGGACCTCCCCACATCCCGCTCTCGTGGGACTTTGGAGACAAAGAAGATGTGAGGGTGGGTGGCCCCGGCTGCACGCTGCCCTGTCACCCACAGAGACGGGCGGTCAGCACACCCAGTGTGTGGCCAATCCTGTACCTGCTGGGAAGAACAGGTCCTGTTGGTACCAGGAGGCCTCGGGAGAGGAGCTGCCCGTCCCTGCCCACGTGGATTCAGTTCCCCAGGCTGGACAGGTACCCTCTGCCCCCTCAGTTCATCATGAGCAATGCTGTCAGTTCTCATTCAATATTTTCACACAGGATATAATTATAGTCTATCGGGTGTAGGGGAAACAGGGAACTCCCTGCTCCCCACAACCAGGTAACACGCCCCTTCCTGTGTGAAGACCTAGTCAAATATCACATGATATCACTTCTATGTGGAATCTAAAAGAAAATGATACAAATGATCTTATTTACAAACTGGAAATAGACTCACAGAAAAAACAAACTATGGTCACCAAAGGGGAAAGGGGTGGGGGAGATAAATTAGGATTTGGGGGTTAATATACACACACCACTGTATATAAACCACAAGGACCTGCTGTAGAGCACAGGGAACTTCATTCAGTAGCTTGTAATAACCTATAATGGAAATGAATCTGAAAAAGACTATGTACATGTATAACTGAATCACTTTGCTGCACACCTGAAACTAACACAACACTGTAAAGCAACTGTACTTAAAAAAAAAAAAGCTATGGGGAGTCACGTGACCCTACCTTCCTTGCTTGTGTTATTCGTCTGGAGATGAAGGGGCAGTTCTGAGAGGTATTCAAGAGAAATCTCTTGAAAGAGATCAATTTAACCAAACACTGCAATTGATTCCATGGAAGGCCGTGAAAGCCAGGATCCTGAAGGACCAGCTTTTGGCCGGGGTGATGGAAGCAGCGTCACCACATCATTACGGCACTGGTGCCCCGCAGAGAGAGTGGTGCCCACAGTTCCGGGGGGCGGGGAGGCCAGGAGAAGCGTGTGCTGTGACGGAGGTGTTTGCAGGACGTAAGGAGTTTAGGGGTTTGTGTCTGGTGGCCTCTCCCTCCTGTCACTGAGGGGGCTGAGCCCAGAGCCAGGGGTGAGAGGGCAGGTGGGGGTGTGGATGCTCTAAGCGTGGGGCCCCTGGTGCCCTTGGTTTGGGAACAGCATGCTGGATGGAGGAGGGAGGAGTGGGTGGGGGCGACTCAGCTTGACATGGAGGTGGGCTGGGGAGGGACCACACTGGTTGCCTCGGGAAGGGCCCTGGGCCACTGCAGCCCCAAGGCAGCTGTTCGCACCTCCCTGGATTGCAGTGGACGTTTTTCTCATCTTTTCTGTGCTGGATGGTGCGACTTCTGAAGACCGGCCCAGTGGTCTCTCATTTCCGTAGCCTCCCTCCCTGGCACCCCGGCCCAGCGTTAGGAGATCCTCAGAGCTTTGCAGAATGATTGACTGTTAATACAGAGGCGTTCAGAGAGACAGCAGAAAGATGGGGAGGCGGGTTGGCACGGGAGCCGTCTGTGGGATTATTAAGAAGGCGGTCTGGTGATGATGGTGGGCCGCCGAAGTGCGCGCTGGTGGGGGTGACAGTCAAGCACCTGGGGGCTTATGTCTGTCATCATCCGCTCCTCACATCTTGAGGACTGAGCTGGCGGGGGACGGAGAGGATGCTGGGAACCAGACGGCTTGATCTTGACGCCATTTCAGCTTTGATTGATCAAACACTTCTCGTAATCTGTACAGTCACCGCATCAAAGCGCAGGGCTGCCCGCGGCGGGCCGTCTGTGAAGCGCAGAGGCCTCGGGGCTGCCTTCCTCTCGGTCCGCGGCCCGCCTCCCCGGGGAGCAGCAGGAGGTCCACGCCGTGAGGGACAGGGAAGCTGGCATTCAGGTCCCCAGGGCCAGCACCGCAGCGGTCGGATTATTCTCTGGAGTCACTTGGGGCCTGACTGGACGGGTCACATCCCCGGTCTGTGTGCTCTGGATGGAGCCGCGGGCCACCGTTTGAGTTTTTGTTTTATTCACAAATAACGAAAATGATAAACTCTGACAGTGAGCTCTCCTCATGGCCTCTCCTGGAACTGGGGGTAGAAAGTCACGGGACATGAGTAAGAATTCAAGATCGGCCCAGGGTGTGGAAGCAGGGGCAGAGCGCGCGATGCCGGGCGAGTCTCCTGACTCCTGCCTGCGGCCTGAGGCCCGGGCCACACTGCCGTCCACGCAGGGTCAGCGCGCTGAGCAAGCCCATCCTTGCGGGCCTGCGGGGCAGCCCCGGCGGCCGCCTGTGCCTGGTGCGGACGGCGGCTGGACAGAGCGAGGGGACCGCTGTGTGGAGCGTTTCCTCCTATTGGCCTGAGAAAACGCCTTCTCTGCAAAGTGCTGTTTAGACGACAGACTGGAATTTAATGCTGTACTATTTGCCAACAGGCCCACTTCCCTATTTTAATTTATTTTTAATAAAATACAGCAGTAGCGATGAAGAGGTACCAACCCAAACTAGGGCAGGGCCTCGCTGGGCGCCATCCTACCGTGTGTATGTAAAGCGACTTATCAGGGAGGGTCCAGCTCAGTGGGGGAGCGCGCGTTTAGCATGTACAAGGTCCCCAGTACCTCCATTAAATAAGTAAATATAACCCTAATTACCTGCCCCTCCCCCAAATAAAAATAAATAAAGCGACTTAAAACTGGGGGATTTATTGCTTGGTGATTTTCCTTCTATGGCTGGAGCATGTGAGTGATGGTTCGTTGTCTCCTCACTTAAGGTCCAACTGAATTTTGTTCTGGTTCAAAGTTGCGCAGAGTCGGGGGGGACCCTCCTCTGTCGCAGGAAGCGTGCTTCTGCAGCCGGGTTGAATCAGCCATGCGGAGCTGCGTGACCGGGCCGACGGGCTGGTGTGTCAGTAAGGAGGGCAGTTCCCACCCGGGTGGAGCTGTTGTGTCCCCATGGCACTTTCACGTACACTCGTGGATTAGATCTGATGCCTAATGGGTTGTTTATTGTTTTAGTTTACGCCTTGAATTAATGGTGTTATGTTTACAGAGGCCCACAACTCCTCCTCTTCAAACACTGTTTTCGTGTTGGAGGCTTTTTAGAGCAAATTATAACCTCAGGCTGTCTTTGTGACGTTGCCTCCGGAACCTTCAGGGGAAGTAGGCAGGGCGTGCCTGAGTGCGTAAATACAAGCTGTCAGATGTCCAGATTAAAACGGGAAATATTCAATTTAAAAACGAGGATTTTATTATCTATACAGTGCCAGGACACCCAGATTTTTGGCTGTCTTTGAATACGGGTGGGTGTTGAGAGTCAAGAGACAGAGCCTCAGCTGGCTTGGTAGCTCTCACTTCTTCCCCTGGATTTGGAAAACAGTCCAGAGCTCTGTCCTGCAAGCACGTGGCAGCCTTTGTGGGGAGGGTAGCTATACCCACTGGTTCTTCTGCCCAGTGACTTTGCTGTGCTTCAGGGCTCCCAGTAATTTCTCTCCCCGGGGAAACTGGCCCTCTTGCCGCCAAAGCCCAGGAGGGCTTCCTGAAGGCACATTCTTCTGTGTCACTTGTGGCCGGTTTGGCGGTAGGTTGAGTCTCTGGTGACTTGACTCTCGCAGTGGATATGGGCAAATGTCACCTGCATTTCACACTCAAAGAAACACGCACAGTTTCAGGATCTCTGATTTCTTTAAGAAAAGGGAGAGTTTAGGGAACAATTATGAAATCAAAAGATGGTTTAAGATGTTCAGGACGGTTATAATGATAACAGCTGTCACTGAGCTCGGGTCCGGTGGTTCACTGCTCGAAAATCAATCCTCGGGAGAGGCAAAGGTTGGTAGAAAAGAAAGTTGTTTTTAATCCCAAAAGCTGGCAATCTGGGGACATGGTGGTCTCATGTCACCAAAAACCATCTCCGAAGATTCTGCTTGGCCATGAAAGTTTTAAAGGGAAAAGGGGAAGTGGTCTCAGAGAATGGATCAGATAGAGGGTCAGAGTCATCACTGTCCCCACCGCATGCGGGCCTGTCCCCCTTGTGATCTCAGATGCTGTCTCATTCACACTGTTTGTTCCCAAGATCACTGAGGGGGACGCTGGGGGAGGGGTCTGGTCATCTGCTACTTGTTCTCCATTCCTACTTCTCTGATCTAGGAAAGAACCAACAGGTCAGGCAGGGTAGTGTGTGATCAAAAGGTATGAAAAATGTGCTTGGACCAGAGGTGAGTGCAGCGCGGGGTCGCCTGATTTAACAGTCCGTTGCAGTGGGGCTTTGCTAAAGCGACAAGACCAAGGAGTTTCCTGCTGAGGGCGGTTTCCTGCAAAGAGCTGTTTGCATACCCACCATCCAGTGAGTGCTTCCTGGGACTTGCTTTTTACAGGCATTATTTTTTTCATAGCATTTTTCCTTTGAGATAATGACGTGGTGTAAGTAGTGTTAAGTATCGCCAGTTTATGGCGATAAAACTGAGGCTCAGAGAGGTTAAGTAATTTGTCCAAGACCACACAGCTAAAGGATGGCAGAGCCAAAGGTCTGTCTGATTGCAGGTCTGCTTTTATTTCTGTGGTCTGATAGGATCTCAGCACGTTTGCACATCTGACCTCTAGTCATTCTAGAGGTTAATCTACTTTCAGTAGTTTACAGAGTGTTCCTTTTGTAACTTGTGCTCCATTTTGCTTTTATCCCCCCAGTCATTGTTCCTAAGGGTTCCACTATGTTCCCTGAAGAAGTACATCCCACCTGCCTGAGAATCACCGGTTTATCACCCCAGGGAAGATTTTGTCAACCTTTGCTTTCTACAGATGATGTTAATCATTTCTCCCAAATATAAAAAAGCTAGTTTATGTTTTTTTTGAAATCACACATAATTCCCCATCCTACACAGAATTCTGATAAGCCTCTCCTGAGCTCAGAGACCTCATCCCTGCCTACTTACAGGTCATACTACTTAAGACCCATTGACTTACTTTAATTTATTTTTAGTTATTATAAAACATTGGCTTCATTCCCTGTGCTGCACAATATATCCTTGTGGCTTGTTTATTTTTCACGTAGGAAAATCCCCTACCCCTGCTTTCCCCACTCCCCATCCTTCTCCCCACTGGTGACCACCATGTCTTCTCTGCCCCTGTAAGATATCCCACACCCTTCACTCTGTCCTTGAATGAACTGGTAAGTGTACCTTTATGTCTCCCTGAGTTCTGTGAGCTACTCCGGTAAGTTAACAGACCCGCAGGAGGGGGTTGTGGGAAACTCCGATTTGTACCCAAATCAGACAGAAGTTGCAGGTGACTTGCGGTTGGCATCTTTAGTGGGACCAAGCCTTTAACCTGTGGGTTCTGGCGCTACCTCCAGGAAGATAGTGTCAGAATTAAGTTCAGTTGTAGGACATGCAGCTGGTGTCACTGTGTTGTTCAGTGTGGAGCAAACACCACCCCCCATGGAGTGTCAGGAGTGGTGTGAGTGTGGAGATGTGAGCGTCAAGGAGAGATTCATGTGGGAGGATGGGGCTCCTTCAGTACAACAGGAATGTGCCCTCTTGGAGGAATAACCTATTCACTCACTCATTTCTCTAGGATTAGAGAAAGTTCCCGATAACAGAAGCTGGGAACAAGTTAATTTTACTTTAGAAGGAGGTAAAATCAAACTGAGAAGTGCAGACAGACCTAAACCTGGCTCCGTGGATGGAGGAGACAAGGGCTGAATCAGATCAAGTTAGGGGCCAGGAGAAGTTAAAGGGGAGGGAAAGTGCATTTAGATTGCCAGGATCTGCCTTCCTTCTTCTAGAATTTGCCTTGGGTCCTGCCAGTCAGCCGTGTCCGGCTCATTCTTCTTTACTCTTTCCAAAGGACTGGACCTCATTAGGGTTCTTCTGATGGAATGTTGATATGGCTAGAAGTTTCATAAACTGGAAAGGGCAAATCTCTTGGGCTTCAAAAGTCTATGAAGTGGAAATTATTAAAATCATTCTGGGGTCCCTCCCACGTGACAGGCCTGGGAGATATAAATAAAACTGGCAGAGCCCTGATATAAGCAAGGGATGGCTGGTGCCTGTCATGGTGTTTTTATATTTCATGTTTTATTTCCCGTGTTGGATCTGCATAAATGTAAGAGGTAGCTCATGTAATCAGGACGTCAGAACATCTCTAAATTAGAATAAAGGGATGAGAAGTCAACCTTGTCAAAATCTAAATGAAATTATCATCAAAAGCAATGAATACTGATTGAAAGATTCTTGCCAAAGGCAGATGGATAGAAAGGATATGGTAGCCGGTGTGTAAGCCAAAAAATAGCAGGAGTCGAGTGTGCTGAGAGGTGAGAACAGAAACCTCCTCCCCCCTCATGGTCCACATGAACTTGAGTTTAATGTTCCATCATATTCATCACCATGACCTTACTATTCTGGAACACTCATTCTCCAGCAAATAACTTAATTGTTCACCATAGGAACAATTTATGGGACCTATAGGTCTTCTGTAGAAAATAATTTTCATACGAAGTTTGAATCCTTTGCCTAAAATTCCTGTCCTTGTCTTTCCCACCAATCCTAAAGCATTACATCATGGTCTTTACTCAGTCCTAGTCAAGCATTCCTCTCCTCTGCTCCTTCATAGAAAGACCTACTTTAAACCTTAGACCCAAAAGGATTTAGAATATACCACTCCTCACAAAGAGATATTTTTTTCCTGATATCTCCTTATTTGTCAAAAATCAGAGCCTCCTCAAAGGATTCAACCATCATAAATTCCCTCTTTGGGAGTTTTGCAACCAGAGGAGACTGACTCCTATCACTCAACATGAGAAATTGGTACTGATATAAGAAATCACCTTAACAGATTGGTGTCCTTTCTTCCCCTCCTCTTCCCCTATTTAGGTGGTATATAAGCTCCAAATCCTAACTGCATTTTGAGTCACAATTTTTCTGTAAATTCCCACATTCTTAAGTGAATAAAAATCTTCCTTTTCTCTTGCTAATCTATCTTTGCCAGTTTAATTTGCAGACCTGCAGAACCAAACATAAGAGTGTAGAAGAAAAGTGTTTCCTCCCAGACAAACCAAATTGAAAAGTCTCAATGAAATCCAATCTTGTCCTCCCACTCCAAGTTGTTATCAAAGCTCTGTGGAAGTGGTGTTCTCCCTCCAAAGCAATAAACTCGGCTTTGTCTTGTCAACTTGGAGTTGGTGATACTCAGAGAGCCAGCTCTTGGCTTTGCATTTCAAAAAGTGGTGAGAAACCTCTTCTTATATCACAGAAAGGCTTCCACCCAGTCATAATATTACTACTCCCCTGGAAACCCCAGAGAGAGTATTCCTTTTTGTCAGGAAACAAGTCTTAAGACTATTTGAAGCAGATCTGTTCCAGAAATAAGAAAGTTAATCTGTGTATTGGCAGAAAGGGGCAGAATTTTTCACTGGATCCCAGATAGAGAAGCAGTGCTGTGCTTTGATTTGCAAGGTACTAAATACCCTATAAGATATTAATTCTGCTATTAAAAAATTAGTTTGAAGACTTGGCATAGCTCATCCCTCACAAGCCCAGATCACAACATATCGCCTGAGTTGAATGCGTGAAACCCTCGTAGCAATGGCAGAATTCACTAGATAATCTGCCGTTAGCTCATTGGGTTACTTCATTGGCTCCTGGGATGCTGATACCACAGCTGCTAACAGAGGCCGTCCACTCGTAGTCATGGGGTCCTGCCCCTACCTGTTCCCAGGGGCTCAAGGGCTCTTAGCAAAAGGTAAAGAGCCAGCCTGAGGGAAAGATGTGCACCTTGGTTTCCTGGAAACTAGTGCAAGGTGGTATAATCTTCAATTCTGCGACAACCATTTGTAGAACATTTTCCTGCCTCTTAGTCTGAGTTAAAAAATGACAGCCCAGATTCAGTTCTTCCTTGTCATAATAAGACTGTTATTTCCACGTGCAGCCAAGGTCAGACTGGTCCCAGAGTCACTGATTGCTGTTTCCATGAAAGGAATAGTACAATTAAAATAATTATTATTTTTCCATTAAAATGGAAATTGGTTCCCTAGAAGAAAAGGGAGACTGATCTCTCAACTCGGAGGCCTACGACAAGGATGAGAGCAGAAGAGACACGGAGAACTTGGCTGCTGGTCCTCTTAGATTCAGCGGGAATGCAGAGAGCAGGGAGCGAGACTGATCAGGAGACTGTAATGAATAAGAAAAATATGAAGAACCACTGTGACGCTCTGGGTGGCAGGGCAACGGCATTGTTTGGAAGAGGTAAGTGAACACCAGTGGGCATGCTGAAATTATTTTACCAAAAGGATTTTAGAGTCCTTCCGAGTATTTTAAATGGCATAATTTTTAGTAACTTCATTCACAGATATAATAAAGACAGTACAAACAATGTTAAGAGCTATTGTGTGGCAAGAAATGATATAATACAGATAAGGAAAATGAAATTATGGTCTTGTACGATTCGATGTCAGGTACCTCAGAGAATTGGCTCTCGGACTGGTGATCAGGTCTACGAAGTGAAATTGCTCTTAAAGGGTTGTACTGCATGGAAACTGAAATGACATCGAGCTTCCGTAACTCAGTTACAGGGAAGGCTGAGGAGGACGGGTCTGCTTCCAATCGAGCACAAGAGTTCTGGTGGGTGTCTTAATTGCTGTGTTAAAATAATGAAGAGAATGAAAACATTTCTAACAGCCTCTGCAAGATATTTGTCCGAAAAGCAAAGCCGAACATAAGCATTTGACAGTTGACACAAAGGATGCTTTGTTTGGGAAACCATCAGAAGGGAGGCTATTAAAAGCTGGAAAAATACCAAAGGGCTTCAGGGAAAGAAAGAGAAAGCATGAGAAATAAATAGGAGGGACCGGGCAGAGATGAGAAAACGCCAAGGTGTGCTCGACACAATGGCCCTTTTCTTCTTCCAGGATGTTTGGGATCGTAATGAGGGAACAGGTCCACCCGGCTCACAGCCCAGCCCCGGCAAGAGTGTGACTTCCAGGGACAATACACAATGGCATGAAATCGTCCTCAGAGAAGTCCAACGGGCGGTCCTCTGCCTCCTGCTGAAATTCTCAAGGTCTACCGTGAGGTCTGCTTCAGAAACCCCCCAGCTCCTGCTTGTAATGGTAATTTTAAGGTCCCCCCGCCCCAACTCTTTCCACAGATGGAAGGAAAGAAAGTAAGTCTTGAAGGCATGTCTCCCAAAGCCGTAAGCATTGTCTCCCCAGTTAAAGACATCTGGACTGATTCGATTTTAGATTGGATTGGACTAAATTGTCTAAATGTCAAGCAGATACAGCTCCACCAAGTCCTTGGAAACACGGCATCTTCTGAGCCAAGGCTCCACCCTCTGTCTGTGAATAAAGAGGTCGGAGGGACCCAGGAGAATTCTGTTCTGATCAACAGCTATTTCGTTCTTTAAAAATAAGATATTTTAATTTACTTTTAAAGTTTGGTAATATGAAGCACATACGGTAATGTGGGAAAACGGGCACTTCCACCTCTTTTTTTTTTTGGTGGAGGTGCTGGGGATTGAACCCGGCGCACTGCCAGCAAGCTGTCCCCCAACCCCAGCAATCACTCTTTCTGGAGCGCAGGCCATGTATTTGGCTGCGGGGCGCAGACCACGAGACAGGCATCATGCCCATTTTCGAGAAGCTTGTCGCAGGGTAGAATGAGCATTACTTTACCCTCTGGGGAGTCTCTTGCCCAGCAATGGCCGGAATGTTCATTTCAGGAATTTTACCAGCAAGGTCCATCACCCCACAATGAGGGGGTATCAACAGTTTGTGCCCTAAAATGCTTTGAATCCATGAAAACCCTCACTTCACTTTTTCCACTAATTCTGGACGGTCATACTGTTGCCCTAACTTGATTCTAATCAAGGCTGAGCTTTGAAAAACCCACCTTTTTTGGGGGGACGGGTCATTGGGTTTTATCTGGTTTATCCGATTCAAATACTCTCTTAACAGCTACCTGGAGTGCATCCCCTGAGTGGGACCAGGACTGAGATTTCTCTGGGATAGCTTTGAGCAAAATTAAAACTTTGTGACCGAAAAGCAAACACGAAACCCCTAGAGCCAAACCAACACCTGAAAGCGATCCCACCCGGGCAATTTTCTGTTGCGTTAGACGCAAGTCTATGTGATTATGTAACAGAAAATTGAGCCTGCAAAATAACTGTAATTGTACCATCTGACAACTAAACTGCACGAGAGAACAGCGCATTCCTTTTAAATGAATACCTTGTAAAGGAGTCGAGCGAAGAACGAAATACATAGAGACCCCACTTCTATGTTTTTGCTGACAAGTACCCTTTGTCAACATTCTCTCACCAGCTATTCATTTCACGAGGCGGAGCCGCTCCCTTTGCTTGTGCCCTGTTCGCTGACCGGTGCGATTACAGAGCGCGTTAAGTGGGACACCACGATGCACATTGCAGCGTTCACTCTTGTGGAAGCTGCAGTTGGTTTTGTAAGAAATTTCTGTTGTAACCCCAAGTTTTGCTCCATTGAAACTTTCCAAAACATTATCCTTTGGGGTTAAATTTTTCCTTGCTTCTTCTGCAGCCAGTTTTTTTTTGGAACAGAAGAAAAAGATTGCCTGTAGCTGCTTCTGAGTTATTGGTGAATTAAATCAAAAAGGCTATTTCCACTGTAAAATACTTTGTTTTCTAATCTCTTCAAAACCCAACAAATAAAATTATCCCAAGAGAAATCCTTATGACATGTTTGAGTTGTGTAAAAGGCAGATTTATTACTCTTCTCTGGATGATCTTGTGTCCAGGTGAAAAAAAAAAAATAAAGCACCCCATCTCATGGAGATAATAAAGCAAATGGCTAACTCAGTAAATTCAGGCCCTGAGCGTATGTGATAGAGGCAACATTTCACTTACTGACGAAGATCAACTAAGTGCCTGTTTTGTGTCCGATGCGTTAATCTCTCAATCACCCTGTGGACTAGGCACTGTTTTGCAGATGAAAATACTGAAGCATAAACTGGGACAAATTAGACAAACCAGATAAAATCAACACTTTTGGTAAGTTAATAGAAACTGTCTAATGTTCTTCATTCAATGAACATTTCTTGAACACCTACTATGTGCTATTGGGACCAAAAAGGTGAGGAAGATAGACATGGTCCCTCCCGCACAGACTTTACAGACATTTCAGCTGTAGGGGCCAGCCATCTCTAAACTGAGACACGTGTAGTGTGTCTTGTTCTGGGCGTGGCTCTGTGGACGACACAATTGGGCTGGGGGAGTTCAGGGAACAGCACACCTCACACGATAGTGAAAGGCCAGCCAACGTTGTGAGGGAACGGTCATTCTAATCTGCAGGAAAATTCAGATTCCAAGTCTCTTGAAACAGCCACCTGGGAGAAACATGATGAGAACAAAGCGGAGGCTGACCTAGGAATCGGGACGTTGACTTCAGCGCTGGACGCGACTACAGGGGTAGATAACCTAGATTTGACATTTTCAAACTCTGCTTCGAGATGTCCACACAGGCCCTTCTCAAAGTCCCTCATGACGGGGGACAGAGGACAAGAAACCAGGGACAAGACAGAAGAGGGCTCTGTGCTCCACTTTGATGAGAAAAATTCTATGATCTTTTTATATATTGATTTCTAATTATATTAATTTTCTATATTAATTTCATCCATAATTTCTATATTTTATAATTCATCTATAATTTCTATATTAATTTGGTATATAATTTCTATATTATGCTGATGTATACAATGTTAATTTTTATAAATAATATTACTGGAAGAGAGGACTTTACCACAGAAAAAAAAAGAAAGTAAAAATAGGATACCGTTTCAAAATCATTTATCTAGTCTAAGTACTCCCACGCAAACCCTTATATCTACTCCATCATTTTCTTCTGCTTGAGGCTGAAGACAAAAATGGCAATAATTAGATTAGTAAATGGTCAAGACAGGAATTTCAGATGTGACCATAATTAATGCAAATTGTCCTCCTTCAGCTCTTACTCAAGAATTAACTTCAATGTTGAGGAAGCCAAGAGGATCACACAGTTCAGGAGTCAAAGGTTTATTTACATCATTCTCAAGGAATTTCAAATTAGAGATGGGTCTGTAAGATAAAACCTCATTCAGGGAAGACCCGGGGAGAAGGCCGCTCCCTGCTACAAAGGAGGGCCTCCCACACGTACGAGTCATGGACCCCGGAGCATCAGCCGTCTTGTTCAGAAGCATCAGAGGAAACCAACCAGATCACCCTTCTTCACTTTCCAGAGAAGACCATCCACCATGTGAGCCAAAGCCATTCTGGATCCGAAGCGTCGCTACTGTTGGATAAAAAGGTGTTATCAAACCTGTGGAGAGGCTATCCAAGACCAAGGGGCAGTTTATCAAGATCAGGAAAGTCCTTTAATCATCTCAGCCCAGAAGCTTGAAGAAACCACACTCTTCGAGAGAGACACTGGCCCTTCTGGCAACAGGGAAATGGATACCTCCCGCAGCACTCTGCTCTGGAGACGCCCACACATATTGTCACTGTTGTTATCAATTCATTGTCTTGAGCTGTGATGACAATTTGATTCCCAAAGGCCACTGTTGAAAGGTTGGCGAGAGTCAGTGCTTGAATCTTGGTAGCACCTTGGCCAAGATAAGAATCAGAAACTAGAAAGAGGATGGGCTGTGGAACCAGGGGTGGGGCCCAGGAGCCCAGAAAGACCTTTCTGTCTGCTGCCTCAGGGTTTCTTTTGTCATTTTCTTCTGCTTCGCAGGAGCCAGCCCTTTCTCTAGGCAAACGTGCTTCCTTCCAGGCGGCAAGGGATCGCACAGAGCACGTGAGAAGCCACTGCCGATGGCGCTCAGGCTGCCCTCCCTTCTGCCTGGTGTGCTCCCATGAAAATGGGGTCCCCAGGGTTTGTGCAGATCCCAGGGGCTGCAGTTCTGGTCCATGGGAACCCTTTGCATGTGAGTGGACCTCCTGGACCCGGTGGACTCCACTTCCCTTTTCAGTATTCATAAAACCTAGTAGAAATTCTTACCTATCTGATACTTTCTCTAGGGGAACTAGATTACATGAAGGCTTTTAAAGTCTTTGTTAATAAGATGGAGTAAATAAAAAGAGTTGTCATGTGCCTCCATCACACTAATCACAGGAAAAGCCCGTTTTGTTCTTTATTCCTCTAATACCAGTACCTTATCAAGACTTCCTCTGCTGTGAGATTGGGATATGAACTCTGCAGACTCCTCAGGAGTGACTTGAGGACTGTGAACACAGTCCGAGAGCAAATTCCGCAAGAGCGCTGCTCTGCAGAAGTCACAGTCGATGGAACTCTTGAAAAAGTTGGTCAGAATGTGTCCATAGTTTCATGCGATGTCCGTGAGAGCTGCGATGCCATCCCCGGTGCCAACTCAGGAGTCTCCTGTTAATGATTAAAAACAGAATGAATCAAGGGCTACAGACAGTGATTTTGCTTACAGGGTCTACATCAGAAAAAAAAATCTGCAATAAAATAAATACCAATTTTCATGCGTGGACTCTGTCCAAAGAATTTTGATTCTGTTTTGAGAAATATTTGAAGTATGATCTGATCATTACACTTAAGGAGGAGCTGAAATCAATCTTAGTATCTTAAATGCAAGTTACAGATTTCTCTTATGTAAAAATAACATAAAATAGGGTAATCTCAGAGTGACAGTGTTTTGAATAGCTATTGGAGAATGAAATTTGAGGAACTGTGTCTGAATAACATCCCAGATAACCCATATCTTCATTGAGTTTTTGAATTCATAAAAGTGAATGACATTTACAAAATTCCATAGGAATGATACACAAAAAAATAGATAGCCCACCCTCCCGCTGAACTTTGGAAACGCTGTAAATGAAGATTATTTCAACAAGGCAAATCTCTGGAAAATTTTCAGTTGCTGGTTTGGTATTTGCATGTGTGCTTTTATTATGCCTTGTGCACCAGGTGAAAATGTGAGTAAATTTATGAATATCTTCATTTTAATGGCTTTCATATTTGTTTATGTTTTCACCTGAAAATTGCTTTGCTAAGAATGATGGTGATTAATTGAGGCTGGAAGTGAAAATGACCACGTGGTTACCTATAGTCTGTTTCATCATTATATTACATAAATATTCATTATTTTGTTACAGGCATACCGAGAGTATTGATGTGTGATTTTATTGTGTGGCTTTTAAAAAATTATATTTGTTTGACTTCAGATATGATCTTCTCTACATGGCTATTCTTTGAGCAGGTGTTCATTTAAGTGAGCTTCATTGTTTTTTGGGGGGTTTTTTTTGCATAAAATTAAACTGCTAAAGCAAAAGACTCTAAAAACATTTGGCCTCAACATCCTATCTATGTTAATTACAGGCTTTTCAATAGGTTTAAACGCCGCTAACTCACATTTAACCAAAACAAATCTTTCAAGAATAAACATTAACCCAAACGCCAAACGTCTCCACACCAATTGCTTCTGGAAATTAAAATGCCCCCAAAACACAAATAAGACACATGTATGTGAATAAAGAAACATTTCCCACTATTTATGGGGGGAAATGATTTCTTTTAAAAAGTAGTGGCTAGCTATTGTCTGCTTCTCTGGAGAGCTTACTCATTTGATATTTTCATTAAATTTCAAAAAATAAATACTCATTAAATTTATTTTACAAGGACTTTGTAAAGGATTCTTTGTTTTGGTCTTTGAATCCAAATTACATATTCACAGAACCTAACTACAGTGTATCTTGAGCCATGTCACGGTGACGTCTTTACAACATTCACAGTGAAATAAGACATTTGGAATGTTTGATTAATCCTTGTGGACTTTCACAATCCATTTTCTCTACCCATTTTCTCTCATGTATGGGCTCCCAGAGTCCATTCCATTCAATTCAATTCCTTGAATTAATCAATCCAATTCAACACTTTGAATTAATCCATTTATTTGACTTGCTTGTAACTGTGAAGCTTGGGTCTCAGTGAGGTCTGATTATTTTAAGAGGTCACTGGGTATTTGCCTCTTGACCTGAGAAGCGAGCTTGCTTTTTGCGTTGGGTGACGTGTAGCTCCTTCATCTCAGGCTACATGGCTTCTAGGAATTCGCTTGATCTGTTTTTGAGAAACGATCCAATTTAGAAGTTGATCTTTGTCTCAAACTGGTAAGAGAACCAGAGGATTTATTGCGATACCGCTTGTCATATTATGAAGATTCTCCTGCATTTCCATGATGAACGTGAAAAGCAAACAGGCAGCTGGACGTCATTTGGAGCCCGATGCTGGGCCCTGCTGGTGTTACTGAGTCCAAACTCCTGCTTACTGCACGACAGGCCAATACATCGGAAGACAAGGTTTTGGGGCAAGGAAGAGCAACAGCAGAGAAGATGGGGAACTAATGTCCTGGAGACCCATCTTGCCCAAGTCAGAACTCAGGCTCCTTTTATACTGAAAGGAGAGGAGGTGTGGTTGGTTGTTGCAAACTTCTTGGTGTCAGAATCCTTTGTTCTCACAGCTGCCCACGTGGGGCAGGTCATGGCATCCCTGTAAACCTCCAACAAGACAAATGTTATTTTCTATTCTGCAACTTTTTATCTCTGTATGAATGGGAAAGTGTTATCCCCTTGAAGGTCAGAGCCTGGAGACTGGGCTCTCCTGTCTATTTTAGGCTCTAGGCAACATCCTTTTACAAGAGGTGCAGAACCAGCATGAATGAGCCCAGGAAACAGAGCCCAGGTTTAGAGCCAAAGGCACAGATCCAGTGTGGGGTCAGGTCTGTTCTTCCCTGTTACACCAGGATGCTCTGAAGGAGTTTTCTACAATCAGTATAGAGATGAGAGAATCAGAACTAGGCCCCTGATAAATCACAATGTCACAGACGTTGCAAAGCTGAGTGCCCCTCATCTGTGCTGAGAAGCCAACTACAAGGGCACACTCTCTGTCTGTTCAGTCTAGGAACCTGTAGTTCATGTGAACAAAGAGGATGGAGGCACCCTTGCTAGCTTTCAGGAAGACAGTTTCAGGAGTACCTTGGTTGTTGCCACTTATTTTGACGCTCATTGTTTTTAGGCAGGTGTCTAGCCCCTTCTTGCCAGACAGCCTGGCATTTTGTTTTATTTTTTATTGGGAAACACATTTTAACATCTGCAAGTCGTTTGTAACCAAGCGATCAGCATTGGGTTTTCCTGTATCTTCTGCCATTCTTCAACCCGTGACAAATACATTGATTTACCATGACACACTTCCAAAAACTTTCTCCCCTTGGAGACTTACAGCAAGTTCTACTAACAAAACGCATTCTTGCTGCTCTCAATATGCTGTCCCATAGAATACTGTTAAAGTTGGGGCCCAAAGAGTTATTTTAACTGGAATAGACACTAACAATTTGCCTCACTAGAGAAATCACTTTTCAGTGGTTTCCAGTTTAGGGTTTATTATAGTCTTACTTATAGTTTTCATGACTCTGTAAAATAAAAAAAATAGACATTTTGGGTTTTTTTTCATTCTAATAACTTTAAAAATTTCTCTTCAGTGTGCGTCTAACTGACTTTGTGGTTTGGGACTGAGAATAACCCATCAGGTCAGGAAAGTTATAGGAACAAGATGCCTTTTTCAAAACAGCCAATTGGGAAGAGCAAATGTGGAGGCTGGATCTCATGCCACGCGGTGGGGCAACTTTCTTCTCAGCATCTCTCTTCATGCAACCTGTATCCAAGTGTGTCCTGGTTTTCAATGTAGTTATAGAGTTCAGGGTCACAGGAGATGAGGAAAAAAATACATAGAAAATAGGTATCAGAGAAAGACAACACTGACATGCAAATAATTACAGCTGAAACTGGGCCAAAAAGGCAAGAAAAGAACCATGAAGTTCTTTGCAGGGGAGTGAACGAGGAATGGTCAGATACTGGAGGTGATGTGTCTTTTTATACAGGGTCTGGAAAAGGTCAAGCATAAAGCAGTAAGAAAAACAAAAAAGGGCATAAAGAAAGCACTTACATCAGAGATGAGATTTGGTCAAAGAAATCAACGGCTAATGTCCAGAACCATGAGAAGGAACTCGTCAGGCTATGAATGTAGGAGGGAAAGGACCGGTGCTGGGGTGGGAGGGGCAGGCGTCCAAGCTGAGACATGGGAAGCACGTGCTTGGAGCTTAGAGGCCTCAGGAAGTTGGGGGTTTACAGGGGGGCTAGACGAAGGAAGCCTAGAAGCCCAAGTTCTTCAATTTGTGTATTTAGTTGCACCCCAATACTTCACTTTTTCTAAGCGGTTTCATCCTCTAAACTGGGTTAGTGTTGACTCCCTCTATCTCCCCTTTCCATTTGGGTTTAGATAAGGAGAAAACAAGGACAGTAAAAAAAAAAAGTGCAGATCATGAATCTTCTTTGATGTCCCCCCATGAAAAAGAACACGATTAGACCTACGACCAGCCAGCTTAATCCCTTGAGTGTTTGGCTGCGCTGTACTGAATTTGCCATGCACTGAAAGAGTGCGGTTAATATCTCACCGCAGTTTTCCTGGTCATCGCGACTACGGATCGGCAGAGTGACACTGCTGACGTCAGCTTCAGAGCTCTAGCTCAGAGGGCTCTAAGAACACGATGTCCAGGTGTCCCAAACTAAACTGGAACTTGGCAGATATTTCTGATAAGAAACTGTCTTTTTTAATAATTCCAAGCATATAATGGCAAAATGAATAATCATGTGGACGTAAAGTTAAATTATAAAACTTACAATTAAATTATAAAGTGAGTTAAATGATAAAGACTTCTCTCTCCCTCTCTCACTGTGTAAATGTCTAGATCTATCTATCTATATAATTAAACTCGACTTCTTTTTCTCCCAGTCGGGAGCAGACCAACAGGATTATAAAAAATTCCAGCCAAGAAAGAGTCAGTCGCAGCATTTTTGTTAATAATGCCAAACGCACTTGCCCAAAGGACAGGAGAATGCTTTCCAGCCATAAATCTTTCTACCATATAGTGAAGCTGAAATTCTTCCTTCTGTCATGGTGGCACCAAATGCAATGAGGAGTCTGATTGCATCCGCCTTGACCACATAAAGGTGCTGCTTCTACTTCTTTTGTGTTTTTGAAGCAATCTATTTCAGTTGGTCAGAGCTATCTGTAGGGCTGTGAAAAAAAATCATATCAAGGCACCCTGAATTCTACTGGTCACATCTACTATTGAAAAATGTGTGGACCCCCTACCCCACCCCACAAGCTCTTAGAACAGAATGAACAAAGGCTCTTTGGATTTGCCACTGACATTTATTGCTTCTCTGTGGTTTCTGGAAGAGAGGAAGTGTGAGGATCAGAGAGGTTTTGTAAACTCTGTATTACAGGAATCCACTTGCAGTCTCCTAACTAAACTCGATATAACTAATGCTACATTTTTCTATGGGTCAAATTTTTGTAGCATTAAACTTGATACATCAAGAATTACTCTGCCCATCTCTGCCTCCTCAGCTCATTTCCAGGGTCTCTGTTTAGGTACAAGGGAAGATAGCAGATAGTGTTCCCATTCGGTGTGTGAAAATTTCTGCAACCAAACCAGTCAAGAACCACCTTCTGTCAATTCCATCAAAAGATCATTAACCAAATTTCACTCTTACCTGAGCCAGGGTTTGCTTATCTTTGCTTACGATTCCGGCCAAACTGAAACCTGGATTGCCCTGCCCAGGCTCATCAGAAGTCAAAACTAAATTCCAATTCTTACACATTGGTTGTTGATTGAATAATTAGGCACGAACTCACCCCCGTGAACATGCTGGGGGATGAACTAAGAGGAAAGGTGAACATAGGAGGGAAAAATAGAAGAGAAATGATTATGAAACTTCATTTCAATTTGAAATCATCAGCACCTGGTGCTGGGAGAAATATTGAGGAAATGATGTGCACATGCTTTTGTAGTAAGAGGTAGTAATGGGGTCATCAGGGCTGCCCAGGAGCAGGGGAGACCAGATGCCTGGGGATGGCTTTTCACCATGCTCTCCCCTACTAGTCCCTCTCTTCTCAACACTCAGCAGGGCCTCAGACTTGGATGCTCTTATTGGATTTTGTATCATCTTTAGGTTTCATGTTGACTATGAGTTGACTATGAGAGGGCCTGTCTGCCCTGTAAAACTGTAAGCTCACTGAGTAGGAAACACGCTTTGTTCAATGCAGTGTTGCTTGCAGTGACAAGCACAGGACTCTGCACATGCTAAATACAAAAAAAAAAAAAAAAAAAAGGAAAAAGGGAAAAAAATGAATTAGGCATACACATGTAAATATTGATGACAAATATAATCCACCAATGAAATTTTAAATGAAAAAAATTTGAAACTTTACATGAAAAAAGATAAATTGTTACATGAGTTCCATTTCTCTTTAATTCTTTAGTGCAAATACTGATCCAAGGTTACAATAAAAATTTTGGTCTTCAATGTTCACTTTTTAGTGAGTTTTCGAACATTTGCTTAAATAAAATGTTCAGCTAGCCTTGCCATTTTATTTGAGGAAAATGATGAGTGATGGGTGGAAATTGTTCTGAGGAGTCTGTTGGGTGGGCTATTTACCCATAGTTCCCATGGGCCAGACTGTACCCATGCGTGGTGGGTGCCCATGTGCGTCCCACCAGCTGAGAAGCTTCTCAGTGCAAGAATGAATGGGCCCTTGCAACAGGAACTTTTCCTTTTAGGTCGATATGTGAGCATTTTATAGTAGTTCAAAGATTTCTGGGGATGAAAAGAACTCAAGAGATCTGAAGCGCGCTGCCATTTCTTAGATAAGAATCATATGAAAATCATCTCAGGAAGACTTTAGCTTATTAAAATACAAGTGTAGTGAAATCTGGAATTACCCGCCATCCTTCTGTTGTCGCTAACCGAGTCAACACGAACTAGATTACTTCTTCAGACTTCTCTCTGGACCATGAGGCAGTGAGAGGGGAGCCATGAGCAGGGACACAGAGCAGAGCCCAGCCTTGCCACTCACTGTTCAGGGATGGAGTTTCTCTTGAGCACATCCTTTCTATAGGAAGGTATTTGCTGAGACCATCCAGGGGGTTCTAGAGCTGAGGCAATGCAGGGCAGTATCTGATTTTGTAATCTGAGTTCAGACTCCCCTCATGGGCATTTTGGTCTTTACCAAGACTTGGATTGTCTTGCTGGACCAGTGAAGTAATGAAGTGAATATTCTTGATCTGCCATCTGTGAAAACTGAGAGGTGGTCTGGAATAGAGAGAGATTTCTCTAGCTCTTTTGTGGAGGAAAGGAAAAGAGAAGGCATTGAATACCTACTCTGTGCCAGCAACAGTCACCTCATTTAATTCTTAACTCAAGCTTGGGAAGTAGATTTCTTCAATTCCTTCATTCATCCATTTATTAAACAAGTGTTTAGTGAGTTCCTACTATGTGCTGGGCATCATGCAAAGTGCTGGAACTCAGTGCTCCTTGTTTTCTCAGACCTCATAGTCTTGTGTACTTCATTGTTCACAGAACTTTAATCAAATTTTAATTAATTTGGCACATAGAATATTTTCCAATTATTAATACATGGGAAGATAATTAATAAAATTTCTAGCAGGTAGGGTGGAAGAAAGATCAAATGATCTGTTTTCTCCACATTTCTACATAGATTATGAAAATAAAGCACAAAAACCAACTTCTGTTTTTTTTATTTTTAAAATTTTACTTTTTATTTTGAAATGAAATCTATTTTATAGAGATAGCAAATTCTCTGATTTTTTTAACTGCCCGTAGTGGGCCTGGCTGTCACCACTGTTACCCGAGAATCACTGGCTTCTGAGACCTGCCCTTCGTCGTTCTCCAGTGAACTTTATTTCCAGATCAGCCTATCTGTTTCACGGGACTGATCTCCTTTCAGACTTCAGATGGGAAATGTCAGCCCTCCTGTCAACATCCTTGACATTTAAATTCCTGGGATACCAGAGATAGTCAGAGAGAGCAGTCGGAGTTGGCCGTGTGCACACATTACCCCCAAACGCCATGGGGAAGAGGCGGAGGGGGTACTTCTCACCTACTGGTGAATAGTAAGAGAGGCCAATAAAAATGTTCTACCAATCAGGACTCGTTTCCTTGCTGAAGGGTTTAGTGGCCACATACAAAACAGAAAGAGGTAAGATGGATCATTTATTTGGTAATATTTTTGATCATTTATCAAAACTTGGTAAAATATCTATAGCAACATTCAGTTGATGTTTTTCAGTCCAGAAGCATGAGAAAGGCATTTCCGTGATCCTAGATGTAGGGCCTGGCCAGACATTCTGGGCTTCGGAGCTTCCGGGCTTCTTCAACAAAAGGACATCAAATTTACTGATATGACAAAGGCCACATTTGCCCTTTTTGGTGTCCTCGATGTGTCACTCTCCGAAGAGGCGTCTTTGCAGAGCGAGCCCTTCAGCCCGGCCCTGGGGCCGCCAGCACCGAAGTGTGACTTTCGTGTCTTATGATCCTCCCCGATCATCATATCGCAACGTGTGAACCCGTCTGTGACTTCGTGTGCCTGAGTGCCCCACTGCTGACTCAGAAGGAATGTTCGAGGAGGTTTGATATGTCATGAAGAATCAGCCCCATTCTGGCCAGCGAGCAGGGGTGAATGCTTTGATGTGATTAGCGAGGACTGACTATAATTTGCTGAGGGCTAAAATTAAGCTTGGCAACAGCCTACAGGGGCAGAAGGATTTGTCCCGCTGACCAAGGGGCCGCCCGGTGACACGCAGACAGGCAGGAAACAGGTGAAGCAGAACTGGGAAAGATGCCATGAGGGAACTGATATGAAAAATGTCGCCAATGAGCGTGTGAAGGGCTTCCGAGGCGAGGGCGGTGATCTCAGCGTGCAGTATTATGAAAAGGCTCCGAGGGGAGGGAGCGGTTTTCCCAGGAGACCGGGCTCTGAAGAGGCTGCCGAAGAGATACTGAATTTGTCACAGCAAGAGTAATCAGTCTGCTGGCATTTGGACTCTAGTGACAGGGATGAAAATGGGATTCTGTGGAAGATGTATCAGAGCCGACAGGCAGGGGCTGGGCTGTAACCAAACTGAGACCGTTTGCTGCAGAAAATGAAATGGCCAATAATTGTTCCAAACCGATCCTACAGCTGTGTGGGGAACGTGGGGTGCTCATCGGAAAGTGGGGTGCACTTGGATGCCACCGTGTCACCTCTGAGTGGCTGCTGGGGGCCCTGGCGAGAACGCTGGGGAACGGCTGCATGATTAGTGGCCAGAGGGAGACAGTGACTTTTGTGTCTGTGTGGCCGTTGGACCCTGCACACAGCTTGCTTTTTCTTTTCCAACTTAGTGTGACCTCCTTGTGCTGCACAGAGATTGGAGGGGATTCAGATGAACCATGGGTGAGAAGGTTTTACTTGGTGACAGAACTCAGCAGAGCTCTGTTGGCTAAAAATAGAGTGTGAGCAGCAGTTCAGCTGAGGCCAGCCTGTGTGTGACTTCAGGACTCCTATGTATCAACAGGTTGTGACTTGGTCTAGTGGGGCAAATCTGATCCATCCTTGTTGGCGTGTCAGCCAGAGAAGGCCCACCTCACACGGGGCACTGGATCGTGGTAACACCGATAGTTCCTGCGGTCCCCAGGCAGGTGCCAGAGCAGTCCAGGGACATCGTGAAATCAGGCAGTGCTCCGGCGAGGAAGGAAGGGGGCAGGAGTCGGTGGTGATGACACAGGCTCCCTGAGCTGCCCCGGGTCAGACACAAACGACAGCTCGACTCCTTCTCACCTATCACCGGAACTGGATTTCCTCAGCCCTGATCTCATTTTCCATATGAATAATGTGTGCGGAAACCGGCATTCTGAGACCACCTGCTCAATCCAATCTCAGGGAGCTTCTAACAGGCACTCAGTGGGAACGGAGCCTCTTTCAGGGGCAGAGAGATCACATCTTAGAGGGAAATAAATGCTTAATGGGAAACATAGCCTGAGGCTGCCGGGGTCTGGGGAATACAAGGTCTGGGGAGGATGCTTGAATGAGTCCACACACACACACACACATGTCTTTCTCCAAAGCTGTTTAAGAGTTCACACAGACCTCTGGGAGCTGGCAGTCACGTGGAGAGCACCCGGATCTGATCTGGGGAGCTACCTTAAAGATCATTTAAAGATCAAGTCAATGAAAGAAAGCTCGCCAAAGACAGGGCACATCCGTGGCCCAAGTAGAGAAAAAGGAGAAGGCCATCTGCAGACAGACATGCGGGTCTGTTAGGGAAGAGAGGGCCAGGAGCCAGCACTTAAGAGAACAAATGACGCCTTTCAGGCAGCGGAAGGCCGGGGCAGAGTCAGTGGCTGACGGCGGGGCTGCGTGGCCAGGCCCGGCCGCCGTCAGCCCGGGGCTGCGCTCGGCGGGAGCGCGGTCACTGAACCCCGTGGACTTTTCTGAGCGTAAACCCTACACACACGCGAAGACAAGGGCGTTGTCCCGAGACCTCTTTAGAAAACAGTGCTGCCTGATTATCAACGAAGGAAGACGGTGTTTTTAGTAAGTGTGTGTAGTATTTTTAATCAGTGTTCGGATACTGCGTAGGCCTCTCTGTTCGAATAGCTTCTTTCATCCTTTCCAAGGCGCGCCCTGCCCGCAATCCTACGTGAACAACGGTACAGAGACACTTACGAGGTGACCGCCTTCTTGACTCATCCCAGAAAACCTGTCATAGACATTCGAGGGCAATGCTGTGTCTTTAAAGTGACAGGAGCTCATTTTTCTAGGAAAATAGATCCTTAGTAAAAAAAAAAAAACCAACAACACAAACCCCTGTCCTCACACAGCTGATATTTCCAGTCCTTATTTGCTGGGGAGAAGATCTCTGGTTGGTTCCCGCAGAAATATGCCAGAGAGAACAGAAATCTTGCATGTGCTAAATCCGGGTCCCAGAGAGAAACATTACCACCATTCATTAGTTTTCATCTTTTTCTTTTATTCCCTTTTAATTGTTCTTGGGTTGTTTTTTGTTTAGGCTATTTATGACAAACAGGAATTCCATCGTCTACAAGCTGAGCGTGTTAAGAGCTCTTTGCTGTAAAATGCCACACAGGGGAAAGAAAAATGAAAAATTAGATCTTCTAGAAGTTGCCCCACCTTTCCTGGGCACATGGTCATGCAGAGGTGGGCCGTTTGCTGCCCTGGCTTTATACCTCTGTCCCGCCCCCACTACAGGAGGGCTGTCTGCCCCCCACCCCCGCCACCACGACCCCCGAGAAATGACTTGGTGCAGATGTGCCCTGTGCCACTCAGATCTCAAGAGGGTGAGGACACAGGGCCAGCTGCCTGGGTGTGTCCTGCCTCCAACTCAATGTGTGACCAAGGACAGTTTAGTCTTCCTGGACCTGGTGTCTCCATCCACGGCCAGGGGACGGCATTAGCACTGACCTCCTACGGCTGCTGCTGGGAGAGCTCTCAGGGTTAATGAGCACCCGCAGGTGTGCGGCTGGGTTCCCTGCTGCCTCTACCATCATTTTACCACTGGTCGGTGTCTCCCTTAACTGCTGATTTGTATTTACGGCATCCCTTCCGTTAATTTCCCGGAGCTCGGGGGTAGCTTTTTGGCCCACGGCTCTGTTTCTTTTCCTTGGGAGTGTGTGTTGTGCAGAACAGGAGTGCTGCTACTGAAATAAAACAGAACGTCAAAGCTGACAAACAGCTGCTCGTTTGTTGAAGATGTAGCATTAACCACCCCAGCAAATAGCTGGTCAAAGGTCCCCCGTCAGGGCCAGATTTCACTCTCCAGTATCATGAGTGAGGGTTTTGCTGATAAACCACAGCTAAGTCAGAATGCGGGTATTTGCATAAACACACTCAGCCCCTCTCACGTGTGGAAGACGGCTTCTAAGAGCTGGAAGAGCATCTAAGTAAACTTTCTAGAGCAAGCAGACCCCAAGCCACCGAGACGCACCTGTGCCCTCCGAACTCAGCCCTCATGTAGGTGCTGCGGTTGCCACAGTTCTTTCTTCTTGGCAAAGAATCGGCTGAACAGAGAAAGGATTATGAAGTCCCAACCAAGTCTGTAAAGCCAGCACTGTCAAGTCAGAGCGTGGGTGACCAGCGCATCCTCGGAGGCCGCTCTGGCAGAGGCTGGGAGGCGGGACCGCTGACTCTGGCCTCTCCGGACACCCGGGGTCAGTTTCCTCTGCTGGAAGAGGTACCAGGTCTCCTGCCTGCTACTCCATCTCTGGTTAAGAACTACCCACCGAGACCAACTGGTTTTCAGCCTTAGTTATGTCCCTCACCAGCTGAGGGGGTGTGGATCGGTTATTTACCCCCTCTTAGGTTCCTAAATCTGTGAAACAGTGCTGTCTAATGCACAGTGTTGTTGAGATGAGTCAAGGTAACACAGGTAAACAGCCAAGTGCCTTTGCAGGGACGCCTACAATGCAAGTTTCACTTCCCATGTAGTCAGTTTCCTCCTGGCAGAAATGAGGCTTTGATTTATTCCAGATTTGCCCCAGATCAACGTTGATATTTCTATACCTCAACTGACAGAATTTTACCAGTTAGGGCTGGTTGACTAAGTTAATACTCTGCAAAGTCTGTTTACCTCCCCTGCATTTTCTGGAAAGTCAGAGGGCAGGATTCTCAGTATCAGGGTAGATGTGAGCTTTCAGGCCATCAGCTTGTAACAAATTATGTCCGACACAAGTATGGTAATTTTGTGACAATTGTTACTCTGCTGGAAGTTGAGATGAGACAACCAAGTATGTAATTTTCGTGTTTCAACTTTTGTGCACCACCTTATTATCTTTAAATAGAAAATAATGTACCAGCAAAATGGCGAGTTGCTCTTTTTTTAATCTCCACTCTTTTTCTGTGCAGTCTCTTCAAACCTCTCAGCCTTCAAGCTGTCTGCCAAATGCTGCTTTCAAATATTAAGGGCCAAAGTTTCAACTGGCCTTCTTTCCCTCGCCTCCTGTTATTTACAGGTGCTGTTTCTAAATGCAAAAATTCCAATTTACTAGTGTAATTACCCAATTTATATGCACAAAGGTGGGTGCCACTCACAAAAATTAACGCCACAGGGGAGGCCAGTTCCCACGTGATTCTCACTTGACAAATTCAGGCCTGGCCGGAACCCCCACTGGCTAGATCATTCTACCTCTGCCATGTTTCTTCATTTTACAGCAGCACCATGATGGGGTCCTGATCTGGTGCCCACAGAGGGATCCGGTTTGATATGTAGGCAGTGGGGATCTTTGGTGGGTTCTTGCAGAGGGTGAGACGATGGAACTGGAATTTTTGTAAAATGGATTTGTTCCCCTGTGCAGGGTGACAGGTGGATCCTGTGGCCTGGAGGCACCCGAGGAGGCTGTCATCAGTGCAGCCATGTGGGCTGGAGCCATGGCCTGGGGATCTGGAGAGGTGTGCCTCTGGGAGGTGGGGGGTGGGTAAATAAGGTTGGTGATGGCTTAATAGTCACGTGACCGAGATGACTCTAAGAGTCTCAAGTTGCCCAAGAAAATAACACAGGTCTTTGACTGGAGGGGGAGGTGATTTAATAAACAGTAAACTTGATAAGGACATGGTCTTTGGGCAGGGACCACCTCTCCTCCATTCCTGTGTTCGCTGTAGGTTTTTTTTTTTTTTTTTGATAATTGATTATTTTATTTTTTTTTCAAGATAGCTAACATTTCCATCATTTGCACCCCAAGAGGTGCAAATTTCCAATTTCCAATTTATCGCTTCCTATCCTCTTCCCCCCTGGTAACCATAAGTTTGTTTTCTATGTCAGTGAGTCTGTTTCTGTTTTGCAGATAAGTTAGTCTTTTTTTTTTTTTTTCAGATTCCACATATAAGTGATATATCATGTGGTATTTTTCTTTCTCTTTCTGGCTTACTTCACTTATAATGACAATCTCCAGGTCATTTCATGTTGCTGCAAATGGCATTATTTTATCCTTTTTTATGACTGAGTAGTATTTCATTGTATATACACACCACAACTTCCTTATCCAGTCATCTGTCGATTTGGATTGTCTATGGCCATACCATCCTGAATATGCCCCATCTCACCTGCAGCATTTAAATGGTGTTCTGACCGGAGTACATAGATGCTCAATAAAAACTCAGATGGCTAATTGACTGAGTGACCTGGGAACATTAGAATAATATAATCATAAGACAAAGCAGGGCCAGGATGGCTGGTTCCAGGTTTTGTTACTGAAGGTTTACACAACTGACAAATGTTAACAGTAGAAGATGGCCAGTTAACAGAAGATATGCCAGATAAGCCCATTCAAGAAACCTGAAGGACTTCTGTTTCTCTTCCTTCCTTGATCTGCTGTCTGTGTGTATCTGGGTTGCTGGCTCCCCGCCCCCCACGCTACTCTTCCAGGAACAGCAAGAGAACGCAGGAGTCAGGGTCTCTGAACCCAGGCTGGTTCAGCTGCCATAGGAGGCTGGAGGGAACCCATGTCACCGGGAGCCACTTAGACCGAACATTGTAAAGTCACACTCATGAAGCCCCGTGAGAGCAGAGGCTCCGTGTCCCCCGAGCACGGCTCTGCATCTGGTCTGGGCTCGCTGGTGTCCCAGGGATGGCAGGGAACCTGGAAGCTCATCCAATGACAACCAAGTGGACACCACAAGCCCTGAAGTTATGCAACACTCATCTCTGCCCTGTGTTCACATCTATTAAAAGCTGCCTGATATGAGAGTAAGTTCTATCTTTGGACCCGGCCGGCTTTTTTAAGTTCCTAAAATGACTTGCTGTTTAGGTAGGCAAGTACCCAAAGACTGAGCCTGGAAATGACCACAAAGCCTGGACTTGCTTTTTCCGTGGCCTGCAGAGAGGAAATCTCTTTTTTTCTTCCCTCTTCTCTCTCCCTCCTCCCTCTCTCTTTTTCCTTTCATTTCAGCACCATGTGGGCCTAGGGCTGCTCATTTATTACTCGATCTGTGTACATCCAACATCAAATGATCCATGGTTTCCCTGTCGGCTTTCAGAAGACAATTCCACTAAGACCCCCCTGACATCCATAGCATATTTAACAGGCTAACTGAACACTAACTTCCTTGGCTTCTGGATTCCTTTTGATTTGCTTTATCTTTTTTCATCAGCTTAGGAGATTTTTCAGCCATGGTCTTTTCTGATTCTTCCTGATGCTCAGAGTCAGTGGGCGCCCTGGGCACCTTTAGGAGGGAGCTCGGGAGTGAGAGAGGTAGTGTTCAAAGGTCAGAATGTGCCCTTTCTGCTCTGGCAAGACACAGATGTCCGCATGACTGGCGCTGCGGCAAGCAGGCCCCTCCACTGGCCTGTGTATCTTCACGGGTCACGTTTGAGGAAGTCTTTCTTCCCAGACCCTGTCTCCTGATAGGGAAAGTGAATTCCAAACCCGAGGCCAAAGCTTTGAAAGGTTATGGGAAAAATAAATACTTGAGTGTCCACAAAGAATCCTTTCTTGTTACAAGACAAATAAATCTATTAATAAAATAAAAATTGTCATGCAAAGATTTCTTCGAAGAAAGACAATAAAAATGACAAGGTGCTTTGCACAGAGGCCTCCAGTCCCTGGTAAATGTCCTGAGTCACTGAAAATGCTGTGTTAACCCCAGGGTAAATTGCCTGTCGGACACGAGACCATCAGTCGTGGGCTCTGGGGAGGAGGGTTTGGGCTGAGGGGTTCGCAGCTCACGCAAAAGCCAGGGGCTCTCAGTGCCCCTGCCTCAGGGCTCCCTCCTTTGCTTCTGGAAGGAAGGGATTGGATTGAAATGATTGGCGGGCCCTGGTGGCACCTGATCTGTAAACAAAATTTAGGGTCGCCAGTACCTCTGGCATCTTTTTTTGGCTCTAACAACCAGAAAGCTTATTTTTTACGTTGAGAACTCTAGATGGGTGATACACGAGATGTTAAATACCTACTCTCCCCTTTTCCCCTTTCACCGCTTCCTTTACCTCCTCCTCCCCTTCAGGTAGAGGGATGTTTGAAACTGGTAAATGTTTCAAAGGTGGTATTAAGGGATTCATAACCTGGAATCTTAAATTCCATAGGTCTGGAAGTATCTCCAGATACTTCTACACCTGTAGAAAGGCGTAGGCTCCTTTGAGACAGCAGGGGTTTGCACTTTTTAAAATCGTACAATTAGGACTCGAGGAAATGTCTTCACTGAATGATTACAAACAAACCTTCCTCTGTGAAACTGAAATCTTTTAGGTGCATATTTATTTTCTAACTATAATATATGTTCATTGTAGAAATGGCAGATGCAGATGATTATAGAGAAGAACCTTTCAATAGAACCATTCATAATCCTACCACCTTTGACTATTTCGGCGGTCTGGCAAAAAAATGCACATCTTCATCCACAAGGTAACTACACTGGCACCACATTCAATATACAATTACATGCCCACCTTTTTCCATGTAACATTTTTTATCTTGAGCGTTTACCGTTAACATTAACTGTATATCGGAAATGTGGTTTTTGAAGACTGAACAGATTCGTATCTTATGGATCTCCAAAAATTAATTAATAATACTTATTCATTTAAGTAATTAATTTAATACTAATACTTCATTGTACTCCACTTAGAGCTTCCAAGTTTTATTCGTTGTAAGTAACCCTCAGTGAACAACCGTGTGTGTTTGTGTGTCAATAGCTAGATAAATAGATGATTTTCTTGGAATAAAGTCTAGTAGGAGAATTTCTAGGTCAAAGATTGGGAGCACTTCGCCATCCCAGCCTGGATCCTAGGTCAGACTTTCAGAGCCAGCCCCTGAAGGCAGTTGCTGATTAGAAGCCAGTTTTCTTTGGCGAGAGTGGACCATCCTAGTGGACAACTCCAGTGTATGGTAGGTACCATCCCGACTGGCAGACTCTGGTCTCTGTGAGCTTGGCAGCCATGGGCTCCATCCTGGGCTCATTTTACCTCCACCTGCCCAGCGTTCATCATGGGCCCTGGATGATGGCCCAGCCATCCTCAGTGAGCCCTCACAGCAGAGGGAACAGTGCTGGCCACTGAGATGCTGCCTGGAGACACCAGCTCCTTGCAGACGGCTGTGTGCTCGCCCGGCTCACCAGCTGCCCCCGGAGAGCCAAGTGAACTGCTCACCCCTCATACGGCCTTCCTATCTGTGTGAGGGAGTGTGATAATGAATGTCTCCTAGATGAAGCAATTAATCTTTAGAAAAATAAGAACTAACGTGGGAAGAGAGTCTGTAGAAGAGGCTGTCTTCTATTTTTGGCAAAACGTGAGCATCTACAGATAAATTGCTGCCTCCAGCACATTCAGATTTTACCACCTGTGAATTTAATTGAGTCGGTACCTAAGTACCAATTTAGGTAATATGCTCATTTATAAAGTTGGTGCCTGCGATTTATCCTTACAACAAAGAGCAGTTGGTTTTCTTTGGATTTTCAAAGCTAAAAACATGGTTATCTTATTTTAGGCTCATTGAAAGTGTAAAAGAGGACAAGTGACCCAGGGTCATTGGTCACTTTGTACAAACATCTGTTTTCCTCTGGGTCACAAAGAGAAGTAGCCTCCCTGTTTTCAATTATGACATTAATCTCGGGGCTGCAGGGAGTCCCCACTCCAGCGGCTGTCAGTCCCCCGGCTGCCCTCCAACAGCAGCTCTGAAATGGCAGCCTGTGGGGAGCCCAGGTTTATCGACAACACAGATGAGGAGAAGGATGTGTTTGGGAGTGAGGCAGTTGGCAACGTCCGTGTAAAGAATGTACAGGTGTTTAATGGTTCCGATTGCACTCTGCACGCACACGGGGGGCACCTGCATGGTGCAGAGAGCACTGTTCCGCTTTGGCAAACTGACTCCGCCATGTCCCTCTGCAGTTTGAGTTGGAGGGTGACGGATTCTGACTGGCCCCCTGTGAAGCCAGCATCTCCTTCATCCCCTCCTCAGAGCCTAGCACTTGGCCAAGCCCATGGGGAACCCATGGAAATGACCTTAAATAACAGATATTTCCCACAGCATTCAGATTCGTACTAGGACAAAAAACCTGGGAAGAGGGGCTTCCACCTGTCCTGTCACCAAGTTTGTTCCCTTTAGTAAGTATATGTATTAAAATTGGGGGGAGGAGGGTACAGCTCAGTGGTATAGAGCACATGCTTAGCATGCACGAGGTCCTGGGTTCAATCAATAAGTAAATAAATAAACGTAATTACCCCCCCCAAAACTAAAACAAAACAAAACAAAAATAAAATTAAAAAAAAAATAAAATAGAATTGAAGCGAGAACACACTTTATAAAAAATATGTGCATTACAAGTTATCTTTCTGTAAAACGTCACATAGAATCCTCTTACCTATCGGCACTGAATCAAAGAGCTGCAGTGGAACTGGAGAGATGTTCTCTGCTCTTCTGCCTTTTTCAGTAAGTGAAGGACCAAGTCACCCAGGACAGACTGTTGCAAAAAAGCATGTGACAGCTCAGTGTTACAGCTCGGCGTGACAGCTCAGTTGTGACAGCAACCTGGATCCAGGCGAGAGACCAAGCAGCACTCAGAGAGTTGTAGAACGCAGGTTTATTACACTAGCGGGCCCAGAGGCGTTAATACTCCAAACTCTGGACCCCATCTGTAGGTTTACACAGGCTTCTTTAGGCTGCCAGTCTAGACTTTGCAACATTTTGTAACATCATATGCAAATAAGGTATAACAGAGGTGACTAATTAGGAACAAGCTTTGTAGAAATGGACCAATGGAGTGAGAGAAATAACCAATCAGGAGTGAGCTCCATGCAAATAAAACACTACAAATGGACCAAACAGGAGGGAGTTCAGGGAACCAATAGAATCTTAGGGGTCAGTTCTACTTTCCTAGAAGTAAGCCCTTTCAGAGGCAAAAAGTGAGACAGAGCCTCTGGGCCAGGGAACCGGATGGTGCTGGCAGGAGAGTAGCGGCCCTGCCTGGGGGTCCTGCCGGTCTTTTTTAATGGGGCTTCCCCCCTCAAGACCAAGCTTCTATTTTGTCCTTAAAGTCCCCCTCAATGATACCAAATATGGCCAAGTGTGGGAGGAAATGGGCTCTCTATATCCTGCAGTTGTAAGTTGGGACTTCCAGCACTGTCAGTAATAGAAAACAATGAAAAACAGCTGAAACACCTGCCATAAGGGAATAAACTCTTGAGATCCATATCATGGACCACTTTGCCAAGGGTGGCTCAATACATACGACTTGGAAAGATAAGCAAGGTGAACATTTTTGAAATGAAAAATGATAAATACAGAATAAGGTGTACAGTAGGGTAGTATCCAACATATATAAACAGAATGCTACCCACCAGCTTGCACACTGTGTGTGTGCGCGTGCATGCATGGCAGTGAAAGGCCTGGGAGAGCACAGAGGAAATCAGCCATTGTGTTACATGCCGTTTTGAAATAGAAATGAGGTGTGGTGGTGTAGAGTGTGGTCTAGGGGAACCTTGGCTTTGTTTGCAATGTTTAAAATCTGGATGACTAGCGTTTGTTTATTGCTTGTATATTGAATTCATTTATTTATTGCTTTTAATTTATTTTCAATATTGCACTGTTACTTCATTATAGGATTTGCATATTATGTTTTTATTTCTTCATTACTTATGTATTTTAAAAAGGTAGAAGAAAATCTCTTCAGAGCCAGGTACACAGCAAGCGCTCCCCAGGGGTCGTCACAGAGATCACCAAATGTCGGTACGCCATTTCAGTGTCTTGTATCCTGACCTTCTTCCTTCCGTCCAGTTGGAATCTTTCCCATTTTTAATGAGTTTATTCTTATTTTTTTCTGGGTTTTGCCCTCCTTTTGGGCGTTTTGAAAAATCAGAGAATGTGTCAGCATTTCCTGTAGGTTGTCAGACACTCTCCTCCTCTGCCCCCCACCCAGGCCTCCTGCCTTAAACGTGAGCCCCACTTCCCCTTCTCCCTGGAGGGAGGAGAGTTCTGGAACACAGCACAGGCCCCTGTCCTGTCTTAGCATCAGGACTCCTGGACCAGGTTTGTCCACATCTTATCCCTGGCACCCGGGAGTGGTCCCCATTGGCTGAGAGGAAGACAGTACAATTTATTTTTCTTTTTGAAGGGGATTGACCCTGGGAAAGAGGATTGTCCTGTGGACGGTTAGTCCTCTGCATGTCGATACAGACGTGCAAGTTCAGAGATTTAACAACTCAAGCCAAACACTGCTTATCTGCCCGCAGTGGGGAAAAATGTTCACAGTGGATCATGTGAGCTGTCGATCCAAGTTCTTTTTACACATGAAAACAGCTGCCTCACTTTTCTCACAAGTCAGCAGCCTGAAGAATTCTATTACCTGAGTTAAATTTAACACAATTTTTTAAAAAAGTGATGAGCTTTGTGATGAGCACTAAATGGAAGATTTCATCTCCGGTTGGTGGCAAGAGGGTCAGGGGCACCGGAAGAATGTCTGGGACACTGCATGTAGAGAAAGGGGGACGCCCCAGTCTTTACTCTCACTCACTCTTTGGCCCTGCTGGGGTCCTCACATCAAACAATGATGTTAGTCTCACCCCGTCCCCGCCAATTGAACCCCAGTGTGACATTAACATGATAGCCAGCACCGACAAGTTCTAGAAGCTTTCCTTTCTTGAGTTATTTCCTAATATTTAAAAAATGTCTTTCTTAGGTGGTTTCCAGCCACACAAATTGATGAAAAGCATATGCTGAACAGAACATAGCAGCAGAGGATGACGGAGGAGACAGGAGTTCTTGTGAATGAAGCATCACTCGCTTGGCCCTCCTGCCTCTCACCTGCCAGGTGGACTTCCAACCCATTGACCCCTCTGCCAGCCACAGCCCCGTGTCCGCATGGGAGCTCCACCTCCCACCCCAAGTGCCTGGCAGGATGCTGTTCCCTCTCTCCTGCGGGGGAGCAGGGCCTCCCCCAGACTGGGATCTGCCCTTGATCCTGCTCTCTCAGGTCCGGGTGGAGGGATTCCCGGGGGGGATCGGTTCCCTTTCTCCTGTCTGTGCCTTTCGCCATCCCAAGGGACCCTTGAGAAGACACACAGCCACCTCTTCCCAAGTGAAAGCCATCTGAACGCTGAAGGACCCATTTTGCCGGTGAGTTCTTCAGGGCCCTGGACTTACTACAAGTCAGATTCCTCCCCCAATCAATTGGAAATATCCCCGCTATCTCGTCTGTGTCTTTTAAGATACTGCATCAGTAAACATGGAGCCAGTCGTAGGTTTGACACGTCGAGCGACAGGAGCAGACTGTGACGCGGCCTCCAGCGAGGTTCCAGGCGTCTCGTCCCTTGCTTCCTTTCCCATGTCTTTCCTCGGTTCCCTTAATAACACTAAAGGGACGCCTAATTTTAGCATACAGAGGCCCTTCACTGCAGTCTGCCTTTTGCCACCCATTGGGGGCTGAACTGTGTGCCCCGAAGAGATTCAAGTCCTATTTCTGACACCTTCGAATGTGACCTTATTGGAAACAGGGGTAATCAGTTGAGATGAGGTCTCACTGGAGAGTAGGGTTGTCCCTCACCCAGCCTGAGTGGTGGCCTCCCAGGAAGAGAAGAGAGACAGAGACAATCACCCAGAGGGAGCAAGGTCATGTGACTACAAGACAGTGACGTTGCTACAAGCCCAGGGATGCCAGAGACGGCCAGGAGCCACAAGAGACAAGCATGGAACTGGCTCTTCTGCAGAGCATCCTGAAGGAACCAACCCTGCCAAACACCTTGATTTGGACTTCTGACTTCCAGAACCATGAGACAATGAATGTCTATTATTTTAAGTCTCCCCATTTGCAGTCATTTGTTACAGCCCTCCCTGACTCCTCATCCTCTGCCCAGCACTGCAAACGCTCCGCTGCTCCCTGCATACACCCCCTCTCCTTGGGCCCCCATCTCTCAGCAGGAGCTTTTGCATCTTCAGGGTGTTGCTAGAGACCACAGAGAAGGTAAGCTCAGAAAAAGAGCCAGTCAAATTCTCTCAGACCATAATGACCTCGAACTCTGAGATGTCCGCTTCCCAGGTGAAGAAACTCAGCTGGTCAGGTAAGAGGGTCATACTTTAATTGGAAGCTAATAATACAGTAGACAGGTGCAGATTTTCCACCATGACATCTGCATAGCCTTTCCTCATGGAATTTGAGTATGGGGTCAATGTTGAATGCAGGGGAATCAGAGGGTATGATTGTAACAAGACTGGGTGCCCCAGAGGAAGGGTGTCCTCGGACGAAGCCTGTCCCTGGTCATGTTACCTAGGCATGGAATCCTGGACACCCAGGCCATAGGAAGCCCACACAATAGGTAACGGTTCATGGTTCTACCATATGTGCTGTGACCAAGTCCATGGTCAAACGTGGCTTCAGTCTTGAAGGTCAGACTCCTCCAGCTGCAAGGGAACTACAGGACCCTGGAATACATTTCCATTCCTTTCATCTCTTTCCTTGCCTTCTTTGTCCATAGGTACTTCCCTGGTTTCAGCTCAAAGAAATGGTGTCAATTTTCTCAAGTCTTTTCTTTGCCATATTTACAGCCCTAGTGGCATTGAGGGGGCATCTGTGGGCATGTATATAGAGAGAAAGAGCTAATCTACAATTGATGAACGAACGCATGAGTGAACGGAAGGCTTTCAAACCCTAAATAAATACATTGGAGCTTCTCACCCTGATATCTTCCCAAGGGCAAAGGAGCAAGTGAAGAAGATGCCCAGATAGGGTGGTGCTCCCTGGGGAGCAGGTGTGTCCTCCGGGGTCCGAGGAGGACAGCAACTCTCCCTCACTCAGAATGGCTGGTACCTCTTCCACCGTTTGGTTAGGGAGAAATTCTTTCCAGAAATCATGAAAGGTTTTGTCTTTATTAAGTTATGGATTTTTTTTTACATTTGCATATTTGTTTTATTTTGTTTAACTCTAGGCTAGATCCATGAGATTTGTAGAACTAATTGGAAACCAAATTTCTGATATTCAATCCGGTCAGCTTTTCCCCACATGCTTGCTTCTTCACAGGGATTAGAACATTCTCCGGCTCATGGAGAGTGCAAACTGCAACTCCACTTCAAGATCAGAACCAAACACGGGGTTCCACTCAGCTGGGTCAGTCCCGGATGAAACTGGGTACACACTCTGCCTTTGCCTCCACCCTGTCACGATGGTCTCAGCTATTTCTGAGCTATGTGGCAACAGCGGTCTGCGTGTGTCACACTTAACACACAGAGGCGGGCAAAGACATCCATGCTTATTTCCTAGGGGGAAATCATTTACTTCACTCAATGTGGAGTCTACCTGTTCCACTGGCTTGAGCCATCAGTGAAAAGACTGAACCCCGTTTCAGCCCAAGGCAGCAGACAAGGCTACCCAACTGAGCAGCCCAAGTATTTACTGTTGCATTTGTTGCTGATTTTGAAAACAAACAAATGTGTATTGACGTAAAGCCATCTAAAAATTCCATCCAGGCATACTGACTTTTTCACACTTAGGCATCAGAGAGTAGCTGAGAAACGAGAGATTCAACCAGTGATGGACGCGTGCCAGCCGTGGCAGTAAAGCACGTATGAGGGCTCCTGTCCCACGTGTCTACCGCAGCGTTCAGCACAAAGCCAGCGCTCTGGCTGGTGCACTGAACGTCTCACGCGGAGTGGATGAGCACAGGACAGCTCTCCCTCCTCAACCCTGGGCTCTTGCAGGATGCACACGGGGGGACTGCCACGTGAAATCCATCCCCACCACTTCTGTGCTTCACCAGACACCCAGCGGAGACAAATGAACGGTGTTCCCTGACCCAGGACAGCCCCAAACTCAGGGTAAGTGGGAAACAAAAGAGAATCCGAGGAGCCGCCATTTGGTGCAGGCCCCCAAACACAGGTGCTCCTTTCCGATGAGTTGTCCTGGGGATCCCCAATCTGTGGGGAATTGCTGCAACTTATCACCCAGGTCCTGCTGTCCTCAACTCTCCCTGGCATCTAAAAGCTTATACTTTATTTTTTAAAATTTTTTAATTTTTAATTTTTTTTTGACTTACCATGCTGTATTAGTTTCTGGTGTACAGCACAGTGATTCAGTTATACATATATATGCATATTCTTTTTCATTATAGGTCATTACAAAGCCATTGAATATAGTTTCCTGTGCTCTACAACAGGACCTTGTCATTTATCTCTTTTATATACAGTAGTGTATATCTGCAAATCCCCAACTCCCAATTTATTCCTCCAACCCCCTCCCCCACATAACCGTAAGTTTATTTTCTATGTCTGTGGTCTCTCTTTTTTTGTTTTGTAAATAAGTTCGTTTGTGTCATTTTTTCAGATTCCACATATAAGGGATGTCACGTGACGTACTTTCAACCCATGAGCTAGAAAGTCAAAAGAATTAAAATTATTGTCATCTCTCGAGGTAGTTTATCATAATGTGTGAGTTTCCTATTACGGTCATTGCAGTCCTCCCATCCTGGGACCACATCAAGGTGGCCAAGTGCTGACTGTCATCTTTCTGTTGTGTGGGAAAAGTTGTCATCCTGGGGAAGTGGGTATTGCTTCACACAAGTGCTTCTTTGTACACCCCCCCCCAAACAGTATGGTCCCCAAATCCCAGGCGACCGTAATTTCATGCACCTCGTAGAGGGAGTAATGATAGGTTCTGAGGAGACAGGCACTGTGGATTGAAGCTGCTTCAGTTTGGGCTTTCTTTTCCTGGAACTGTTTTAATTACATCTTTAATGGCCTAGAATTCACAAGAAACTGAAAAGGCGATACACTGATATTCTTTCTGGGGAGTGGATTGGTTGATTGTGTTTGTTTTGTAAAGTGATCCAAAGAAATGGTGAAAAGGCTGTAAATACTTCAGAGGAGTTGCTTATCTCTGTCTGAAACTGACAGATTTCTAACCTCAGGATGAACCCCGACATGTAACATTTTAGGTTGTTTATGGTGGGGTGGGGGGGAGAGCACGCTTTTTCAGTTGCCAGGGCCTGAACGATGGCTTTCTCCTGTTGCTCACAAACATCGGTGGGAGTCTTCTTGTTGCCTCAGTAAGCCTAAGCTAGAAAACCAAACAGGAAGGTTTGTCCTGTTGGCATTTTCATAATGGGAAATAGTTTAAAATCATTATCTTTTACCCAGATTTGAACTTTTAAAACTAAGTTCAGAAGAAGCTTGTTTAAAATTTAGAAGAATATGGTATTTGTTGAAGGTTATCAACATGCTTCTTATTTCTCGAGCCATATGGGATGCGTGATTAAACGAACTGAGAAAACATATAATAGTGCCTACAAAATTATTTTTATTGTTTTTGATGCCTTAGAAGAGAAAGGATATTTTAAGATGGAGGCT